>NC_064622.1:112423441-113623441 GCF_023898315.1 Schistocerca nitens
CATTTCTCTCTTTACTTATTCTGATCATCAATAAACTAACACACAATATTTTTAGCTCAATGCAATCTGACTTTCAATAATCCCTACAAAACAATGGCCCTGACTAACAATAACCTACACTTTTCATGAATCACTTACCTCACAAAAATCTTCGTTACTCGAACTACTGCAATACAGGCGAGCGCCAATACTGGCAGCTAAATAAAAGATTCAAACTACTGAAGGCACTAACTAATGATAGCCATACTTAGCAAATGAAAGATTTTGATAGAGAGCAAACAATGTATTTACCTTAATAGTGTTCAAAAATCAATATGTATATATCAGTTCATGACATACAGTCTAACAAATTTACTGTTTCTGATGGACACACGTCCAGATCATCCGCTCTCAAAACTCCGCCATCTCTCTTCCCACATCCAACACTGCTGGCGGCTAACCTCCAACTGCGCAACGCTACGCGCTGTTCACATCCAACTGCCCAACACTCCAATAGCCAATATTCCAACAATGCAAAGCAGCCACAGACTGCACACAGCACAGTCAGTGAGTTTCATACAGAGCGCTATGTGGCGTTACCAATAAAAACCTAAACAGCCTACTTACATAGCCCCCATGCTCCACACAAAAAATTTTACAAATTGTTTTGGGCACTGGCCAATACACATTTGTTAAAAAAATTTTTATATTAACGCTAACAAATGTATCAAATGCACATACTTATCGATACAATGTTGGTCAAAAGCTAATATTTTCTCACAGTCCATAAAAACAGTCCTGAACATTCATCACAGTAGTAATTGAAGGTTTTTTTTCCTCAGTCTGAGAAGTAAAAGAAAATGCACACAGAAGAAGTGGATTTCCATGCAGTCTTGAAGAAGTAGTGTTGTCCTTCCAACGGAAAGACAGTGCTGACTCTCGAGATGCAGACAGGTAATGGGCCACAACAGAGCAAACCCACTGCAGAGTCAGTCGAAGTTTTGAAGAATATTGGAAGGTAGGTCATCACAGAGCAGACCCACTGTCGTCCTGGTAGAGAGTATGGTATTGATGGACCATCATAGGTGCAGACCCACTACAGTCCTTGTAGAGACGGCCAGCAGCCATCTGTTGCGACTGTGCAGGTGCACAATCACCATCAAAGTGTCTTGCGGACAATATAGCAAGTCCATAAACCACCACTTGTGCACTCACAAAGTTTTTGAAATCGTCCTTAGAATCAGCAATGCTGTTAACCAGTCCCTTACTGAATTATTAACACATGTGCAAACACTACCAGTCCCAACTTCTCACATATTGTGCATATACTATGACCAACAGAAATGTGTGCAGTGAAATGAATGCTTACAAGTTACTTAATTCGATGAACTGGTGTCAATTACAGTTTTATAACATGAGAATGTAATTACGAAGGTACAGAAAACATCATTAAAAACATAATAATACAGATAACATTTGTAGTAAAACAGGCTTTACAAAAGAACAGAAATAAACATATACATCAGTGTTACAGGAATTATGACATAAGTAAATAAAAAAATAATGAGAAGAGTTTTCGAAGCATTAATTTCACACATGAGCATTAAAACAGAACAGGACAAAAAATGTCTAAACATTTTTACAAAGTGAATAACGTAGTATTAATGCAAATTACACTTCTGGAAATTGAAATAAGAACACCGTGAATTCATTGTCCCAGGAAGGGGAAACTTTATTGACACATTCCTGGGGTCAGATACATCACATGATCACACTGACAGAACCACAGGCACATAGACACAGGCAACAGAGCATGCACAATGTCCGCACTAGTACAGTGTATATCCACCTTTCGCAGCAATGCAGGCTGCTATTCTCCCATGGAGACGATCGTAGAGATGCTGGATGTAGTCCTGTGGAACGGCTTGCCATGCCATTTCCACCTGGCGCCTCAGTTGGACCAGCATTCGTGCTGGACGTGCAGACCGCGTGAGACGACGCTTCATCCAGTTCCAAACATGCTCAATGGGGGACAGATCCGGAGATCTTGCTGGCCAGGGTAGTTGACTTACACCTTCTAGAGCACGTTGGGTGGCACGGGATACATGCGGACGTGCATTGTCCTGTTGGAACAGCAGGTTCCCTTGCCGGTCTAGGAATGGTAGAACGATGGGTTCGATGACAGTTTGGATGTACCGTGCACTATTCAGTGTCCCCTCGACGATCACCAGTGGTGTACGGCCAGTGTGGGAGATCGCTCCACACACCATGATGCCGGGTGTTGGCCCTGTGTGCCTCGGTCGTATGCAGTCCTGATTGTGGCGCTCACCTGCACGGCGCCAAACACGCATACGACCATCATTGGCACCAAGGCAGAAGCGACTCTCATCGCTGAAGACGACACGTCTCCATTCGTCCCTCCATTCACGCCTGTCGCGACACCACTGGAGGCGGGCTGCACGATGTTGGGGCGTGAGCGGAAGACGGCCTAACGGTGTGCGGGACCGTAGCCCAGCTTCATGGAGACGGTTGCGAATGGTCCTCGCCGATACCCCAGGAGCAACAGTGTCCCAAATTTGCTGGGAAGTGGCGGTGCGGTCCCCTACGGCACTGCGTGGAATCCTACGGTCTTGGCGTGCATCCGTGCGTCGCTGCGGTCCGGTCCCAGGTCGACGGGCACGTGCACCTTCCGCCGACCACTGGCGACAACATCGATGTACTGTGGAGACCTCACGCCCCACGTGTTGAGCAATTCGGCGGTACGTCCACCCGGCCTCCCGCATGCCCACTATACGCCCTCGCTCAAAGTCCGTCAACTGCACATACGGTTCACGTCCACGCTGTCGCGGCATGCTACCAGTGTTAAAGACTGCGATGGAGCTCCGTATGCCACGGCAAACTGGCTGACACTGACGGCGGCGGTGCACAAATGCTGCGCAGCTAGCGCCATTCGACGGCCAACACCGCGGTTCCTGGTGTGTCCGCTGTGCCGTGCGTGTGATCATTGCTTGTACAGCCCTCTCGCAGTGTCCGGAGAAAGTATGGTGGGTCTGACACACCGGTGTCAATGTGTTCTTTTTTCCATTTCCAGGAGTGTATATTTGAGACTAACAGTATTCCTCATCATAGTGAATGTAGCTTAGTATTAGAAGAGAAAAAAAAATCTATGAAACAGTACACAGAGGCAGGAAGGAAACAAATACATAAGGGTACACAAACACAGAGTGGGATAACACAAAAGGAAAGGACAGGGTTTGTTTTACTGCGGTACTTGTAATATTTGATTTATAAACAAAAATTTCTTTACTTCTTGGAGGTCACCCTTAGTTCTCCATTATTCCCAAAAAGTCCTATCAATACCTGTTGTCCCTAAACCCTACTGTTTTGTTCATATTCTCTTTAAAAATAATTATCCTTCATTGTACACTACTCATTTTGGCCCAAATCTTTTTCATATAACTTCTCAATGCATTCTTTCCCTAATCTCTATAGTTAGTTTCTTATATAGTATCCCCCCTCTTAAGCTAACTTAAATCTACTGAGTTCAGATGCATAAACTAAGGGACGAGGCAATGCAGCAGTACAAAACAATTAACACAAACAGCAATGACAAAAAAAATGCAAATTGGCAAAGCAAGCTGCAGTATATCTAAATTAGCAAAGCAAATGCAACATTACAACTAATATGAGCCAATGGGTAGCAACAAGAAAAATAAATCAGTAGTAAAAGTGGCTTAATACAATATAAAATTCAGTAGAACTATGTCTGGCTAACAGCAGCAGCAAATGCAATAACTTATATCGAAACATGACAAATCCACAAGCAGAATAAAATAGTACACTAAAGACAACAATGCAGATAAGGGAAACGTCTATTCACATCTTAGTGTCTATGTCATAAAGTGGTGCACCACAACAGCTTACTCTACAAAAAAATTACCAAGTACTTGAAAAGAAAATTATGTATGCAGTTACTGTTACTAGTCCCTCCTTATTGTTCTTTCCTTTCCAAGTCTCCTTTTTTGAAGAATGTTAATCATAAAATTATTATTTAATAGATCTGTTGACAGAAAGTGTTCACATTAGCAAATGCATTTAATTTCATTTTATAAAACCAATGCTGCAACATTGCTGGAAACCAGATATCAAATAAAATAAGCAACTATGTACAAAGCAAAGCATTAAAACATCATTCAGTAGCCATGTGGTATTTCATAAATCAGTAGAAATTCTCTCAACTCTCGAAGAAAGACACTTGTCGTAATCAGGTGTGTAGATGTAAGAATATTTCCCATCAATACATAAGCATTTCAGTAAGTAGCACAAAGTATGTGCTCCACAGTATAATCATACGTTTCCAAGTAATAATGTGTCATATTTGCGATGCTTTCTACAAAGGAATGTCAATAGCGAGTTTAATGGCCTCTTTTTTCTCCACCTAGTGGCTTTTTTCCAGGTGGCTGGCGCAGCTAGGCGCCCACAACGCATTACGTCAAGGTCACTTAGCTTTCTTACCGAAATATTTACGGCAGCAGTTTGGACTACAGTGACAGTCTCATATAAAAAAATTTCACAGATCGAAAATTACAGTAGAAATGCATAGAAACGAAGTCTCATGAATAGCAGTGTTGTGATACATTCACACATGGACACACAAGTCATAACTCTTAAAGTACAATTCTTGGTTTCCAACATCCTTTTTCAGAAACCAGAGTCCCTAACATCTGTTCATTATTCATATACATATAAAAACGTAATCACATTCCTCATATATGGTAGCATCAGCTTATAGATTATCAACATACCTCAACAGCATAATACACATCGTCATCGCAATAATAACATCATGGAACCCCAGCCAAATCTCAAAAACGTTGTAGCTTTCTGCAATAATTTCAAAACCTAAAAAAAATTCTCTGCTTATTTCAATAGTGTCATCTGCCTCAAACGTACTTTAAAAATCATAATCCCATACCAAATACAACATTCAAAGCTCGCAATAATTTCAAAACCTAAAAAAAATTCTCTGCTTATTTCAATAGTGTCATCTGCCTCAAACGTACTTTAAAAATCATAATCCCATACCAAATACAACATTCAAAGCTCTCATAGTATCACAATGGTTTCGGAAAAATATGAACAGTTTACAAAGCACAGACAAAATATAATTTCATAACTGTGAAGTTATCCAACTGTGTAATTGCATAAACATCTGTCACTGACGTAATTAAAAAAAATGTTTGTCTCTCTCAGTTAAATGATCAGATAGCTGTGTAATTATGTGTTAGAGAAATATGTTACCGATGTGTAAACTTGTATAAGCAAATACCATGTTAGTTAGGGCTCCTTGTGCTTGCCACACACATGGACACAAAGTAAGCATGTACCCCCCTGAGGATTAATGTAATTATACCCTCAGGTGTAACCGATTACAGCAATGGAATGAAATGTATCACGGAAAAACCTTTGTATCTTTGTATTTACAAAATCTTTAAAAATAAATGTTTTAAGTACAAAATTAATCACTCAAATACGTGTACTGTAGCTCTAAACTGTGTGTCGTGTAGTAAGATAATCTCTGTCATTACATAAGGGTAAAAAATGTGCCAAGTGTCGTTATTATCGTCGTTGGCAACACTGCGCCGACGCGGACTCTTCGAGTATTTGCTGCACTAAATAATTATAAAAAGCGTTGTTATTAAGCTATTTTTAAACGTGTACAGGTGTTATAAATACGAGGCCTGTTCAGAAAGTAAGCTCCGATTGATTTCCAAACTGAAACCACGGAGACCATCACAAATGTTTTACTTGTAACAATTAGCTACACCTTTCAGCTACTTCTCTACGTAGTCGCCGTTCTGACTTAGACTTTTGTCATAGCGTTGTACCAACTTTTCAATAGCCTCATCATAGAAGGCAGCTGCCAGTGCTTTCCGCCAATTCTCCACGCTGGCCTACACCTCGTTGTCTGTGTCAAAATGTTGTCTTCAAAGACAGCGGTTCATGCGACCAGAGATGAAACTCAGGGGGAGACAATTGCGGACTGTATTGTGGGTTATCTCACATTTCCATTTGAAAACGATGCAGGAGCATCTTCATTGCCCCTGCAGAATGCGGCTGAGAATTGTCTTGAAGAAGAAACAGCACGACAGTTATGTAATGATAGCTGCATAGCTTCAGGCGAAATTTCTCACCAGGCCCTCGTACTTGGCGGCAGACACTATTTTCTAGACATCTTTACGCACTCACTGCGAGCTCAGAAATGAGAAGAGCGACGTGATGCTAACTGGGGTTATACTAGAGACACTACCCAACACATCTGTGCAAAGCTTTATCGGATTTTCATAGTCGTTTCCATTTCGCGACCGATCGGAGCTTACTTTCTGAACGCCCCTCGTATAAGTGTTGTTGAATTAGTGGAAGTGTTAGTGAAGTATAAAATAAGATTAAACGGGGTAAGAAGTGTATTTTTCTTCTCGCTCCTGTAGCACGAATCCTAGGTCTAATTTCACGCGCGCGAATCGTAAGTAAGCAGTGAATTAAACTTATAGATAAACGTCTCCAGTTGGTATAAATATAATATAAGTGTTGTTACATTAGTTGAAGTGTTAGTGAAGTGTTAAAGAAGATTAAACGGGGTAAGAAGTTTATTTTCCTTCTCGCGCCTATAGCACGGATTTTAGGCTTAATTTCACGCGAGCGTATCGTAAGTAAACAGTGAGTTATATGTAATCACCAGTTTTTTTTATTCAGTACTCTTTCAATTTATTTATATCTGCCTGAATAGTTTCTAGGGTCCTTTGTTTACGTTTTAGTCACTACTTAAATCAGCTTATACGATTTCTGTTTTTACCATGAGAGAGAAGTGTGTGACATGCCGTAGGATCGTTAGTTCCGCGGTATGGTGTGATGGGTGCTGTAATTTCTTTCATTGGGGCGAATGTAGTGGCGTGGGAAATGGGGACATAAATGAGGCTCACCAGTGGTATTGCAGGATCTGTAGTAGATATAAAGGCACATTTGCATGCCGAGCGTGAGTTTCCGCGGAAACGCGAAATATTAATTAAATAAATAATCAGTGACTAATAAATAAAGCCTATGGCACACAACTGCAGCGCTGTGTCGCTGATAAAGACAAAAGAATAATTACGTTACTCTTATGTTTGATTAAGAGAGAGAGAGCTCAGGTAGAAGTGGTGCGAGAAGCACGTATTTTATTTTATTGTCTGGCACACCGCCATATTTTCATGTTATAGAAGAATACTGCGAGTTGCAACCACACTAGGCACTCGATTCTGTAATGAATTTATATTTATAAAAGTAAGTAGGATTATGAACTGTAGGCTATTTCATTGAATATATCTGATTTAACTAACTGTGTAACTTTTTTATGTTTAGTAGACAATCACCTCTGTACGACGTATTGGCATGGCTGGCAAATCATTGTAATATTGAGATTAGATCATGAGTCCGTACCTACCGCAGCAGTCTTTGGAAACGATTTAATTACGAAGTCCGATTATTTCAGTTTTCTTTCACGGTCAACTACGAGTTACATTGCCTTTTCCAAATAGCCATTGTCAAGCGTCTGATACCGAATAATTAAACGTCCACGTTCCAGATACGCAAATACCAATTACAACCAATCATCATACATACAGAATAATTAATCATTAATATTTTATTCCAAAATTTTATTTTTATTTATTTTATATTGGCGACCGTGACAGGACTTGTTATTTTGTCATTTGTTACATTGTTCTTTTTGTTTCATGTCAAAAATCAACTTTCTGGACCTGGACGTGAATGTATGAGAGATAATGAAAATCTGAAGATATTTTCCAATTCTAAAGTTTTGCCGGAAGACGCAATGTAGCTTCCAGCAAAATAAGGTAAGACGCAGCATCTTTGCATTAGCAGGCTTGACCAGACGTATAATTCAGTGTATTAGCTTTTCAGTAAATTCTGTAGTGTTTCTTTCGCGCATAACAGTTTTCAGTAACAAATTTCATTCTTAGCACTTTTCCCTAAACAATAACGTATCCAACAATACCAATACACGAGTGTACAATATGGCCGACTTCTGTACGATATGATGTAACATGGCCAGCAGCCATTACCAATAATCTCAAATTCAGTTTATATTTTTAAATTAACGGGACAGCCATTGTTGCTACGAGCGATTCATGCTCAACTGCATTTCATTTTAAAATCAGTGTCAAATATTTTCTTGAAACATAAATCACGTGTGGCATGGTAATGACTAGAAATCAATACGCAAAAATGGAACAGCAAAGACGTACTATTCAGACACAATCCGACTCGGACGAGAGACAAATGTTAGAAAATGACTTTACGACAGCAACCGGTAGTGACGATTTATCAAACATTGACGCAAGTGTTGACGGAAATTTTGACAGTAGACCGTCCACCACAAAAATTTCTAAGTCTCAGTCAGAGCCCATGTTAATGCATGACGTCACGTCTAATGACGCGGCGGGGGCACAGACGTTGCAAACGGTAAACATTGCCGACATGTTACAAATGATAATGAAACAGAACGCCGAAAACATGGCAACCTTACAGACACAAAATGACGAAATTAAATCTGACCTCATAGCACTCAAGACGAGTAATGACACTTTATGTAAACGTATGGAACTTATAGACGCCACACTGACCAAACAGATGACTGAACTCAGTACTAAATTTTCCCAGCTTAATACGACACAAGAAAAGACTACAACTGACGTAGCACTTTTACAGACACAAGTAAAAAATCTTAATGTCACGTGTGAAGTTCTTACTGAACAAATTCAAACATATCCTTCAGTACACGACAACCTTGAAAAACGAATTACTGACGTACAGAATAAATTTGACAATGTTGAACAACACCTGACTGACATCTTACAATCTGATGCTACAGCTCATTTTCAAAACATTAATAAAGAATTTCATGATTGGGTAGTGAACAAAGACAAACATTTTGATAGATGCCTACGTGAAAATTTACCAACAATTGTGCACGACTCCGTAGCGCAATACATTACTAATAACAAACAGCTGATCAGTGACGCAGTACAATCCGTCACTGGACCAATGACACAATTCACCGATCGACCACAGTCTGAATGTAACGAAAATATCAGTCAAAATGTACAGTTCAGGAACCAATATACATTCGAGTATGACACACACATACCGCACACGACAAACACACAAGAACAAAACACACCACGACTACAACACATACCACGAGGTGCAAACACAAACACAAGCTATTATCATGGTAAACCACAGCAACATTATCGTAATTACTCGCCAGCTGAACATTGCAGTAATTACAGTGGAACAAATTCATATTACAATGCGAAGGAAGAAGAAAGCTTAATGAAACACAGGCAATTTCAGATTTTTATCCCAGAAAAACGAACCATTCATCCGGTGATTTTTCTTAAATCTTTTAGTAACGCATTTCCACGCACTTGGAGTGACCGGAAAAAGATTTCATATATTGTCGGTTACATCCAAGGCGATGCAGCTGTCTGGGCATACAGTCAAGCTGACGTATGTACCACGTACAGTGAGTTTGAGCGTGCTTTTCTGAACAAATTCTGGTCGCAATCCGTCCAGGAGCGACTCAGAAGACAAATTCTAGAACCTGAAACTTTTAACGGTAAAAATGGCAACTTACGCAGATATTTTGAAAAATACTTGAACATGGGACACTTTTTAGACGAACCAGTCGCAACACGCGATATACTCCGTGCGTTGAAGGCCAAATTGCCTTTCAACATTAAAGAAAAACTCCTACATATCCCGGATGACGATTCAGATTATTTTTTAACAGCTTTAGATTCGGTTGACATGTTACTTGAAGATCAGCGCTTCGCGCGGCAAAACAGCAGCCACAATGTTTACACTAGTGGAATGCAAAACATGCAGGCTTGCCAACTCAATTCTGGCGCGCCCACAGTTGGATACGCGGTACAACAAAAACAGCAAACTCACATGCCGTCTCAATACGGAAATCAAAATCAACACGCGTATTCCAATACAAACAATAGTTACAACAGTAATAACACTTCATGCGGCAATCCATACAAAAGGCACCGCGGTAATAACTACAACGGTAACAACGGATACATAGGCAACAACAAAAACACAAACAGAAACAGAAATAATAATAACTACGAGCCAAGACAGCGTCAAGGCTGGACTCGTAACGATCAGTACTTTCATTCAAACACTGCTTTAACACAGCAGCCACCAGGACAAAATTGGAGCATACCTTATGACCGACAGGTAAGTTATAATGCGCAACAGCAACAACAACCGCAAAAGTTTGGAGATCACAATAGGCAATATCCGAATGTGAATATAATAGAAATGACACCTGACACACAACCTCAATCTGTGTCAGTACCTAGTACAAATGCTAATCCAACAAACTAGAAACAGTCACTTCTATGCCCCAGGCCGTGGCTGAGGAATTCTTGGGGGGCGACTTCAATGTTAATCAGTTATTTGGCACCACAGTTGAACATCAGAATAATGATATGCCGAATAATTCTAAACAAAAATTACCTGTTTTATTTATAAGATACAACCACAATAACAATATATCAGATGAACTTTTACAAGACAGTACACAATGTCGTTCAAACACAAATGAAATTGTTTTAGCATCTACCACTGGTGTAGTAGGTGGGATTCCAACTACTATTATTCTAGATACAGGTGCAGCTGTGAGCGTTTTGTCTTTTAATTTCTATAAAAAGATGTGTGAATTGGAACCTGTGCCTGAGTTTCCTGCCCAAAACTGTAAAATAACTACTGCACTAGGTAATAAGTCATGTAGGGTTACGAAGCAAGTTTTTGTAAACATTAAAATAGGTAATGGAACCGTACAATGGCCATTCCTGGTTGTACAAAACCTTGTGACAAATTGCATATTAGGAATAGATATTATGAGCGAGAAGGACTGCATTATAGACTTCTCCAAAGGTAAATGTATTTTAAATGATAAAGGCAGTGTAATTATTATTGATTTGGACAGGAGAACTCTTAAGCATGACAAACACTGTACAGGGTACAAGGTTCAGTTAGTACTTGACAATGACATTCAAGACACGCACACACACTCATTTGACACAGAGCTAATGGACTTGAAAACATTGCTTGATCATAAGATAAATGAAGCTACAGCTCTCAGTGCACATGAACGTATAAAACTACAGGAAGTGTTATCCAAATATTTACAAGTTTTTGCCAAGCGAATAGGTGTTATCAACACGTATGCGTACAAGATTGAAGTTAAGCCTCACAAGATCTTCTACCACAAGACATATAACGTACCGTTATCTCAACGACCTGCTGTGTGGCAAGAATTAAAACAAATGTTAGACTGGAAGGTCATTGAACCATCCACCTCACCTTACTGTAGTCCTCTACTTGTTGTCAAAAAATCAAATGGAAGCATCAGGTTAGTGTTAGACGCACGAGCAATTAATGAAATAATTTTACCAGTTCACACAAAACCCGAAAATTTAGAAGAGCAATTACAGAAATTTCTAGATGCAAAGTATTTTTCCACAATAGATCTCGCTAATTCATTTTGGCAGGTGAGTATCACTCCTGATTCTCGGAAATATACTGCATTTATGTTTGGGGGGCGAACCTATCAGTTTTGTGTTCTACCTTTCGGACTGAATGTCAGTTCTGGGGTATTCATTACAGCCCTGGATACCGTGCTTGGCGATGATTTAGTTGAGACAGTCACACACTATGTTGATGATATACTGATAGCTACACAGTCTTGGAATGAACACGTTGACACACTTCAAAGAATTTTAGAAAAATTTTCACAAGCTGGAGTCACAGCCAATCTTAGAAAATCAAAGTTTGGTTGCAGTGAGATAAAATATTTAGGACATATCATTAATTCACAGGGCATACGTCCTGATCCCAGTAAATTAGATGCTATCAGAAACTTTCCTAGTCCTCGAACTAAAAAGCAGTTAAAATCATTCCTTGGGCTATGTTCATTTTTCAGACGTTTTTTGCCACAACCACTTTTGAACAGTAAACATCTGCTAAATCTACTCAGAAAGAATCAAGTTTGGATCTGGTCGGAACAGTGCCAGAATGACTTTAATACAATTAAACATGCTTTAGTGAATGCAAACTTATTGAGCCATCCAGATTTCAATTTAGATTTTTGTATGACTTGTGACGCTTCACGTACTGGTTTGGGATGTTGCTTATTTCAAGTTGTAAAGAATAAAGATAAGGAACATATAAGAATTATTGGGTTTGCGAGTCGTACTCTATCTGAATGTGAGCGTACATACACCACTACTGAGTTAGAAACACTTTCCATAGTATGGGCATTCAAGAAATTCAATTATTATTTATTTGGAAAACATACAGTAATTTATACCGACCACCAGGCCCTGACATTTTTGTTAACTTGTACATCCTAGACTATCACGATGGGCAGTTACACTTCAGAACTACTCTTTTGAAATTAAGTACATAAAAGGTAAGGACAACACCATTGCCGACGCTTTGTCTAGACTTCCACAAGGTATGAATGAAACCAACAGTGACTTAGAAAATATAAATGACTACAGGATTCTCTTAATGCAAGACAAGCAGTATCACCAATATTATATTGATATGTGCAGAAACATGGCTAAATTACAAAAAATCTGATCCTCACTGGTATAAGATAATAACATTACTGGTAGAAAAACACAATCATCCTTTGACTAAGTATTACAAGTTACACAATGATGTGCTATTTTATCGCCGACATTCAAATGCTACTAACTGGTGTGTATGCATTCCCAAAGAGTCTGAACGTAATCTAATTTGGCATACACACTTAGTTTGGGGTCATTATGGGACGAAGAAGTGTTTAGCAAAGCTCAGCACATACTGTTATTTTAGCAATATGAGAAGGAAAATTTACAGGGAACTGAAAACATGTGTCATATGTCAAAAATCAAAACCTCAGAATTTATCCACAAAGACAGATTTACATTCTATTTTACCCAGTAAACCCCTGGAAATTCTGTGTACTGACATCAGTGGACCGCATCCAGCAAGCTCTGGAGGCGTCAAATATATCTTGGCTTTTTACGATATATTTTCTAAACATGTAAAACTTTATGCTTTAAAATCCGCCACTGCAAGTGCTATAATACGAAGATTCTCAAGTGATTACCTGACGCACGTGGGAAAACCTAAAGCAATTCTGTCAGATAATGCAGCATACTACTCTGGGTACAAATGGAGAAATTTCTTGAAGGACAATAACATTAAAAGTATATCTATTTCAAAGTTTAGTCCACAATGTAACGCGACTGAGAGACTTTTCCGAGAATTAAACCGATTCATGAGGACCTATGTTTCATCAAAACATACTAATTGGGTGTCCTACCTAAGTCTTTTCGAAGACGTACACAATAACTTAAATATTTACGATACAAATTACACACCTAACGAGATCATGTTCAATTGCAAACAGAACGATCAGTGGATAGAACCATTACCTAAGTTGTCAGACAAGGAAATCACACCTGAACAGAAAATAAAAGAAGTTTTGACTACGCTGACACATCACGCACAGATACGAAACAAACATCACAGAAACATAATAAAAAGAAAACAAAAATTCGAGGTAGGAATGCTTGTACTACTTCGTACTCATCATAAATCTGTAGCACTCAAACGACGCAACGCTAAGTGGCGTCTGCTATATGAAGGACCTTATATAATTGTTAACATACCGCATCCTGGTGCGTATTTGTTACAACATCGTAGAACTAACAAAATTATTGGGCTATACGCACACCGAGATCTTAGAGGATTTCATGCGGAATAATGTCAAGTCACATCCATCAAAACATTGCTAAGCAACTCCAAAAAACTCTGTTGCTACAACACAGATAGTAAGTAGTATAGAAATTTTCATTTAAGCGGTTCCAGTGACGCAGTTGAAGGCAGAAGAACTCTTCTTTCAGCGCGCGCCACCACCTGGAAGACGGAATATTAAAATAAAATTTATGTTTACGTAGCAGTGAATGATATATTAATTTTTTCACGGAACATTTGTGACTGTGGGTATCACTGACTTGGCGTGACACCTGACGACCCGACAGACGTCATCTGTGAAGCGAACTTTTACTTTGAGAAATAGATTAGACGCACATCTCTCAACACGAAAAGCATCTATCAGTAGTCAAGGCCACACAGACACTATACACACACGCACAAAACGCGAGGAATCAAACATTTTCTCTCTTACTATTTTGAATATTTATTGAGTAGTGAAAATGCCTGGTCTTGCCTACTGATGTAATGAATGTTGTGTCTAACCTATCTTAATTTCAGATGACATCACAAAATAAACATCGATAAAATCCCAGCAAAACCCTTAAAGAGGACGTAATTATCTGCAATTCATGTAATCAAATGTGACACAATGTAATAACCCATAGCTATGTAATAATGATGTAAACATGTTTATGTGCAACTGTATTATGTTTATGCTAAGAAAATATGTGACGTGTGTATGTATGATTACTTATATTTTTTTTTCTTCTCTTTCAATGATGTATAATGTAACTGTTACTATGTAAAAGAAAAATGAACAAAACGAGTGCCAAAAGGACATTGCATAGTGAACCATTGTTCACGGACATTAATGAACATTACTAACTCTGCAACTACGCAGAAACCTATGTGAAAGAAACTCTTAATGACATTCATTATGCATCGTACCTATGTAAACGCGATGAACCATTTCTTTGATTAATAACTACGAACATTTAGGTGAGCTATATTCAGCAAAAAAAAAACTGAAAATGTGAAGTGCATAATTCGTGCATCGTCTAGTGACAATACTACAGTACCTAACTTCAAGATGTTAACTGGATTAAACGGACACAAAGTGCCTGTCCAGAAAACAACACGACGGGTGGAAGAATTTTGGTTGGAACTTCAGGGAATGAAATGTTCTCGAAATGTGACGGACACTCTTACCTGGACTGTCCAAGGATCCACGCCAGCTATGTGCCGTCTGAGGTTCTGCAACCAAGCTTCCACGGAATGTAAAAAACGAACTGCACGTGGACCAATTACTAACGGGTCACGTCAGATCTGTAATAAACAATGCCTTTTTGTCACAACGAACTGCATCACAACGACTATAATGGAAATGAAAATGGACACGCTTATGTTTTAATCACGATGTTATACAACGATGATACTAACCTGTGAAAAAATTATTGTGCAGCAGATGAATATGAACTGTAATAACGACACGATGTGAATAGGTCGACGCACCTGAAACATACGGCAATTTTTCTTTGAAGTATTTCAAAACAATACTATGTAACTAAGAACATTCAACAATCTGAGTTGTATTGTGATATAACAAATATTGAAAATTTAAAACTAAGTTACCTGTTATAGAATGTAGTCTTCATATGTAATCTTGGTTGAATATTTTCTTTGTGCAACGACTAAGATACGCGCACACACGAACAATATGAACTGCATTACTGTGCCGCGTGATCTAACTGTATGATATAACGGCACTGCCGGAGTCACACAGACGCTTCTGCGCATGCGCGCACTCTATCTGCCAACATAAGAAATTTTACGGCGCACCCGCGTCATTCAAATTTTGTATATAATGTGTATAATGTGTGTAATGTAAGTCATGTGAATAGTTGTAGATAACTTAGATTTACTTGTGCCTTTAGGTGAATTGCTCGCCTGCAGGTGTGTCCTTTCGCCTCGCAATTCAGGGGGCAATATAAAGGCACATTTGCATGCCGAGCGTGAGTTTCCGCGGAAACGCGAAATATTAATTAAATAAATAATCAGTGACTAATAAATAAAGCCTATGGCACACAACTGCAGCGCTGTGTCGCTGATAAAGACAAAAGAATAATTACGTTACTCTTATGTTTGATTAAGAGAGAGAGAGCTCAGGTAGAAGTGGTGCGAGAAGCACGTATTTTATTTTATTGTCTGGCACACCGCCATATTTTCATGTTATAGAAGAATACTGCGAGTTGCAACCACACTAGGCACTCGATTCTGTAATGAATTTATATTTATAAAAGTAAGTAGGATTATGAACTGTAGGCTATTTCATTGAATATATCTGATTTAACTAACTGTGTAACTTTTTTATGTTTAGTAGACAATCACCTCTGTACGACGTATTGGCATGGCTGGCAAATCATTGTAATATTGAGATTAGATCATGAGTCCGTACCTACCGCAGCAGTCTTTGGAAACGATTTAATTACGAAGTCCGATTATTTCAGTTTTCTTTCACGGTCAACTACGAGTTACATTGCCTTTTACAAATAGCCATTGTCAAGCGTCTGATACCGAATAATTAAACGTCCACGTTCCAGATAAGCAAATACCAATTACAACCAATCATCATACATACAGAATAATTAATCATTAATATTTTATTCCAAAATTTTATTTTGATTTATTTTATATAGAGATAGGAAAATACTGGAACAGGAAGGGAAAATTGCAGCTCTTCAAGCTGACCTAGACAAGGCAAGGGAGGATCTGGACAGGTTAAAGAGGGAGAAGGGTGAACAGAGGTGGGAAGTGGCAACAGGTAATAGGGGGAACAGGCAAAGGAGAGCATCAGACAGCTTTGTCATAAATCTTGAAAATAGATTTGACCTGTTGCCTCAGTCAGAATCGGATGAGCATCATGTAGCTGAAGCTGTAGAAAGGGCACAACAAGCTTTCAAGGACTTGAAAAAGGTAGGGAAATTTGTAAAGAGAAAGAAAGTTCTGTTGTTAGGTAGCTCCCATGGTAGAGGTGTTGGCGAACTACTGCAGGAAAATCTAAGTCCAGAGTACCAGGTCACAAACTTTTTCAAGCCTAGTGCAGATCTGGGTCAGGTAACAGAGGATGTAGGTGCTTTATGCAAGGATTTCACAAAGGAGGATGCTGTGGTTATAGTGGGTGGTCCGGGAAATAGCATTGGCAGAGACTCTGAATATTCCATAGAGAGTGACCTGATGAAGATAGCATCAGCAACGAAGCATACGAGTGTGGGATTTGTGTCTGTGTTGAGACGCCATGATCGGCCTCATTTGAACTCTTCCGTAGGGAGGGTGAACTTGGAGTTGTAGTGGCTGCTTAGGACGGATATAGGGTCCCATATTGGTTTGATTCCTGTGGATGCTATCGATAGGTGGGACTACACTAGGCGTGGCCTTCACCTCAATAGGAAGGGGAAGGGAAAACTGTCTGGGTTGATTGCAGAAAACTTAAGGGGGGACACTGGCACAAGTGGTAAAATACCAGTGGTCACAGGTGTCAGAGGGATGCCTTTTTTAGGATAGGGAAGGGGGAAAGAAAACGAGTTTTAAGAGAGATTGGCAGACACACTCAGTTTGAGAAAACAGATGAACAGGAGTCAGATTTTATCATACAGCCTCCATTTAAACAGTGTTTAACAGAAAGTAATCAGAAACTGCCAGTTCATCTCCGTCAAAGCAGTTACAATCCCATTAGTATGCAGTATCAGTTATCTTTATTACACCAGAACATTCCGGGACTTAGAAATAAAGTTGATGAACTATTCATTTGTATAGATGAAATGAATTCATCTAACCAAATTGACATAATCTGCCTCTCTGAACATCAAGTAACCACTGATATAGATATGTTAGACATTTCACGATCTAAGCTAGCTTCCTACTTCTGCAGAGTGGATATGGATGGAGGAGGAGTTGCCACATTTATCAAAAACTGCCATAAATTCAAGAACATTGACATTAATAAATTCTGTTTAGAGCAGCATCTAGAAGCATGTGCAACAGAAGTAGAGTTCCATAACAGATCCTATATAATAATTATTTACCGAGCACCTGCAGGAAATTATAATCTATTCTTAGATCATCTAGAAGCTCTTTTGGGTTATTTAACAGGAAGAAACAAGGAAATTTTGATTGCTGGTGACTTTAATACAGATTTTCTAATGCAATCTTCCAGTAAACATTCACTGCAGTTAGTAATGTTGTCTTTCAATCTAACTCACACTGTAAACTTTCCAACTAGGATCACTAAATCCTCAAGGACAGCCATTGATAACATTTTTATAGACAAATCAAAGGAACAAAATCATATCATAAAACCTATTATAAATGGACTATCAGATCATGACATGCAGCTCCTTGTTTTAGATGTAAATTCTAAGCAGATTATCAAGACTGCTAAATCTGAGTACAGGAAAGTAGTCAATCAACCAAAAATTGAGTGTTTTAGAAAACTGCTCAAAGATATGAACTGGAAAGATGTTTATAGTGCTCATGACATGAATTAAAAATATAACACATTCACGAACAATGTCAGTACCATGTTTGAAAACTGTTTTCCTCTAAAAGTTACTCAAATTAAACAGAAGTCTATAATAAAACCATGGATTACACTAGGAATAAAGATTTCCTGTAAGACAAAAAGGAAAATGTATCTGTCGACCAAGAATAGCTCCAATGCTGATGATTTAGCTAAATACAAGGAATACTGTAAAACATTAAAAAAAGTAATTCAGATGTCTAAACAAATGCACTACGAGAAGAAGATAGCAATGTCAGGGAACAAAATAAAAACAATATGGGATATAGTGAAAGATTAGACTGGTAGAACCAGAAAGGAACAGGAGCAAATATCACTAAGGGTAGATGACACATTAGTAACTGATGGGCATAGTGTGGCAAATCTATTTAACAAGTACTTTATATCCGTTACTGATAGAATGGGACTTTCAGGATAGGTAAATAATGCCCTTGATTATCTGAAACTAGCCTTCACAAATAGCTTCAAGTACATGAATATATCACTCACTTCACCAAAAGAAATAAAGTCCACAATAAAATCTTTAAAAACAAAGAATTCTAGTGGGTATGATGAAATATCAACAAAGTTAATTAAGGCATGTTCTTGTGAGTTTAGCACAATTCTAAGTTACTTGTGTAACCAGTCAATTATAACTGGGACATTTCCTGACTGGCTAAAATATGCAGATGTTAAGCCTCTATTCAAGAAAGGGGATAAAGAGATACCATCAAACTACAGACCGATTTCACTTTTGCCAGCATTCTCAAAAATTTTAGAAAAAGTAATGTACAGGCAGCTGCTCAACCATCTGACCACAAATAACATATTATCAAGAACACAGTTTGGATTTCTGAAGGGTTCTGATATCGAGAAGCCTATTTACACCTACAGTGAAAATGTACTTAATTCATTAAATAACAAATTACAAGCAGCAGGTATTTTCTGTGATTTGTCAAAGGCATTTGATTGTGTGAACCACAACATCCTTTTAAGTAAATTAGAATTCTATGGTGTCACGGGCAGTGCTGCCAAATGGTTCAAGTCATACCTCACTTACAGGAAACAAAGGGTGTCAGTGCAAGGGACTAGTGAATTAAGTCATCAGTCATCATCAGAATGGGAAGAAATTACATGTGGTGTCCCACAGGGATCCATCTTAGGGCCATTGCTTTTTCTTGTGTACATTAATGATCTCTCATCAGTTACACTGCCAGAAGCAGAGTTCGTTTTGTTTGCAGATGACACAAGTATTGCAATAAATAGTACGTCAAGTGTAGTTCTAGAAAGATCTGCTAATGATATTTTCATGGATATTAATAAATGGTTTAAAGCCAACTCACTGACATTAAACTTTGAAAAGACTAACTATATGCAATTCAGAAACTGTAAGAGGTTTCCACCCAGCATATGCATAAAATACAAAGAAGAGCAGATAGAAGAGGTTGACAGTCTTAAATTCCTGGGATTACAACTTGATAATAAATTCAGTTGGGAAGAGCACACCGCAGAACTGCAGAAACGCCTTAACAAATCTGTATTTGCAATTCGAGTGTTAGCAGACATAGGCAACATAAAAATGAAAAAGCTTGCATACTTTGCCTACTTTCATTCCATAATGTCATATGGTATAGTATTTTGGGGTAACTCTTCAAGTCAAACAAAAGTTTTCAGAGTCCAAAAGCGTGTAATACGTATTATTTGTGGAGTAAATTCACGGACGTCCTGTAGAAACCTCTTCAAAGAACTGGGTATACTAACTACAGCCTCTCAGTATATTTACTCATTAATGAAATTTGTTCTAAATAATATATCTCTTTTTCCAACAAACAGCTCAGTTCATACATACAATACCAGGAACAAAAATGATCTGCACAAGGACTTAAAAGCACTTACTTTAGTTCAAAAAGGGGTCCACTACTCAGGAACACTCATCTTCAATAATTTGCCAGTAAACATAAAAAATTTAGTTACAAATAAAGATCAGTTTAAAAGGAGCCTGAAAGACTTACTAGTGGCCAACTCCTTCTACTCCATTGACGAATTTTTTAATAGAAACAAATGATGTATTGTATATATTCATACTATTAGTATTGTTATTTCAGCTTAAAAAAAATTGACATGTTCCACATCCACGAGGATCTCCTCAGCACGGATGTATGGAACGAAAACTAATCTAATCTAATCTAATCTAGTCTGTGAGCAAAGTTCCGTAGAAGTCAATGTACTTACCTCTTAATAAGCACAGTAAAATGCTATGCGTATAGATATCGTAGTTATTACGTGCATCACCATGATCAAGAAAGTACTATAGTGTAATGTATTGTTGTGCTACGAAAAAGGCTGTCTCATTGTAGCTATACGACAAAAGTTACTACTAAAACATGTTTTACTTTCCAGAAGAATTTAAAAAAACTGTGCAGATATGAAACAGATACAGCGTAAAATCAATAATATAAATTGTGTCACTCATTAGTAGCGTCGTGATAAAATCGTGTAGCTGTCAAATAAACTAACCACTGTGTCATCTGGTATCTCTCAGAAAGAACTTTAAATCCATAATGTATTTTCAAGTAAACCAAAATGTTGCATTACAATGTCATTAGTAGTACTGATATATGACTAAGTATGTAATCCTTATAGTCGTTACATAATCATGCAACTAACAAGGAAGAATGTACACACAACAACATTGTGTCGTCTGTTCACTACAAAAATGCATTCGTAATTACTGTATAAATAAGTTGCCAAGTTCCTGACTGGATAGTTAACTTTAAATCATTGTAGCATGTTAACAGTTTCTATGTGTGTCAAAGCGTACTAGTAATGTGAAGTGAAAAATTTTATAGCAAAGACTAAGTTAAGAAGCAGATTATCTCTCAATAAACGGTTATCCATGTGAAATGTGGTGCAATCCTTTACTCATCCTAGTATGCAGAGTTTCAACTTCAAAGCAATTATCATGTGGTATACGTCGGATTCTGTAAGGTCCATTGTAAATCAGAAAGTATTTATGACTCAAGTGTTTCTTCTTATGTGACAATGAATGAGCTTTACTGAGAACTTTCTGACAAATACATAATTTCTTTGCATTTGCTTTACCGTGTAGTTTTCTACTTTTGTCTGCTGCAGAATTTATATTTTTAATAGCCAATAGACTTCAAGCAGAATATAATAATTCCAATCCCAAAGAAAGCAGGTGTTGGCAGATGTGAAAATTACCGAACTATCAGTTTAATAAGTCACAGCTGCAAAATACTAACGGGAAATATTTACAGACGAATGGAAAAACTGGTAGATGCCGACCTCGGGGAAGATCGGTTTGGATTCCGTAGAAATGTTGGAACACGTGAGGCAATACTGACCTTACGACTTATCATAGAAGAAAGATTAAAGAAAGGCAAACCTACGTTTCTAGCATTTGTAGACTTGGAGAAAGCTTTTGACAATGTTGACTGGAATACTCTCTTTCAAATTCTGAAGGTGGCAGGGGTAAAATACAGGGAGCGAAAGGCTATTTACTATTTGTACAGAAAGCAGATGGCAGTTATAAGAGTCGAGTGACATGAAAGGGAAGCAGTGGTTGGGAAGGGAGTGAGACAGGGTTGTGGCCTCTCCCCGATGTTATTCAATCTGTATATTGAGCAAGCAGTTAAGGAAACAAAAGAAAAATTCGCAATAGGCATTAAAATCCAGGGAGAAGAAATACACAACTTCGAGGTTCGCCGATGACGTTGTAATTCTGTCAGAGACAGCAAAGGACTTGGAAGAGCAGTTGAACGGAATGGACAGTGTCTTGCAAGGAGGATATAAGATGAACATCAACAAAAGCAAAACGAGGATAGTGGAATGTAGTCGAATTAAGTCGGGTGATGCTGAGGAAATTATATTAGGAAATGAGACACTTAAAGTAGTAAAGGAGTTTTGCTATTTGGGGAGCAAAATAACTGATGATGGTCGAAGTAGAGAGGATATACAATGTAGACTGGCAATGGCAAGGAAAGCGTTTCTGAAGAAGAGAAATTTGTTAACATCGAGTATAGATTTAAGTGTTAAGAAGTCTTTTGTGAAAGTATTTGTATGGAGTGTAGCCATGTATGGAAGTGAAACATGGACGATAAATAGTTTGGACAAGAAGAGAATAGAAGCTTTCGAAATGTGGTGTTACAGAAGAATGCTGAAGATTAGATGGGTAGATCACATAACCAATGAGGAGGTATTGAATAGGATTGGGGAGAAGAGAAGTTTGTGGCACAACTTGACTAGAAGAAGGGATCGGTTGGTAGGACATGTCCTGAGGCATCAAGAGATCACAAATTTAGCATTGGAAGGCAGCGTGAAGGGTAAAAATCGTAGAGGGAGACCAAGAGATGAATACACTAAGCAGATTCAGAAGGATGTAGGTTGCAGTAGGTACTGGGAGATGAAGGAGCTTGCACAGGATAGATTAGCATGGAGAGCTGCATCAAACCAGTCTCAGGACTGAAGACCACAACAACAAACAACAAATAGCAAAATCAATTGTTTCTTTGTGTCGAAGTTTACGTGTATTCGGAAAAGGTACAAGCTCTTTGATTCTGTTCAGTGGTTCTTCATTCTTCGGTAGAAATAGGTGATAAAGCAATGGAGTCATGAGGCATTTCATTCAGCACATTTTGAAATAAGTTTAAATATCTATCCCAATAGTGATGCTTTCTGTGACAATAAAGTCTGCAAAGCTTATTGATTTCTTTCATAATCCGTTCAGACGGGTTACAGCGTGGTGAGTACAATCAAATAAAACAGGTTTGATTTTATGATTCCGTAGCATGCATGACCAAACAGCAGATCTGAATTGCGGTCCGTTATCTGAAATGACTTTACTAACGTGTCCAACTTCACGTAAGAAATATTTAACAAAGGCATTGGATACAGAACGTCAAGTGGCTTTACCTAATGGTGTGAAAGAAACAAATTTTGAAGTAAGTTCAACAGCGACTAGAATGTACGAAAATCCATTCGATGTTCTGACAAGGGGTCCCAAGGGATCAACAGCAGCAAATTCTTTTAATTTATAAGGAATAATAGGAAACAACGGAGAACGATGTGAGATGGTCGATGGTTTAGCTTTTTGACAGTTTACAAATAGACAAGACTCTTCGAATTCTCTTTTCCATATTGTTAAAATAACAAGTCGTCCGAAGAATATGATAACATTTTCTTGGACCAAAATGTGCTTAGCTGAAATGAATGTACCAAATGAGCTCATTAACAAAACCGTCAGGAATGCAAAGAACCCATAGCTTGTCATCAACAGTACAGCGTTTGAAGGGTATGTTGTTTCTAACCATATAATAATGCCGAATCTGTTTGTGTGTCTTTTCATGCCATTTACTTTTGATGTCTTTCCAAATCGGATCTTTATCTTGTTCATTAGCAATGTCCTTTGAAGATGTGGTGATGAAGTTTTCAAAGGCGACTTTCTGAATGTAAAGAATACTGAAATTTTTCTCGAGGTTACCTTCTGTGTTACTTTTCTCAAGCCCAGCCGGTGCGCGTGACAGTGCGTCCGCAACAATGTTCTCCTTGCCGGGAATGTAGACTATTGTGAAGTGGAATTCTTGCAGAAACAATGCCCAAAGTTTTAACCTGTCATGATTTAATTTTGAAGACATAAGAAATTGTAATGCACGATTATCACTGTATACGTGCTTAGCAGAAAGAAAGAAACGGAATTTGTTAAATGCCGAAATGATAGCTAAAGTTTCTAATTCAGTAACGGAATAATTTTTTCAGATTTTGTTAGCACTCGGCTAGCAAAAGCAATGGTTTTCTGAACAGTAGTGTCATTTTCTATGGCTTCTTGAAATAATTGGGCACCAAGACCGACTTTAGAAGTATTTGTGCTAAGGCAGAATTCTTGTGACAGATCTGGATGAGCTAGAATTGGTGTGTCAAGCAGCGCATCTTTCAAAGAATTGAATTCCAACTGTGCCTGTTCGTCCTAACTCCAAATAGTATTTTTTCCAGTGAGAGAACAAAGGTTTGGTGTAACCAGAATTTGCATATTCAGGAAACAACGGTAAATATTTACCAGACCTAGAAACCTGCGAACTTCTTCTTTTGTGGATGGAACTGGAATGGCTCTGATTGCTTCTAACTTTTCAGGATCCGGCTGAATGCCTTCAGAAGAAATAATATGTCCCAAAAACCTCACCTTTGTCCTACCGAATTCAGACTTTTCCAAGTTAACTGTAATTCCAGATTCTGCAAAAACATGTAACACACTGTTGAGGATGCGATTATGTTGTTCCCATGAGGCTTCTGCTATCAGAATATCGTCCACATATAAGGTGATGTGACGTAATATGGAATTTAGCCCACGAATAAATGCTGAGGAAGAAATGTTCAAACCAAAAGGAAGTTTCCGAAATTGATAACAAACGCCGAAACAAAGAAAAGCTGTGTACTTTCTACATTCTGGATGAAGTTCGATCTGATAAAAGCTGGATCTGAGATCAATAGAAGACAACACTTTTACACCATTAAAATTTTGAAGAAGTTCTTCCAGCGTTTGCGGTCTGCCTGTTTCAGGTATGATGATAGTATTGATTTGTCTCGAATCTAAGACAAGCCTGATCGATCCATTTTTCTTTTCAATAACATGTAATGGATTGTTGTATGAGCTTACTGCAGGCTCAATAATGTCCTCGTCAAGCGTAGATTGTATTTCTGTTCTAACAGGGTCCCTATAATGTGCCGGAATTACGTATGGTCTAACACAAAATTTAGTATGCTCACGAACACGAAATTGGTATTGAAATCCTTGATTGTGCCTGTTTTGTGAGTAAAAACTGTGAAATGTGCTTGTAAAATCTCAAAAAGGTCCTGCGTATCAGTGCCATTACAATTCGCAATTGTTTGAATTTTATTCTGAATTAACTCATTAGTATCAAATACGCCGTCGATATCATCCCTGTCAGTACTTGCAGAGTGATTGTTAGTGTCAAGTTCCGTCGAAAATTCCGAACTGTTGTCTAACAGGAGGTAAAGCCGATTAATTTCCTCGTCATGATTTGAGAGCCAATCTTCAAATTTCAAAGCTTTCTCGAAACTTATTTCAAAAATGGTTCAAATGGCTCTGAGCACTATGCGACTTAACTTCTAAGGTCATCACTCGCCTAGAACGTAGAACTAATTAAACCTAACTAACCTAAGGACATCACACACATCCATGCCCGAGGCAGCATTCGAACCTGCGACCGTAGTGGTCGCTCGGTTCCAGACTGTAGCGCCTAGAACCGCACGGCCACTCCGGCCGGCAAACTTATTTCAGCATCGTGAAAGTTTAAGATTGCTTTGTTTTCATTCAAAAAGTCTACTCCCAATATAATTTCCGACGACAATAATGGAACAATAAGAAAGTTCATAGAGAAGCTGTGGCTTTGACAAAGGAATTCAAAGTTGGTTTGTTCGCATACATCTACACTTTTTCCAAAACTTGCACCTTGTGATTTAATTTTACGTAAAGGAAGTGTGAGGCAATCGTTCTATTTGTCGAATTTGCTATAAGCTATTTCATTAATTACTGAAATGGGACTGCCAGAGTCAAGTACTGCCGTGCGTTTTACGTCATTTACTGTAATTTGAATTACAGGATATGCAATGTTGTTCTGTTCTATGTCGTCTTCCTGGAGTAAAATGTCCCTCATGTCTTCCATTTTTACGTTATTACTAGCAACGGCAGCTATGTCGTCTGCTTCATAAGTACGTTTTGTGGCTGCCAGCGGTGTGAGTCATTGCCTATTGTCTCTTTGTTGGCGCGCATCGTTATTGGGATTAGGAGACCTAACTTCTACAAATTCACCTTGCTGAGAGGGTCCTGCCCTGTTTGAATCCCGCCAGTTCTGATGAAATTCAGGTCTGTCGTTATGTCGGTAGTTTCCATAGTTTCTTGTTTTTCGGTCATGTGGTGGAGAATTTCTCCCGGAATCGCAACTGCGCGGTGGACCGTAGCGTCTGAAGTTATTCCGTCTCCCTTGATAATAATTATTTTGGTTCCCATATAGTCTGTTTCTCTGATTGTCTCCGCCATAGTCATTACCAGGGAGAGGTGATCTTTCCCTGTAATTATTACTACTCAGCCAACGCTTGTCATACGGATGGTGTCTGTTTACGTCACGATTTGTGTTGTAAGAATAGCCTTGTCGTGTCCAGTTATTATTTCTGTCATCGCGGAGCTGTGACGGATGTGACCTGTAATTGTTGTGTTCCTGTTTTCGCGTTCCCCGATTGTCAGTGTCAATTTCCAAGTCTTGTAACAGACCCTGAAAAGCTTCAACGTCGTCTCTGCAACGTCCTGCCAAAATAATATGTCGTAAATGTTCAGGCAATTTGATTAAGCATATGCGGATGAGTTCTGAGGGGCTGTATGGGTTTGAAAGATATTAATTCTTATGTAACATGTCTTCGAAACATTTGACAAGACTGGAAAATTCAGATTGTTCGAAATGTTTCATCATTATGATGCTATGTTTTACTCGGTCTTGAGTAGCTTGAGACCAATATGCTGAGACGAAGGCATGATAAAATTCTCCTGTGACAATCGTGAATGACCGATCGCATTCTTACAGATGGTTCAATCTCTAAGTAGCCACACATAAATTCTAACTTGTGCTTCAATGACCAGTTGGGAGGAAAACAATGAGAGAATTGATGAAGCCATGCTCGCGGATGAATGGCGTTGCCAGAATTCTTAAATGTTTTGAATTTACGTGTAGTAATGAACAGCTTATAGTCAAAATCATCATGTCGGCGAGTCGCATGTCGGCCATTGTTACTTCGTTTCGGCGGTTCCATCTCAAAATTCGGTGTACCTTGCCAATTTCTTTCATAATTTACGAAGTGCCCTGTGTTATTATTTTGTGGCTGTTGCGTATTTCTATGTCCCTCTTCCCGTATTGGAGCGCGAGTGTCCTCTGAAATATGTAATTCTGGTATTACCTGTGTCAACTGATCTTGTACTTCCCGGATTGTTCTTTTGTACTTTGTATTGATTTGATTTTCATTTTGTATGAATTTCCTAATTTGTTCATACTCTTCTGTGTCAGTGAAGGGTACGGGTCTTGTGTCCTTCAGATCATCATCTATCTTTGTAGATAAGTTAGTGAACTGATCCGAAAGTTCGGCTACTTTCTCCGATAGTGAACTGATTTCCTCAGTGTGTTTTTCTGAACCAAGTTTCAGAGTGTCCATTTGTGTTTAAACTACGTTTTTTAAGTGTTTTTACTCATCATTCGCTTTCACTATAAATATCACCGATGTTTTGAACGTGCACCTGATAAATATGCATGGCAGTAGTTCCAAGTATGATATGTAATTCGAGTCAGAAGTAGAACAACCGAATTAACCCAGTGGAGGCAGAATTTTGGAATGCAAAATGTGGAGTAATTTTGATTTTCAGGTATGTTGTGTGTGTTACCCCTCTCGTGAAAAATTCAAGTTTTAGATCTTCTACCCCTTATGTACGAGGGTCGTCCACAAAGTAAGTTCCGTTTGGTTATATAAAACAAACATGTACACAAACAGAAAAAATATTTTTAGTACAAAAATCAAAAACAGTTAATCTACTTTTCTCCATAGCTTCAGAAATTTTGTAGGCACTTTGCATAGCGTGGCACAAGTTTTTGTAAGCTTCTTCATAGAAGATTGCCACCTGTGCATTCAACCATGTGGTAACATGTTCTTTCAGCTCGTCATCATCGTTGAAGTGTTGACCACCAAGGACAGATTTTAGGTGTAAGAAGAGACGAAAGTCGATAGGAGCGAGATCCGGGCTGTACGGAGGATGATCAAACGCGTCCCAGTGAAATTCCCGTAAGAGTTGTTTGGTCACATTCGCCGTGTGAGGTCGGGCATTGTCTATATTGCGCGGCGCAATTTCTTAATGGTCTCGCAGTAATCATGTGCATTGATTGTTTGGTCTCATGGTAAGAAATCAATCAGCAAAATGCCTTTTCTGTCCCAAAAAACGGTGCACATAACTTTCTGAGGTGTCAAGATTTGCTTAGGCTTAACCTTCGTTGGGGATGAAGTGTGCCTCGGTAACCGTTTTGTTTCAGGGGTGTCGTATGATACCCAAGTTTCATCACCCGTGACTATCCGAGATAGAAAGCCATCGCTTTCTTCATCGTAGCCTGTCAAAAACTGAAGTGCACTGCCCATCAGTTGTTTTTTGTGTTGTTCAGTAAGAATTTTGGATACCCAAGAAGAGCAAAATTTTCGAAATTTCAGTTTTTCAGTAACAATTTCATGAATCAGTTATCGTGCGATTTGTGGAACTTCCATAGCAAGGCACCTAAGTGTAAACTTACGGTTGTGCTTAATCTTCTCTTCAGTTGTGTAAACCAGTTCATCAGTAACCACAAACTGGCGTCCACTTCGTTCTTCGTCATGCACTTGATCACGTCCTTCTTTGAACAGTCTGACCCATCTACCTCTACTGGGTTCAAAAATGGTTCAAATGGCTCTGAGCACTATGGTACTTAACATCCGAGGCCATCAGTCCCCTAGAACTTAGAACTACTTAAACCTAACTAACCTAAGGGCATCACACACATCCATGCCCGAGGCAGGATTCGAACCTGCGATCGTAGCGGTCGCGCGGTTCCAGACTGAAGCACTTACAACAGCTCGGCCACAGCGGCCGGCTCGTCTACTGGGCTACGTGTAAAAGTAATAAACGAAATCGCCTGTATGTATACGGAAAAAATGCATTGTCAATTACAAAAATACGCTAGTTTATTAACCGGCAAGGCGACGTGGTAATGCAGCAACAGCAGGCCATAGCTTTCTCACGTGACTAGGTACAGTCGCGCTCCGATTAAAGTAGAACGTGTCGTTACGTCGCAGTGCAGGCGTGCAAGTCAGAGCGGAGAATTTCTTCGCCCACTGTCGCGACGGCTTCTGGCTAACGTGACCAAATTTGCTGACGATGAGATTAAGAGAAGGGATTTACTGTGACGTCAGAGAAGATGAGGGAACGTGCTGCCAAAACATTAAAGTTGAGCAAGAGGGCGGTTTGTAAATTACGGAAGGAGGGGCAGGAAGCGGAGCAGGGTGGAATTCAAGTTTCTACCCCAAAGAAGGGGACGCAAGGTGCTCACAATAAGTGTTCCAGTGATGATGTGGATAAACGTAGAAGTTTTCCTGAGTTTTTGGAAGTTGCGTAACCGAATCGGTAGATGCAACTGAGTCAATTTTAGCTTGCAAGGTGTGATTTTCATGAACAATAGTTTGCGGTTCTTTTATAGCTGCTTCGTGATTCGGTAATGCATTTTCATGCCGCGAAAAAATAGGTTGAAAATGCTCACAAATTTGTGTTTTTACGTCATTACCGACTTTTGACATTTCGATTCGATTTTAAGTGACTCAGCAGTTAAACCTTCACGTGTTTGTTCAAGCGTTTGTTCCATTGAGTCTAACTTTTGAAGCTGTTGCTGTGTTTGTCTCTGATTTTGTTCCATCGTGTCTAACTGTTGCTGTGTTTGTCTCTGATTTTGTTCCATTGTGTCTAACTTTTGAAAATTTTGTTCCATTGTGTCTAACTTTTGAAGCTTTTGTCCCATTTGTTGCATTAATTGTAGAACAATGCACTGGTGTCTGAAACATGTTCCTCAGTGCTATTCGGCAGTGCATTTGAAAAGCCAATATTCGCATTTTGAAAAGCGGAAAATGTGTCTTGACTTGATTGAGAAACGGGTAATAACGCAAAACCTGAATCTACGGTATTTGCACAATTGTGTCCTGTCATTTCGGATCCCTGTGGCGAGCTGTTTTTGCCGACCGACCGATCGACAATACTACCCTCTTCACTGTCTACACGATTATTTATTGCCCGATCTATTCCCCTATGCACAATTACCAAATTACTATGTTGAAATTAGTTAATTCATTACACGGTGGCGCTAACACACTGCTTTCGTCTTCACTCTCATTTCTCAGTTTACTTTGGAGCCTAGTATTACGTTTTTCACACGCCATTATCGTCACAATATTTCACACGATAACACAGAAAAGCACAATTTGAAGAACAAAATAAGAAAACACATTAACATAGCATTGAAATGAGCGCAGAAATGAGCTACAATTCTAGCAAGGAACCTGTTGCAAAAATTTTACTGTCCATGAGCCTTAATTTTAAAAGCCGCTAAAGTAAACATGTTACGGGTGAATGAGAGGACGCAGTTGTAAAAAGGGCCCATTACATTAGTTTCATACGGAAGAATGAACTGTCATAATCACGAGGCCAGTGGTTTACTTAGATGAAACATGGATTCGAACACATTACACCGGAAACATATGTTGGCAAAGTGAAAACGTGCGAGAAGTGTTACCGAATGAAAGCGCCAGTCAGCTTTTAATTGTTGTGCATGCAGGTAGTGACATGTGCGGATCATTAAGTGTTCACTCCACATATATGACTCAAACACCAAAACGTCGGACTGTCACTCAGAAACAGACCATGAAGTTTTTCGTTATTTATTTATGGAAAGTCGTATTTTATCTTTCTTTGACAGAACGAGATCTACAAATGCTGTAATATTTTCTAAATTAACAAATCTAAACTAACTGGCGACAACCGTGTTGTTCTTCGCAGCATGCTAATTTGTAAATTATTATACCAAATTTCCCAAACTGGCAAATACTCTCGTTCGCAATCGTTTACTCCTGACGAGACATTCCGTAACTCACAAGGGGAGGTATTGGATCGGCTTTTTCAAACACTGTATACGGTGAAGGGCAAATAAATAAGATAATAGGATGAGTAAATGATGTGATAAAGGATTAGGAATGACGTAAATACAGTTAATTAGATGACGAATACAGTCGTTTTGATAAAAATTTAAAAATTTCGACGCACCCGAAGCGGTTAGTACTCACAATCTCTTGCGTGGCAGGTATATGTTTTATACTTCTACGCTACACCACTAATCATGACAACAGTCTTGGTTTTGAGATGTAGACTCCTGAGTGCAGAGCATCACGCAAATACTTTTAGTTGATTATTCGCAATGTCTCTACCTTGCGGTATGTTTCTAGCCATTTTAAGAGCCCAAAATGTTTGATTACAATAGCGTCAAACCAGTGCTTTCTTCGCCGTTATTTTTCATAATGCACGTAATTTGGTGGGAGTAATAAAACATTCTCGAACGGATAAGATTTTTAAACATCTCTGCTTGAAGAGTCTTCTCTCTCTATTAAATTTAAAAAAAAGGTACGAAGACGTTTGTAACCTCCCCCTTCCTAATCTGCCTACTGGACTGCCATGTAATTGACCGTGATTGCATATACCTAATGAAATTTTACGGTGAGTAAGGCTATCGGCTCCGAATAATAATAATGCTAGTTAGTAGGAGGAAAGTATACAACAGACTCTCCTGAAGGAAGAATCCCTTCTAAACCTAATCTAAATGCTGCCAATAATTTTTAAATGGGTGGAAATTTAGTCCAATCGCTCACGAACCACATATGGTTGGGAAAGGGTACCACGTAATATTTCCAATATAAAAAAAAATGGTAATACAAAAAATACTGATTAGTAAATATGGGATAATTAAACGGAGGCCAGCCAACCAGGGCACTGGATCCGCAGAATCTTAAGACAAGTAAGTGCAAAGAAAATTAAGCAAATAATCACTGGCGTGGCAACAGAACGTGTAAGTAGGCTGTTTAGGTTTTTATATTGGTAACGCCACGTAGCGCTCTGTATGAAAATCACTGACTGTGCTGTGTGCAGTCTGTGGCTGGTTGCCATTGTTGTAATATTCGCTATTGGAGTGTTGGGCAGTTGGATGTGAACAGCTTGTAGCGTTGTGTAGTTGGAGGTGAGCCGCCAGGAGTGGTGGACGTGGGGAGTGAGATGGTGGAGTTTTGAGAGAGGATGATCTGGACGTGTGTCCATCAGAGAGAGTAAATTTGTAAGACTGGATGTCATGAACTGATATATATATTATGATTTTTGAACACTATTAAGGTAAATACATTGTTTGTTCTCTATCAAAATCTTTCATTTGCTAACTATGCCTATCAGTAGTTAGTGCCTTCAGTAATTAGAATCTTTTTTTTAGCTCGCAGTAGTGGCGCTCGCTGTATTGCAGTAGTTCGAGTAACGAAGATTTTTGTGAGATAAGTGATTCATGAAAGGTGTAGGTTATTGTTAGTCAGGGCCATCCTTTTGTAGGGATTATTGAAAGACAGATTGCGTTGCGCTAAAAATATTGTGTGTCAGTTTAGTGGTGATCAGAATAAGTAAAGGGAGAAATGTCTGAGTACGTTCAGTTTTGCTCAGTTGTTTGAAAATCAAGTAACCTAAGGGGTTTACCAGCACAGTAATTCATTAATTTTTCTAAGGGGACGATTCAAAAGCTGTCACAATTTTCGACAACACAACAGTTGACGAGAAAATAAATGAATCAGAAAGCACTGAGTTGGCAGCTACTTATTCTGAAATACTAAATTTTGAAAGCAAAGTTAAATGAAGTTGCTGGTTAAATAAATGACTGACTGTAACTGAAACTTTTTCCTAAAACAATATTTTCAATAACCTCAGCGTACCGTAATGCAAAATTTGGAAAAAGGCAAGCAATTTACGAGTACTTATAATTATTGAAATGCTGAACTGAATTTACTTTAAGCAAATGAGTAATTGATTTTACTTTTAATATAACAAAAATAAAATACATACCAAGCCAGTAGATGTCGCTCGCTAAGCAGAGTAAATGCAATTGCGCACTCTTAATTTGTGTTGTATCATTAGTTATTAGTTTTGCCATTGAAATTTTACGTTACTTTAAGTGAGTGAAGTTTATACTCAAAAGTGAAAATTAGTTAAGCCTGTGTTAAGCAATACAAGAACGAACAGTTATTGAGACAGCGAAATATAGACTGAAACTGGTCATTAACAAACAAACAGAACTAGCAGTAAATAGTTAATCAATTTTCATATTTTTACAACACTCGGTGATTGCATGGAAAAGAAAGGGACCCAGTTTGGTAATAACGTATGAGAACATTGACAATACAAGTGTTCTACAAGTTTCAATTATTGCACGTTTTTACTGATGAAAATTATTAAAGTTTGTGAAAGCAATGCCACTGGGTAATGCCTGTACAATATTAGTTATATTCTGTCACTTAAGAGTCTTATGATGTAGCTGTGCGGCCGACGACAAACCTGAGCTGACGCTGTTGCTGCTGCTGCTGCTGCTGCTCGATATGAAGAACCCCGAGTCTTCTCCAGAGCGACAGATAATTACGCGACAGGCAACTGTCAGCATTGCAGCTTCCTCCACCTGTCCACTCCTGCCGTGCTCTCAGTAGTCGCGGGTTAACGAATCAGGCGCGCCTACACTGGCGTGATCACGCCTGCACAGCGCGTCTACAGCAGCGCCCAACAAACACCTCCCCACTCTTTCATCACTCAAGCTGCTCTGCCTCCTCTGTCCTCGCAACGCGTGAGAGACTCCCCATGCGTAAAGATAAACGACGGCACGGCTACTGCCATTTCGTCGTTGCTGTCGATACATTCAAAGTTCCCTTGGCGATTACCCAGCAATTTAGAAATTTTTAATAATACAATACTGGCCATTAAAATTGCTACACCAAGAAGAATTGTAGATGATAAACGGGCATTCATTGCACAAATATATTATACTAGAGCCGACATGTGATTACATTTTCACGCAATTTTGGTGATTAGATCCTGACAAATCAGTACCCAGAATAACCACATCTGGCCGTAATAAAGGCCTTGATACGCCTGGGAATTGAGTCAAACAGAGCTTGGATGGCGTGTACAGGTACAGCTGCCCATGCAGCTTCAACACGATACCACAGTTCATCAAGAGTAGTGACTGGCGTATTGTGACGAGCCAATTGCTCGGCCACCATTCACCAGACGTTTTCAATTGGTGAGGGATCTGGAGAATATGCTGACCAGGGCAGCAGTCGAACGTTTTCTGTATCCAGAATGGCCCGCAAGGACCTGCAAAATGTGGTCGTGAATTATCCTGCTGAAATGTAGGGTTTCGCAGGCATCGAAGAAGGGTAGAGCCACGGGTCGTAACACATCTGAAATATAACGTCCACTGTTCAAAGTGCCGTCAATGCGAACAAGAGGTGACCGAGACGAGTAACCAATGGCACCCCATAGCATGAAGCCAGGTGATACGCCAGTACGGCGATGACGAATACACGCTTCCAATGTGCGTTCACCGCTATGTCGACAAACACGGATGTGACCATCATGATGCTGTAAAGAGAACCTGGATTCATCCGAAAAAATGACGTTTTGCCATTCGTGCACCCAGGTTCGTCGTTGAGTACACCACCGCAGGCGCTCCTCTCTGTGATGCAGCGTCAAGGGTATCCGCAGCCATGGTCTCCGATCTGATAGTCCATGCTGCTGCAAACGTCGTCGAACTGTTCGTGCAGATGGTTGTTGTCTTGCAACCGTCCCCATCTGTTGACTCAGGGATCGAGACGTGGCTGCAAGATCTGTTACAGCCATGCGGATAAGATGCCTATCATCTCGTCCGCTAGTGACACGAGGCCGTTGGGATCCAGCACGGCGTTCCTTTTTACCCTCCTGAACCCACCGAGTCCATATTCTGCTAACAGTCATAAGATCTCGACCAACGCGAGCAGCAATGTCGGGAATCGATAAACCGCAATCGCGATAGGCTACAATCCGACGGAAACGTGATGGTACGCATTTCTCCTCCTTACACGAGGCATCACAACAACGTTTCACAGCGCAAAGCCTGTCAGCTGCTGTTTGTGTATGAGAAATCGGTTGGAAACTTTCCTCATGTCAGCACGTTGTAGGAGTCGCCACCGGCGCCAACCTTGTGTGAATGCTCTGAAAGCTAATCATTTGCATATCACAGCATCTTCTTCCTGTCGGTTAAATTTCGCGTCTGTAGCACGTCATCTTCGTGGTGTAGCAATTTTAGTGGCGAGTAGTGTAATTACAATTAATTATATACAGTTAGAAATAAACACACTATTACATCGATTACGTATTAAATATAGTTTCTGTAAGAAGGCTTACAGATTCAGAAATAGAAGTACAGTTGAAGTTATCAACTGATAGTAGACGGCGATAAATTTTACATGATGGAGAAGGTATTTTATCTGTATTATCGGTCTTACGCGCTGACAACCTCACTTAACAGAGTTGACTATATCATAGTGGCACGTTTACATAATCTATTCGCGTTAGCCAAGTGTCACTTGATAACTGATATTTGATCGGGTTAGCGAAACAGATACAGGCTGAACATGTAAACACACAGTGGACACTGCATTCGAATGTCGTTATTAGATTTTAATCTGTGGCAAATTGTGTCCCGTGTAAATGCGGTGATAGGCGCGGCGTGTGACACCGGCCCGCTTTTTGGCAGTATTATTCCCCCGTCCCCGTCCCCCCCCCCCCCTTCCTTCTCGGGCGTAATAACGATGGTGGCACCCCCGTGACGAGATTACCACTTCCCTTAGCGCATTAATACATTACGGTAAAGTTACCAAAATATTGCGACAGCGCGCACATCGCTAATATTTCGCTTAAGGTGACATTATGCACTACAAACGCACTTCATTATCGGGATCATTTGCGAAAGCCATCGTTTCTGTGACCGGCAGCAGTTCCGTAGTAGCAGATGACTGGTATTACCAAACATGATGTTACAAAACATAGCGGATACGTTTCCAGTTGGCTTCAAATATGGCGGGGCCCTTTTCAGCGTTTGTTTCTTATGTACGTAGTTGTAAACAGCATGTTGGCGTCCACACATCAACACAAAAGGTGGAGGTATGAGGTTAACCCGCTGTGTAAAGCAGAACAGGAGGCGATCTCTGGCAGATTTGACGACAGAGAGCAATGCTGGTTGTAGGCACAAATGTTTCGGAGTACACTGTTCAAATGGTTTAAATGGCTCGGAGCACAACGGGACTTAACATCTGAGGTCATCAGTCCCCTAGAACTTAGAACTACTTAAACCTAACTAACCTAAGAACATCAGACACACCCATGCCCGAGACAGGATTCGAACCTGCCACCGTAGCGGTCGGGCGGTTCCAGACTGAAGCGCCTAGAACCACTCGGCCAAACCGGCCGGCAGTACACTGTTCAGTTAACATTGTTGAACATAGGGGTCCACAGCAGACGGCTGGTACGTATTGCCATGACGGATCAACAACATCATCTGTTACGTTTGCAGTGGGCACGGGAGCCTCGAGATTGAACCACAGAACAATGGAGACGCATCACCTGGTCAAGTAAACTCGTTTCTCGTTACACCAGGTCCACGACCGTATCCACATCCAGACAAACGGCTGCTCTAGACATGCGCGGCGCCATGGATGCACGCCGATGGGGGCAGTATTATGCCATGGCTGACATGGTACCAGTGATACTAATCAAAGGTACCGTGAAAGCTGTGGACTGTGAGAACATTAATGCGGACTGGCTGTATCCCTTAATGTGTCATATCTTGCCTCACAGCTATGGCGTGTTACAGGATGATAACTGTCCGTGCCACAAGCCCAGAATGGGACTACCCTGGCTCGTGGAGCTCGATAGTAAACTCACCTTGAGGCCTTGGCTACAAGTTCGTCTGATCTTACCTCGACGGAACTGTAAATTGTCTGCCCGCATCTCGTGGTCGTGCGGTAGCGTTCTCGCTTCCCACGCCCGGGTTCCCGGGTTCGATTCCCGGCGGGGTCAGGGATTTTCTCTGCCTCGTGATGGCTGGGTGTTGTGTGATGTCCTTAGGTTAGTTAGGTTTAAGTAGTTCTAAGTTCTAGGGGACTGATGACCATAGATGTTAAGTCCCATAGTGCTCAGAGCCAGCGTGTAAATGGTCTTACTGCAGAGCAGGCGTGGACGAGCGATTCTCTGCTGGAGATGGGCAAAGAAGGCAACCAGTCAGTTGATAGAACACGAACAGTCAGACAGAGTGACTAGACTGCAAATGACAGGAGATGATTCTCAGACGGGTTCCTCGCAGACGGTAGCAGTGGCCCGGATAAGAGTCCGCATAGGATTTTTCGGCCGATCGGTGATAACAGAATCGAGGTGCACACCCTGTTGCTCCGTATGAAATTTAACTAAAACTAGACTCCGCCCGAACAGGCCATGAAGGCCCAACGGTTCCGACCGGCCGCCGTGTCATCCTCAGCCCACAGGCGTCACTGGATGCGGATACGGAGGGGAATGTCGTCAGGACACCGCTCTCTCGGCCGTATCTCAGTTTACGAGACTGGAGCCGGATTAGGCTTGGGTGGAGGTTTCTGTCACAAGTCTCGAGAAAATTGATCTGATGTAGCACACGCATTTGCGATTGCGCCACACCAGCGATAAGACCGGAGTGAAATATGCACAACATCCCTCACATTTCGTAAACGATTTGAGATATCAAAAGAGATTTTGGCAAATGACAGCAAGCAAAGAGGAGACCATTTTGCTGTATGTTTATTATGCAAAACTTCAAATGGCTCTAAGCACTATAGGACTTAACATCTGAGGTCATCAGTCCCCTAGACATAAAACTATTTAAACCTAAGGACATCACTGATACCCATGCCCGAGGCAGAATTCGAAGCTGTGACCGCAGCAGCAGCTCAGTTCCGGACTGAAGCGCCTAGAACCGCCCGGCCACAGCGGTCGGCTGCAAAACTTCAATATCTATCGTGTTATTACACTAATACATACTTTTTCAATGAAGGAACGTAATTTTTAAGAGCCATCGACAACTGGTGAAACGAGATATGGTATGGGTTTGGGAACATGATTGAAGATATTACACGTTTATTTTGTACCGATAATGTGTTTTTTCATACGTTATTGGCCTTACTTTCGGACACTTCCACACTTAATAAACTTAATAAACCAGTGTTTCAGAAATCTCTCCCAATTGTGTCTGCACAAATCTTGCTGAGGCGACAGTTTGTAAACTCCGCTGTGTTTTGGCCAAAGAAGGAAATTTTAAGATCACAGTACTCAAAAAAATTATAAATTCTTAACATGCCAAGCGAAAATAAATGGCTGCATCTTCAGCGGAATTTTTATGAGATAGTAGCCAATGCAGAGGTAACACATCATTTTGAATGGTCAACATGCAAGTGTGGGTGTGGAGGGAGTCCACTAGATATTTACAAAAAATGTGACTATAGGCTTGAGTTCTTCCTCTCCGGCGCTTGGCTTTTTGCCTTCAGCACCTGGCCTCAGCCCCCACCACTTCCGCTCTCCTCACCTGTGCCCTGCTGTCGGCGCATCTACCGACCGTGGTACTTTGCGCAGACTCCAGCACAAGACACGGACGGACGGCAGCTGACGGCTGGAGGGAGGTGGTGCGTCAGCAACGAGCCGTCTCTCTGCCCAGGTTGGACACTCAGGTTGCGGTCGTTGGTTCACAGCCCGGCGGAGGCACTGTCGTAGATGCGCTGACGACCGTCGCAGCCTGTGCATCATCAGACATCCCAGCTGTGACCGATTGCTGATGGGCTGGTCCAGATGATTTAATTCCCATTTCCACGATCTCACAGTTGTGGAAGGCCCCCTATATCGAGGTCGGACAGAAAAGTCTGAAGCGGTGTAGACGGCCTAAGGTGGAGTAATCGGTAAGTCAACCGATTTTGCGGTGACATCCCTCTTGCAGAAGCACTGGCTGCAGAAGCCGTGTCTGCCAAAACCAATGTGCATTCCGTGTGCATACCGGGGGAGAGTCATTCCAGATGTGGAAAGGGTCCTTCGGATGTCATGGAGGGTACAGGGTGCACCCATCTGCAAGTGGTCGCTCATGTCGGCACCAATGATGTGTGTCGCTATGGATCGGAGGAAATCCTCTCTGGCTTCCGGCGGCTATCTGATTTGGTGAAGACTGCCAGTCTCGCTAGCGGGATGAAAGCAGAGCTCACCATCTGCAGCATCGTCGACGGGACTGACTGCGGACCTTTGGTACAGAACCGAGTGGAGGGTCTGAATCGGAGGCTGAGACAGTTCTGCGACCGTGTGAGCTGCAGATTCCTCGACTTGCGCCATAGGGTGGTGGGGTTTCGGGTTCCGCTGGTTAGGTCAGTACACAACACACAGCAGGCGGCTACACGGGTAGCAGGGGTTGTGTGGCGTCGACTGGGCGTTTTTTTTTTATAGGTTAGATGGCCTCAGGCAAGTACAGAAAAGGCAACAGCCTCAAAGGGTCCGGGGCAAAGTCAGGACATGCGGGGACCAAGAAGCAATCGGTATTGTAATTGTAAACTGTCGAAGCTGCATTGGTGAAGTACCGGAACTTCAAGCGCTGATAGAAAGCACCGAAGCTGAAATCGTTATAGGTACGGAAAGCTGGCTGAAGCCAGAGATAAATTCTGCCGAAATTTTTACAAAGGCACAGACGGTGTTTAGAAAGAATAGATTGAATGCAACCAGTGGTGGCGTGTTTGTCGCTGTTAGTAGTAGTTTATCCTGTAGTGAAATAGAAGTGGATAGTTCCTGTGAATTATTACGGGTGGAGGTTATACTCAACAACGGAGCTTGGTTAATAATTGGCTCCTTTTACCGACCTCCCGACTCAGCAGCATTAGCGGCAGAACAACTGAGAGAAAATCTGGAATACATTTCACATAAATTTCCTCAGCATGTTATAGTCTTAGGTGGGGATTTCAATTTACCAAATATAGACTGGGACACTCAGATGTTTAAGACGGGTGGTAGGGACAGTGAATCGAGTGACATTATACTGAGAACACTATCCGAAAATTACCTCGAGCAATTAAACAGAGAACCGACTCGTGGAGATAACATCTTGGACCTCATGATAACAGACCCGAAATTTTCGATTCTGTTAGCGCAGAACAGGGAATCACTGATGATAAGGCCGTTGCAGCATCACTGAATATGGAAGTTAATAGGAATATAAAAAGGGGGGAAGGTTTATCTGTTTAGCAAGAGTAATAGGAGGCAGATTTCATACTACCTAATAGAGCAAAACGAAAATTTCTGTTCCGACACTGCCAATGTTGAGTGCTCATGGAAAAAGTTCAAAGCAATCGTAAAATGCGTTTTAGACAGGTACGTGCCGAGTAAAACTGTGAGGGATGGGAAAAACCCAATGTGGTTCAACAACAAAGTTAGGAAACTACTGCGAAAGCAAAGTGAGTTTCACTGCAAATTTAAACGCAGCCAAAACCTCTCAGACAAACAGAAGCTAAACGATGTCGAAGTTAGAGTAAGGAGAGCTATGCGTGAAGCGTTCAGTGAATTCGAAAGTAAAATTCTATTTACCGACTTGGCAGAAAATCCTACGAAGTTCTGGTCTTACGTCAAATCAATAAGTGGATCAAAACAGCATATCCAGACACTCCGGGATGATGATGGCATTGAAACAGAGGACGACACGCGTAAAGCTGAAATACTAAACACCTTTTTCCAAAGCTGTTTCACAGAGGAAGACCGCACTGCAGTTCCTTCTCTAAATCCTCGCACGAACTAAAAAATGGCTGACATCTAAATAAGTGTCTAAGGAATAGAAAAGCAACTGAAATCACTCAACAGAGGGAAGTCCACTGGACCTGATGGGATACCAATTCGATTTTACACAGAGTACGCTAAAGAACTTGCCCACCTTCTAACAGCCGTGTACCGCAATCTCTAGAGGAGCGGAAGGTTCCAAATGATTGGAAAAGAGCACAGGTAGTTCCAGTTTTCAAGAAGGGTCGTCGAGCAGATGCGCAAAACTATAGGCCTATATCTATGACATCGATCTGTTGTAGAATTTTAGAACATGTTTTTTGCTCGCGTATCATGTCATTTCTGGAAACCCAGAATCTACTCTGTAGGAATCAACATGGATTCCGGAACCAGCTATCGTGTGAGACCCAACTCGCTTTATTTGTTATGAGAGCCAGAAAATATTAGATACAGGCTCCCAGGTAGATGCCATTTTCTTTTACTTCCGGAAGGCGTTCGATACAGTTCCGCACTGTCGTCTGATAAACAAAGTAAGAGCCTACGGAATATGAGACCAGCTGTGTGGCTGGATTGAAGAGTTTTTAGCAAACAGAACACAGCATGTTGTTCTCAATGGAGAGACGCTTACAGACGTTGAAGCAACATCTGGCGTGCCACAGGCGAGTGTTTTGGGACCATTACTTTTTACAATATATGAATGACCTAGCAGATAGTGTCGGAAGTTCCATGCGGCTTTTCGCGGATGATGCTGTAGTATACAGAGAAGTTGCAGCATTAGAAAATTGCAGCGCAATGCAGGAAGACCTGCAGCGGATAGGCACTTGGTGCAGGGAGTGGCAACTGACCCTTAACATAGACAAATGTAGAAAATGTAGTCCATCAACAAAGGAGGTGGCTTACAAAACACTCGTTCGACCTATACTTGAGTATTGCTCATCTGTGTGGGATCCATACCAGGTCGGGTTGACGGAGGAGATAGAGAAGATCCAAAGAAGAGCGGCGCTTTTCGTCACAGGGTTATTTGGTAAGCGTGATAGCGCTACGGAGATGTTTAGCAAACTCAAGTAGCAGACTCTGCAAGAGAGGCGCTCTGCATCGCGGTGTAGCTTGCTGTCCAGGTTTCGAGAGGGTGCATTTCTGGATGAGGTATCGAATATATTGCTTCCCCCTACTTATACCTCCCGAGGAGATCACGAATGTAAAATTAGAGAGATTCGAGCACGCACGGAGGCTTTCCGGCCGTCGTTCTTCCCGCGAACCATACGCGACTGGAACAGGAAAGGAAGGTAATGACAGTGGCACGTGAAGTGCCCTCCGCCACACACCGTTGGGTGGCTTCGGAGTATAAATGTAGATGTAGATGTAGATGCTGAGCTGTCAGGGCATTGACTGCTGACTGCGGTCTGGTTTCGGCTGATGGGCTGCGGTCCCGGTTGCCGGTGTTTGAGCTATTACAGACTAGATCTGGGACGCTATTGAGCGCCCTCTCTGACATACTGGATCACCGGCACGTAGTTTGCTGGAATTCGGCGACCAGTGAGTAGGCATCTGATGCTACATCCCTCCAGAAACCCATCAAGGACTATGTTGAATGAAAGTCACGCAGAATCGCTGCTCTGTTACGTTCCAGAGGTGGTTATAGTGTTCTCGCTCATCAGCGTACATTCCATTGGCTCCATGAAGTTGCTCGAAGGTATTACGGAGGTCATATGTTCTGACTATGGTTTTCCATCACTGGTTTCCGCAGTCGGTGTCAAGGTCAGATCACATCCAAACTGTAACCTTTGTAAAGCAAAATTATTAGACCCCGCAACATCTCGATAACAATTTCTCTTTTTAAACCACATTTGGTTCTGTACTTGCTGGTATGCTATTCACACTGTTTCCTTGGGCTTCTTCAACGCACAACAACGGTGCGAAGCAGAGGGCAAATTATTCGGGTTGTTCCTGTACAAAGTTTGTTTCGCTTTACCACATGCTCAATGAACAGACTGCCTAACGCTGAGGATGAACTTTAACACTGTCGTACTCTCTTCTCAGCGATGGCTTCCCTTTCATGTCTTTAGTTGCTTATGTGCACTACGCATTTAGAGCGCGTGATGTGATAACCTGGTTCAGTTCATTACAATATATTTTCTTCTTTGGGCTTTGAAAACACAAAAGTATTCACATAAGCCATACCCAATGACGTAGAAATGAAGCACGTAAGCCTCACATGAAAAATGTGTAGCGCTGTTTTCTTATTTTGCCCCCATAGTGAAGAACGCCGTACTCGCCTACAATGTTGAACAGTTCACGCACAGCTGTGTGCAGAAATACTTGCTACCGAAAAGGAACTGAAGTGATTGCTCCTGTACAAAAGTCTAATAGATTATAGTGAGGAGGACTTTAGATATCTGCAGTAAGAGGTGAGTTGTGAACTGAGTCTAATTTCTGGCACCAGCAGGATGGAGAGGAGAGAATATTTCTAGTGTATTGTTCGCCGCCGTTATGGTTCAAGGAGTAATGCTTCTTCATGATACGTGCAGCACATTAACGACGACTCATATGCTTAATAGAGTTACCCGTGTCGAGAAACAGCTGAAAATCGATAAAATTTATCAACATTCCAGCGTCCCATGCAATCTATGCCAGATTCCGTATACAGTTTTCTCCTGAATTATCCTCTCTTTAAACAGTAGCATCCTGTAGATCCCTAAAAGAAAAGAAACTACACCCAATGGTTAGAAGGAAGCCCAGCTCACATCGGTGTACAAGAAGGCTGGCACAAGTGATCCATAAAACTACCGTCCAGTGTCATAGACGTACATCTTTTGTAGAGACGTAGAACTTACTTTGAACTCAAGCGTAGCGGGGTCTCTCCGACAGAATGGCTTTCTTTATACACTCCTGGAAATTGAAATAAGAACACCGTGAATTCATTGTCCCAGGAAGGGGAAACATTATTGACACATTCCTGGGGTCAGATACATCACATGATCACACTGACAGAACCACAGGCACATAGACACAGGCAACAGAGCATGCACAATGTCGGCACTAGTACAGTGTATATCCACCTTTCGCAGCAATGCAGGCTGCTATTCTCCCATGGAGACGATCGTAGAGATGCTGGATGTAGTCCTGTGGAACGGCTTGCCATGCCATTTCCACCTGGCGCCTCAGTTGGACCAGCGTTCGTGCTGGACGTGCAGACCGCGTGAGACGACGCTTCATCCAGTCCCAAACATGCTCAATGGAGGACAGATCCGGAGATCTTGCTGGCCAGGATAGTTGACTTACACCTTCTAGAGCACGTTGGGTGGCACGGGATACATGCGGACGTGCATTGTCCTGTTGGAACAGCAAGTTCCCTTGCCGGTCTAGGAATGGTAGAACGATGGGTTCGATGACGGTTTGGATGTACCGTGCACTATTCAGTGTCCCCTCGACGATCACCAATGGTGTACGGCCAGTGTAGGAGATCGCTCCCCACACCATGATGCCGGGTGTTGGCCCTGTGTGCCTCGGTCGTATGCAGTCCTGATTGTGGCGCTCACCTGCACGGCGCCAAACACGCATACGACCATCATTGGCACCAAGGCAGAAGCGACTCTCATCGCTGAAGACGACACGTCTCCATTCGTCCCTCCATTCACGCCTGTCGCGACACCACTGGAGGCGGGCTGCACGATGTTGGGGCGTGAGCGGGAGACGGCCTAACGGTGTGCGGGACCGTAGCCCAGCTTCATGGAGACGGTTGCGAATGGTCCTCGCCGATACCCCAGGAGCAACAGTGTCCCTAATTTGCTGGGAAGTGGCGGTGCGGTCCCCTACGGCACTGCGTGGGATCCTACGGTCTTGGCGTGCATCCGTGCGTCGCTGCGGTCCGGTCCCAGGTCGACGGGCACGTGCACCTTCCGCCGACCACTGGCGACAACATCGATGTACTGTGGAGACCTCACGCCCCACGTGTTGAGCAATTCGGCGGTACGTCCACCCGGCCTCCCGCATGCCCACTATACGCCCTCGCTCAAAGTCCGTCAACTGCACATACGGTTCACGTCCACGCTGTCGCGGCATGCTACCAGTGTTAAAGACTGCGATGGAGCTCCGTATGCCACGGCAAACTGGCTGACACTGACGGCGGCGGTGCACAAATGCTGCGCAGCTAGCGCCATTCGACGGCCAACACCGCGGTTCCTGGTGTGTCCGCTGTGCGTGCGTGTGATCATTGCTTGTACAGCCCTCTCGCAGTGTCCGGAGCAAGTATGGTGGGTCTGACACACCGGTGTCAATGTGTTCTTTTTTCCATTTCCAGGAGTGTACAAGCTGGAATGGATTCGATAAATGCGACTCCCACGACGTAGTTTTCTCACATGACTTCCCGAAACCCGTGGACTTCCCACATTACTTCTGAGATTCATGATTCGGATATTAAAGTGAGTGTAATTGAGAAACAACGAATATCGCTAAAATTAGACAAGACTCCAGTGCCAGATGGATTCCCCGTCAGATTCTGGAAGAATTTGCAACTGAGTTACTCTATGTGATCAAAAGTGTCTGGACACCTGGCTGAAAATGACTTACAAGTTCGCGGTGCCCTCCATCGGTAATGCTGGAAATCAAAATTGTGTTGGTCCACCCTTAGGCTTGATGACAGCTTCCACTCTCGCAGGTTCAATCACGTGCTGGAAGGTTTCTTGGGGAATGGCAGCCCATACTTCACGGACTGCTGCACTGAGAAGAGGTATCGATGTCGGTTGGTGAGGCCTGGCACGAAGTCGGCGTTCCAAAACATCCCAAAGGTGTTTTATAGGATACAGGTCAGCACTATGTGCTGGACAGTCCATAACAGGGATGTTATTGTCGTGTAACCACTCCGCGCCACAGGCCGTGCATTATGAATAGGTGCTCGATGGTCTTGAATGATGCAATCGCCATACCCGAATTGCTCTTGAACAGTGGGAAGCTATAAGGTGCTTAAAACGTCAATGTGGGCCTGTGCTGTGATAGTGCCACACAAAATAACAAGCGGTGCACGCCCACTCCATGAGAAACACGACCATACCATAACCCACCTTCCCGCCTCCGATTTTTACTGTTGGCACTACACACACTGGCACATGATGTTCACCGCTCAATCCACATACCCACATCCTGCCATAGGATCGCCCAATTGTGTACCGCGATTCGTCACTCCATACAGCGGGTTTACACTGTTCAATCGTCCAATGTACTACATTATGTGCTCCTTACACCACGTAAGGCGTCGTTTGGCATTTGCGGGCGTGATGTGTGGCTTATGAGCAGCCGCTCGACCATGAAATGAAAGTTTTCGCACCTCCCGCCTAACTGTCATAGCACTTTCAGTGGATCCTGATGTAGTTTAGAATTCTTGTGTGATGGTCTGGATAGATGACTGCCTATTACACTTTACGAACCTCTTCAACTGTCGGCAGTCTCTGTCAGTCAACAGACGAGATCAGCCTGTACGCTTTTGTGCTGTACGTGTCCCTTCACGTTTGCACTTTACTATCACATCGGAAACAGTGGACCTAGGGATGTTTAGGAATGTGTAAATCTCGTGTGCATACGTATGACACAAGTGACACCCACTCACCTGACCATGTTCGAAGTCCGTGAGTTCGCGGAGCACCCCATTCTGCTCTCTCACAATGTCTAATGACTACTGAGGTCGCTGATATGGAGTACGTGGTAACACAATGCACCTAAGATAAAAAACGTACGTTTTTGGGGGTGTCCGGAAACTTTTGATCACATAGTGTAGCTCCCATCCTGAGCGTAATATATCCTATATCCGTTAAGCAAAAAATTGTGCCCATAGAGTGGGAGAAAACACAGGTCTCACCCATCTGCTGTGGCAGAAGTGAGCCACAAAACGTCAGTGCATTCTCACTGACGTTCATTTGCTGTAGAATCCTAGAACTTATTCTGAGCTCCGACAAAATGACGTATCTTGTACAGAATGAATGGCTGCGAGACGGAGAAGGGGGGTAGCAGCATAAGGTGAAATATTGAGAGAGACAGAGAGAGAGTTTGGAATACCGAAATAATCGGTTATACAAAACCCAATTCGCGCTTTTGTAGCATGACATACTGGAAGAGATAGATCTAGGTAAACAGGTACACGAAGTATTTCTTGACTTCCGAAAAGAATTTATCTCAGTAACGCAAAAAAATGGATCAAATGGCTCTGAGCACTATGGGACTTAACTTCTGAGGTCATCAGTCCCCTAGAACTTAGAACTACTTAAACCTAACTAACCTAAGGACATCACACACATTCATGCCCGAGGCAGGATTCGAACCTGCGACCGTAGCGGTCGCGCGGTTCCAGACTGTAGCGCCTAGAACCGCTCGCCCACCTCGGCCGGCTCAGTAACACACCCACGCTTATGAATGAAAGAACGATCGCATGGGTATCAAAAGAAATTTGTCTCTCTCTCTCTCTCAATATTTCACCTTATGCTGCTACCCCCCTCTCCGTCTCGCAACTAACACCCTCTCCCTTCCTCAACTTTCTGTCTTAATTGTCCACCACCTTATACTCGTCTTTAGACGCCTTCCTCAACCAAAAGATTCATTCCACTTACTCCGTCAACTCTCACACTACTCCTTCATTTCATTCACATATTGAAATAACTAGATATGAACATAATTAAAACGATACACACCCATGTCCAGAAAAAAGAAACAGAACACCTTGTACGACTAGAGATAGGACATTCATATTCACAGGAAATGTTCATTAGTATGTTCTGCAGAAATTATTAGCATGTGTACTATGTCGGCCCGCGGTTTCAAGGCCAAGTCGATATCGTGGCGCAACATCACCTACCGATAAAACGTGCCTGCGGTTCTCGTTCTCGAGGTCACTATAAACCCAAAGTAATGGATCAGTGTGACTTGAGCAGACGTGGACGATGCCTCGCAGACGTATACGTGAACTATACCGTCAAATCAGCTGGTTTGAAACATCTACAGCTACATCTTCATTTATACTCCGCAAGCCATCCAACGGCGTGTGGCGGAGGGCACTTTACGTGCCACTGTCATTATCTCCCTTTCCTGTTCCAGTGGCGTATGGTTTGCGGAAAGAACGACTGTCTGAAAGCCTCCGTACGCGCTCGAATCTCTCTAATTTTACATTCGTGATCTCCTCGGGAGGTATAAGTAGGTGGAAGCAACCCTCCCGAAACCTGGACAGCAAGCTACACCGCGATGCAGAGCGCCTCTCTTGCAGAGTCTGCCACTTGAATTTGCTAAACATCTCCGTAACGCTATCACGCTTACCAAATAACCGTGTGACGTAACGCGCCGCTCTTCCTTGGATATTCTCTATCTCCTCCGTCAACCCGACCTGGTACGGATCCCACACTGATGAGCAATACTCAAGTATAGGTCGAACGAGTGTTTTGTAAGCCCCCTCCTTTGTTGATGGACTACATTTTCTAAGGACTCTCCCAATGAATCTCAACCGGGTACCCGCCTTACCAACAATTACTTTTATATGATCATTCCACTTCAAATCGTTCGCCACGCACACTATCTACTAGGTCATTTATATATATTGTGAAAAGCAATGGTCCCATAACACTCCCCTGTGGCACGCCAGAGGTTACTGTAACGTCTGTAGACGTCTCTCCATTGAGAACAAAATACTGTGTTCTGTTTGCTAAAAACTCTTCAATCCAGCCACACATCTGGTCTGATATTCCGTAGGCTCTTAGTTTGTTTATCGGGCGACAGTGCGGAACTGTATCGAACGCCTTCCGGAAGTCAAGGAAAGAGGGTGCATTACTGGCATGAGAGAATGTGATGCATACTTCTGGGAAACTGCTGTTCGTATGGGACGAAGTGTTTGGCAGGGCAACGGGTGTCTACGGAATGGATCAGGACTGGCATCCAATAGTGTCTTCGGCCGAATCCACTTTCTGATTATTGGAAAATGATGGCCGCATTTTGGTTTCCCGCAGACAGTGGGAGTGGCATCACAGTGACTACATTCGCACAGGACATCTAGCGCCAACTCGAGGCCTTATGGTATGAGATGTTATTGGGTGCAACAACAAATCACATTTGGTATGTGTCCAGGACACTGTGACCAGTGTGACCTACGTAAATGACGTTCTGAAACCTGTAACCACACCCTTTCTGCACAACACCCCAAACTTGTCGCCAGTAACATTTATTCAGTGAGAGATTTGATAGAGCATTGCTCGACCTTTTCAAATATATTTTAACATCGAATTTCTTCCTATGTGGAGGACACTTTTATGAACAGACTGAAGGGGTGGCGATGGGTAGCCTCTTATCTCCACTAATGCATGCTGAAGTTACTGCAGCAGGCGGACTTAACTATCATTAAGTGGAAATATGTGAAACAAAGATAACAAGGTAATTGGACCTGAATATTTTTTTAAGTGTAGTGTTGAACAGTGAGAGTGCCCACGTAATGTTACTAAACGCAGTTAATTTCTTTCGATTCGTAAAGTCGAATTCTCTCTCGCATATGTGATATTGGTATCAATAACCACTTACATAGAATGGGCTGTTGCCATTACGTGTTTTCACTCTTCAACTTGTGAGCGAATCACACTGCACTGTCTGTTTCACATTTCACAATTCTGCGTATTAATGCTGGTATGAAGTAGACTGCGCTGTTCAGATACAGACTACTGCCTTTGATCAAATACGTCCGAAACCAGCTTCCTGTTAGTGTGTGTGCGATGTGCAGCTGAATGATACAACAGCAGCTACTGCCACAGATAACTGCCCTCATTAGTGAATACTCAGAGCATCCGTTGTAGCGAAGCTAACTGCAGTCCAAAGTACTCTTATTAGGAAAGTGATAGAATATCAGCGGTAGTCTGTACATGTGTGAATATCACACAAAATTATAACTGCTTTCTTTCGTGTAATGGGTATCTTTTACACAGGTGAGTAGTTATCGCAGAGCCGGCCGCGGTGGTCTCGCGGTTCTAGGCGCGCAGTCCGGAGCCGTGCGACTGCTACGGTCGCAGGTTCGAATCCTGCCTCGGGCATGGATGTATGTGATGTCCTTAGGTTAGATAGGTTTAAGTAGTTCTAAGTTCTAGGGGACTGATAACCACAGCAGTTGAGTCCCATAGTGCTCAGAGCCATTTGAACCATTTTTGAAGTTATCGCAGAATATTACGCCATTCTGTGCCAGTGAATGAAAATATGCAAAACGTGTTAAGTCACTGGTCGCTTTGTCCCCAAAGTTGATAATTATTCTCATCGAAAGAGTAGCTGAACCGAAACGTTTTAGCATACTTGCCAAATGTTCAAAATGGTTCAAATGGCTCTGAGCACTATGGGACTCAACTTCTGAGGTCATTAGTCCCCTAGAACAAAGAACTAGTTAAACCTAACTAACCTAAGGACATCACACACATCCATGCTCGAGGCAGGATTCGAACCTGCGACCGTAGCGGTCTCGGGGTTCCAGACTGCAGCGCCTAGAACGGTACGGCCACTTCGGCCGGCTTGCCAAATGTATATTCTATTTTTACTTTTCCTCGATAATGCGGCAATCCCACCCAACAAATTGGAATTCTTATTATTTTTCTTGGTAGGCTGCGTAATGAAGGTATCGGTTGATAGAACATATCCTGAAGCATCAAGAACACGTCAGTTTTGTAATGGTGGTAATTATAGTGGCCGGCCGCGGTGGCCGAGCGTTTCTAGGCGCTTCAGTCCGGAACCGTGCGACTGCTACGGTCGCAGGTTCGAACCCTGCGTCGGGCGTGGATGTGTGTGATGTCCTTAGGTTTGTTATGTTTAAGTAGTTCTAAGTTCTAGGGGACTGTTGACCTAAGATGTTAAGTCTCATAGAGCTCAGAGCCATTTGAACCATTTTGTAATTATAGTAGGGTGGTTAAAAATTAAGAAATGGTGGAAGGAGACCAAGACTTGATACAGTAAGCAGCTTCGGATGGACACAATGTAATGCGGTTACGGAGAGATGACGAACCTAACAAGGAGAGCTGTGTCTAATAAGTCTTTTGACTAAAGACCGCAACAAGAACATTCTTAAAGCGTTACCTTCAGACATCTTCCATCAAATGAAACAATAATGAAAAATCGAAAATAAAATAAGTATGTCGGGCTTTCACTGTCGTAAAACACGTATGAGTGTGGATCGATGGCCATAAAAATAAATCGTTCCGAATCGCCGACTGCATCGCCTATTAATGCATAGCGGTGCGCGTAGTTTTCACCTTTGAATACTTTATTGTCATTGTTATTGAACTCCAAGGTTTCTGTGGCACGTTGAAAGCGAACGGTGACGCCGAGTTATATTTGGCCGCGCGGTGGTGAGCACTCAGTGACAATAGCAGCGCTCCGTTAAAGCCGAATTTCTACTGATGAATTTTGCTAGTTGTGGACAAGGATGTTTTGCTATAAATGGTTTTGTGTCGCTTGGAAGTCAGTTTCCACTTTTCAGATTTTTACTTTCGAGATTTCTGTACCTATTCTTTTAGGTTTAGTCCATTCTGGCAGGTTTCCATTTTTTGGTCCATACCTGGTGTATTATTGGGTTGTTTTGTCCTTGATAGATAAAGTAAGTTACGTTCTTCTGTTTACAGGAGATATTTGCAAGGCATTATGTTCCGCTACTCCTTTGACCACTTCCTTCTTTTGTTATTACAAAATCTTCAGTCATTAAGGTCCGTAGCTCGTAGTCTCGCGGTAGCGTTCTCGCTCCCCGATCACGGTGTACCTTGTTCGATTCCCGGCGGGGTCAGAAATGACCCCGAGATGACTGGGTGTTGTTGTGTCGTCTTCATCATCATCATTCATCCCCATTACGGTCGGAGGAAGGCAACGGCAAACCACCTCCATTAGGACCTTGCTCAGTACGGCAGTGCGAGTGTCCCGCATCGTTCTCTTATGTTCTGTCAAGAAACATGGGACTCCATCTATCATTAAGGCTGACATTTCATCTGCGAAAGCTAAACGGTATGTAAGATGATGTAAAGTCTCTAGCTTACTTTTGGTAATCGATGAAAGTGATGCAAGTTCTCTTTTTATTCAATGAGTCATGTCATAGTCTAACATAACAGTCGCGACACTCTTTCTCTCTTTTGTTACCCACAGCAACTGCAGTGCGCCAAGTGGCCAGCAAGTTATACTACTCAGTTTGACGAGATCATGTGAAAGCTAAACCGAATCGTAGTTGCTTATATCAATGTGTATATTGGCTTTTACGAACTGGAGTGTCTGTAGCGCAATAAATTGTAGCAACAAGTAGAGGACACCACATTCGTCTTTTTTTAACGACCCAAGGAGGTGTGAACTGTGCTACATTACAGAACAGTTTATTTACGATTTTCTTGTGTCCTACAGATGTTTACTGGATAATGTGGTGTCCTATAAGAACAAAAATATTCCTAGTAAGCAGCAAAAGACTCAATCTTTTGTAGAAAAGCATCTACTCAAAAACATCAAGTTTTCTTCACTACACTTCCAGTCAAATCAGTGAATCCGGAACATAGGAAAAGTGAATGAAATGCAGTATCTACCAGTGTAGCTGAAGGGAAAACTACACAGACGTGATAATAAAAGAACAAAAGCAATAAAACTGTTTCTCAACACAAAAGAAACAAATTCCGCAGTTGTTGCTGAATATGAGCCACAAACTGCAAGAATCCTCAACATATTCGCTTTTGGAGCAGAACTAACTACACTTACAAAAATGTTAAAGTATCAGAAAGTCGAATGAAGTGTATGACTGTGTAAAACATTAGGCTCCTTACAAAGTAGTTACGTGTCAAGGAAAGTGCCTTGCCTAGTAACACACAAAAGAAATTTATTCTTCTCATACATGAAATATAAGTTTACATTCTCTTGTTTTCAGCGGAGTAAGATGGAAGTATCTTCACCATTAATCTGTAGCTTATGTCACTGAACGACGGAGATTCGGTTGTTTTTGTATGTATTTCATGATCATCCACGTTTCTTGATAATTTACTAATGATAGGAATGCAAAAATGTAGTGAATATTTCGCTAATTAACTAGAAAAATAATTAAAAACTTCTTTCGCTTCTTGAGGCGCTAGTCTCGCATGAAATATCAGACGGTAACAATTATCACAGCAGTGACTGTCGCGACTGTGTTGGACTGTGATTCGTACTTCATACTTGCACATTCGATATTTTTCAGACAGGTGTATTTAACAGTCGATATGCTACCCCACAGAGATCTGAGTGCAACCAGAGTGATCTTCATTTCTCAGTAGTTTGTCGTTGCCAGTGTAGCATTCGAGAATATTAAGTGACAGGGTCTGGTGTCGATCAGCCTGCTGAGCGGTTTCTTAAAATGACTAGCAAAACACAAGATGCAGACGTAGAGGATGCAATTTTTTGGAAATATGGTTCTGCAAAGAGCGCTTCTACAAGTTTGAAAAAACTCAGGTCATGTTGGAAATGCATAGCTTGCCCGTGTAAATTTATGGTGAGTTTGAGAAAGGTAAATTTTCGGTATGATTTTTCTTTATTGAATCGGCTCGGTCAGACTGTGGAGAGGAGATTAAACAAAATAATCTACTTTCATGGCTTGGACCCAGAGTCATAGATTCACCACTCCCTTACCAACCCCGTTACCTGTCCAGTATCGAGTTTCCGATTGTGAAGAACATTGTTCCTAGGGATTTACTATGACTGTCAATTTGTAATCAGAAAATGTTTAAAGAAAAACTACATGAAGTAAATTAATATTGTGTAAACCCTTCTAACCCGTTTTACGTCCGGAAACTTCAAAAGCAAACCTCTGTATGAGGAGTTTCCCAAACCTGTTAAAATTTTGATAATAAAATCCTTTGATCGTGGAAAACAGTAAAACACTCTGAAGCTAATTTGACTAATAAAAACACAGTATACTGTAATTTTGCTAACCAGTAACAGTTCAACCCAGATAAATTCCATCTAAACATGAATGACAGGAAATATGACATTAAGTGCCATGTAAACAAAGATCGCGTACTTTGACACTTGTCAGATTCAAAGTTCCTTCTAATACGCTAACTTGAACCAATGGCATATAACCTACTTTTTTGTAGTTGGTCGGTGTAAATCACTTCAATGGCATATGCCTCAAATTACACGTTTGGCAACATTTCACAGTGCAAAACATAAATTCTTCTTTCTAAATTACTGTATACACACATCGAAGCACACCCGTCCAAAAGACACACACAACGCATGAAACGACTAGTACAAATACAGTGAATCGCGCTAGAGAGTATTGTTCCGCCGCCTCCACTGGCAGTGTTTATTGAGATGTCGTAGTGGGCAGTGGTTGTTGAGAACTCATAGTAGTCAGTGCTTGTTAACAACTCGTAGCAGAGAGGGTTTTTTGAGATGTGCTAGTAGGGAGTGCTTGCTGAGATGTGCTACTGAAAAGTTCTTGTTGAGATGTGGTAATAGCGAGTCGGTGTGGAGATGTATTGTAATGATTAGAGTGATTTTGGTCAATATATGAAGGTAACGAAACTTGATTTATTTTTCATTATTTAATGTCGTAAATAATGCTTCATTACAGCTTCAGTCAACAAAGCATCTGGCTTGTGTTCTGGGATTAGAGTGTAATTCTGGTTTTCTTGAGTAATTATGGTATTTCTGTTTCCTTTAATTAATTCAGTATAAATGATATTTAAAATTTCTTGTGTTGTTGAAGAAGAACCGTGCCAGATGCGTACGTTGATTCATACTCCCACACACAGAACAGTTACACTTGTGCTTTGGTTTCGTAGGTTTTATAGTTGCTGGGGACTTAATTAATTAATTGTGTTAACGGAATTTTCATTTCATTCCTTGTTGTTGTTTCATGCAGTCAGATAGCGTAATAATACTAGTCAGGGCCAACCGTTTACGAGACTTCGTAATCGGACATACAGCGACTGAAAAAAAATTAAAATTATTTGCATTTTATTTTAATTAAGCCCCCATGCACGTGGCGACCGCTGCTTCGGATCGTCCCTTGGAATTCTTCTGATTGTAGAAATAGTAGACAGTAGTATTGTTGTAGTAATTTGTAATTTAGTAATTGTAGTCTATATTGCATGTGTAGATTTGGTAATTGGCATTTTTCTAATGGCATTTTTTAAAATTTAATTTTTGTTGTCTTGTCTATGTGTTTGACAATTTAGTGCAGTTATTTCAATTGTTCGATGATCGTGATTGAGGGAAGCATTTCGTCTGAATGATATTGTTGGAGATAAAGTGTCATTGTGTGTAATTTCATATAGTGACGAGTTTTGTATGTTTTGTAAATGATTACGCGGTCGATGAAAAAGGCAAAAATGATGGACAGTGAGAATGACGAAATTGTTGACATGGCGAACTCGCCAACACAGTACAACAGTATGATGAATAATGGAGTGGAAAACAATTTAATAAGTCGGAAAAATAGTCCGGAACCATTTCAAAATTTTTCTCAATCAGGAAATTCACAGAATACGAGATTAACGATAGAAGAGTCTGAAATAGTATCGAACACAGATAGCTTTACAGCTATGACGAAGGAAACTGGTTTTGCGGGAAATGGTAGGGGCGAAAGGAGTTTCGAATCAGTTACTATGGAGCAGTTGATGAGTGCTATATTAAAAATGGAAACACGGTTTGGATCTGAATTAAAAACACAGAGGGGAACAATGGAATCACTGGGATCACAAATAGGAACAATTAAAACAGAGATGGGAACTTTACGATCTGAATTAAAAACTGATATGGGAACAATGGAAACACGGTTTGGATCTGAATTAAAAACACAGATGGGAACAATGGAAACACGGTTAGACTCACGAATAGGGACATGTTTCAAAAACATGAAGGATGAATTAAAGAAAGAAATCAGAGAAGAAGTACAACCGATTTTGAATGCTCACAATAATAGATTAATTGCAGTAGAGATTAGACAAAGGGAACAGGATAGAGAACAGGAGGAAAGAGATCGCGTGATAGTACAGAAATTTTCAGAGTTAAATTTACAACGTGCACACGATAAGAAAGAAATATTTGAGAGAATCGAGGAATCAGTACCAAACGACAGAATAAATAACCTAACACAACAATATGAACAGTTAACTACCAAATGTGTCAACACTGAAACCCGAGTCGCGACACTTACGGAAGACGTAGGTAAACAGAAAGAAAAAATAGGTGACTTATCGGAAAGAGTTGAGGAGAATTCAGATAAATTGACAAGTCTTATCTTAAATGGGGACAGAGATTCGGGTGATACAGCTCCATTGCCATTTGCAGAAACAGAAGAGTACCAGAGCATAAATAAACATGTTGACAATCAGGGAAAATTTAATGAACGCGTTAAAATAGAATTTGAGGTGTTACAAAAGCAAGTCAAACAAACTGAAGGCGAAATCGTAGGAAAAGACAGCAGACGAATTTTAGTATCACAGATAGCAGAGGGCTTTGAAGAAAGTAATTTGTTTCATTTACGGGACGCAACAAGAGAGCGCCAGGCGCGCGAACTTGACAATAATCGACATTCGGACTGGGACAGACGCGGTAGGTCTTTGTCGCCACGAGGCGAAAACTTTGACTATAAACACTTCTTAACTGTTCGGAAATTTAAGATCTTTCGCAATTCTAAGAACGACATACATCCATGTTCATGGTTAGCTCAATTTCTGTACGCCAAATTTGCCACTAATTCACAAACTGAAATTTATGTGCAGCTATTAACGTCCTCAGGGGATTCACTACACTAAGTGAATATGTGCTGTAGCGAGCATAGGGCCCCGAGCTGTAGTGGTGCCATTTCCCTTTTAGTTTTCTGCACCGCTGCCTACTCTTTCACTATTCTTTGCATCTAAAAAAAAAAAAAAATACTCTTCTACTATCAATCTATCTAGACAGTAGGTAAAGATTAACCGGATATGACGATTTTACCCAAAAGTGACTTTGGAAATTATCGTTTGGACTTACTATATTTTCTGCAGCATTCATTCGTAGCTTAAATGAAATTTTACCTGTTTATCTTCGTGACAATATTACTTCATATGTTGACGATATTCTTATTGCTAAACGTTCTTGGAGTGAGCATAACAAAATTTTGGATTCATTATTACGTATTTTTGCACGAGTTGGCATGACAGTGAACTTGGAAAAATCTGAATTTGGTCGTTCTCAGGTGAAATTTCTCGGTCACATTATTTCTACAGAAGGTATTCTTCCTGATCCAGAAAAACTAGACGCTATTCGTAATTATGCTGTTCCTACCACAAAACGTGATGTTCGTAGTTTCCTTGGTGTCTGTAATTTTCTTAGACGCTTTGTTAGATTGGACAATTTGGCCACACCTCGTTTATGTGAACTATCTGGAAAGAATTCTAATTGGTGTTGGGATGAGGAAGCTCAATCAGAATTTGAACAACTTCGTGACGCTTTAGTTGCTGCTCCACTTCTTTCACATCCGGATTTATCTAAAGATTTCTGTTTGGCGACGGACTCATCATACAAAGGCCTAGGTGCACATTTCTTTCAAGAGATAGAAGAAAACGGCGTTGTAGTACAGAAGACTATTGCATTTGGAAGTCGTGTTCTCTCTAAATCCGAAAAGAATTATTCGATTACGGAACTTGAAGCTTTGGCTGTTGTTTGGGCTTTCACAAAATTTCGCACATTTTTGTTTGGTAGACATACTAAGGTTACACTGATCATCGAGCTTTGGAATTTCTTATGTCGACAAAATTAACTCATGGCAGATTGTCACGATGGGCGCTGTATCTACAGGAATTTGATTTTAGTATTGTTTACATACAGGGATCTTCAAATATTGTTGCTGATGCTTTATCACGTGCACCTATGGGTTTGAAACAAAGTGCTGAAGAGGACTGCAAAGAAAACCATTATTGTTTGATGTACATTCAAGGTGTTGCGTTTGAGAACTTTATTTCATCTTCGCTCCAGGACATAGCTAAGGAGCAAAATAAGGATCCAATCTGGAAGGACATTAAGAGAAGTGGAGGAGAAAGGAAAGCGTAGCGATCAGACAGTATTATTTAGTTCGCAATGATATTCTTTTCAAACGAAAATCGGTCGACAACTCTGTTTGGTTAGTTTGTATTCCTGATGAGTGGGTCAATAAATTGATTTGGTACACACATTTTAGTTATGCGCACTTTGGTCCCAGAAAATGCTTTCATAAATTACGAGAAAATTGCTACTTCAGTAATATGGAAAAACGTATTCGATCTGTTCTTGCCAAATGCAAATTATGTCAAAAGGCTAAGCCGCCAACAATTTCTCACAGAGCACCGTTGTTTCCTATCATTCCAGCGAAATTAAAGGAGATGGCTGCAGTTGATTTGTTCGGTCCAGTGGTTCGATCTACTAATGGTTTTGCGTACATTTTTGTAGCAGTGGAATTGACACCAAAATATGTATGTTTTACACCGTTACGCAAAGCAACAGCTCGTTCAGTATCTAATGCTTTCATCAAACATTTTCTTAAAGAAGTGGGTCATGTTGATAAGGTTATATCAGATAATGGATCACAGTTTCGCTCTAAAATTTGGCTTCGTACTCTACGGCGTCGTAAAATTAAACCAATCTTCATTTCACTTTTTCACCCTCAATCTAACGCTTCAGAAAGATGGATGAAGGAAATCAGTAAATTGTGCCGTCTTTATTGTCATCAGAATCACAGAACTTGGGATCAGTATCTTCATATTTTTCAAAACATTCTGAATGAACTTCCTAATGACTCAACTTCTTTACCGCCTCTATTGATATTAAAAAATAAAGTACCAACAAATCGCATTTCTGAAATCGTTCCTTTTCCGCCTTCACGAAAACTGCGGCATTCTGAAGTTGTCAACCTGGCCCTACAATATATTGCATCTGCGGCTGCTAGAAGAGAGAAATCAGCTAAACGTCCTGGTCATTTAAAAATTTTGTCAGTTGGTCAAAAGGTGTTAATTAAGTCTCATCGTTTGTCTCATAAAGGAAAAGGCTTGTGTCGCAAATTTTTTCTGCTTTATAACGGTCCATATAGAATTCGCAAAATTATTCATGATAACACTGTTGAAGTAGAAACTCTTAAATCTCAACGCTCTAAGGGAATACATCACATATCTAACGTTAAAGTTTTTGTGGAATGACATACTTTAGAGAAACCAACAGTTATACGTAAACATGCAGAGAATGCAAGGATACCGCGCCGTGTTCCGGCGGCGGCAGATACTCAAAGCAACAGTCAGTCTGCGCGCCGCACAAGGCAGTCGTTGACCGCAAACAATTACTTCATACGTCACGCGCCTACAGCTGATCGAGCGCACAGTGTGAATGCACTGACAGCCGTAAACAAATACACAGTCTAATTTTTCCGACTAAATTCTGTATAAAGCTATGGTGACTTTTTAAATTATGTTATTAACGTTCAGTATTTTTCAGGATACGGTTGTGTAAAATATTTAAGACCTTTAGGTAAATTCTGTGCATGTCCGACGTTAAGACGACTTACCATGGAGAAAATTTTAGGAAGAATGTAATTTCGAAGAAAAAAAGTAATAAATTAAAAAGGGTAACTATTAATTGAGTTTATTTTTCAGGTAACATAATTCCACTTAGGTACGTACTTTAGACGTAATTTGCTGCTTGCGATTACGTGACTCATACTTTGTGCTAAATTTCATGTTCTATGAATTTACTTGTGAAGCGACGTGCTTGCGTACATTAACTGATTTTGACAATGTTTTATTAATGAACAGTGTTGTTACTTGCGTATATTATGCATCGCTTGGCTGCTATGCTTTTTTACTGATGTCATATTTTTTTTATTATGTGCCTGCTGTGCTTATTTATTTAAATTGTAATTGTCACCTGATTAATTGTGCTGACAGTGGTTATGTATGTAGGTTACACTTTGTGATTTATCTGCTTGCGCCTTCATGTTTACTTTTTAAAGATTACATATGAACATTTATTTGCTTATGCTGATATGATGCTAATCACTTGTTTATTACGTAAGGTATATGTTTGCTGCTGTGCGTATGGATTGCATATTTACACATTTCTGTTTTGTTGTCATAACTACTCTTCAATTTAGAATATAGAAATGCTGATGTACAGTGTACAAACATGAAGATTAGGTTACACTATTGTATTAATTGTAGATTGTTCGCTTGGCAGAGCCTCGTTATAGGGATTGTGCTGCATCCACTTGTTGACATTCTGTTCGCTACTGGTATATTGTTGCGATATTGCATGTATTGCTTACGCTCAGTGCCTGATATTTTTAAGATAAGAAAATGAACTGCTATAATTCTACGAACGACATTGGTACAAGAAACTGTTTAGAAGTCACATGAGCTGGAGGTTTTATGGAAGCTGTATAAATTTATGCTAATAGGAAGGAAGCTAACGACATGACATACTAACACTAGGTTTAGACCATTGACAGTTATTACACTGCATTCTTCGTGAGCAATTGAAATAGGAAGTGACACTTGACACGAGAAATACTCCACATGTTTGCTTCTGTTTGCCATAATTTTTGAAGTGGTGTACACACTGAAATATCACGATCATTAACACTTCGTAATCGTACTTACTTACTGAAAGTTATTCAAACTAAAGTCTGTTAGAGGTCACGTATGCATTTCTTTTATTTAACGATGGACAAGGAACCAAAATGTATCTTATAATTTATAATGAGTAGAAGATTTGGGTCAGATGGATTATACAGAGGTTGTGTGTGGACACTGTGTCTTCGGATTGTATGGGATGCTGAATTGAAGTTGCACTAGGATTTTGTCTGTACTTGTTCGAGGAGACTGACTAGAGGAAAGAGTTGTTATGGAAGTGAATTGATATTGGTGCTGAGGTTTATATGTATCGACGTATTATTGAAGTATTGAGATTATGTGAAGTTGATGATTATTGGAGTTTCGTGGACAAGAGGTAAGGTAAATGAGGTATTATTGAAGTATTGAGATTATGTAATGCTGATGTTTATTGAAGTTTTGGTGGATAAGAGGTAAAGTAAGTGAGGAGCATATTTTTTTTGTTGGTCCATATGGAACAAGGAGGATGAAGATGGCAGACTAGAACACTCAAGTAGAAGGAAGATTGTCTACACACACACTTTGTTAAATCACGAAGCAGTATATACTTTTTTTTTGGAGAGAGGAAGCAATTGCATATCTTGGCTCACTGACAGTTGTTCAGCAACTGTACATTTTGATCTGGCTTGGCAAACATTGGTCTTGACATGATGACTATGACGTTGACTAACTATTATTGACTGGTATACATTGCTGCCACTACCACTTGATACACATGATGAACATAAAATTTTGACACAATTGCATTTACACAGTTAACACTATTCAACTACACAGTAGCACTAAATGTGGATGAAAGATGAGTGAGTGTGTTTTGTGTGTTTTCCTTTTATAATCCCAGAGAAGTGATCCAACCTATCTCCTAAATATTATTTTATTTGTTTGTTGTGGCTTGCACTGACACCCATAAATATTATAGGTTTACTGGTATTTGTGTATTGTAATAGTTAATAGGACAATTATCTGATATCATTTGTGTGTTTGTTATGATTTGTATGTTTAGTGTAAAAGCATTGTATGTGTATTCAAACTATTGTTCATGCCTGAACTGTCTGATTAGTGATGGTGCTGCACTTTTCAACATGGTGGATGCCACCTGGACATGTTTAATTCCTGCTGATGAACTGTGTGATTAGTGATAGGGAATATTATGAACTGTTATTTGCACTTTTTCTACATGATTGGTGCCACTAGGACATGTTTAATTTCTGCTGATGAACAGTGTGATTAGTGATAGTGAATTTTATGGACTGCGGTCAGCACCTGGTCAACATTACTGGGTGCCACTGATGGACTGCTTCTACCGAAATGGTGTTACTTGTTGATGTCTGCACCTGCTCAACATTGCTGGGTGCCACTGATGGACTGCTTCTACTGAAATGGTGTTACTTGTTGCTGTCTGCACCTGCTCAACATTGCTGGGTGCCACTGATGGACTGCTTCTACTGAAATGGTGTTACTTGTTGGTGTCTGCACCTGCTCAACATTGCTGGTGCCACTAATGGAACTGCTTATACTGAAATGGTGTTACTTGTTGATGTCTGCACCTGCTCAACATTGCTGGGTGCCACTGATGGACTGCTTCTACTGAAAAGATGTCACCTGTTGATGTCTGCACCTGCTCAACATTGCTGGGTGCCACTGATGGACTGCTTCTACTGAAAAGATGTCACCTGTTGGTGTCTGCACCTGCTCAACATTGCTGGGTGCCACTGATGGACTGCTTCTACTGAAAAGATGTCACCTCTTGGTGTCTGCACCTGCTCAACATTGCTGGGTGCCACTGATGGACTGCTTCTACCGAAATGGTGTTACTTGTTGGTGTCTGCACCTATTCAACATTGCTGGGTGCCACTGATGGACTGCTTCTACTGAAAAGATGTCACCTGTTGCTGTGTGCACCTGCTCAACATTGCTGGTGCCACTAATGGAACTGCTTATACTGAAATGGTGTTACTTGTTGGTGTCTGCACCTATTCAACATTACTGAGTGCCACTGATGGACTGTTTCTACTGAAAAAATGTCACTTGTTGGTATTTGCACCTGTTGACCATTGCTGGGTGCTACTGCTGGAACTGTCAACTGCTTATTCTTGAGCTATGGAAAGCGTTTATGTGAATATTTGTATAAACTGATTTTATGTGTATTACTGTTTGTGAAAAGTTATGAGACTCTTACCTGCACATATTCGTCATTGCTGACGCTATTGATTGAACTGTTTAACCACATAATACTTGTGTAAACTATTGTGTAAAGTCACATGTATGAAAGAATTTGTATTGCTTACTGTATTTTATATGTTAGGTTATTGAAAGGTCAGTGCAAAGCCAAAATTTTATCTAGTTATATGATATTTACGCATTAATATTATCTTTTATTTTTGTCTGTAGTTTTTTGACGAATTTGGTGGTATTTTCACCACCAATGCTGGCAAAAATACCATCAAATTCTAGCCCGTGGAGGAAGGGCATATGAAAGGTGGCTACACTGAGCCACAGCGCCAGAGATCGCGCTAGAGAGTATTGTTCCGCCGCCTCCACTGGCAGTGTTTATTGAGATGTCGTAGTGGGCAGTGGTTGTTGAGAACTCATAGTAGTCAGTGCTTGTTAACAACTCGTAGCAGAGAGGGTTTTTTGAGATGTGCTAGTAGGGAGTGCTTGCTGAGATGTGCTACTGAAAAGTTCTTGTTGAGATGTGGTAATAGCGAGTCGGTGTGGAGATATATTGTAATGATTAGAGTGATTTTGGTCAATATATGAAGGTAACGAAACTTGATTTATTTTTCATTATTCAATGTCGTAAATAATGCTTCATTACAGCTTCAGTCAACAAAGCATCTGGCTTGTGTTCTGGGATTAGAGTGTAATTCTGGTTTTCTTGAGTAATTATGGTATTTCTGTTTCCTTTAATTAATTCAGTATAAATGATATTTAAAATTTCTTGTGTTGTTGAAGAAGAACCGTGCCAGATGCGTACGTTGATTCATACTCCCACACACAGAACAGTTACACTTGTGCTTTGGTTTCGTAGGTTTTATAGTTGCTGGGGACTTAATTAATTAATTGTGTTAACGGAATTTTCATTTCATTCCTTGTTGTTGTTTCATGCAGTCAGATAGCGTAATAATACTAGTCAGGGCCAACCGTTTACGAGACTTCGTAATCGGACATACAGCGACTGAAAAAAAATTAAAATTATTTGCATTTTATTTTAATTAAGCCCCCATGCATAGGTCGGCGTGACGTGGTGACGGCGGTAGAAGCAGTTTGAAGTTGCTGATATGAATCCTGTAAGTTCATCCAGTCGTATCCGTGGCATTAAAATATCCTCTTTCCTTACATCCTGTTTCAGCTGGCGATGGTAATAAGTTTCGTAGTATCCATTTGTCGTAGGCTGGAACAAAGTAACTGCTTATGCAGCACCTGAAGATCGTATTACTTCAATTGCAACTTTCACACACGATAGTTTGGCACAGTTCACATGACGTTTAAATTAACATTCTAATTGCTATAATTTGGCAATTGTGAAGTTAGACAGTCCATCTACAGTTAATATTCATGGTTCACGATAACACTGTTCCCGCGAATACAGTCACTTACGTAGCAAGACAGTTCACAGTTTCCACAATGGCAGTTTGTGTTTTAACACAATTCATATATCGTAGTCAAGAAAATGGGCAATACTAAATTCACAGATTATGTAATGCAGCTCAATTCTAAACCGACGTCTGTTCACGAGTGCATTGTCACTGCAACGAGCATCGTTTTGCAAAAACCAACAGCGTTTGCGTAATACAACGCCCGTTTAGAATATCCATCATAATGTTAAAATTCAAACCAATCTAACACAAGAAAGTCCGGTATTAATATCGCATTAAACGCACAACATTATTACACGCAGCTCTTGCTTCCGTACCGCCACGCTTACGCGCCATCAGCGACTGTCTGTTACACACTGTTCTAACCGATAACTATAGATACCTCTCTTGCTCCACAGTTGTTAAAACACTTCTGCCTATTGCATTCTGTTTCACACAATACATTTAATAAAACTATCTGAATGATCATCAGAAAAAAATTCAAGTCTTTACATAAGGAACTCATATACACTCCTGGAAATTGAAATAAGAACACCGTGAATTCATTGTCCCAGGAAGGGGAAACTTTATTGACACATTCCTGGGGTCAGATACATCACATGATCACACTGACAGAACCACAGGCACATAGACACTGGCAACAGAGCATGCACAATGTCGGCACTAGTACAGTGTATATCCACCTTTCGCAGCAATGCAGGCTGCTATTCTCCCATGGAGACGATCGTAGAGATGCTGGATGTAGTCCTGTGGAATGGCTTGCCATGCCATTTCCACCTGGCGCCTCAGTTGGACCAGCGTTCGTGCTGGACGTGCAGACCGCGTGAGACGACGCTTCATCCAGTCCCAAACATGCTCAATGGGGGACAGATCCGGAGATATTGCTGGCCAGGGTAGTTGACTTACACCTTCTAGAGCACGTTGGGTGGCACGGGATACATGCGGACGTGCATTGTCCTGTTGGAACAGCAAGTTCCCTTGCCGGTCTAGGAATGGTAGAACGATGGGTTCGATGACGGTTTGGATGTACCGTGCACTATTCAGTGTCCCCTCGACGATCACCAGTGGTGTACGGCCAGTGTAGGAGATCGCTCCCCACACCATGATGCCGGGTGTTGGCCCTGTGTGCCTCGGTCGTATGCAGTCCTGATTGTGGCGCTCACCTGCACGGCGCCAAACACGCATACGACCATCATTGGCACCAAGGCAGAAGCGACTCTCATCGCTGAAGACGACACGTCTCCATTCGTCCCTCCATTCACGCCTGTCGCGACACCACTGGAGGCGGGCTGCACGATGTTGGGGCGTGAGCGGAAGACGGCCTAACGGTGTGCGGGACCGTAGCCCAGCTTCATGGAGACGGTTGCGAATGGTCCTCGCCGATACCCCAGGAGCAACAGTGTCCCTAATTTGCTGGGAAGTGGCGGTGCGCTCCCCTACGGCACTGCGTAGGATCCTACGGTCTTGGCGTGCATCCGTGCGTCGCTGCGGTCCGGTCCCAGGTCGACGGGCACGTGCACCTTCCGCCGACCACTGGCGACAACATCGATGTACTGTGGAGACCTCACGCCCCACGTGTTGAGCAATTCGGCGGTACGTCCACCCGGCCTCCCGCATGCCCACTATACGCCCTCGCTCAAAGTCCGTCAACTGCACATACGGTTCACGTCCACGCTGTCGCGGCATGCTACCAGTGTTAAAGACTGCGATGGAGCTCCGTATGCCACGGCAAACTGACTGACACTGACGGCGGCGGTGCACAAATGCTGCGCAGCTAGCGCCATTCGACGGCCAACACCGCAGTTCCTGGTGTGTCCGCTGTGCCGTGCGTGTGATCATTGCTTGTACAGCCCTCTCGCAGTGTCCGGAGCAAGTATGGTGGGTCTGACACACCGGTGTCAATGTGTTCTTTTTTCCATTTCCAGGAGTGTAGAAAATAGCACAGTAAACGTAGACACATGTACTTCATGTTCTACACTACATAACCAAATGAGAAATATTCTATGTCATCAAAAATAGATCTATGAAGTACAAGGTAGTACAAGAAAGGAAATAAATTATATCTCTTCATTAGTCATGGCATCACGGTGCCCCCCATTTTATCATGAGATTTTCCCAAGAACCTCTCAAGATAAAATGTCATTAACACTTGCGAATCCCATCTACCTAATACCAGTTACGGTGTCTGATCATGTCATTTGAAGTTTTAAAATTACATTTCACAGCATATAGCCTCAATAATTCAATATATCATGAAAAAGTATGGAATTTGTCCAATAATAATGAAAGAGTACACTACAAACTTCTTATCGAAGAATATCAAAAGTTCAATAATTAAACACATTGGGTTTATGATCCCGAAAAGAATAACAAGAAATGTATGCATTGGTACAAATAGTCAAGCAAAAGAATTAACTACCATAAATTTACATTCTAAAACTGAAGTCATTTCCGATCAGTTCTTTACCTACAATGCATATTACACAACACTTTTCATCACTCCTTTGAGTGTCTTTACTACTGCTTCACAATAATGGCTCTATATCAGCGAGTCCCATTTATAGCCTTTTTGTACTTGAATTCTCAGTCATTAAATTCCTTTACAAATAGTCATTGCATATGGTTTTCTTATAATATGTCGTAACTTCCTAGGAAGTTATTGCTTCTCATCATATGTTGTAACAAATCAAACTCGATTTTTAAATTACTAATTTAATTTCTTATCATATTTCCAAAATTTTCACCCCTTCTGTCAGCTTACTTCTTCATCATTCCAAATCACAATACTACAAAATCCTACCTGCAAGAACTTCTCTTTAACCATATCTTTAGATTAAGTCATCAATATTGCAATTAAGTCCTCCATCTAGATGCTGAGTACTACCTTCAATTGCCCATTCATCCATTTTACCTTCCTGTCTTTCAAAGCAAAATTACACATTCTACCTCAACTCATCTTAATCTAATACTCTTACTACTTTTCACATTATTACTCCTCATCTTACTTCACTTATTCCTCGTTCCCTATTTATTATTCCCATTTATTCCTTCTTCATTCTACCAATTATGTAATATATAATTTTCCTTTCCACTGTTTATCAAAATTACTGACTTCTTTCAGCCCTCATACATAACACTTTTATTCACCCCCATCAGCAAAACAACCATACTTCTTAGTTATTTCCACTCCATACTTATTATGCATCACTGACCCTGTCATATCTTAAATCTTTAATTCTATCACACAGAAAGAAATATCTAAAATTCCTTGTTAGTCCTGTATAAATTGTGTGCTTTGAACCAGAAATATTCCTACATAGCGCCACTACTGTTTCCCAAAAAGATATTCCCAAACAATTCTCCTCTGCTCGTTGATTCCTAAGCACTCTACTATCTCTAATTCATCATCATGAAAACTGTCACTTTCAGGTAAACCTTATTCATAACACGTTATCTTTTCGCATTCCTAATCCTGGATAGGTTGACAGTTGAAGAGTTGTTTTGATATAAAGAATAGTAAAATAATAGGCAGCAGTGCAGAAAACAAAAGAAGAAATAGCACTACTACAGCTTGGGGCCCTGTGCATGCTACGGCACATATTCACCAAAATGTGGTGAATTACCTGAGGTCTTACACTTTGGGTCTATATGGTTTCAAAACTACTATATTCTTCAGACTGAACTTCTTCCTTGACTTTGGATACACCAGATAATATGCATTCAGATCAGGTACATCCACCACACATCAAAAAACTTTGATTTCTCGTTGATAATCTCCTTAGATTTCTCGACCTTCCTTATCTTTTCATCATGCCGTCTCCTCCTCTCCTCTAACCTCTTTTCCACTAATTCTCTCAGTCTTCTCTTCTTCTCACCCCAGCTCAACTCATCCTTAGGGGGGAAACGACAACTTCTCCTCTATAAAACTCTAGGACCTATCTCCCTTCATAATCTCATATGGGGTAAACCCAGTTACACCATGAGGTACAGTGTTCATTACATCCTCACTATTTTCCACAATATCTCCCCATGAACTACGATTACTACTGCAATACTTGTGGCACAACCTTCCAATTTCCATCACATAACGCTTGGCTGGTTTCCCTGCTGGGTGGTAAGTCGCAGTATATATCACTGCTATTCCCTGGTCCGTAAGATCTGCCTTCCAATGCTTACCAGTAAACTGGGATCCATTGTCGGAAAGTATTGCCTTTGGTTAAGTTTTATAAAATTGTCATTTCAAGTGTAGTCAGAATCGCCTTACCAGTTGCTTTACACAAAGAGTACAATCTTATGAACTTAGAAAATACTTCCAATACTGCAAAAATATAGGCAAAACCTCCTCTTGTCTTTACAAAGGTCTGTGGAAACCCACAGGTAATAACTCCATCAAACCATTAGGTTTTGCATTTTGCATTGGAAGCCGGCACTTCTGATTTGTAATCTTGACTCTCTGACATTTATTACACGTCTTAATCCGGTTATTTACTCTCTTTACCATATTTTCAAAAGCTACACCCTCCCTTATTTTCTGTATACACTTCCTTGCACCTATATGCTCAAAACTCAGATGAATATAGTCAATTATTTCATCAATGCACTCACTAGGCCAACACACGTTCCAATCCTCTGAATTTTCATTAGTTCGCCTAAACAAGATGCCCTCGTCCACCTTATAGTATTTCGACAATTTATCATTACCATTTGTCATATCTAGCTCCTCCTTGATCATTTTCCATATCTCATCATGGTTTTTGATACATCCTCGTGTATTTACATATATTCTCTATTTTCTTTTCCCCTTTAACCCCTTTAATATAAAATAATTTCACATGTTCTTCATCTGGGTCTCTTGCCTTATACTTCTCTTTTTCCCCTATAGGCAATCTGGACAAAACATCTGCAAGTTCATTTTGAGTTCCCTTAACATACTTGATTTCAAATTCGAACTGTTGTGTGAATACTACCCACCTTGCTCAGCCTATTATGCATCAACCTAAATTTCTTGAAAAATATCAAAGCCCTATGATCAGTATATATGATGGTTTTATTTCCCCACAAATAATCCCTGAACTTTTTAAACCGCCAAATTATTGCAAAAGCCTCTTTTTCTGTCACACTACAATTTTTTTCATACTTAGTTAATGACCTGCTCGCAAATGCAATTGATCCATGCTCTTTCTTCCCACTTTCTCCAAAATCCTGAAACAATTCTACTTCAATACTATACCAACCAGAATCAGTCGCCAAACAAAAAGGTCTATTAAAGTCAGGATGATGCAAAATTCTGTCCTCTTTTAGAGCTTCCTTAAGCTGGTTAAAAGCTTCCTGACACTCACTGGTCCAAACAAATGGCACTTTAGGACTTAATAACTTATTCAAACATGGATTGTTAAATATTTGTCCTGACACAAAATGTCTATAAAAGTTACATAGACCGAGAAAGGATTTCAATTGTTTTCGATTCTTCAGAGATGGACATTCCTTAATAGCTTTGATCTTTTCAGGGTCAACTTTGATACCTGTAGTGGATAAGCTTCTACCTGGGAAGTTAATTTCCTTTCTCACAAACTCGCATTTCTTAAGTATAAGGGTCATGCCCCCTTTTCTCAAAGCCTGAAATACCACAATTCAGTAGCAATTAACAAATCATCTACATATACAGTTATTTTAGAACTCAATTCTGGTCCTAAGACCTGGTCCAGTGCCCGAATGAACACTGACACACTAATATTCAAACTGAATGGTACTGCAGTATGTTGGTAATATTTTCCCATTTGCCAGTAATGCCGTATACTTCCTATACTCCTCTACAAGTGGGACTTGCCAGTACCTGGCTGTGAGATTGAGGCTAGTCATGTAGTTCATTTTATAATATTTTTGCAATATCCCATCCATATTCTCTGGGTGATCGGTCTCTCTACTAACTACGGTATTCAAAGCCCTAGCATCAATGACCACGCTTACACTACCATCTTTCTTAACCAAAACTATTAAGGGACTATTGTATTCACTCTTACTCCTTTCTGTAACCCCACAGTCTACCATCCTCTCAATTTCTTTATATACAGCTGCCCTCAAAGCAAATGGTATAGAAAAAGGTTTTCTTGCAAAAGGTTCATGTGGTTTCACATCTAGTTTACATTCGAAGTTCTTAACTTTACCAGGTCTGTCCAAAAATACCTATTTACCTATAAGACTTCCTTTAATTCTTCTTTCTGTGGCTTACTTAACCTTTCTACCTTGCCCATCTGGTTCTTCAATTCTTCTAATATCTCTCTTTCCTCTCTGTGAAACGTTCTCTGGCAGCACGTACCCAAACTGAAAGTTAAAAGAACATCTCGATGTATAATGCTCACTGTGACAAATAATTTATATGTATTTCTGTTAAGTGAATTTCAAAAGGACACTTAATTTTTTGAGGAAAAAGATAGTTATGAATTTTGTTATTATAAATGATTATTCAAAGAGTATGAAATACTATCTGCGCCGGAGGATGTGAAAACCGCCACAGAAAAAACGACATGTAATTAAAAATTACAAAGACTTTACAAGAATTAGTTAAGATATTAATAGGCAATATATTGTAATATAATCGCTTGTCTTCTGCACGGACTGAATGTGAGAGGAAACGGAGACCTTGCATTAGGCTCTTAGATAGCCTTCATTTGTCATAAGTCGATGATCGACACCATTTGTAGCTGGGATTGTTAAAGGTGTATAAAGATTTTAATTGTTTCTGTTAAAATATATTTATCTAGTAAAATCTGTTTGTCGCAATTACTGCGAAGTTCGCACCGGACGTTACCCATTTTATTTAAGAAATTTTGGCATTTTATTGGATATGGCTGGCGGTGCCGCGCTGCGCCGCGAGCGAGCAGTCTGCAGCAGCGGCAGATTTAAATAGACGATCGCAATAACGACCACATCCTAAAAAGGGTACAGATAGAGGTGAAAGTGAAGGAAAATAATAGTTAGTGTTTCTTTTCACAGAATTCCAGACGCAGACTAAAAAGAGATAGTACATTTTATCTTGTGCATTCGCAGGTGGATACAAGCTGCAGCTTTTGTAAATTTTCATTCAAAAAAGTGAAAAATTCTGAACATATCGTAAAGTGTATTTAAAAGTGGATAATTTTCATGGAGGCTTAGCAATATAAAAAAAAGAAAACATTTTCATATACTAAAGTCTTATGCTTCAAAGCTAGTCAGGGTATATCGAATTTTAAAAAATCCACTGCAACGTGAGAATGTTTGCTGACAATAATAATATTTTCATTCTTACACAAACAGCTTTAGTACCTGAATAAAAGTAAAACTTGAATCATTATTTTGGAATATTCCAAGAAATTAATTTTTATTAATCTGCAACAGAATATTTCATATGTAAAGTAATAATCACAGATGAAAAATTCATTGCAACCTTTCATTTCTCATGTCCATCCATGTATATGTTAAGTTCAGTCTCAACGGTTTCCCAATCAAATTAAACGCAAAAAGCAAAGAAAGTTTAAAACCAGTCGGTCAACTCCCGAATAATTAAAACAGACAGTATCGCATTTAACTGTCGCCCAGAACGTGGGGCTCGAATATGCAGTGGCCACAATAACTGAGAAATAGTTTGGGAATCGTTGCGATTGAACTTTGTTGTAAAAAGAATAATCACTTTCAAATGTGTTCTATGAGTTATACAATACATACTGTGTGGTAATCTGTGTAAAGGATCTTTTTTTCATGAGAAAAAACAACAACGAGAGAGAGGCTGAAGACAAAATCACATACCATTAAGAAATAGTACCTACCACAGTACTAGGTGGCAGCTGCACCTCAAGATAAATCAACGAAAGGTAAGACTACGGTGTAGTTGTCCTGTTGGTAGAGAAGTAGCTCCAGTGCAGTGTTCTCAAATCATTAATGGTGTGCTTATAGTTTGTGAATAATGAATACAACAGGACCAAGTGAAAGTAATTAGTTATCTTAGTGTGTAGTGTGTTTACAAGGAATGACCATTTTTTGTGTGTGATTAGGCACTTCAAATCTGAGTGACAGAATATTTAAGTTAATTTTTGCCTGACTAAGGTTACGTTGCGTAGCCAAAGGAACATCAGTATGGATTCGGAACAGCAATCAGTAAGCAGTGATGTTGAAGTAGAAGGTGGGGGACTCTGAGCAGCACTAGCTATTTATTCAAGGATATACAATGTGAGAATCTGGGGGCAGTGGCGCTAGGAACTGTGCCACTGCCTACCAATTCTCCAGTAGGAAGTAAAGGAACTGCACCACCCACGCAAACAGGACACGAACCAGAGTGTGGTGAGATGCAGGGGCAGTCGGTACAGGCAATGTTAGAACGCATGTTATGTTGGTCCAACAACAGGCAGAGCGTGACGGTAAGCAGGCTGAACGTGAACAAGAAGTAGCTGAGTTTATCCAAAAGCAGGCATAACGTGATACGAGGCAAGCAGCCAAGTTTGCCCAACAGCAGGCAGAGCGTGACACTAAGCAGGCAGAGCGTGATCGGAAACAACAAGAGAGAGACCTGCAACTAAAGCAGTCGCTAGAAGTTATGCAGAGCGAGATTGCTAGCTTAAAGCAGAATTATGAAGCAATCCCGAAAGCCGTACAAGAACTGAGCGAAAAGGTTAATAACCTACAGGTGGCCAACACCAGCATAGTTGATGATATAGGTTTACTGGCCAACCGAATGGAGAAACTAGAAATAGACACGACACAAGTCATAGAACAAAAACTGTGTGAACAAGACAATAAAATTGAAAAGGAATTTAATATATGGTTAGAGACGAAATATACTGACATTTACAAGAAAAGTGATGAAAAGGTACAAGCAGCAGCAGAAGGAAACATTTAGGGTCGAATAAAGAAGTGCAGAACCTTAAACGAATACTGCACAATGATATTCCACAATGGCAGTGGAATATCAGCAGACATATGGACTAACTTGAAAAAGAACTGTCAGAGAGTGACAAATGTACCGTGCGGAGGTCAGTAACTCCGACAAGTACGGAGCCGTATAGAATTGCACGAACAATAGCCAAACCCAACAATGACGAGCATTTAAATACTGAAAAGAAAAGAAATGACTGCGAGATGGAGCAGGCGACTGACGCGGGTGAAGTAAATAAGTGTCATTCGAAAATGGTGATCGAAGAAAGTCTCATAAAGAATAGACAGTTTCAGATCTTTACCACAGACAAAAAATCTGTCCACCCCGTCGTGTTTATAAAGGGATTTAGGAACATTCTACCCAGTGTATGGAGCCATGCTCAAAAAATACGGTACGTGATGTCATATATACAAGGGGATGCCGCATTGTGGGCCACAGAAGCAGCTGACAACTGCACAACCTACGAACAATTTGAGAAAGCATTTTTGGCTAAATACTGGTCAGCATGCATATAAGAGCAATTGCGTAAAGAAGTTTACAATCCGGAGCCCCATTCGCCACGTCTAGGAAATTTAAGGAAATATTTCGAAAAATATATAAATAAAACCCGCTACTGGGATGAACAAGTTTCAGCAAGAGATCTAATAAGACTCTTAAAGTCGCACTTACCAATTCATGTAAAAGAAAAGCTCATACATGTGCCAGAAAATGACATGGAGCGTTTTTTGTCTGTTCTTGATTCTATTGATCTTATTCTAGAAGACGTAAAGGCAGCATCTGATCAGGCGAGAAACAACGGATCCGGATACAGAAATGACTGAAATAATAATACGTCAAGCACTAATTGTGGAAACGCCAGGGGAAACAAAAAACGGCAAGAATTTGTGCAGAACGGGAATTCAATAACGATAGGAATCGGAGGTTCGATGACCGGCACGAAGCTGGAATTCCAGAGGTCCATGGAATAACAATAATTACAGTGACGGAAACCGAACCTGGCAACAGAATCGCAGGCCTAGCCCGGAACGGCAAAACTGCGAGGGATACGATAATAGCAGGCCAATAACACAAAATGCGCCAATTGCGCAACCGTGGCGGCCGGCGCACCAAACTGTACATCGAGTGGAGGTCGATGACACGGGACGACCTTGCACGTCGACAACCAGCAATCCAACAAACTAAGTTCGGCTGAGATACGCTCTCCATCGTCGGCTGAGGAATGGAGCGACAATTAAACGCAATACGACATACCTGAAATCTATATGCTAAGGTACAACGACGAAATACAGATGGGGCAGGAGCTATTGTCTGAAGCACACACATGTTTAAGAGAACATAATGATAAGGTATGGGCGATACTAGAGGTCAAAGTCAATGACATTGAAGTGAAGGCTATAGTGGATACAGGTGCCACTGTCAGCGTTATGAGCATGGAGTTATTCAAGGTGCTGGGAAGAGAAAGGAATATGCCGACTTTTCCCGTGAATAACTGTAGAGTCACTAGGGCCATTAGTGCACAGGGACAGATAACCGGTCGCAGGTTCGAATCCTGCCTCGGGCATGGATGTGTGTGATGTCCTTAGGTTAGTTAGATTTAAGTAGTTCTACGTTCTAGGTGACTGATGACCTCATAAGTTAAGTCCCATAGTGCTCAGAGCCATTTGAACCATTTTGAACAGATAATCAAACACCAAGCGCGGGTGGAAGTGTATTAGGAAGCGAAGCCATAGCGTGCTTGTTCTTAATAGTAATGGGTTTGAAGGTAGCCTGTATCTTGGGTGTAGATTTCTTGAGAGAAAAGGACGCAATTATTGACCTTTCTCTGGGAAAATTAAGTTTAATGAATTCAGGTAGAAGAGTGGAATTGCCCATGCTGAAATCTGAGGAGGTACTTGTGCCCAGTCGTAATGAGATTAATGTCAAATGTGGGAATCAATGGATACTACTTTTAGATAATCACTCATTAGGAAGGGATCCCTATTATCCGGATGTACAAAGTGGTCAATTCAGTGCAAATGGAGATACACTTATTGATAAAGTGACACAATCAGAGAATTTAAACTTAGCACAGCAACGAGATTTAGTACAGTTGTTATCGGACTACAGGGAAGGGTTTTCTGACCGACTTGGAATCGTAAAAGGGTATCACTACAATATCGAAGTGAAACTACATGAAACATACTGTCGTGCGTCGTATTCCATTCCTTGGTCCAAGAGAGAGGTAGTCGCGAAAGAAATCCGAAAGATGCTGGAATGGGATATTATAGAGTCGTCCTTATCTCCGTATAGTAGCCCCTTGGTGGCAGTAGCAAAAGCCGATGGGCAGGTACGACTAGTACTGGATGCTAGAGATATAAACGAAGTCATCGTGCCTGTCAGGACCCGCCCTGAAAATCTGGACGAACAGATTCAAAAGTTCCATGGAATACAGTATTTAACATCAACTGATATGAAAAGTTCATATTGGCAAATCCAGCTCGCACCCGAGTAGCGGAAATACACTGCGTTTATACTTGGGAGAAGGAGCTATCAGTTTAATGTGCTACCTTTCGGCCTAAATGTAAGTGCAGGGGTGTTTATCACAGCCCTCGGCGCGGTTCTGGGTCCTGATCTGCTGGAAAAAGTAACGGTATGTGTTGACGACTTGGTGATTGCTACCGCCACCTGGGAAGAACACCTGGAATTACTGTGTAGGGTTTTGGAGAGACCTGAACAAGCTGGAGTGACGGCAAATCTAGAAAAATCTAAGTTTGGACGTTGTAAGATCAAGTTTTTAGGTCATCTCATAACACCGCAAGGTATCACTCCAGATAGTAAAAAACTCGAGGCGATCCGTGGTTTTCCAAATCCGAGGACCAAGAAACAGTTAAAGGCATTTATAGGTCTTGCGTCTTTTTTCAGGAGATTCATACCGAATCAATTAATGAATGACGAATCATTACTGAACCTATTGCAGAAGAATGTGCAATGGGTGAGGACGGAAAGATGTCAGCGTGCATTTGACGCATTTAAAGATGCTTTGGTGAATGCGAATATATTGCAGCACCCAGATATGACGAAGGATTTTTGCCATGCAACGGATTCTTGTTCCTACGGCTTAGGCGCTCGCTTATTCCAGTGGGAAAGAGACTATGACCTCACAACAATCAAAATAATGGGGTTCGCCAGCCGTACGCTAAATAACTGCGAGAGAGCCTACTCTGCAATGGAGTTATAAGCGCTTGCGCTTGTCTGGGCAGTAAAGAAGTTCAATTACTACGTCTACAGAAAGGAAGTCAAAAGTATATAGTGACCATCGGGCACTAAGTTTTCTCTTGCCATGTAAACTATTTCATACTCGCCTCAGGAGATGGAGGCTAGCATTACAAAACATTAAGATCATGTAAGTAAAAGGACAGGTCAACGTCGTAGCCGAAGCCCTGACGAGATTACCGGTGGGATTACCAGCAGTTGCAGATATTTTGGAACAGGCTGAAGAATTCCGTGTACTTCTGGTACAAGACCATATTCATAGAAGGGACTTTCTGCACACGTGTAAGAACATGTCAGAATTGCAGAAAACCGACCCAATCTGGCGGGAGGTCATTAAGAAGATTAAAGACGATAACAATTTTAAAGGTAAACAAAGCTTCAAGATTGTTGACAATATTTTATACCTTAAGATAAATGTAACAATTGGCAGCTGGGTAGTGTGCATACCTCAGCAGGCAATCAAAATTGTAGTATGGCACACGCATATAGCTTGGGGTCATGCCGGGATTGGCAAATATATAAGAATAATGTCAAGATAATGTTATTGTAAAGGAATGAGCCTACAGACACGTGCAATAATTAGAACTTGTGTCTTATGTCAAAAAGCGAAATTCCAAAACAGATCAATAACGTTTGAGTTAGTCCAATAGTACCCCAAAAACCACTTCAATTAGTATATGTGGATATAGCCGGCACCTACTCGCGGGCCAGGGGAGGATTAAAATACACTCCTGGAAATGGAAAAAAGAACACATTGACACCGGTGTGTCAGACCCACCATACTTGCTCCGGACACTGCGAGAGGGCTGTACAAGCAATGATCACACGCACGGCACAGCGGACACACCAGGAACCGCGGTGTTGGCCGTCGAATGGCGCTAGCTGCGCAGCATTTGTGCACCGCCGCCGTCAGTGTCAGCCAGTTTGCCGTGGCATACGGAGCTCCATCGCAGTCTTTAACACTGGTAGCATGCCGCGACAGCGTGGACGTGAACCGTATGTGCAGTTGACGGACTTTGAGCGAGGGCGTATAGTGGGCATGCGGGAGGCCGGGTGGACGTACCGCCGAATTGCTCAACACGTGGGGCGTGAGGTCTCCACAGTACATCGATGTTGTCGCCAGTGGTCGGCGGAAGGTGCACGTGCCCGTCGACCTGGGACCGGACCGCAGCGACGCACGGATGCACGCCAAGACCGTAGGATCCTACGCAGTGCCGTAGGGGACCGCACCGCCACTTCCCAGCAAATTAGGGACACTGTTGCTCCTGGGGTATCGGCGAGGACCATTCGCAACCGTCTCCATGAAGCTGGGCTACGGTCCCGCACACCGTTAGGCCGTCTTCCGCTCACGCCCCAACATCGTGCAGCCCGCCTCCAGTGGTGTCGCGACAGGCGTGAATGGAGGGACGAATGGAGACGTGTCGTCTTCAGCGATGAGAGTCGCTTCTGCCTTGGTGCCAATGATGGTCGTATGCGTGTTTGGCGCCGTGCGGGTGAGCGCCACAATCAGGACTGCATACGACCGAGGCACACAGGGCCAACACCCGGCATCATGGTGTGGGGAGCGATCTCCTACACTGGCCGTACACCACTGGTGATCGTCGAGGGGACACTGAATAGTGCACGGTACATCCAAACCGTCATCGAACCCATCGTTCTACCATTCCTAGACAGGCAAGGGAACTTGCTGTTCCAACAGGACAATGCACGTCCGCATGTATCCCGTGCCACCCAACGTGCTCTAGAAGGTGTAAGTCAACTACCCTGGCCAGCAAGATCTCCGGATCTGTCCCCCATTGAGCATGTTTGGGACTGGATGAAGCGTCGTCTCACGCGGTATGCACGTCCAGCACGAACGCTGGTCCAACTGAGGCGCCAGGTGGAAATGGCATGGCAAGCCGTTCCACATGACTACATCCAGCATCTCTACGATCGTCTCCATGGGAGAATAGCAGCCTGCATTGCTGCGAAAGGTGGATATACACTGTACTAGTGCCGACATTGTGCATGCTCTGTTGCCTGTGTCTATGTGCCTGTGGTTCTGTCAGTGTGATCATGTGATGTATCTGACCCCAGGAATGTGTCAATAAAGTTTCCCCTTCCTGGGACAATGAATTCACGGTGTTCTTATTTCAATTTCCAGGAGTGTATATCTTAGCTGTGTATGATATTTTCTCCAAGTATTTAGAAATATCTGTCTCAAGTTAGCCACAGCCAAAGGCTTAGTCAGATGCTGGGCCAAGGAATACTTAACACAAGTGGGGAATCCCGAAGCAATAGTATCGGACAATGCCTCTTATTTCACAGGACATACCTGGAGAAATTATCTGAAAGAACAAGGCACAAAGCACATATTGATATCCCGATTCCATCCACAGGCAAGCTTAGTTGAGGGGACCTTTGGGGAACTAAATAAATTATTCAGACTGTACATTGCTCATAAACACACAAAATGGCCAGACTTTATACCCGAGTTTGTGGAAATTTATAATTCAACCACACTCCTATACGGCGTACACACCATCAGAAATTGTAAAGGATAATTATACAATACTGAACGAATGGCTGATACTTCTGCCGAGGTTACCAGTCATTCCAGAAACTAAAGAAGATAAGAAAGGCAATGTACAATTTAACCAGTTGTGTACGGAAAAGAAAGGAGAAATATGACCTAAGTGTGACAAATGATCAAAAACTCAGTGTTGGGGACTTAGTACTTATACGCAATCACCCTAAGTCCTCAGCGACACTAAAACAAAACAGCAAATGGCAGTTAGTATATACTGGACCTTTTAAAATAATCAGAGTGCCACGTGAGTGTAGTTACTTATTAGCAGATCCTCAGTCGGGGAAAGTGCAGGGGCTGTACCCTCGAAAGGATGTAAAATTATTCGTACAATGAATGACCAGTAGTAATATATAATGTGTATAGAGAATATACTAGAGTGTAGAAATATTTAGCTATAAGGATATGTTTGTGTTTCCCTTTTTCTAGGATTATTTGTGTTTTTCTTCTTTGAATGATGATAAAATTGACATGCTCTAAATGACTGCACAAAGCTAAGCTGATGTCGAGGTGCAATAATCTGTTGTGTAAAGATGTTAAGGAGAACAGTCGAAATAAACAATTCAATAGTAAATAATTTATGTGAGGGACAATATTTAATATGTGTAAAAAGCTACAGCATTTGTTGGAACAATTTTTCTATTATGTGTGTGTAGATGTAAAATATAAGATTTTCATTGAACCCAGAATGATATTAGTGTTAAGAAACCCTGAGACAATTATGTTTTGAAGTTATATTATGAAAAGCAATAATGCAACCAGTAGCGATCTGAGTACACCACTGGAGACAAATTCAATGGCAATAAACCCAATTGAGGTAACATAAAGTTACGAATAATTAAAGCTCCAATTGGAGCACGTGTGAATTGCACAGGTAAGAATAGCTAGCCAAAATTTATGAAACCAACCTTCCCTTACAGAAACTACACTGTAGTCATGTAGGAACCTATAAGTGAAATGTGATGTTGTTTTATATATAAAAAACAAAAAAAAGTTATTGAACAATACGCCTGAATCCGGCTGGGATGCACAAGTAAAGTCTGCTTAAGAATAAAATGGGTGATAACCGGGCAAACTGAGAAAGGAAAAGTACTGGAAATGTAACCATGTATGCAAATGTCACACACCTTTAATATAAACGAATGACTAAGTTACAATTGTACTGTTACAAAGATGGCATAATGGACATTGCAACCAAAGACCTATGAGAACGAACGAAGTATTGTGTAGCAGAGACAGATAGTGACCGTTAAGATTAGAGCAATACGTCGCGAGATTATTAATGCCAAACAAAAGAAAACTGTGTCATTGTAGTTTTCATAGGAAAATAAGTAATCCACAAGACACTAACAGTGATCAGCAAAGGGACGGTGAAACACATTAGTGTCTAACACCAACATTTACACTGTCTGTGAACCAAAAAAAAGGTCTTTGTATGTCAAGGGACGCTGTGGAAGCGCATTGACGCCAGAGATATATTTATAGTGTGATATAGACTTGCGTGTGACAGATGACAGATTCGTGACATGGTGTAGGGATACTGTGTGCCCAGTGAAACATGTTATCATACCCAAACGACATTGTGGAAACCAGATCGGTGAAGGCCTACTGAGTGATAACTACCGCTAACTGTGTGCATTCTCTCCCACAGCTAAAACTTACGTCAGTTAGAATACTAGTAAAATCGGTAAGCGGGGCCAAGGCTTCCATCCAGTCACTCACTGATCAGTCTGGCCTGGCAACGGAAGACAGCAAAACGAAAGCTGGAATTTTAAATTTAGCGTTTGAGAAATCTTTCACGCAGGAGGATCGTACAAACATACCGCCGTTTGAGTCTCGTACGGATTCCCGTATGGAGGACATAGTGATAGACATTCCTGGGGTTGTGAAACATCTGAATGGATTGAAAATAAATATCACCAGGTCCTGATGGGATTCCAATTCTATTTTACAGAGAGTACTCTACAGCATTGGCTCCTTACTTAGCTTGCATTTATCGCGAATCTCTTGCTCAATGTAAAGTCCCGAGCAACTGGAAAAAAGCGCAGGTGACGCCTGTATATAAGAAGGGTAGAAGGACGGATCCTCAACATTACAGACCAATATCCTTAACATCGGTTTGTTGCAGGATTCTCGAACATATTCTCAGTTCGAATATAATGAATTTCCTTGAGACAGAGAAGTTGCTGTCCATGCATCAGCACAGCTTTAGAAAGCATCGCTCCTGCGAAACGCAACTCCCCCTTTTTTCACATGATATCTTGCGACCCATGGATGAAGGGTATCAGATGGATGCCATATTCCTTGATTTCCTGAAAGCGTTTGACTCGGTGCCCCATTGCAGATTCTTAACTAAGGTACGAGCATATGGGATTGGTTCCCAAGTATGTGAGTGGCTCGAAGACTTCTTAAGTAATAGATCCCAGTACGTTGTCCTCTATGGTGAGTGTTCATCGGAGGTGAGGGTATCATCTGGAGTGCCCAGGGAAGTGTGGTAGGTCCGCTGTTGTTTCCTATCTACACAAATGATCTTTTGGATTGGGTGGATAGCAATGTGCGGCTGTTTGCTGATGATGCTGTGGTGTACGGGAGGGTATCGTCGTTGAGTGACTGTAGGAGGATACAAGATGACTTGGACAGGATTTGTGATCTGTATAAAGAATGGCAGCTAACTCTAAATATAGATAAATGTAAATTAATGTCCGCAGCTCGTGGTCTTGCGGTAGCGTTCTCGCTTCCCGCGCACGGGCTTCCGGGTTCGCTAAATATAGATAAATGTAAATTAATGTCCGCAGCTAGTGGTCTTGCGGTAGCGTTCTCGCTTCCCGCGCACGGGGTTCCGGGTTCGATTCCCGGCGGGGTTAGGGATTTTCTCTGCCTCGTGATGACTGGATGTTGTGTGTCTTTCATCATTTCATCATCATTGACTAGCAAGTCGCTGAGGTGTCGTCAACTAAAAAAGACTTGCAATACGGCGGCCCAACTTCCCCGTATGGGGCCTCCCGGCCAACAATGCCATACGATCATTTCATTGTAAATTAATGCAGATGAATAGGAAAAAGAATCCTGTAATGTTTGAATACTCCATTAGTAGTGTAACGCTTGACGCAGTCACGTCGATTAAATATTTGGGCGTAACATTGCAGAGCGATATGAAGTGGGACAAGCATGTAATGGCAGTTGTGGGGAAGGCGGATAGTCGTCTTCGGTTCATTGGTAGAATTTTGGGAAGATGTGGTTCATCTGTAAAGGAGACCGCTTATAAAACACTAATACGACCTATTCTTGAGTACTGCTCGAGCGTTTGGGATCCCTATCACGTCGGATTGAGGGAGGACATAGAAGCAATTCAGAGGCGGGCTGCTAGATTTGTTACTGGTAGGTTTGATCATCACGAGAGTGTTACGGAAATGCTTCAGGAACTCGGGTAGGAGTCTCTAGAGGAAAGGGGGCGTTCTTTTCGTGAATCGCTACTGAGGAAATTTAGAGAACCAGCATTTGAGGCTGACTGCAGTACAATTTTACTGCCACCAACTTATATTTGCGGAAAGACCACAAAGATAAGATAAGAGAGATTAGGGCTCGTATAGCGGCATATAGGCAGTCATTTTTCCCTCGTTCTGTTTGGGAGTGGAACAGGGAGAGAAGATGCTAGTTGTGGTACGGGGTACCCTCTGCCACGCACCGTATGGTGGACTGCGGAGTATGTATGTAGATGTAGATGTAGATAGTACACTGTGTGTGAATTTGTTCCATGTTTGATGGAGTACCACAAGAAGGGGGCACGCTGGGAGTCTGGACTGCAACACGCGCCTGCGGTGACTTCAACCACGCAGTAGCCGTGGAGGCACGAAGCAGCTGCGACAGCGCCACGCTTCTCGCGCCGTGGCTGTCAACGCCGCGGGCATCGACCTCAGTGGGGGCCGACGCGTCGCGGTGCAACAATTACTTCACGCCGCTAGGCGAATATGTCATTGTCGATTTGTAATCAAACATTTGCCGAAACTTTCCAAATAAAACACCACGACAAACATTTGTCTATCTATATCCGATTCCCGGTCGAGCTCCTGCTCTTTCTGGGTGTTGACGAGTCCTCACCATTTGGCTCGGTCGTCCCACCACTTTTCTTCCTCCACTTGCAGCCAGGTCACACCTCTCCTTTCTACAGATATTCTCACTCCAATTTTCCACCGTGTTCTTGGGCGCCCTCTAGGTCTTTTCCCATCCATCTTTAGTTCTTCCATAATTTTGGGGAGTCTCTGCCCATGCATCCTCTTAACATGCCAATACCATCTCAATCTCTTTCTTTCAGTTTCTTCTCTCATACTTTCTTGTTTAAGGTCCATTCTAATCTCTACATTCCTTACGTTGTCCATTCTTGTTTTTCCCTTAACTGCTCTGAGAAATTTCATTTCCCCTGCTTGCAGTCTGCTCCAGTCCCTTTCTGTCATGTTTCTCCACCATAGGTAACAATAGGGATGTAATAATTCTCATACATAAGGAGTTTTGCTCTTTCTGAAACTTCATTATTCCAAATCAGGTGTTTTATTGTTTGGTAGAAATTGCCTCCCTTCTGCAACCTCCTATTAATTTCGTTAGTTATTCTTCCATCCCTAGATATTTCACTCCCTAAATAAGTGAAACTTTCTACCACTTTGAGGGGTACTCCATTCAAGGTAATAGGAAGAAGGAAGACTTCGGAACGGCGTAGCTGGCAGATGAGGCAACCCTCCTTTCTGGGGATTAAATGAGAAGGGAACCACTGCCTTGTGGTGGAGGAGAAACTCCAAAGGCTAAGGGAGACAACCCCAAGAGAAAATCCTGTCTTGCGTTCGGCCTAGCAAGCTAGTAGGAAAGTCTTCATATATTGCTTTCAAAACACAAACATTTATATGAACGATTTATGCAAAAGACACTTAATATTTGCTGTGTTTAAATTCTAAAAACATTGACTGTATATAATATACGTAAATGATTTGGCAGAATGAACCCAGTAAAACCATGTGTTGTGATGAAACTTTAACGATAAAGTGTCGTATGAATAACATTTACAAACTGACTCGATAGGTCAAAAGATATGCAAAACTGAAGTAGTATCGTGACATAGTCAGTACGAGAGAGACGTTTACACAACAAACTATAATATCAATGTATGTGACAGTGTTATTATTTGACATTTGACTATAGACTGTTAATTTACACAAAATGGAAAAATGGACAAATCCGATTACGAACCAGATGGGATGGCTGGGATCCGGCACAGTTTTACCGAGATTTCCTGTTTGCTCCCTGCCCGAATGGGGGAGCCGTAAAAGCTAATATAACCCTCGGGCTAAGAAATGGCCACCCCATAAGTGAAGTATAAGTGTTCATAAACCAAAGGACAACGGTAGTACGATCGTTAATGGCAGCATTGTGTCAAACATGTCAAAAACTGTTCGCCAAATGCTGCCAGGGGCAATGTAACGTTCTCTGGCAGCAGGCACCCAAAGTGAAAGTAAAAAGAACATTTCGCTGTATAATTCTCACTGTGACAAATAATTTATATGTATTTCTGTTAATTCAATTTCAAAAGGACACTTAATTTTGTGAGGAAGAAGATAATTATGAATTTTGCAATTATAAATGATTATTCAAAGAGTGTGAAATACTTTCTGTGCCGGAGGATGTGAAAACCGCCACAGAAGAAACTATATGTAATAAAAAATGACAAAGGCTGTACAAGAATTAGCTAAGATATAAATAGGCAATGTATTGTAATATAATCGATTGTCTTCTGCACGGACTGAATGGGAGAGGAACCCGTGACGTTGCATTAGGCTCTTAGTGTTCATTTGTCATAAGTCGATGATCGACGCCATTTGTAGCTGGGATTGTTAAAGGTGTATAAAGATTTTAATTGTTTCTGTTAAAATATATTTATCTAGTAAAATCTGTTTGTCGCAATTACTGCGAAGTTCGCACCGGACGTTACCCATTTTATTTAAGAAATTTTGGCATTTTATTGGATATCGCTGGCGGTGCCGAGCTGCGCCGCGAGCGAGCAGTCTGCAGCAGCGGCAGATTTAAATAGACGATCGCAATAACGACCACATCCTAAAAAGGGTACAGATAGAGGTGAAAGTGAAGGAAAATAATAGTTAGTGTTTCTTTTCACAGAATTCCAGGCGCAGGCTAAAAAGAGATAGTACATTTTATCTTGTGTATTCGCAGGTGGATACAAGCTGCAGCTTTTGTAAATTTTCATTCAAAAAAGTGAAAAATTCTGAACATATTGTAAAGTGTATTTAAAAGTGGATAATTTTCATGGGGGCTTAGCAATATAAAAAAAAAGAAAACATTTTCATATACTAAAGTCTTATGCTTCAAAGCTAGTCAGGGTATATCAAATTTTAAAAAATCCACTGCAAAGTGAGAATGTTTGCTGACAATAATATTTTCATTCTTACACAAACAGCTTTAGTACTTGAATAAAAGTAAAACTTGAATCATTATTTTGGAATATTCCAAGAAATTAATTTTTATTAATCTGCAACAGAATATTTCATACGTAAAGTAATAATCACAGATGAAAAATTCATTGCAACCTTTCATTTCTCATGTCCATCCATGTAAATGATAAGTTCAATCTCAACGGTTTCCCAATCAAATTAAACGCAAAATGCAAAGAAAGTTTAAAACCAGGCGGTCAACTCCCGAATAATTAAATCAGACAGAATCGCATTAAATCTGCTACCCCCATAATCCAAGTTCAATCCTAAATCTCCCATATCGACTCTTACTGTCATCACTCTCATTTTTAACTGACCAATTAAATCATTGCTATCCACTTTCATTCCATCAAAATTCACACTTGTTTCTGATCCTTCACTATGAAAAGTGATAAAACTGTCCCCACAATCAACTTCTGCTTTACACTCTATCAATCAGTCCATTCCCAGGATAATTTCCACACTGAGCCCAGGAACCGCAAAAAAATTATGTACTAGGCCTATGCCAAGTTCAAATTATAAATTATCTGTTACTTGACGGCTTTGCTCAATTTGCCTGTAGCACCCATTATTTTCAGTCTCAACAAAGGTACGTCCATTACCTCATTACCTTCTTTTATAGAATTATAGAATTCTTCAGCTATGCCACTTATTTCACGTCCAATACCTCATTACCTTCATTTATAGAATTATAGAATTCTTCAGCTATGCCACTTATTTCACTTCCTGTGACCAGAAGAGCATTTTACTCCCTACCATACGCTTTTATTTTCACAAAAGGTAGTCCTGCTTTAATATCCCCCACACTTTCATCCGCATGTAACAAATCTCTTTTAAAATTGTCATGTTTCCACTTTCTATGACGTATCTCTGAGCTTTCTTCCTCTTTTGACCCCTTTCTGATTGCACATAAACTCTCTTCCTCCTCTCCTCCTCGCTACTAGTTGTCTCACCCTTACCCTTGCCAATAATGAACATATTACCTTTCTCCTCCTCATTAGTATCAATGCCGCCATGGTCCAAGAAATTGGTAGAAGTCCCTCCCTCAATAATATCAGAAATTGGCCCTTTCTCACACTTGCGACTCTTATGCAAATTACTTTGCTAAAGAAATGTCTCCTCCTGAACCTCTTCTTCTCCCTCCACACTATCAGTACTCTCACTGCTTGTTTCTTCCTCCCCACTTCCACTACTTTCCAATTGTATTACTTTATTCTCCTTCTCCTTGTCTACTTGCTCTCTTTCATATTCTTTAACACCATCATACATATGGGAAAACACCTCCATACAAGAACCCCTGATTCTACATGATTACCACACTTAACTTCGGGCCCTATCTCTTCAATCATCAAGCTCTGACTTTCACAACCCCTATCACCATGATTAGCATTACTATTGCTGCTCATTACAAAACATCTAGTACCGTTGGGGCAATTGGAAACATTGGTAGGTCCAGACACTTGACCTGCTCCATCATGGGCCCTCACTATTGCGGGGTACTGTTTCCCATATTAAAACTTCCTCTCCTATCATAATCTCTATTATTACCTCAACCTATTGATCCATCTCTCACAATATTCATTCATACTCTTCATATTTTGGCTATCATACCGCGGTGTTTTCTTAACAGCCTTTATCACATCACTCTGTTTCTCCTTAGACCAGTACTCTGCTAGGAAAGCTAACACAATATCCTCAAAAGTTTCGTATTTAACCGGTGCATCTGCCCCCCAATCTAAACTCTCACCATTCAAACAAGCGGTGGCCCTTCTTAATTTATCTTTCTTAATCCACTCTACAGTAAACTGTCTTCTTAAACTATTCACAAAAGACACTGGATGGACATCGCCTTTACAATCAAACACTATATTAAAATTACTACCGTCTCTCACATGTACTACTACTGACAGAGCTGTGCAATTCCTATCTTCTACCTTTCTTTCCAAAGTCCCTACTCTCTTCGCAATCACAGAAATGGACCCTTTGTTTTCGTCTACTTCTCGTTTGAGCTTTCTTGCTATGTTCCTGCAACATTCTATCACAATTCTCCTTCACTTTTGTCTTTCTTTTATCGCACGCTTCAGCTTGTGCTACTATGTTTTTATCCAAGCATTCCAGCCTTCATTTACCTCCTCCCTGAATCTGTTTTGCTTCTCCACCAACTCTAAGTCTTTAAATGTCTCTTTAACATGATTTTTAAAATTTGTAATAATCTTTACCTACATCTTACTTTATCTCAGAAAATTTTTTTTCTATTCCATAATCTAGTTCCCTTTTAAAAACCTTAAACCTTTGTTCAAATTTCATATCTAAATTCCTCAGTTCTTCTTCCATATCCTTTTGAGATTTATTAAGCCCTTCTACCTCACTACTAACAGCTTCCTTCCATGTTTCTACTCAATCCTTCTTTTACAGCCTTTATTTCTTCTCATAAACCTTCTTTAATTCCTTTCATTTCCGCTAACAGTACAGCAAACACACTATTTGAACTTTCTCCCCCACTTCTCTCTAAATACCTGGTTCTGCCTTACTTACTACATCTTTTTCATTGTTTTCCATTGCACTTTTCTGTTCCTTATTTTCCCCTTGCTCATCACCCCACACCATAAAAATGGCTACCCATTCATCCTCTTTGATAGTCATCTTTACTATTATTTGTTACAAGCACAAACAAACCATTCCCAATCATTTTGAAACTTCGATTCAAAGATTGCAAATTCTTTAAGATATTGTCAAACTACCCTGTCCTGTCACTCCACAGTCGACGTATGTGAAGAAAACGGTTCCCGGAGATTTACAATGACTGTGAATTTGTAATCAGAAAATGTTTAAAGAAAACCTACATAAAGTAAATTAATATTGTGTAAACCACTCTAACCCGTTTTACATCCAGAAACTTCAAAAGCAAACACTCTATATGAGAAGTTTCCCAATCCTGTTAAAATTTTGATAATAAAATCCTTTGATCGTGGAAAACAGTAAAACACTCTGAAGCTAATTTGACTAATAAAAACACAGTATACTGTAATTTTGCTAACCAGTAACAGTTCAACCCAGATAAATTTCCATCTAAACTTGAATGAATGGAAATATGACATTAAGTGCCATGTAAACAAAGATCGCGTACTTTGACAGTTGTCAGATTCAAAGTTCCTTCTAATACGCTAACTTGAACCAATTGCATATAACCTACTTCTTTGTAGTTGGTCGGTGTAAATCACTTCAATGGCAGATGCCTCAACTTACACGTTTGGCAACATTTCACAGTGCAACACATAAATTCTCTTTTCTAAATTACTGTATACACACATCGAAGCACACCCTTCCAAAAAACACACACAACGCATGCAACGACTAGTACAAATACAATGAAAAGCAAAAAACAAATAAATGATGGCAATAACTACTGTTAGTGGTGGGGTCAACAATCACTGAAGGTGAATAGTCTTTACAATATGCTACTTTTAATTACAGAGAGAAACATTAAGAGATAGTCTATTACAAAGCAGACAGAAATTAAAATGGTTACAATTGTGTTTCTCGAAGAGAGGTATGCTTTTGAGTGTTATCTGTTCTGGGTCGGCGTGATGTGGCGACGGCGGTAGAAGCAGTTTGAAGTTGCTGATATGAATCCTATAAGTTCATCCAGTCGTGTCCGTGGCATTAAAATATCCTCTTTCCTTACATCCTGTTTCAGCTGGCGGTGGTAATAAGTTGCGCAGTATCCATTTGTCATAGGCTGGTACAAAGTAACCTGAAGGTCGTATTACTTCAATTGCAACTTTCACACACAATAGTTTGGCACAGTTCACATGACGTTTAAATTAACATTCTATTTGCTATAATTTGGCAATTGCGAAGTTAGACAGTCCATCTACAGTTAATATTCATGGTTCACGATAACACTGTTCCCGCGAATACAGTCACTTACGTAGCAAGACAGTTCACAGTTTCCACAATGGCAGTTTGTGTTTTAACACAATTCATATATCGTAGTCAAGAAAATGGGCAATACTAAATTCACAGTTTATGTAATGCAGCTCAATTCTAAACAGACGACAATACTGTCTGTTCACGAGTGCATTGTCACTGCAACGAGCATCGTTTTGCAAAAACCAACAGCGTTTGCGTAATACAACGTTCGTTTGGAATATCCATCATAATGTCAAATTTCAAACCGATCTAACGCAAGAAAGTCCTGTATTAATATCGCGTTAAACGCATACCATTATTATACACAGTATTTGCTTCCGTACCGCCACGCTTACGCGCTGTCTGCTACACACTGTTCGACTTGACAACTATAGTTACCTCTCTCGGTCCACAGTTCTTAAAACACTTCTGCCTACTGCATTCTATTTCACACAATACATTTAATAAAACTATCTGAAAGATCATCAGAGAAATATCCATTTCTTTACATAAGGAACTCGTATATAAAATAGCAAAGTAAACATAGACACACATACTTCATATTCTACACTACATCACAAAATGAGAAATATTCTATGTTATCAGAAATAGATCTATGAAGTACAAGGTAGTACAAGAAAGGAAATAAATTATCCATCATTTTGATTTGCAGCTCCTTGTATTGGCCGTGTTCGCAGTTAAAATTGTTGGATGTGAGGTCCGACAGTTATGTAAAGCACCGTTTTTCTCAGTACCCAAACATGTTTCAGTACCACTGTGCCATCACCAGTGGGTTTTCGTTTTTATTTATTCTGCAATGTGAATATTTTTTTTAATGATTATAAGATTATGTGCATTTTTAGTTCAAACAACAGATCGTTTCTTTTTGTAAATACCTTTACATTTGGTGAGCATGAATTTTCTGGATCACTTGTGTGTTAATTACAGGTAGCTTGTCATCTGCAACCAAACGATGTTGACGAGATTTTTTTTTTTTTTTTTCTGGGGGTTAACCTATCTTCTAGAATGTAATTCAGTTTTACGCGATGTTTTCGAGCCTATATTCGTTTTTACTTACTTTTTCGTGTGGCAGGTACTTCCATTCTCCGCATAATGCTGAGGTGTTGTGATGCACACGTAACTATAACAGGTATTTTTCACAAATAACATAGTAAAACACTTTTCACTTCACCAGAACACAGTGTGATTGTGGTTTGTTATGTGTCCCAGTCCAGTCAGTGTTCATTTTTACACCAGAGAGTTCGGCGCAATATTTGAATTTTGTTTGCATTTTTATCTTTGTGTGTGTGTGTGTGTGTGTGTGTGCGTGTGTGCGTGCGTGCGTGTGTGTGTGTTTTCTGTGCGCTTCTTAGCTGTGTGTGTTGACTTTTATATGGTATTCCTTTTGTGTGTAAAGGGTGCGTCTTTGCAGATTTTAGTTTATCTACTTTCGAGTGTGGGTATGAGTGTGTAGACTTTATCCGTTTGTGCTGTTTTTATTTGTAAAGTTCCTTTAACGTGTTAAATAGTGTGTCCTTGCAGAGTGTAGTGTATTCGTTTAAGACCTGTTTTCCTTCTGCTACTGCCTTCTGTACATGAAAATTTTCCTCAATGGTCAGTTTGCTGTATAGGCTGTGGCTGGGTTTTAGTTTCCTTAGTTCTATTTCTATTGTGGTTGGGTGGTGCGTGTTGGCTACAAGGTGGTCAGCAAATGTGCTATGGGAGTTGTTGCTTTTTAAAGCTCTGAGATGTTCTGAATATCTTGTTTTGAAGTTTCTGCATGTTTGTCCTATGTACACTGACTGGCAAGTGTTACATGTGAGTTCATATATTCCTGATCTGTTAAATTTATCCATGGGTGTTTCTTGTGATCTGATCTTTTTCTGTGTTGTGTTCTCCATCCTGTATCCTATTTAGAGTCCCTGTTTCTTTAATATGTTTCCTATTCTGTGAACAATCTTGTCATTGTAGGTGAGTATGTGCAATTTCGTTTTGTGTGTGTATTATTGCTCTGTTGTGTCTTGTGCATTGTAATTGTTTGTGTTTTGTGTTGTTCGGTGCTGGGTGAGAATTTGTGTGTGTGTGTGGTGTTGCATATTTTTTTTTTTTTTATTTAACTTGTCTACCATATGGGTAGTACAATCATTTTCTACTGCTTTTTGTTTTATTGTGTTTAGTTCTTGTGTGTAGTTCTGTTTGTTCATGGGTGTTCTGTTTATTCTGTGGAGCGTGAATCTGAAGTTTGCATAATTATGTGTCAATGTGTGGTTTGATAGGTTGTGAATGGTAGTGCTTGTGAGTGTCAGTTTCCTGAATATTGTGAAGTTGTGTATGTTGTTTGTTTTTTGTATGGTGAGATCTAGAAAGTGTAGTACGTTGTTAGTTTTTGTTTCTAAATTGAAGTTAATTTTTGGGTGTAAGTTGTTTATTTCATTGTGTAGCTGTTCTATGTGTGTATGTGGTTCATCAATCAGGCATATTATGTCATCGATATAACGGGATCAGTATATAACTTTGTAGTTCTTTGATTTTGTTATGTGTCTGAAGATCATGTTCTCCAGGTTGTTCATGAGTATGTTAGCTAGGAGGCCACTGATTGGTGATCCCATTGGCAGTCCTTCATCTTGAGAATAAGGTTATTTGTTGAATACAAAATAATTTTGTGAAGTTATGGTCTTGATATAGTTGTTATTTCATTGATGTGTTTGTCTGATATATTTCCTTGTTGTTTTAATCATTGTATGATGATGTTGCTTGTTTCATTTATTGGAATGCAACTGTACATTGATGTGACGTCCAATGATATGGGGGTTGCTGTGTCTGGTATATGTATGTTCTTGATTCTGTCTATCAACTCCATTGAGTTTTCCAGATTCCTGTTTTTATCAAACGTATACCATTTTTTCAGTAGTGTATGTGTTTGTTGGGCTAGGTGGTAGGATGGAGCATTTTGGAAGTTAATGACAGGTGTTAATGGAATATTATCCTTGTGATCCTTTGGTAGGGCATTTAGGGTAGGTGCTTTTGGATTTTTCTGTGTCATCCTCTTTACCTCGCCTTTTGAGAATGTGTTATTGAAGTTTTTCAGTGTCTGTTGAATGTTCTTCTGGTATCTTGCTGTTGGGTCACTGATCAGTTCTGTGATGTTGTTGTCTTTGAAAAAATCTAGTGTTTTTATACATATTATTTTTCATCCATAATTACAGTAATATTCCCTTTGTCTGCTCTTGTTACTATGGCACTGTTCTGTTTTAATTTTTGTTTAAGTTTTCTGGCTGTGATTTCCTCAGATGTTTTTTGATTATAAATAATGGTGGATCTGTGTGTTCTGATTATCTGTATTATTTCTGCACTTACTAATTCTCTTGTCAAGTTTGCATTAAAATTTTGTGTGCTCAGTCTTTCTTGTTCCTGTATAATGTGTTCTGATTCCGTTATGCGGTTTGCTATTGTTTTGTGTGATATGTTTGTGTTAATATTGTGTTTCGGCCCTTTTTCTAGTAGGCTCTTTTCTTGTTTGGTAAGATTTATGTCAGTTAGGTTAACGATTCTGTCATGGAACTTATATTGTAGTTTGAGATTCTTTTTGTGAGTGTGTTTGTGCTGTAGATTATTCTGTTGAGTTTTCTATTTGTTTCTCTCGTTTTTCTTGCATTACTTTCCGAATATATGCCTTTTCTCTCTCTGTTATTTCCTTAAAGTAAGCTGGTATTGTAAATTTGTTGGCCAAATCTAAATGTGTTTGGTAAAGTTCAGTGTTGAGAGGCTGCTTTTTAGCATATTATTCCCGAATTTCTTGCTTTAGCCACAAAATCTCCACTGTTTAGTTCAGGTCTCATTCCTTTCGTCATACATTCTTACTCTTAAGGTGCTGTGTTATATCTTCATGCGCATATCACTCAATGTTCGGAATTTTACTTAATCTGTATACATAAAGTTTCAGAGCGTTTAACAGAAGCATTTTGGGCATTTATCCTTCTGACCTCCCACAAACAGGAAAAATATTCAAAAACTTCTATCACATAGGTTTTTATGCATATTGGAGTATCTATGTTTATTAGTGATAAACCTATGTGTTTTTTCAGTTTAATAATTACTAAAAATTATATCAATTATAATTGATAAAAATAAACTTAAATTTTAAAAAATTTACAATGTTAACTATTCTTTGTTACGACTTACAGATTTTACTGTGAACTCCTGGGCGCCAGAAACAAATGCAAACGATCTTATTGCTCAGTTTTATCGTGTTGCGACAAGTCAAATGACGATTTGTATCTCGCATGAAATGAAGAGAAACTCTCAGTAGACATATTGCTATTCAAGCGAACAGTGCTGTTGTTTCTATCTAATCATGGCTACAAGAGGTTGTGTTATTTCTTCAAACAGTTTTTCTTATATCTGTGGTGAATATACTATTAAAAGTCAGCAAAGAAACATAAGTGACTTTGTGAGGAAAGTTTATTTTGCTTACTTTAAATTAAAATTTGGTGATCAAGATAAACCATGGGCCCTGCATAAGGTGTGTGGAAGATGTGAAGAGATCTTCGTTTGTGGTTTAGGGGTAAGAAAAATGCATTTCGATTTGAAATTCCTATGATACGGCGTGAGCAGAAAAGCATACCACTGATTGCTACTTCCGTTCAGTTGACATAAAGGGATCCAATTCAAAAACAAAAGAAGCATAATTTATCGTAACCTTGTCTCAGCTACACGTCCAGTACCCTGTAGCTCTGAAATACCTATCCCACAGCTACCTTCCAATTTGGATAAATAACCGAGTGAGCTGGAGGACGAATCTACATTACCTCCTCAGAGTGAATCAAGCTCAGATTTTTCTTCAGACGAAGATGAAAGGCCTCAACTACACTCCTGGAAATGGAAAAAAGAACACATTGACACCGGTGTGTCAGACCCACTATACTTGCTCCGGACACTGCGAGAGGGCTGTACAAGCAATGATCACACGCACGGCACAGCGGACACACCAGGAACCGCGGTGTTGGCCGTCGAATGGCGCTAGCTGCGCAGCATTTGTGCACCGCCGCCGTCAGTGTCAGCCAGTTTGCCGTGGCATACGGAGCTCCATCGCAGTCTTTAACACTGGTAGCATGCCGCGACAGCGTGGACGTGAACCGTATGTGCAGTTGACGGACTTTGAGTGAGGGCTATAGTGGGCATGCGGGAGGCCGGGTGGACGTACCGCCGAATTGCTCAACACATGGGGCGTGAGGTCTCCACAGTACATCGATGTTGTCGCCAGTGGTCGGCGGAAGGTGCACGTGCCCGTCGACCTGGGACCGGACCGCAGCGACGCACGGATGCACGCCAAGACCGTAGGATCCTACGCAGTGCCGTAGGGGACCGCACCGCCACTTCCCAGCAAATTAGGGACACTGTTGCTCCTGGGGTATCGGCGAGGACCATTCGCAACCGTCTCCATGAAGCTGGGCTACGGTCCCGCACACCGTTAGGCCGTCTTCCGCTCACGCCCCAACATCGTGCAGCCCGCCTCCAGTGGTGTCGCGACAGGCGTGAATGGAGGGACGAATGGAGACGTGTCGTCTTCAGCGATGAGAGTCGCTTCTGCCTTGGTGCCAATGATGGTCGTATGCGTGTTTGGCGCCGTGCAGGTGAGCGCCACAATCAGGACTGCATACGACCGAGGCACACAGGGCCAACACCCGGCATCATGGTGTGGGGAGCGATCTCCTACACTGGCCGTACACCACTGGTGATCGTCGAGGGGACACTGAATAGTGCACGGTACATCCAAACCGTCATCGAACCCATCGTTCTACCATTCCTAGACAGGCAAGGGAACTTGCTGTTCCAACAGGACAATGCACGTCCGCATGTATCCCGTGCCACCCAACGTGCTCTAGAAGGTGTAAGTCAACTACCCTGGCCAGCAAGATCTCCGGATCTGTCCCCCATTGAGCATGTTTGGGACTGGATGAAGCGTCGTCTCACGCGGTCTGCACGTCCAGCACGAACGCTGGTCCAACTGAGGCGCCAGGTGGAAATGGCATGGCAAGCCGTTCCACAGGACTACATCCAGCATCTCTACGATCGTCTCCATGGGAGAATAGCAGCCTGCATTGCTGCGAAAGGTGGATATACACTGTACTAGTGCTGACATTGTGCATGCTCTGTTGCCTGTGTCTATGTGCCTGTGGTTCTGTCAGTGTGATCATGTGATGTATCTGACCCCAGGAATGTGTCAATAAAGTTTCCCCTTCCTGGGACAATGAATTCACGATGTTCTTATTTCAATTTCCAGGAGTGTATTTTCTCAAAGTGAACTCAAAGATCTAGTAAGAGATTTAGGTCTTTCAAAAGATGCAGCCGAACTGTTGGGTTCCACATTAAAAAATAAAAAGCTTTTATCATCTGGCACCTCATTTTCTTGGTACGGACACCGAGAAAAAGAAATCACCAAGTTTTTCTCAGAAGAAGGAAATTTAGTTTTTTGCAATGATGTGGAGGGACTCATGTATTGCTTTGATATGCAGTGTGACTCATCTGAATGGCGCCTATTCATTGATTCATCCAAAATTAGTCTTAAAGTCGTATTATTGCACAATGTAAATAAATTTGCATCGCTTCCGATGGGACATTCTGTGTATATGGACGAAAACTATAACGATTTTGCCATTATCCTGGAAAAAATCAAATATCATGACCATCAATGGGTGGTTTGTGGGGACTTCAAAATACTCACGATGCTTTTGGGTCAGCAGGCAGGCTACACTAAATACCCATGCTTCTTATGCTTGTGGGATAGTAGAGCCAGACAACAGCATTGGACTAAAAGTAATTAGCCACCCCGAGAAACTTTAAAACCTGGAGAGAAAAATGTTATCAATACTACTTTGGTGCCACCAGAAAAGGCTCTGTTGCCCCCTTCCATATCACATTGGGGCTGATGAAACAATTTGTAAAATCGCTGCAAAAGGATGGGGACTGTCTTAAATATCTATGTACAAAATTCTCGAAGCTGTCAGAAGCAAAGTTGAAAGAGGGATTTTTCACCGGCTCCGACATAAGAAAACTTTTAACTGACGCCGTCTTTGTGGAAAGTATGAATGAGAAGGAAAAAGAAGCTTGGGTATCGTTCAAGGATGTAGTGCGAAAGTTTTTGGGAAATACTGAGGATCCTGACTACAAAACCATTGTTCAAAGGATGTTAGCAGCATACGAAGCTCAAGGCTGCAAGATGAGCTTGAAGGTCCATTTTTTACACTCCCACATAGACACTTTTCCTGAAAACCTGAGAGCTTACAGTGAATAACAGGGGGAGCGGTTTCACCAGGATTTCCGCGATATCGAGAGAGGGTACGAAGGAAGATGGGATGTCACTATGCTCGCTGACTACTGTTGTATGCTTAAGCGGGAAACTAAAGATGGAAATCGGAAAAGGACTCGACAAAGTATCAAGCAAAAGAAGAAAAGGTTTCATAAAAAACATTAATAAGTATAATACTGTGACTCTGTCTCTCAAATTAATGTTTCATTGGTTATAAAAAATATTATGTTTTAATTTTGAATTAACGAGTGCTTTTACCAATTTTTTGAGTTTGAATTTGCAAAAACACCTTATGTGATAGAAAAAAATGGACATCACTTCTGAAATCAGCGCATTTTAAAACATATAATTCAGTAAAAATATCTCATGCAGCTGATAAAAATTTTTTTTTGCAGACCTATGTAATTTGGTGCAGGATTTTTACTCTGTTAGTTTTATGTGTTATAATTGCCAAATATGTACAGTGACGTCAAGCCCTGTTGACTGCACTGCATAATACAGAGTTTCACATGATACGTCGTTTACTATATAGTTTTAGGTTTTTTAATTACTTTTTGCTAGAAGATAATTGCTGGCGAACTCTTTCATCAGATAGCCCTTACGTAAGCATATCCCTTGAATTGTTCACTGAAAAGAACGTTCACATTACAGTATGTACTTACAGGAAAATTTAAAAAGGAGACCTTTACAAAGAAGAAAATAAATAAAACTGTTAGAATTAAATTTCCATGGCATTTACCTTTATCCCAATCCTTAAAGGTTTAAACAGGTTCGGAAGCTTAAATCCATTGTACCGTTATTGTACATAATCGTAAAAACACTTAGAGTAATTCATAATGTCCTTGTATAAAGGGAGCAATAACTTACTAAAACAAACCCACAGCAGCAGTACGGAAGGAATCAAATGTCGTGAAAAAGTTTACTGGCTAGGGGAAGAGCGACGGAAATATGAGAGAGTTAACAGATGAGAGAGAAGGAAGACACAGAGAAATAGATAGGGATGAGGAGAGCACTGGTAACGTTGGCAATCAGACAAAGAAATTCATTTACCGAGAAGGAAATTTTCAGAAATGACACTCTCGTGTAACGTATTTTCGCACTTCTTGCCACATCAATTCTGGGTAAACCTCGAACTTTCGACAGTTACCACCACCCAAGTCGTCAGAAGCAATTAATTGTCGTGGAAGTTGCTGCGGAGGCCTGGGATAGCTTGTGGGCGGCTTCTTATTGGTTGGTCGGCAATTACGCCATTACTGTTTATCTAAAATCCATAAGGAAAACGGGCCCTTGACATTGCTGGAGACCTAAAATCTCTGTAGGAGCCAAAGTGGATTCCATAACAACGACCGTGTGATTCCCAGGTCGCTCTTCACGTCCACAAGACCCAGAAAGCAGTGGATGCAGGCGCCCAGGTAGATGCCTTTGTTCCTTGACTTCCGGAAGGCATTCCATACAGTTCTGCACTGCCGCCCAATAAACAAAACACGAGCATATGGAATATGAAACAAGATGTGTGATTGAAGATCTCCTGGCAAAGACAACATACAGTAGTATGTCATTTGAACGGAGAGAAGTCTTCAGACGTAAAAGTAAATACGGGCGTACCCCAGACGAAGACTTACAGTACTGGAAATCAGTTTGCAGACATGGATATTTGTAGGAAAATTAATGTTGTCGGTTGGAATAGTTGTGGCCAGTGTACATGTAATAGTATGAGATCTAGTATACCGCTAAATTCAGTCAAATAGTATGCCACTCCATGTCAGTGGTACAGTATAAAATAAGACGTCAGCGATTCAGGCGGTACAGGATGGACCTCTGTATAACGGCACTCGGCTCTGTGCGGTGTTTATGTACGTACGTGCCTTTACAGCGCGTAACGAACAGATACCAATAGTGACACTGAATCATATCTACATAAACCACGACTGTGACAATGCCGTGCGCAAAGCAATTGTCACAAGATGGAAAAGCAGAAGTCGATGCGCACAAGAAAATGGGATTCTCTAATTGTCAAATCGCCAAGAAGTTGAACCGCTCGAGTACAGTGATTGATAATTTCGTTAGATTGGGCGCACGATATGGGCAGAGCGGAAAATATGGACCAAGTAGAAAATTATTTGAGGCACCGAAACGGTTCCTTTTGCGCAAAGCAATGGCCACAAACCATCATACTTGTCTCCTTGTCGGTGATTTACAGTTGCCAGTTACTGGCAGACGTGTACGACAAATTTTATTGCATGACAAACAACTTGCATTCAAGAAACTACTGCAGAAACTTGCTCCAACAGCCGAACTTACACTGCCTAAATCGGACTTTGCTGAAACACATATGTCATGGGCTTCGGAATAGGACGAAGTGATTTTCAGTGACGATAAGAAGTTTAATTTAGATGGGCCAGATGGATTCATTGGCACGATCTGAGACCAGAGCATCAGACAAGAATGGGGACAAATTTTCGTGGTGGAAGTGTTATGATTTGGGCAGCCTTCTGCGCTAAAAGTAAGTCACACACTGCTTATCTGAACACTAGAATGAACTGAAACATGCACACTGAGATACTAGAGGCAGAACTGATTAGAATAAATGAGGATGTAGGGGAGGGAAGTCTAATGTTTCGATAAGACACTCCATCTGTGCATGTTTCAGCTACAACGAAAAGTTGGTTTTAAGATAAACATACCTACGTCTTGACCTAGCCATCACGTAGCCTGGACTGAACCCGTGGAAAACATGTGGGGAATATTTTCTCGCTGTGTTTATCGCAACGGAAGACAATTTGAGGCCGTTAATGAACTGAAAAGAGTAGGCAGCACTTTCACTACAAAAACAACAAATCCTAACAAAATCAATGCAAATGACAATATTTGAGGTGAGTAGGAAGAACACAGGTTGGACAAAGTACTAACAATGCAATACCACAGCAGGAGACTCAGCATCTTTATACCTATTCCCATCCAGGAAATGTAAAGTCTTATTTTGTCACTCCTATTATGAAAGGAACTACTTAATTCCGTCGTGACTATTTATGTCTTATGTGTATCTGCTACTTCCATAATTAATTCCATACATATTTGTTTCAGACATTGCGCTATTACTTTCGTAGAAGTCCTGTCTTTATACTGATTTCCACTACTGTATAGGACCATTACTTTCACAATTACACAGGTGTTTGTCTTACCTTGAGACAGCCAGCCTCTGTGGTCGAGCGGTTCTAGGCGCTTCAGTCCGGAACGGCGCTGCTGCTGCCGTCGCAGGTTCGAATCCTGCCTCGGGCATGGATGTGTGTGATGTCCTTAGGTTAGTCAGGTTTAAGTAGTTCTAAGTCTAGGGGACTGATGACCTCAGATGTTAAGTCCCATAGTGGTGAGAGCCGTTTTTTTTTTTTTTTTTTTTTTTTTTTTTTTTTTTTTTTAACTTGAGACAAGTATCTAGAAGCAGCCGCATGATACGGAAAAAAATTTTCTAGGTGAAAAGTTAATACTAGCTGCGCCACAACTGACCATCTCCTAACCATCACTCCTCAGTGGGTCAACCTGGTATTCTCAACTGGTGAACTCCCCATTTTACTCCATTTTCGGATGCTACACACAAAATACGAGTGATTTACTCAGAGCATTGTTTCACATTCGTGGTAGATGACACTATAATCGATAAATATCATGTGTGCCTGTTTTTGCAATTAAGAACCGACGCATTTCATTCTACGTTTGGGAAAGCAAATAAAAGTGTCATTAATGAATATCTTCATAGTGAGCTCCAAGCATTCACCACGGGACACAAAGATATTGAGCATCTTTGGTTGGAATTTAAAGTTATTGTGCACCACGTGCTAGAGAAATATGTACCTAGCAAAAATATAGGGGAGGGAAAGGATCCAACTTGGTACAACAAACATACTAGGAAGTTGCTGACATAGCAGAGAGTTTTACACAGCCGTTTAAAACGTAGTCACTGCCCCGCTGACGAACAGAAATTATGCGAAATGATAGCAGCTATCACAAGGTCAATGAGAGATTCTTTTAACGAATTTGAAAGCAATAATTTATCTGCAGATTCTAAAAATAAACCCAAAAAATTTTGGTCATAAGTAAAATCTATGAACGCTACAAATAATTCAATACCTTCTCTTGCTGACAGTATGGGTAATGTAACAGATGATGATAAAAAAAGGCCGAAATTCTAAACCTAGCTTTCAAAAACTCGTTAACGGTAGAGCATTGCAGCACCATCCCCCCTTTCAATTATCGAACAAAAGCAAGGATGACTGACATAGTGTATCTGGGATTGTACAATACTTAAGATCCTTAGAAGCGAGGAAGGCACCTGGCCCAGAGGGTATCCCCGGTAAGATTATATGTTGACTATGCTACAAATATAGCACCATTCTTATCTATCATCTATCAGAGATCCACGGGACTGGAAGAAGGCCCAGGTCATAGCAATCTATAAAAGGGTAGAAAATCGGATGCACATAATTACCGGCCAATTTCACTGACATAGATTTATTGTAGAATCATGGAACATATTTTGTGTTCGGACATAATGACCTTTCTAGACTCTGAGAAGCTCATCTGCAGAAACCAGCACGGTTTTAGGAAACAGCGGTCATACGAGACACAGCTGGCCCTCTTTGTGCATGATATACAACAAGCTCTAGATACCGGCTTTCAGGTTGATGCCATATTTCTCGACTTTCGAAAGGCCTTCGAGTCAGTTCCGCACTGCCGCTTGCTCCAAAAAGTGCCAGCTTACAGTCTATCCGATGACATATGCGGTTGGATAGAGAGTTTTCTAACCGACAGAGAGCAGTATGTCGTCCTGAATGGGGAGACTTTAACAGAAACAAGCGTAACTTCAGGTGTGCCCCAGGGCAGCGTAACAGGTCCGCTGCTTTTTACGATTTACATAAACGATCTGGTTGATGGTATTGACAGCGGCATTACACTGTTTGCCTATGATGCTGTAGTCTACAGGAAATTGGTATCACACGAAAGTTGTGAACAAATCAATGACGACTTGCAGAAAATAAATGCGTCGTGTAATGACTGGCAGTTATTTCTCAATATTAATAAGTGTAACCTACTGTGTATATCGAAGCGAAAATTCCTATTAATATATAAGTACAATATAAACGCCCAGTCTTTGGAAGCGGTAACATCACTCAAGTATCTGGGAGTGACTATTCGAAATGATCTCAAATGGAATGATCAGATTACACAAGTAACGGGCAAGGCGAACTCTAGATTGCGGTTTATTGGTAGAATCCTGAAGCGATGTAGTCCTTCGACAAAGGAAATTGCTTACAATACGTTAGATCGTCCAGTGTTATTGTTCGTCTGTATGGGACCCTTACCAGTTGGGTCTCATACAAGAGATTGAGAAGGTCCAAAGAAGAGCAGCAAGATTCGTGACTGGTACATTTAACCATCGCGAGAGCGCTACAAATCTCATAGAAAGTTTGAAGTGGGAAACATTAGACTTCCTTCCCCTAGGTCTCCTTCGCTAAACTGAAGGGGCTGCTCACTAAATTCCGAAATCCGATCTTCGCCGAGGATGTAGAGCATATATTATTACCAGCAACTTTCAAATGGCGCAATGATCACCATTCAAAGATAAGGGAACTTAGAGCTCGTACTGAGGCGTTTAGACAGTCGTTTTTGCGTTGTGCGATCCGCAATTGGAACAGGGGGGGGGGGGGGGGGGGGGAATATGACTTTGGCGCGAATTGTGGCCTCCATCACACACCGCTTGGTGGCCATCGGAGTATATATGTGTGGATGCAGATTTACGATGTAAATGTAAAACTTTGTGTTCTAACGGTTGACACAGATGTTCAGATGTTACTGGAGTATTGCAAATGTGATTGTACATCACAAATAGTATGGATAGTATGGCAGATAAGTCACTTGTGCGGTAACGCAGTTTTCTTTTCCATAAGAGGTTCATTCTGGCGGATCCCCAGTCATCGGAACGCTTGATTTCGGTGGCTGCCCTCGAGCCCCGCCACCACAGTGACCGATTTCGGTGTGTGTCTCCATCCAGCCGCCGTAAATTTCGTGCTGGTCGCTACCCGGCTGCCTGTACAATACAAACCACAACCACTGTAGTAAGGTAAAAAGTCCACGAGGTGATAGTAACAGGCGCAGCTGCCACGGACTCTCACCGAAATGAAGTACTCCGAAGGTGAGTGGTAAGACGTCTCACCGAAATCAGACACCCAATTGTCAGAGGCAAGGGGATTCACCGATATCAAGCATTCGGATGGAAAAAGAAAACTATCATATCCACGTCGTCGCTTCTCGATTACGCTAAACGTAGTTTCTAACCAGTCATTGAAACGGCTGGTTATATTGGAGAGTCCAATCAAATTTTCAACACTGAAGTAAATCTCGAACATAAACGTCAACCGTTAGAACACAAAGGTTTACATTTACATCGTAAATGAAATTTAAAATCGAATACACTGGTTCTTAATTGCAAAAACAGGTACAATTGATATTTGTCAATTACAGCTCAATATACCACGACAGAGAAACAATGGTTTGAATAAACTATACATAATTTTTGGAGTAGAATCCGAAAATGAAATTAAAATTGCAAGTGATAATACCAAGTTCACCCCGCCCACGCAGCAAGGGTGGTCACGAGGTGGCAGTTGTAGCACAGACACATACCCTAATGCACTAATATTAACTATTCACCTAAAATTTTTTTCGTACCATGAATTGTTTTCGGAAACTTACTTATCGCCAGTTAAATCAAACACCCTCCTTAAATGACCAAGCAGAAAAGGTCGGAAGATCCGCGAAGTTACCCGCGGATGAAGCTGTTGTAGCCAGAAAAGTCGCAACTATAGAAAACAGTAGCGAAATGCGGGAAGGCTTGAGGATGGTCGACGCTTAGTGCAGCGAGTAGCAACTGATAACATAAACAAAGGTAACGTGTTGCGAAAACGGAGACAGGAAGACTCTCTACTGTATGACTACACAATTGCAAAACAATCATTGGAAGCAATTACTTCCACAAAATATGTAGGAGTACGCGTACGGAGCGACTTTAACTGCAATGGCCACATTAAAATTAATCGTGATTGAAGTACATGTCCCCCCCCCCCCCAGCCACCATTAACCATGGACCTTGCCGTTGTTGGGGAGCCTTGCGTGCCTCAGCGATACAGATAGCCGTACCGCAGGTGCAACCACAACGGAGGGGTATCTGTTGAGAGGCCAGACAAACTTGTGGTTCCTGAAGACCTAACCAAAACGGCCTTGCTGTGCTGGTACTGCGAACGGCTGAAAGCAAGGGAAAACTACAGCCGTCATTTTTCCCGAGGGCATGCAGCTTTACTGTATGGTTCAATGATGATGGCGTCCTCTTGGGTAAAATATTCCGGAGGTAAAATAGTCCCCCATTCGGATCTCCGGGCGGGGACTACTCAAGAGGACGTCATTATCAGGAGAAAGAAAACTGGCGTTCTACGGATCGGAGTGTGGAATGTCAGATCCCTTAATCGGGCAGGTAGGTTAGAAAATTTAAAAGGGAAATCGATAGGTTAAAGTTAGATATAGTGGGAATTAGTGAGGTTTGGTGGCAGGAGGAACAAGACTTTTGGTCAGGTGAATACAGGGTTATAAATACAAAATCAAATAGGGGTAACGCAGGAGTAGGTTTAATAATGAATAAAAAAATAGGAGTGCGGGTAAGCTACTACAAACAGCATAGTGAACGCATTATTGTGGCCAAGATAGACACGAAGCCCATGCCTACTACAGTAGTACAAGTCTATATGCCAACTAGCTCTGCAGATGATGAAGAAATTAATGAAATGTATGATGAGATAAAAGAAATTATTCAGGTAGTGAAGGGAGACGAAAATTTAATAGTTGTGGGTGACTGGAATTCGACAGTAGGAAAAGGGAGCGAAGGAAACATAGTTGGTGAATATGGACTGGGAGAAAGAAATGAAAGAGGAAGCCGCCTGGTAGAATTTTGCACAGAACATAACTTAATCATAGCTAACACATGGTTCAAGAATCATGATAGAAGGTTGTACACATGGAAGAATCCTGGAGATACTAGAAGATATCAGATAGACTATATAATGGAAAGACAGAGATTTAGGAACCAGGTTTTAAATTGTAAGACATTTCCAGGGGCATATGTGGACTCTGACCACAATCTATTGGTTATGATCTGTAGATTAAAACTCAAGAAACTGCAAAATGGTGGGAATTTAAGGAGATGGGACCTGGATAAACTGAAAGAACCAGAGGTTGTACAGAGTTTCAGGGAGAGCATAAGGGAACGATTGACAGGAATGGGGGAAAGAAATACAGTAGAAGAAGAATGGGTAGCTCTGAGGGATGAAGTAGTGAAGGCAGCAGAGAATAAAGTAGGTAAAAAGACTAGGGCTGGTATAAATCCTTGGGTAACAGAAGAAATATTGAATTTAGATGATGAAAGGAGAAAATATAAAAATGCAGTAAAAGAAGCAGGCAAAACGGAATACAAACGTCTCAAAAATGAGATCGACAGGAAGTGCAAAATGGCTAAGCAAGGATGGCTAGCGGACAGATGTAAGGATGTAGAGGCTTATCTCACTAGGGGTAAGATAGATACTGCCTACAGGAAAATTAAAGAAACCTTTGGAGAAAAGAGAGCCACTTGTATGAATATCAAGATCTCAGACGGAAACCCAGTTCTAAGCAAAGAAGGGAAAGCAGAAAGGTGGATGGAGAATGTAGAGGGTCTATACAAGGGCGATGTACTTGAGGACAATATCATGGAAATGGAAGAGGAGGTAGATGAAGATGAAATGGGAGATACGATACTGCGTGAAGAGTTTGACAGAACACTGAAAGACCTGAGTGGAAACAAGGCCCCAGGAGTAGGCAACATAACATTAGAACTACCGACAGCCTTGGGAGAGCCAGTCCTGACAAAACTCTACCATCTGGTGAGCAAAATGTCTGAGACACGCGAAATACCCTCAGACTTCAAGAAGAATATAGTAATTCCAATCCCAAAGAATGCAGGTGTTGACAGATGTGAAAATTACCGAACTATCAGTATAACAAGTCACAGATGCAAATTACTAACGCGATTCTTTATAGACGAATGGAAAAACTAGTAGAATCCGTCCTCGGGGAACATCAGTTTGGATTCCGTAGAAATGTTGGAACATGTGAGGCAATACTGACCTTACGACTTATCTTAGAAGAAAGATTAAGGAAAGGCAAACCTACATTTCTAGCATTTGTAGACTTAAAGAAAGCTTTTGACAATGTTGACTGGAATACTCTCTTTCAAATCCTAAAGGTAGCAGGGGTAAAATACAGAGAGCTAAAGGCTATTTACAATTTATACAGAAACCAGAAGGCAGTTATAAGAGTCGAGGGACAAAATAAAAATTCGGAATAGGTATTAAAATCCATGGAGAAAAAATAAAAATGTTGAGGTTCACCGATGACATTGTAATTCTGTCAGAGACAGCAAAGGACTTGGAAGAGCAGTTGAACGGAATGGGCAGTGTCCTAAAAGGAGGATATAAGATGAACATCAACAAAATTAAAACGAGGATAATGGAATGTAATCGAATTAAGTCGGGTGATGCTGGGGGAATTAGATTAGGAAATGAGACCCTTAAAGAAGTAAAGGAGTTTTGCTATTTGGGGAGCAAAATAACTGATGATGGCCGAAGCAGAGAGGATATAAAATGTAGACTGACAATGGCAACGAAAGCGTTTCTGAAGAAGAGAAATTTGTTAACATCGAGTATAGATTTAAGTGTCAGGAAGTCGTTTCTGAAAGTATTTGTATGGCGTGTAGCCATGTATGGAAGTGAAACATGGACGATAAGTAACCTGGACAAGAAGAGAATAGAAGCTCTGGAATTGGGGTACTACAGAAGAATGCTGAAGATTAGATGGGTAGATCACATAACTAATGAGGAGGTATTGAATAGAATTGGGGAGAAAAGGAGTCTGCGGCACAACTTGAGAAGAAGAAGGGACCGGTTGGTAGGACATGTTCTGAGGCATCAGGGGATCACACATTTAGCATTGGAGGGCAGCGTGGAGGGTCTATACAAGAGATGAATACACTAAGCAGATTCAGAAGGACGTAGATTGCAGTAGGTACTGGGAGCTGAAGAAGCTAGCACAGGATAGAGTAGCATGGAGAGCTGCATCAAACCAGTCTCAGGACTGACTCCTCAGAAAATGGAGTCCATCAATAAATGACGTGGTATACCAAACCCTCATTCGACCGATACTTCATTACTACCTATTAATCTGGCAGCTGTACCAGACAGAATTGACAGAGAAAATAGAGAAGTCTTCGTACATCCATAGTTGAATTGGAGGACAGTGCGACGTCAGCTGGTATAAATTTATATTAAAAATGAAGAAATTCCTCCAGCTGTATTTAAGGTGTCGATTTTATTTTGGCAGCCAGTTGTGGAAGGTGGTTAGTAACTCAAACCACGTTCCACACGGAGCACGTCCGTATCTCACCACTGACTTCTAATATCAGCTGCACACAGTTGACTTCAACAAGTGTATGAGCCTGAAGATGATGTTGTTACAACGTTGAAACTAGTTGTCAAAATAAAATCGGCACCTTAAATACAGCTGGAGGAATTTATTCATTTTTTAATATAAAAATAGAGAAGATCCACCGAAGAAGGGCAGCGCGTTTCGTTACTGATTCATTCAGTAAGCACGAAAGCGTCAGAGAGGCGATGAACCAACTGCAGAGGCAGACGAGTTGTGCATCACGTTGTGGCTTGTTGTTGAAGTTCCGAAAGCATACGATTCTAGACGAGTCAACAAATACAGGGTTAGTCAAAATAGTTTGGACAGTTTCTAGTGATTTTAAAATTTGTTTGTATTGAGGTAACGGCCTCGCCGAGGTGTTAATACCTGTTTCCGTCAAATCATAGAAGTTAAGCGCTGTTAGACTTGGCTAGCACTCGGATAGGTGACCCTCCGAAGCTGCCAAGCGCTGTTGGCAAGCGGGCTGCACTCAGCCCTTGTGAGGAGCTACTTGAATGAAAAGAAGCGGCTCCGATCACGAAAACTGACAACGGCTGGTAGAGTGGTGTGCTGACCATGTGCTCCGCCGTATCCACATCCAGTTACGCTTAGCGGGATAGAATGACACGGAGGTCGGTCGGTACCGTTGGCCTTACAAGGCCTATTCTGACGGAGAGAGGTAAGATATTACATGATTATATGCACGGAGACAACTCAAGAAGCTTTTTTTTTTAGACATTGATCTCCAGCAACGAAAAAGGCGTTTTGTGCGAAAGAGTTCTGCAAGAGCGAGTCCCCAGCTGCAAGGCACTGGAAATTCTAGACCACATTTCATAAGGTCCCACATACCAGACAATCTATTTACGGGTGGGTAAAAAAGGTGTCTTTGTAAAAGCGGACATATCAGGACAGCTAGGACTGAATTGAATGTGGATACTTTCGGGCGAGTGTGGGCCACATTGGGCTATAGACTGGATGTGTGTTGTGTGAGTATCGGCTGAAACATTGAACATTTGTGAATATATCACAATAAAGCTGAGCTGTGGTAAAAATTGCTGTTTTGAAGAGCGCTCCGCAGCGTGTAGTGTGAAGCAGTCGGCCTCCGTTTCTGGCGGTGGCGCCGCTGTGGCAATCGCAGCTTTTGTGTCTCCCTCTGGTGGAAAAGGAGGAAAGGTTGCTGTTCACGTGCATTTAAGGGGCGCTAAGAGCTCGCCAGGCAGTCAGTGTGGGTCAGTCTCTCGTCCGAATTTGTCAGGCAGTTAGTGTCTGTCTGTCGTCCGGAGTGCTAGTATGTCTTTCGTTCGGATCAATCTTTAAGCTGGATACATGAGAGTCTTTCCACTCCGCCAGTAAGAGAACTCAGCTAGTGGTCGCCCGATGGGGCTTAGTTCCTGCATCTGAGTATGCGCGTTAGGCCGCCAGTCTGCTCGAGTTGCTCAGGCAAGGGTCATTGGCGGTTGGATCGATCGATTGGTCGGTCGCACACTGAGACGCAAGATGACTTGTCCGCCTTGATTTTCGGCGCACATGAGGTCGCCACGTGAGTCCAGTGGGCCGCGCCGTATAGCGAGGGGTAGTGGCTTCGCGGTCGACACGAGAGCAACAGGAGTCAACCCACGACATCAGTCTGGCCGGTGCGAGCTGCGACGCCGTGAGACGGGAGATCGGCGCGCCTTCCTGCGTCCGTTGAAGAGGCTGGGAGCGGACGGTTCGGGAGAGTGATTTGGGGGTGCTGCGCCAGGTCTTCTCTAGAAATCGCAGTTTATTAGAACTTAACTGATTGATTATATGTTGTTTCATTTACTTGTTAAATTCTACTTTTTTTCTTGGTCAGCTCACCAGCCGCTTTGTTTTGGGGTCGTCGCACCATTCTTCTCCGTTTGCCCACCTGCGGGAAGGTGGTTATTTATGAATTGGGTGGTCCGTTTTTTTTTTTTTTTTTTTTTTTTTTTTTCCTTGTGGAGTAGGGGCGGGTTAGTGCAACCTGCGGTTCGGGTTGTTCGGTAATCTCCCTATCTATCTGCATACGTTAGTAGCTGCCTCTGTCATGTTTGTCGGATTCGGTGTGTTAACGAATTTATTGCTTGGACTGTAACGGCCTAATTCCTGAAATATGTTTTGATCTTGCCTATCATCTTGAGAGGCGGTATCTGTTTACTGTAGAGCATGTTAACTTGTTTGCCCAACCTTGTATAATTTCATATAAAATTGCATTTCATGGGCTTTTATTTAAATAGTATATAAAGTTGCCACCCTTCCACCGTAAGACTTTTCTTAGAAGTTAAAATCAAGTTGCATCTTCGGTGGCAAAGTTAATATTTTAATTTTAGTGTTTTGTACCATTTCCATCCCTCCTACGGGGTACATAGTTTGTGTGCTTGTGTGAATTGTTAAAACTTTAAGTTTAAAGTAATGTGGTGTGTTGCAGATTTGCACCAGTGTGGTCTTTCAGAGGTTGTTGTGAGCGGTCGTAAATACGGCCGTGTCAAAAGGGAGCGGCAAGGTTGTCAGCCCGAAAGCTCATACAGTCAAAAATTTGATCTTTCTACCTCTGAATAAATTGTAGCTTGATATTTAGAGGGTGCTTTCTGATTATAATTTTAAATCAGTTTCTTTTAAAAAATGCTTTAGGCACCATTAAAGTGAATAAATTACCATTTGTTAAAAAGGAATTTGCTCATGATTTCATCAGTTACTCCCTGGCAACTACTTCCACGCTCACATAGTGTGATTAAATGTGTTATTGTTCTTGATGAATCGCTAGTAAATAAAATAAATTCTCAAGAAAATTCTTTGAAAATAAAGCATGGTTGAAAAGCTTCTTGAGTTGCTGTTTTTATCCATATGATTAAATAGCACCATTTTTTAATTCAATAGTCTTCTGGCTGGTTTGATGCAGCCCGCCACGAGTTCCTCTCCTATGCCAGCCTCTTCACCTCAAAGCAGAGCTTGCAACCTACGTTCTCAATTACTTGCTGGATGTATACCAGGCTCTGTCTCCCTCTACAGTTTTTGTCCTCTACAGCTCCCTCTAGTATCATGGAAGTCATTCCCTCATGTCTTAACAGATGCCTTATCATCCTGTCCCTGCTTCTTGTCAGTGTTTTCCACATTTTCCTTTCCTCTTCGATTCTGCGGAGAACCTCCACATTTCTTGTCTTATCAGTCGATCTAATTTTCAACATTCCCTTGCAGGACCACAAATCAAATGATTCGATTCTCTTCTGATCCGGTTTTCCCACAGTCCATGTTCCACTACCACACAATACTACTCTCCAACAGTACGTTCTCAGAAATTTCTTCCTCAAATTAAGGCCTATCTTTATACTAGCAGACTTCTCTTGACCAGGAATGCCCTTTTTGCCAGTGCTACTCAGCTTTCGATGTTCTCCTTGCTACGTCCGTTACTGGTTATTGTGTTGCCTAAATATCAGAATTCCTTAACTTTATCTACTTCGTGACCATCAATCCTGATGTTAAGTTTCTCGCTGTCCTCATTTCTGCTACTTCTCATTACTTTCGTCTTTCTTCGATTTACTCTCAATCAGTATTCTGTATTCATTACACTGTTCATTCCATTCAACACATCCTGTAATTGCCGGCCGCGGTGGTCTAGCGGTTCTAGGCGCGCAGTCCGGAACCGCGCGACTGCTACGGTCGCAGGTTCGAATCCTGCCTCGGGAATGGATTTGTGTGATGTCCTTAGGTTAGTTAGGTTTAAGTAGTTCTAAGTTCTAGGGGACTGATGACCACAGATGTCAAGTCCCATAGTGCTCAGAACCATTTGAACCATTTTTTAACCTCCTGTAATTCTTCCTCATTTGCACTGAGGATAGGAATGTCATCAGCGAATTTTATCATTGACGACCTTTCACTTGAATTTTAATTCCACTCTTGAACCTCTCTTTTTATTTCCATCACTGTTCCTTCCAGGTATAGACTGAACAGTAGGGGCGAAAGACTACGCTCCTGTCTTACATCCTTTTTCATTCCAGCACTTCCTTTTTGGTCTCCCAGTATTATTGGTTGCTCTTGGTTCTTGTACATATCGTATATTACCCGTCTTTCCCTATAGCTTTCCCCTATCTTTCTCAGAATTTCGATCATCTTGCACCAATTTACTTTGCATAAGTGCTTTTCCAGTTCGACAGATACTATGGACGTGTCTTGATTTTTCTTCAGCCTTGCTTCCATTATCAACAGCAACGTTAGAACTCTCTGCTGCCTTTACCTTTCCTAAACCCAACCTGATCTTCATCTAATAGACCCTCAGGTTTCTTTTCCATTCTTCTGTCTCTTATTCTTGTCAGTAACTTGGACGCACGAGCTGTTAAACTGATTGTGCTATAATCCCCACAGTTATCTGCTCTTGAATTCTTCCCAATTTTGAGCATAATATTTTTTCCTAAAGTCTTATGGCATATCACCAGTCACATATATTCTACGCACCAACGTAGTCGTTTTGTTGCCACTTCCTCCAACGACGTTAGAAACAGTAATGGAAAGTTATCTATTCCTTCTGTCTTATTTGATGTTAAGTCGTCCAAAATCTTTCAAATTCTGATTCTAATACTGGATGGTCTTCTCTTACCTGTTGACTCGTATTTCTTCTTCGACTACGTGATCAAAATCCTTCCCCTTGCCTCAATACGAACATTTTTTATAGTCACTTAAAAGTGTCCAGATAATTTTTAATAACTGCACTTTGCTTCATCTCAAGAATGTCTCGCGAAAAGGCGTTAAAGATAGAAGTCAGAGAGATTCGAGCCCACGCGGAGACTTACCAGCAATCGTTCTTCCCGCAAACCAATCGCGACTGGAACAGGAAAGGAGGAAATTTGCTGTGGTACACGAAGTACCCTCCGCCACACACCACAAGTTTGCTTGGAGAGTAGAGATGTAGGTGTTTCTACTACTAGTGCTACTAGTTCTCCAACGTAAAGCTAACCAAATAACTAACGACAGTCAATGAGTCTGTTAGTTGGCTGCAGCTGACTAAAACCTCTGAGATGTTCATTGATAATATCAATCAAAATGTGATATATATATATATATATATATATATATATATATATATATATATATATATATCACACTGAGGATGAGTAAAATGTCGCATTTTGATTGATATTATATATATACTGAAACAATAACATTGCTTCAGTATGCTACGACAACCTCCTAAATATTGTATAGTGACAAATTTTTTAGATAATACACCAAATGACTATGGCTCCTCCATTGTCAGCAACAGTAGCCAACTTCTTTATGGAACATTTCGAGCAACATACAATAAATTTGGCTCATCTTGACCTGTTCCTTATGCAAGCAGTTCTTCGGTGCGGTATTGACTGATAGAGTTTTTGGATGTCCTCCTCAGGGAGATCGTGCCAAATTCTGTTCAACTAGCGCTTTGGATCGTCAAAATCCCGAGATGGTTGGAGGGCGCTGCCCATAATGCTCCAAACGATGCCCATTAGGAACTGGTCTGGTGACCTTGCTGGCCAAGGTAGGGTTTGGCAAGCCCGAAGCCAAGCAGTACAAACTCTCACCATGAAACGTTAACCCAGGATGGCGTGCCAAGAAGGGCAACAAAACGGGGCGTAGAATATCGTTGACGTACCGCTGTGTTATAAGGGTGTCGCAGATGACCACCAGAGGGATCCAGCTATGAAAATAAATGGCACTCCAGACCATCACTCCTGGTCTTCGAGCTGTGTTTCGTATTCAGTTCTGATGACAAGAGAAGACGTGTCTGGAGACCCCCCAGGCAGCGGAGGGATACCAATCTCTTTGTCGCCCGACAACCAGGAGTGGCGGTTTGAGCTGCCATTTCTTTTCAAAGCAGGACCCCTTTTGCTGTCATGCGCGGTGCTCTTACAAAAATGTTCAAATGTCTGTGAAACCTTAAGGGACTTAACGGCTAAGGTCATCAATCCCTAAGCTTACACACTACTTAACCTAAATTATCCTGAGGACAAACACACACACCCATACCCGAGGGAGGACTCGAACCTCCGCCGGGACCAGCCGCACAGTCCACGACTGCACCGCCATAGACCACTCGGCTAGTCCCAGGCGGCGGCGCTCTTACAGCACAGCTTGTACGTCGACGATATTCTACGCCCAGTCTTGTTGCCCTTCATGGCTACTCGCCTTGAGATTACGTTTCAATAACATAACGCCCACCCGCATACGGCGAGAGCTCCTACTCCTTGTCTTCGTGCTTCCCAAACCCTACATTGGGCAGCGAGGACGCCGGATTTGTCCCCAACTGTGGACGTTTGGAGCATTACAGGCAGAGCCCTCCAACCAGCTCGGGATTTTGACGATCTAGCGAGCCAGTTGGACAGAATTTGGTACGATATCTCCCAGGAGGACATCCAGTAACTCTATCAAGCAATGTCAAGCCGAATAACTACTTGCATGAGAGCCAGAGGTAAGCCAACGTGTAGCCGGCCGATGTGGCCGAGCTGTTCTAGGCGCTGCAGTCCGGAACCGCGCGACCGCTACGGTCGCAGGTTCGAATCCTGCCTCGGGCATGGGTATGTGTGATGTCCTTAGGTTAGTTAAATTTAAGTAGTTCTAAGTTCTGGGGGGACTGATGACCTCATAAGTTAAGTCCCATAGTGCTCACAGCCATTTGAACCATTTAAGCCAACGTGTTATTGACTTGCTCAATTTTGGAAGCTCTTTCTGTTGAATAAGTCATCCAATTCTTCCGAAATTGTTTCATTTGCTTTTCTGTACGTGCACATCAGATCTATCTAATTCAGTCGTATTTGGATAATTCTTTCGTGGAGCGTCGTTTTTGTTTTTGTCTTACAAAAAATGGTTCAATTGGCTCTGAGCACTATGGGACTTAACATCTCAGGTCATCAGTCCCCTAGAACTTAGAACTACTTACACCTTACTAACCTAAGGTTATCACACACATCCATGCCCGAGGCAGGATTCGAACCTATGACCGTAGCAGTCGTGCGGGTCCGGACTGAAGCGCCTAGAACCGCTCGGTCACCGCGGCCGGCTCTTTTGTCTTACAGTAAGTTTGCGGCTAGAGTCGGCTGTCGGCACAAGCCGCCGAGCTGCGCTGCCGCTTCTGCAGTACACTTACCAGACCTCTCCCGGCTGCCTTTATCAGAAGTGTAAATGCAGAAGTTGTAAAAAAAAAAAAAAAAAAAAAAAAAAAAAAAAAAGTTACATTTCGCTACCAGAGAGGAAATATTACGAGGGGCATTCAATAAAAAATGCAGCACTTCTTTTTTTTGAAAGCAGGTTGGTTTTATTCAGGATTCCAATGCACCATATTATGCCCCTATCTTTTGTCTACAAACCGCTATTTTTCATCACACTCTCTGTTCAATTGGACGGCCTTACGCCGCTTCGATAGGAGGGCCGTTATGCCCACATGGCACTACACACCCGGTCGACGTTCCAGCCAACGTCTTGTTGTATCAATAATCTCCGCATCATCAACGTACTGCTTCCCGCGGAGTGTGCGTACTTCACTGGGCCAAAGAGATGACAGTCGGACGGAGCGAGCTCCTGGCTGTAGGGTGGATGAGGAAGGACAGTCCAATTGACTTTTGTGACGGCGTTCCACAAAACAATGTCACAACCAGTCTCCTAACGCCCAAGCAGTTTCGCACAGATTGTCTTTCGGTGTTCTTTATGTTCTTCCTTTAGTCGGCGAGGAACCCAGTGGGCATATGGTTCAAATGGCTCTGAGCGCTATGGGACTTAACTGCTGAGGTCATCAGTCCCCTAGAACTTAAAACTACTTACACCAAACTAACCTAAGGACATCACGCACATCCATGCCCGAGGCAGGATTCGAACCTACGACCGTAGCGGTCGCGTGGTTCCGGACTGTAGCGCCTGGAACCGCTCGGCCACTCCGGCTGGCGCCAGTGGGCGTACACCGTTGAGTATCCCACTTGGTGGACAAGCGTGTCAACACTACCAACAGAGACGTCCAGTTTAGCAGCGAGGTGTCTGATTGTCATCCGTCGAACACCTCGAATGAGAGTGTGAGCACGTTCCGTCATTGTAGGAGAGACAGCTGTGAGCGGCCCGCTGGCACGCCGGTGATAGGACGTTTGCGTGACCTCTTTGCGATGATGACAGACGCCTCGCCAATCGACTCACCGTGCTTTTGTTCACTGGCACGTCTGTGTAGACATTACGCAAGTGCCTATGAATATCTACGAGGCTCTGGTTTTCGTGTAGAAGAAATTCATTGCCAGCTCTCTGCTTAGAACGTAAATACGTTACAGACGCCGCTTCAAGAGCTACAAGCAGAGCCGCCCCCTAATGCAGCTTCATGAAACTATGGGAGCTGAGGCGGGAATATTCCACTATGTCCCACAACAAGTTCTACACTTTTGAAACCGAAATCGACCGAGAAAAAATCTGTGCATTGAACGTCCCTCGTGTAAGTATAGTAATGATACGTGCTAAGTTACTTAGTGCAGCTATGTTTACTTAGTCCATTTATTTTTATACATCTGTAACAATACGGAGCTAAAGAGCCACAGTTCTTATATTATTCTTCAAATGAAAATGATGTAATTCAAATGGAAACACCTTAGAAATAGTTGCAGACAAAAGCTTGGCAAAATCCAGGAATAAGTCCATCGAAAAGTAGTTCCACTTTCCCTTGGTCTCATCGCAATTACTTGAACGCTGTCTTAATTCCAAGACCCATGCAGTTCCTTGTGAGTGAAAACAGAACCTGTGAGCCAAATGTTATTATGTTAAGAAGTTTCGCCTGTCAGTCTATGTCAGAGTACAATGAAGTTTACTCTGAAAAGACGTCATTGGTCCCAGTCGATGAAGATCATTAATAAAAAATGTAATGGGAAAAAATATTGAATTTTTGCAGCTCGAAACGGAAAAAATGCCTCTGATGGAGGAGGCGCAGCAAGGTATTACCGGAGACGACTGCGCTAATTACTTTCTGATGTGTCTCAGTTCCTGAACGTTCTGCAGTACATCCTGAAATGTATAAATGATCATTCTGAAATACTAGTAAAATTTTTCGGGGATGGTTTTACTTATTTATGTAAAGTACTCTCTACTAAAAGCCTGTTGCTATACACGGGATGAGTCCACAACCTCATATTTCTTCTGTACTTAAAAACTTGACGAGTCACGGCAGTATCAAAACAATCCAAATAAAGTAATGAAGTCATCGTTGTATATCATAGCATATACTATCTGGCGATGAAATACTTATGTAAGACTGATGTAAGATCATGCGTTATCTACGATCTTCTATATCGGCTGTCGAAAGAATGAGGATTCCGATGCCCTTGCGGCTCGGCGTGCCAAGGGGAAAAAGAGGAAAAATGACAATGGGGAGCACACTTGTATCGACCGACGGTAATTAGTTTACTGACCCTGCACTGCTTGAGGGTACGCTGAACCCGCCCATTATTCTTTTTGTTAACCGTCTCTAATGACCTCGAATCTACAGGACATTAAATCCTAATCTTCCTCGCTTCTTCCTGTTAAAATTGAAAAGTCGAAATCGAGGCTCCTCTTGGACGGAGATGAGAGGCAATTAGCTACAACTTGTGGCACTACGCTCTCACAAAAATACGAAAGTGAAAATTTCAAAACGGAACATTTTGTGCATTAGGAGAAACTTCTATAAATGTTATCCTATTTCTTGGCCTCTGTTGTTTTTCGTCACCAATTAGAAAGCAACAAAGTACACTGATGAACCAAAACATTGTGACCACTGCCCACCGCGATATTGTGTGCTGCGTGGTGGCGCAGAGGACATGTGACGCGGTAAGAGAGGTACATGAAGGGGATAAGAAAGGAATATGGAATTATTCCAGCGACTATAAGTGGCGCAGATGCGAAAATCGGCTGACTTAAGCGACTTTGACAAACGCCAGGTTGTTGTGGCCCAGTAGCCGGGAGCGAGAGTCTCGGGAACTGGCTAGATATCTTGCTTCTTTGTTGCAACCGTATATAGGTAAAACTGACACTCATTAAAAATTCCGTGTATTTTATCAAAAAACTGAGGGAGATCACAGTTAGTCCAAGTGACATCCTTGTCACTTTCGATGTAGTATCCCTGTTCACCATGGTCCCTGTTGACGAAGCTCTTTCTTACATAGCTGATATGTTTCCTACTGATATAATAGCTTTGTTTCGACATTGTCTATCCTCGACTTATTTTCAATATAACAACGAGTTTTATGAACAAATTTATGGGGTGGCCATGGGTAGCCCTCTGAGCCCTGCAATTGCTAATCTATTTATGGAATTTTTCGAACAACTAGTGCTGCAGTCGGCCAAAAAAATCCCTTTGAAATGGTATCGATACGTGGATGACACCTTTGTGATATGGAATCATGCTGAAGAGGAACTGAGTGATTTTTTGGTGCACACAAACAGTTCCAATCCAAACGTGATAGCTAGGACCTCACATTACTATACCCGTATGTATAGAGAAGCTATAGATATCTACAAGCACGAAAATAATTTTAATAAAAAAGAAGAAGGATTAAAACTAGACAAGATATGGCAGTCGACTCTGTACCAACGAATTGACTATCGATTACCTATAATCGAGAGAGATGGCACTAGCCAGAATGCACGTGATGAGTGGTGGTACCATCTAAGCGCTCTATATAAGCGGGACCTCCAGCGCCTAGCAGCCAGTCGCCGACTCACCTCAGAAGATGTTGCCCGCAGTAGGCAACGAAACATCAGGAAGGAGAAGCAGTTTTATATATGGACCACGGCAATTGAGCCAGGAAATTTTAATTAATGAAGGCTCCGGCCGTGAAAGCTTACATGTTATATTTAGAGGAAAAGTTTAGTCCCCTCCGCAATTCAGCGTGGGTTTGGATAAGATGTAGGTCGCTCCAGAGACGTATGGCTGAAACGGGAAGATACAGCGACTACAGAAATGTCTAATACATTTTATTACATGTTAGATCATAATGAGAGAAAGTAGTTATGTTTCGTATGCAAGATAGCAAGGGTGCATAGGAGAGGAAGACCTAACAGGTTATCAGGGGCAGGTAATGCTTCCCAAAGCAGCTGGACTGCTGTGAATAACTTTGAACACAACGGTTAAGAGAGGTAGGCTAAATTGTGGGGCAGCAACTGTCGTCGTAGGGAAGCTGGACAGGGGAAGAAATGAGAAGCAAACAAGTTAACACAACAAACAGAAGATTTATCTAACTTGTATTTCTCCAAGGGTACGAAGATTCATTACAAATAATACACCAAGAAACAGAGTCCAGCTATCGACGTCACAAAGAAGAGCCTCCAAGCACAAGTGGGTTGTGTCTCTTCCGCCAGTCATATGATATTGCAGTCGCAGAGGGCGCTCGTAATCCAGAGCCAGTGGAGGCGTGGCTCAGCGGGCGCGCACCATTGGGTCCGTCATATCCCGCGCGACCACTATAGGCGTTGGGTGGGTACTTGCAATTCCGCTATGAACCTGGATATGCTTCTGGGCCGTACTGATACGTGATACCACATGGACGCTATTTGCTTCTTCAAGGCTCGACAAACATGCTAGCAAGTAGTGCACTTGACACCTCGCCAACGGCACCGGGGGTCGTGGTCAACGATGTAATAGAAAACTTTCCAGCGTGCACAATGGAAGAATCATAAGTACGATTTAAAAATGTAATCAAATATTAAGGCTATCACATATCAATGGAAGCGCCGAATGGGATCTTCCTGAAAGAGATTGAAGAGTGCCCTATGCAACCAGAGTCGTGAACAACGATATAAAAGAATCATGTTGGCAGTGAGTAGGGTCAGTATTCAGTTTCATTATCGAGCATCCAGAGGGCAGCGACGCTCCGCAGCAGCACCTGATGGAGCAGTGAATACTTCAACTATGAGAAGACGGTGACAGAGTCTGGTGGATACACAGTAACTGTAGCGTTTCACAGTATTCACTGAAAAAGTGCTCAAGAGTGACCGCCTGTCTCTGTCGCAAAGAGTTAGAATAGAGGAATTTCATTGAATATCAGGAGCAAGCCACTGCTTGGTGCTTCTCTCTTGTACGGTAGGCAAATTGGCCTGTGAGTACTGGTGAAGTAGTCCACAGTGCTGATTATTGATTAGTTGGCCAAGTGGCCGATAGATAACAGACCGAGTGACAGTCAAGCAGTAGTCTCTGATGGAGATTCTTTCTCATAATCACTGGGAGCATCTGACGATCTGATAAGGGGTTTTAATTCAACACCTCATTAAGTAAATGTGTTTGTATAAAGTAACATATTGGTTAAAGAAGCAGTAATTACCTGCTGCTTCAGAAAAACATTTCTGCCAATTTCACGACAGTTACCAATCTTCTGTAACCTAACGCCCTTCAACCATGGATATTTTCTCCCTCTCATCTCCGCTATAAAGGTTGACAACGTAGCTGACTAAACGCACGATATCGTTAACGTCCTCATTGTGTCAGACCTGTGCCGAGACGCGACAAAAGAAGATGGATGAAGAGGCAGTGTTTTAGGAAGAGTAGAATCAAGATGCTGGGAGTATGAAATATCTTGTAATGCAGTTACAGAATTATTACAAATATTTCATGGCTGCTTGTACTGTACATCTCCATGACTGTGGTCTCGGAGATTATTAGTATATTCCATCGTCAAACCCAGCCCTGCGGACTTCGTAAGACGCCTATAGGCAGATGTCAATCGCTGTAACCGGGTACTTGGGATTTAAAACTTGTTACCATCTATATTAGTAGCTACAGGATTGATTTGAGCTGCTGAGAGCTTCAGTTCGTGGGCTTGGAAACAAATTCAGTGTTCAGTTTGCTACTAAATGTAGTTCTGTTGATCATTAACTTGGAACTTGTGAATTACTAAGCCAAGTATGGGAACATACACCATCTGTCGAAAAAGTCGCGAGATTGATTTTATTCCTCGCTCACCGGCGACGACAGAGCAGTAACTAGGGTGTCAGTTAGTAACCGTAAACAGTAGAGGTGTATACGAGCAGTTTGTTGTGACCAGGATGTACTAATTAGTGAACCTGCGACAGAAGTGTGTTGTGCCACAAATCGCAGTTGAATATCACTAAATCAAGTATTCAAGACATTCTCCAGACTATATTGAAGAAGAGAAAATTGTGTGTAAATTTTGTTCCTCAAATCTTGACTCCCGAGCAGAAACAGAGGCGTTTGGGCGCCTCCCGCGACTTGACTGAAGTGCAGAACGCTGACTGTTCTTTTCTAGTGAAACTCATCACAGGTGGGGAAAATTAGTGTTATCAATACGGACCTACCACGACGACAAAGTAAATAAATCCACCTGAAGCGTCAACACTTTGACGAAATAATCGGCATCCAAGCCAGCGTCATGCGCCAGTTGAACAACATCCCAAAGAAGAATTTGTTCTTATAGTTTCACACGGTCGTTGAACTTCTATGCTTTGTACTCAAGTAGGGGCAGATCACGTAGAACTTCTGAAGCTTTAAAACCACCGTCTTAACTTTCTCTATTCTTTATTACTCTAATTCTAAAACTTTTGGACGGACAGGGTAACACATGGACTTGTATCGTGTCTCTGCTATTCTGATAACGAAGGAACAGGCACCGCGACCATCATGGCCATTACGACACATATCGAATTCACAGTTGCAAATAAGGACTACCATCAGCAGTAGAATCGAATGACAACAATGGTTGACGATATATGGAAGTTTCGGTCTAACTGTGAGTCGTGCACGTATAGTCAAATTTTAAGGTGACAGCTCGCCACAGGCGGGAAATCCAGGTTAGAGTCCTGGTCCCGCATCAATTTTCATTGTCTTCATTAAATTCTACAGCTGATCATAGTTGTGTAAATTTGTGTATTATTTTCTATGACATGAAAACAAATACAGACACAAAATCAGTGATGAGAGCATTAATAAATGTGCATTAACAACATAGACCTTACAATCTAGACAGTTCAAGTGATACATAGAAAAACACAATAAGCTATTACATAATGATATTATAGAAAGGTAGCCTATTGCTCCCTCCAGAAGTGTCCCTGGGGAGATAAATTTTACAATTGAAAATGTCACACGAATTCAGAACATCGCACTTACGCACACATACGCCAACCATGAATGGTAGGACTGAAGAACAGCAATTTGCGCCAGAGTGGAATGGCCTCTCACTCAGCGCATGACTTGGCAGAAGTGGCAGCAGACGCCTCTGGCGTTTCCTCTCGTCTCAAGGCAGCACTTGGTGTCTTGGCAACAACCGCCATCTTTGACAGCTTCTGGACCGCAGCTGGACCCTTGGCCTCATCCCGGTCAGGACGCAGTCAGCCGTTAGGGACTGGCGGGACAGCATTGCATTTGCCATGCAACCTTCCCCTAATGTAGACATTCATTCAGCGTTAGTGGGACATGGGACAGTCCTACTCTTCCCATTCACCTCTGCATCAGAACGCGCCCCTGCCGGTGCGGGACATCGAGTCAGCTGGATTAGCTCGCCTTTTGTCGAAGGGACACATCACTCTCATCACCCCACTGAGTCGGTTAGGCTCCGCGCATGCGTCAACTGTGGTGCCACGTGACTCGCTTGTCCCTCGATAAGCTGCATGGCGGATCGTTGGCTACTAGAGGGTCGTAGTTGACGCGTGGTGGCGTCCCGCTGTCTGCGCTGGCTTGAGACATGCCGCCTCCACTTGTAGACGACAGGGCTGCGTGACGTAGGCGCGTCAGCTGGCAACGGCCAGTTCTGTCTCAAAGGGTCGTCCCCCACACCTGGGCCGCTACAGCTGACTCATTACAGATGCCCACTACATTCGCCCCTCGCTTACTGGTGTGGGCCGTGACGTCCTGTCTTCCATGTTGGTTCCGAAGTCTGCACAATCGTCAAGTGTGTTCAAGTGCTATATTCTCTCACAAATGATATAATCAATTTACAGAAAAAAATAATGAAGAGTGAAATTTTTTTCTTAATTTTTTCTATAATATTACTAACAACGGAACCTCCCCATCGCACCCCCCTCACATTTAGTTATAAGTTGGCACAGTGGATAGGCCTTGAAGCACTGAACACAGATCAATCAAGAAAACAGGAAGAAGTTGTGTGGAACTATGAAAAAATAAGCAAAATATACAAACTAAGTAGTCCAAGCGCAAGACAGAAAACATTAAGGATGGTATGAGGTTAGGACCGCCATGGTCCCGTGGTTAGCATGAGCAGCTGCGGAACGAAAGGTCCTTGGTTCAAGTCTTTCCTGGAGTTAAAAGTTTACTTTCTTTATTTTCGCAAAGTTATGATCTGTCCGTTCGTTCATTGACGTCTCTGTTCACTGTAATAAGTTTAGTGCCTGTGTTTTGCGACCGCACTGCAAAACCGTGCGATTAGTAGACGAGAGGACGTGCCTCTCCAATGGGAACCGAAAACATTTGATCGCAAGGTCATAGGTCAACCGATTCCTCCACAGGAAAACTCGTCTGATATATTCTATACGACACTGGTGACGGCATGTGCGTCACATGACAGGAATATGTTGTCGACCCACCTAACTTGTGCACATGGCGAATGGGTAAAAGATTCTTCTACTTTGCCCGATTTAGGTTTTCTTGTGGATGTGATAATCACTCCCAAAAAAGTGATGAAAACATAAGAGTTTGTCACATAAACTGCAACAAATGAATGCAACAGTTTCACAGTCGCACGGTTTTCCCTGTGCTCTGTCAAAACACATGTTTTTAACATTTTCAAATTTTTCCGTGTGTAGACCGCAATTTGAACATCCTGGAATTTTGGAGGGCGAAGTTGATTATGTGTGAGTGCCTGAACTTTGATAATTGTCTGAAAATAAAAACTTAAACTTTTCACTCGGGGGAAGACTTGAACCACGGACATCAGGTTCGGTAGCTGCTCACGCTAACCACGGGACCACGGCGCTTCTGAGCTCACACTCTCCTTGATGTTGCATATCTTGCACATGGACTACTCAGTTTGTATATTTTTCTTAATTTTTTCATAGTTCCACACAACTTCTTCCTGTTTTCTCGATTGATCTATGTTCAGTTTTTCAAGGCCTATCCACTGTGCCAACTTGTAATCAAATTTGAGGGGGGTGCGATGGGGAGGTTCCCTTGTAAGGATGAACTAAACTAAACTAAACTCCTCCCGAACAGGCCATGAAGGCCCATCGGTACTGACCGGCCTCAGCTCATAGGCGTCACTGGATGCGGATATGGAGGGGCATGTGGTCAGCACACCGCTCTCCCGGCCGTATGTCAGTTTCCGAGACTTCTCAATCAAGTAGCTTCTCAGTTTGCCTCACAGGGCCTGAGTGCACCCCGCTTGCCAACAGCGCTCGGCAGTCCGGATGGTCACCCATCGAAGTGCTAGCCCAGCCCGACAGCGCTTAACTTCGGGAACCGGTGTTACCACTGTGGCAAGGCAGTTGGCAGTATTACTAAGGATGCAAATCCAAAAATAAATTTAATGACTGCAGAGCCCTGTCAACGTTGTATGCACGTAAATTATGTGCTTCGAGGTGTCTTTGTTTGTGTGTGCACGTGTCTTTGCTGGTTTTTGGTTAGTTCTACTCCTGTCATGCACTCTAATTTTACGCTGGCGCTACGCTCCACCAAACGTGCAGACTTCTCCCAATACTAACTACTAACTTATTGTACTACCCTATGCCTTGATAATACTACTGAAGCGAATTTTCATGCATTTTATTCCTTTTATACTCCTCTTTTATTTTTCAATGTCCGGCGGTGTTGTCTGCTGACGCTGAAGTGGGCAACGAAGTGTGTCTACTCACTCAGGTGCTGGTGATTTACCCGAAACCTTTGTAGTGGCATTTATGATTGTGTACACGAAATTTTACATAGTACAAGGATGCCTCCAGTCTCATCTGTCACGATCGACACTGCTGAAATGAAACACGAGCATTATGCATTATTTATGTATAAAAATATTTTTCTCGTTTAAGTCTCGTCAATTGCCATCATTTCGCTTCTGCTTCCTATTTCCGGGTCTGGGGTTCGCCACTCTACTGTGACTTGCAGTTGTCCGTGCTAATTCCCCGTACACAATATTTCGGCGACGTCGCTCACATGGCGCTGGCAAAATTCCACCATGAGACAGGCTACATCGCACAACAGGCGATGGATGGCTCATATCACACCGAGTCTTCGCGTCGACACACGCCCAAAGCATGGACCACTAACACAATACGAAACTCACCCAAAAATAGAGACGCACATGCTCTATGGCACGATTTACCGTCTCGACACCACGAAAAACATAAAGTCACGTATATACGTCCCTCGGACAGTGTACAAGAAACCATGGAAAGTAAACAGAAACAATTTCATCGACCGTAGTGATAATAGTGAAGGCTCTTCTACGAGAATGCTATGACAGAATACGATGCTCAATTGTGGAAATCGGACAACAATTGTGAGGTCCAAAGAACTAATAGCAGTACTCAGTTGTTTGGAGTAGTCAGTATTGCAACGTGCCTGGTTTGGTACGCCACAAAAAGTGCCAACTGGTGATGACATATAACTTGCAACGGAATTTTAATTCAATCTGCCGCGTGCCAGTGAATGTTGGCGTGAAGACAGCACAAATATGCAACTCATTTGACCATGTTCAACAAGGACTCATTCTGAAAACTAATGGAAATGACAAGTAAACGAAATAACACTCAAATAGAACAAATGGAAAATTACACTAAGCAGCACAATATCGACATCAAATTACGTTAAACTATTCGTCCATGGAGATTATTTACATACTGCGCCTTCTCCTCCCGTTGCAGCTCTCTTGTATCTTCGTACTCCAACAGGTTAATATAACTCGCTCCGATAGTTTCTGCGGAATTGTTTTGAGCTGAGTCCACAGCGGCTGTGTACCAATTCCTGTTTGAATTTTCCCTGCGTGATCCCTGCGACCGGTTAGGTGGCCTCAATTCCACATATTCGCTACGTTGGCCATTGCATTGGCCTTGACCGTTTTACGTCCTTGCTGTTGGTCCCTAGACTCCTGTTGATCCTGGTTCGAGTTCTGTTGCTCTTTCCAGTTTCCGTTTCGCCGGTAGATGTTGTTGTTGTTGTTACTATTATAGTTTCATCGCCTTCTTCTAGTTCCCCATGATGGCTGGTTATTCCCATTGATGTTTGAATTTTTGTTTCGATTCGATCGGCGTTTTCCCCCATTTCGTTCATCATCATTCCTCTCTGGCGAATCTGGTCAGTTACGGTCATTATTTCTACTTCTTTCCCGTCAGTTGTGAATTTCATTCACGTAATCGAGTTCGCACAGCGCACTCTTGAAGTCTTCGATTGAATCACTGCATCTACTGATGAGCAGTTGCTGGTAAGGTAAAGGTAATTTAACGTAGCAATGCCTAATAATTTCTTTGGCACTGCACGGTTGATCCAAGAATCGGTTCTTCTTGACCAGGGATCCGAAGAATTTGACAGGCCAGCGGAATCCTGACACTTCTAAGTCCTTTCCTAACATTATCTCCTGTTTTATCCTCTCCTGTGTGTCTTGCGACCAATATGTCCTGAGGAATGCGTCCTTAAATTCTTGGCAGGAGCGACAACTATCCGCAACTCCGCGCATATGTTCTGCAATCGACCCTTCTAAGAAACAACAGATAAACTAAAGCTTGTAGTTCAGTGGCCAAGATTCTGGTAGCTCGTGATCGAACTCTGCCATCCAGGACTTTGGATGTAATGCGTTGTTTGCCTCCTTGTAGACTTGAAAATTCTTGGGGGTCAAGAAAAGTTCGTGGTCGAAAGCTTCGACGCATCCACCGTACGAATTTTCCCTCTCGTCTGCAACGCGATTCCATGTATCCGTCCCCCAACGATCCTCGTGCACTGTCATGGTAACCCCTCGTGTTGTCAGATTCGCGTGATACCGTTTCTGACCTCTGTAGACGTGTACAGTTGTTTTCCGGCTCTGTCACTGTCATACTGCGTGTTACCGACGAAGCATTTTCTATTACGCGTTCCGCCGCGGCAGGAGCACATTCCTGCTGCATTCGCCCATATGCAGGAGGTGTGTCCTCATATAGCGGCTCGGAGAGTTGTAAAACATTTTCTTCACTTCTTTAATGTTCTCAAGGGCGCTCTACCGGACGAGATTGTGTTTGCAATTGCGCGACCCGCTCATGTGCCTGCCGATCGTCCTTTGCCAAGTCGTTTTGTAGAGCGGCGACTCGGGTCCGCTGATCTTTAGCTTCAGAGATTTCGGCCTGTTTGATTTCTATTTCTTCGGTTCGCTTCGCGACCTGACTCATTTTTTCCTGCGTTTCTTGAACTAATTTTTGCCTTGCTTTTGGAGGGTTGCAAGTGCCTTTTTGTCTTACACACCTCAGTTCTTGCCAGTTTAACTTGTTCTTTGGCCACTGATGCGTCCTTTCGTGCTACTTGCGCTACCAATCGCGCTGTTTTGGCATCGTGCTTCCCCTGGTCCGCGACCTTACGCGTATCGGCTGTCGTTTTCTTGACATTCTCTAGCTCTTCTTGGATTCCTGCGATCTCTTTCTTTATCCCAACTATACCATTTGTGACCTTTCTTATGACTAATTTGCGTCTTTCCTCCTCTTCCTCCCCTCTCTTTTTCTCTGCCTTTTGTCTTTTCCTTCTGTCTGTTGCCTCTTCCTTCCTGCCTCTTGTCTCTTCCTTTCTGCTTCTGGCATGAATTGCATGAGAGCCTCACACTGAGATCCATCGCTAACAGTTCCAGGACTATATTTACGAGATTCCATCATTCCGTGTCGTTTCCTTCGTGATTCTGGTCTGCCAGTCTCACTGATGGTGCGTCTCGTACCAGCAGCTCCTACATTTCGTTCTGCTGCGGTCTCCCGTCCACTTTCGTCACCTGACTGAGACATGTCGCCATACTCTGCAGATTCCAGGTTCGACATTTCTGCCCGGTCTGCCACTGCATTTACCTGAGAATCTTGTATAATATCTGCATGGTCAACACTAATAATGTGACGTGGATCCATGGTTAACAAAACACAATCACTCCCACTACTCTGTAACAAACGTGCCTTGCTTCTTGTAAGCATGCACTCTCATTCCGATCCAAACGAATTTAAACACTACACATACCTATGCCACACAGATTCTACTCTAAATTTTACTCGCTTGAGCTACTGATTCCTTGTTCCTGGCAACGAATTCAAATAACAGCACGTTTGTCCATGCTCACAAACGAAAATCTCAATCATTCCTAACAAATCAGCGCAACGCCTTTCAGCGTCAGAAACAAACAATCTAGTGACACAGACGTCACAACCACAACATGAAAATACACACATACAATAATTAAGTATTACTACTATGTCTACGTGCCAGCAACGCGAATCTACTCTACCCAGTGCACCACATTAAATATGGGAAACAGAAACTTCACTAGGCAATACTATCTACTATCTGACGGTCACAGAAAGTGCCATCAATTCAAAATTCTGCGCAAGGGACGCCAAATTGAACAACTACGCTAGGTAACACGATCTGACGGTCACAGAAGGTGCCATCAATCCGAGATCCTGGCATGGGACACCACAATGAAAGGTAACTCTGGTGGGACTATTTGAAAGATTGAGAATGTAGGCAAAATTTAGTGTACTAACAACATTTATTTTTATGAAACCAGACATAAATTATACTAAACAAGTTATAGATTGAAAACCCTAAACCAGGGCTTCACAACATACGTGCTCGCGGAGCAAGCTGTGAGCAGCAAGGCGCGAGCACGGAGCAGCGCGAGCACGCTACCCCCACTACCGGACCAGAGTGGAGAGTGGGGAGAGTCATTTGGGGTACACAACAGCTGCCGCCAGTCAATGTAAATCCGCGGCTACCTGCAGGGATATCACTCACGAATTATTACTGCGACAAATGAAACAAATAAAGGAGAATGTACACGTGCCATTTAATTTTATTAGCTTAGTGTATGCCTCTACCATCTGTAGACACTGAAACTAAAGAATTCCACGACAATCCTATATTTTCAACACTTTCTTCAACACTACTTAAAATATCACCTCCAGTTGTAGTGTTCTTCATGGCTACTACATCGAGGAGCTCCTCCCTCACCTGAAGATCTGTATTAACACCTCTAATAAATATGGCAAGCTGCGCTGTTCCAGTGATATCAACACTTTCGTCCAGAGCTAGAGAATACGCCATAAAATCTTTACAGATATTTGCAAGCTGGCTCTGGACGTCGTCTATCATGTCCTGTATGCGACGCATAATGGTCATGTTAGATAATGGCACAATCCGAAACTGTTCAACTTGAGATGGACCCAAATGTTCCGCTGCAACTACCAAACATTATTTTATTAAATCGCCATCAATGAAGGGGCGCAGGGATTTTGCTAAGAGCAAAGCAATTTTGTAACTCACTCTGAGAGCTGCCTGTTGATTTTTCTTCGTCATCCAGATCTTCTTTGTATAGCTTCCTTTAAAGTTTAATAACTTCCTGTGCACGATCTGGTCCATCACATTTTCCACATCCGTAGTCTTTCGCGTGGTACGACATATAATGTCGCTGCAAATTAAATTTCGTAAAAGAATTCAGCGTTTTGTGACATACTAAACATTTTGCAACACCATCTTTTTCTGTAAACAGATAAAATTCTTCCCAATGGGGGTTGAACTGCGAAAGCATGGTTGGGGTTACACAACGGCGACTTGACATGATTCTTAACAAGCGAAGTGACTGTTAGAGCTGATCGTAGTACTTTAAACGTTACACAGTCGGCGCGAATTGAATAGGCACGCAGTGGCCCTATTCAAACGTGCGCGCGCATTTCCCCTCCCTCCCTCCCCCCTCCCTACTCCACGACCTTCCACCTGCTCGTGAGCACGTGCCTGAGCAGACGCGAGTACTCGCGCTCAAAACCGGCCAGTTGTTAAGCGCTGCCCTAAACAATTATCAGGTTATTTACTACTCCACTGAGTGGATCCTGGGTGGCAAAGACAGTTTAACTAGGTAATCAGTGAGTCAAATACTCGACCCCAAAAATGTGGATAACACAAGCTGAATTGATCTGACGCTGAGCAGACTTTGATTGATCAAATCTACTGAGGTTTCTCTATGTAGGTGCGGCTGAGAGCAAGTGGTAATTGAGATCTGTACGTCCTGGCAATGCCAGAGCGGCAGTATATTACCCTGTGTACTTCGTGCGGCGATGTGACTTGCAGCTGGCGAGATGTGTTCGGCGGAGCAGGTGAGACGTGGAGGTGGCACCTGTGAATCGATCGCGGCCACGAAAGAAATGCAAAAAACTCACGATCTAGCGATCAGGCAGACGGATCGCAATTTACTCTTTCTACCAGGACCTTGAAATCACGGTGGATTTCACTGTGTGAGACACCCGTTGGCTGGTCGTACCAAGGATTAATTTGGCTCACTTATACGACAGAGTGCAGAAGGATACCAAACGTCAAGATTGGTAAACCACCCAATTCGAATAAGTGTGCCCTCGGCAAACGAGTCGTCCGAGAGGTTTGAAACCACACTGTCGATACAGTAAGAACTTCACCACAGAGTCCCAGTCCAAACTAATCATATGTAAAGTAGGTATCAGGACAGGTCCCTATTATAGACCACACAAGCCAGAGCTTCGTCCACAAGTGCTTACCAGACCAAAGTCCCGTACCCGAGTACATAGCACCTCTCCAGAAAAAAATTCCGTTGTCCTGCAAAGTGCATGAACGACACCGCCTTCACCCTATCTTGAGCCAATCACAAAGCTTTAGAGGCGCTAATCTTCCATCCCGTACGACAGCACCAACTCATGTCGAACCAGGGCAAGAGATGAAAAACCTGTGTCTCTGAAGAAAAAAAGAAACCGCCAATTATCGGCTTTTTTTAAGTTTTCGCAGAGGGGAAAGTGATTTTTTTCGAAGTCATGTCTCTTCCCACAGCAACAGGCGAACAGATACAATCTCAAAGATCTTTATCTAAATCGCCTGTGCCTTGATGCTTGTTAGTCCTAGCTATGAGGTGTAATCAAAATTCTGTCTCCAAACGTTTCTCAGACGCCAGAGTTTTCTTATACAACTGAGGCGGTCGATGGAAGCGGTTCACAGGCCTACTTGCACTGGCGGCTTACACAAAAACATGTGAATTTTTATTATATGTGGCTCTGCATGCAATTCCTGGTTTGTGACTCCACTGCGTAGTTGTGTTTCTTTAGAGTCTTTAGACTGTCGCCTCTTCCCAGGCTTCACTGTCGCTGTGGCAGGTATCGTGGCATTGTTCTGCTAGAGTCCTGTCCCGACGAGAGGCTTCCCTGTCTGCCCTGTATGGCTTTGGACCCATCCAGCAAGATATACTAAGGGATGGGCTCACCGCCAATTGCTTTCAACTCCAAACAAGCCGTTTCCACGAGCTAAGAATCATAAAAATACCTCATGCTTTTAGCGCCCTACCAAGCTCCAACAACATCTGCTCAGGCCTTTAACTTTCTAGTGTCTCGCTTAAGGTGCATCAGATTGTAACGAAATCTTTAATTATTTTCCATATACGAAATAGGGTGAGAGATTAACTTGTTCTCTCTCAAGATTAAACTGAGAACTGTCTCCTAAAGCTAATTCTGCGACAATGCGACATTTCTAAAAGTTGAATTACAGCACAGGCAGCTGCAGACAATCAGTTTCAGAAAGATACTGTGCCAGTGTATGGTCACACCTTGACAGAGAGCCACAACTAACCACTGTGGGAGCACACGACTCCTCCAATTTGTTGGTAGGTTTCCAAGCAATTGAGTGGTTACAGGGACAGATTTAATAACTATAACCGAATTTAGCCCATGACTGGTATTGGCAGTAGTTGTTGCATAACTAGTAATTGTGCAAGCCAAAATGACCAAACTTCTTAAATTGTGAAAACAGTATTATCTTTCAGATTACCATTAAGGAACACAATTTATGTGAACCTTTGACGAGTATGCAAAAGAGAGTAATGGTTAGCAAATCATGTAACAGATTATGCTGCATTACAGAAATTAATTGTGTTGCATAAACTTTATGAGTTCCTTGAGGATTTTGCAAGACTGCTGGATAACCAATGAAACATATACAATGTATAATGTATGAAAAATATATACATTGCTTAGAACTAGGAGTGATTTCAACACTTTCTTCTCTCACAAAATTACTGTATAGAATCAAGCAAACTGTACAGGTTTTTTGTATAGATTCTCATTTCTTTGTGAGACACGCACTTTTCAAACATGCACAGTGCAGATTTCACATACGGTTCTTTTGCAGGTATTGCAAGATTGTCTGGTCCTCGTGTTCTGAAGGACAGATGTAACATTTTTTCCTTGATGTTGGCGGAACTTACTGCATGTCTTTTGAGAGGAACTGGAGTCTGCAGTAGCCTACGAATGGAACGACGTTTTTCTGTACCCAAACAGAGATTATGTAGCCTCCTCATTAGTAGTGGCTTTATCTACTGCATTCCCAGATTTTTTAGAAACAGTAGTCAGGTCAGCTCATAGTCTTTGTCCGCCAACTACCAAAGAATGGCTCTGAGCACTATGGGACTTAACTTCTGAGGTCAGCAGTCCCCTAGAATTTAGAACTACTTAAACCTAACCAAACTAAGGACATCACACACACCCATGACCAAGGCAGGATTCGAACCTCCGACCCTAGCGGTCGCGCGGTTCCAGACTTTAGCGCCTAGAACCGCTCGACCACACCTGCCGGCACTACCGAAGAACGTAGGCATTTACTCCAGCAGTATTTGGAATGGCACAGAAGAGAGCATTGGCCACCGACGAGTTCTCCTAGTGACAAAACAGCTGGCACATTTCTGGTCAAGACTATGGACAGCACCTGTTGTGGAATTGTAAAGTGCTATAATTTCAGGATCAGTATCTTGTGAAAAGTGCATGTTAGAAGCAAGAACAACATTCTTGTTCTTTCTAGGAACATGAGATAACAAGGTCATTTTCTGCTAAATCCATACAGTGTTGAATTTACTTCTTTCATTCTCTGACAAAGAAATTGAGCGGATATTTCACGTTTGTCCTTTCCCCTTGTGCCAACGTATGTCAGGTCTCCTTCTAGTAGATATTCCAACAAAGGAATTAAGGTGAACTAGTTCTCCAATGTAATGTACATATTTGTCTTTTTGATAGGTTTTATAAGCCTGACAACAGCTTGAGTTAGCTTTGGTATTTTGACCAGATTGACAGTCAGTCCTCACCCATTAATATCTTTTCCTGTGTAGTCATAACCAATACAGAAGTAGCCCATTTTCACATGCGCCAAGATCAATACATTTAGTCCATATATGGTGTGTTTGTACGCCATATGCATTTCGAGGGAGCATCTGTCGCTGAATCCAACCAACATATCGTTAATGCCTAAGTCTGTGCCTGGAGTAAACGAAGCCTGGCGGTTTTTCACTAGTTATATATGTATAAAACAGCAGCGAGAGGGTCTTCCTTTTCCCTCTGAATCACGGTCATGCATATTGGCAAATCTAAGACAGGTGAGCGGGAGCGGAAGGCTCTTGAGAGTCATGGAACATCGAAACACATCACGACCGGTTCCAGCAGATGCAAAGAGAGAATTCATATCTTCATGTCCTTATTTGAATTCACCAGCAAAGTACAGCAGACCGAAAATCGCTTTCATTTCAATCATGTCTTCTTCATAAACCATGTTGCTGCAGTTTTTTGCAATTTCTTTTCATTTGCCTCACTGTCAATATTCCTTGCAACACCTCGCAAGCCTGGAAATTTCCCGACAAACTTAAGTGCTGGTGTTCTTAATTGCGCACTGGAGTCTGTGATAACCATCTAACATTATTTCCTTTGCTAAAGAAATAAGAATTGTTTCCTGTATCTGGCGATTCATCTTCACAAGGAGACAATTCAGAGCCTGGATCATGTTCACTCTCTCAGTGTGCTGTCTCGTCAGCTTCACTTCATTCTTCAGTATCAAAACCGTTAAATAAATACAACCTGAATAAACTGCTTTGCCACTGCTAAACTTTTATTAGACTACAGATAATGAAAGATATGAGTCACCTTCTGCAATTCTTACGTGGCTGGTATACTGTGGGTCTTGATGACCAATCGGAGTTGATCCCGCTTTTTTTTTCACAGAGGGATTGTGGTGATAGTTGATTTTTGACGCTGGGCCGTATGTAGGAAAGCTCTGTAATCACGAGGCTTAGATCATAAACCATAATAAAATTTTTAAAAGAAGGACACCAGAAGCGGCGTTTTGACCCGCATTATACCAGTTAAGTGTTACAGAAGGGAAACAACCAGTAGCAAAAATCCGTAATTTATTGCATGTCTAGATTTCTACTGTAACGTAACCATCATCGGTGCATTACCAGAAGAGTCACAAAAGTACCAGCATATCTGAGCACAAACTTGTGACAAATGGTGTGTAAAGGCTAGTGTCATTTGTCACAAGTTTGTGCTCCGATATGCTGGTACTTTTGTGACTCTTCTGGTAATGCACCGATGATGACTACGTTACAGTCTAAATGTAGACATGCACTTTGCTACTGACTGATGTCCTTCTTTGAATTTGAACATTCAACGATCTCTGTGTAGACAGTGCAACCATACGGATTGTATGGGAATGTGCATATGGTGCGGAAGACGAAATAAATTACTGTCTCTCTCATCAACTCGCTGAAAATCTGAGTTATAAACTGCTCACAAGTTCTATATCAGCGTGGAGCCCCAATGTGGTACTGCACGAACCGACTTACCCACACATTACGCAGCACAAGCACTTCAATGGACCCCCATAAGTGTGGTTAAACTTACAAATTTGGCTACGTTTCGTTTATGGGACGCCAACTCACATTCGTCGCAATGTAGCCAATGTTTCACAAAAGTATTTAATATAAATGCAGGCCGGATTTACTATGCAAAAATCATGTACTTATCTATTTTTTAAAAAATTTCTCAAATTTGAGTTTATTTCCAATAAGAACATAGAAAAATCGAGTCACAGTTCACAGTAAATTAATTTCAGCACCCGACCGAGTTTCTTAAGATCTTGGAGGCGGCTGAATGAACCACGATTAATTGCATGAGTTATATTTAGAAAACCACTGGAGTTACACAGTACCTCAGACTATAAATTCCAGAATGGCTACACACTGAAAACTTGCAAGTGTGGCTTGTATCACATTCAGTCCAAAAGTAAGTCCAGCAGATGCCGAAAAAATTCCGTATCCGAAAGAAGGAACGCTGAGTAATTCATACACACGAACTAGTGGCAATGAGATTGGCGACCGCATTATGCTCTCTAAGGCCAGAAAGCGACGGACCACCAAGAAATTATCTGAATGCGACGGAAATCGGTAGATGAGATGTGCGTGTGCAGACAAATAAATGAATGCCGTTTCAGAAAAAAAATGGATGATTTATCTAAGAGAAAGAGTTTCATAAAATAAGCATGTCAATAACGCGTCGGCCCGGAGCATCTCCTGACAAGTCTTCGGCCTGGATTCTCACTGGCCGGAGCAGAATTGTCTTCAGTGACCAGCGAAGACGTGTCTGGAGACACCGTAGACAGCAGAAGGGTACCAACCTGACTGACACTCGTCATACGGTCCGACAGCCGGCACTGATGGTCTGCTGTGCCATTTGATTTCATAGCAGGACCCGTTACGTTGTCATCCGCAACGCAAGGAGGCCCATGGGCGATATTCTACACCCCGTTTCCTTGCTCTTCATGGCAAGACATCCTCGGCTTACATTTCAGCAAGATAATGCCCGCCCGTACACGAGAATTTCTGGCGCTTGTCTTCACGCTTGGCAAGACCTACTTTGGCCAGCGAGATCTTCGGGTCTCTCGCCAACTGAGAACATTAGAAGCGTTAGCGACAGGTCCCTTCAACTAACTCTGTATTTTGACGATATAACGCGCCAATTGGGCAGAATTTGGCACTGTGCCCCTTAGAAGGATACCCAACAACTGTGTCAATCAGTGTCGAGTCGAATAACTGCTTACATCAGGGTCAGAGGTGGACCAACGTGTCACTGACTTGCTCATTTTGCGGAACTTTGCATCTTCTGGAATCGTAATCATTTGTTTGTCTGCACATGCACATCACATTTTCCGATTTCCGTCTCATTCGGGTAATTTCTTCAAGACCCGTCGACTTTTTTGTCTTAGAGTGTGTATTTAAAAATAACTGTCCTGAGACTTCTCCCGTTGTCAACTCAAATTTTCTTGTACGTTTAAATTAGATGCAATTGAAGATGAGTATATTGGGTGTCTTGAGTGACAGGTTTTCGAATTCGATGAGTCCAGATGCGTACACACTCCGCGTTCAATTATCGAGGTCATTCGAACGCTGGATCGCGAGTAGAATGACCGCATGTTCTCAGTTGTACGTTAAGTAAATTACAGACAAAGCTGTACTGATAAGGTACTGGTAAACTGCAGTTTGCCAAAAAAAAAGAGAGACTACTGTAAAACACATGTCCCGGCCATACTTTAATACTGCTCGAGTGAATGGGACCCGCGAGACTACGTTTAAAAAGGAGGGCGTTGTAAGTGTGTGCGGCAAACGAGTGTAACAGGGCTGTCTGGAGTCCTTAACTGGAACACACTCGAGGAATGACTCTGTACATCTTACGAGTACTGTGTAGAAAATTTCATCAGTTGTCTCTCTGGGTATAAACCACGAGTATTCATCATCGTCCCAGATATCCCTCCCGTGGAGGTTGCACCTCTAAAAAGCACATGAATAACACCTCTGGGGTGGCCTCTGGTACACACTTCATACCGATTCGCATAATATAGATGTGCATTTAGAATGGGTTAAAGTGTCTGGATATCTCAAAGGTACGTGAAAAATTCAAAATACACTGAGGTGAGAGAAGTCATGGAATAGTGACACGCACATACACATATGGCGGTAGTACCGTGAATACAAGATATAAAAGGGCAGTGCATTGGCGGAGCTGTAATTTGTACTCAAGTGATTCATGTGAAAAGGTGTCCGACTTGATTACGGCCGCACGACGGCAATCAAGACACTTTCAACGCGGAATGGTAGTTGGAGCCGACGCATCGGACATTCTACACTAGTGGCCATTAAAATTGCTACACCACGAAGATGACGTGCTACAGACGCGAAATTTAACTGACCGGAAGAAGATGCTGTGATATGCAAATGATTAGCTTTTCAGAGCATTCACACAAGGTTGTCGCCGGTGGCGACACCTACAACGTGCTGACATGAGGAAAGTTTCCAACCGATTTTACACAAACAGCAGTTGACCGGCGTTGCCTGGTGAAACGTTGTTGTGATGCTTCGTGTAAGGAGGAGAAATGCGTACCATCACGTTTCCGACTTTGATAAAGGTCGGATCCCAACGGCCTCGTATCACTAGGAGTCGAGATGACAGGCACCTTATCCGCATTGCTGTAACAGATCGGCTGGCCGAAGTGGCCGTGCGGTTAAAGGCGCTGCAGTCTGGAACCGCAAGGCCGCTACGGTCGCAGGTTCGAATCCTGCCTCGGGCATGGATGTTTGTGATGTCCTTAGGTTAGTTAGGTTTAACTAGTTCTAAGTTCTAGGGGACTAATGACCTCAGAAGTTGAGTCCCATAGTGCTCAGAGCCATTTGAACCATTTTTTGTAACAGATCGTGCAGCCACGTCTCGATACCTGAGTCAACAGATGGGGACGTTTGCAAGACAACAACCATCTACACGAACAGTTCGACGACGTTTGCAGCAGCATGGACTATCAGCTCGGAGACCATGGCTTCATCACAGACAGGAGCGCCTGCGATGGTGTACTCAACGACCAACCTGGGTGCACGAATGGCAAAACGTCATTTTTTCGGATGAATCCAGGTACTGTTTACAGCATCATGATGGTCGCATCCGTGTTTGGCGACATCATAGTGAACGCACTTTGGAAGCGTGTATTCGTCATCGCCATACTGGCGTATCACCCGGCGTGATGGTATGGGGTGCCACTGGTTACACTTGTCGGTCACCTCTTGTTCGCATTGACGGCACTTTGAACAGTGGACGTTACACTTCACATGTGTTACGACCCGTAGTTCTACCCTTCATTCGATCCCTGCGAAACCCTACATTTCAGCAGGATAATGCACGACCGCATGTTACAGGTCCTGTACGGGCCTTTCTGGATACAGAAAATGTTCGTATGCTGACCTAGCCAGCACATTCTCCAGATCTTTCACCAATTCAAAACGTCTGATCAATGGTGGCCGAGCAACTGGCTCGTCACAAGACGCCAGTCACTACTCTTGATGAACTGTGGTATCGTGTTCAAGCTGCATAGGCAGCTGTACCTGTACATTCTATCCAAGCTCTGACTCAATGCCCAGGCGTATCAAGGCCGTTATTACGGCCAGAGGTGGTTGTTCTGGGTACTGATTTCTCAGGATCTATGCACCCAAATTGGGTTAAAATGTAATCACATGTCAGTTCTAGTATAATATATTTGTCCAATGAATACCCGTTTAACTTATGCCTTTCTTCTTGGTGTAACAATTTTAATGGCCAGTAGTGTATTTCGGAAATTGTTGCAGAATTCATTATTCCAAGATCCACAGTGTCAAGAGAGTTCCGACCATACCAAATTTCAGGCATTACCTCTCACCACGGAACAACGCAGTCGCCGACGGCCTTCACTTAAAGACCGAGATCAGTGGCTTTTGCGTAGAGTTGTCAGTGCTAACAGACAAGCAACACTGCGTGAAATAACGGCAGAATTCAATGTCGGACTGGAGCCTAGATGACTGGAAAACTGTGACTTGGTCAGATGAGTCCCGTTTTCGGCTGGTAAGAGCTGACTGTAGGGTTCAAGGGTGGCTCAGGTCCCACGAAGCCATGGAACCAAGTTGTCAATAAGGCACTGTGCAAGCTGACGTGGTTCCATCATAATGTGAGCGGTGTCTACACAGAATGGTCCCCCGATCATTGACAGGAAATGCCTGTGTTCGGCTACTTGGAGACCATTTGCAGCCATTCATGGACTTCGTGTTCCAAAACAACGATACAATTTTTATAGATGACAGTGAGCCAAGTCACCGGGCCACCGTTGCTCGTGATTGTTTTGAAGAACACTCTGGGGAATGTGAGCGAATGATTTGGCCACCCAGATCTCCCGACATGAATCCCATCGGAGATTTATGGGACATAACTGAGAGGCCAGATCGTACAGAAAATCTTGCACCGGCAATACTTCCGCAACTGTTGACGGCTATAGAGGCAGTATGGCTCAATATTTTTGCAGGGGACTTTCAACGACTTGTTAAGTCTTTGAAACGTCGAGCTGCTGCACTGCGCCGAACAATAGGAGGTCCGGCAAGTTATGAGGAGGTACCCCATGAATTTTGTCACCTCGGTGTAAACTAAAAGACGCCAGCAGAAACAGAAGACTACAATGGCAGCAAATAATAAATTTTATGGGAAATTGGGTCATCTGCTTCTACATACATACTGAGCAAATCACCGTACGGTGCGTAGCGGAGGGAATCCTGTACCACTACTAGTCATTTCCTTTCCTGTCCCACTCGCATACAGAGCGAGGGATAAACGATTGTCTACATGGCTCCGCACCAGCCCTAATCTCTCTGATCTTATCTTCATGGTCCTTACGTGAAATGTACGTTGGCGTCAGTAGAATCGTTCAGCCTCAAATGATGGTTCTCGCAATTTTCTTAGCAGTATTTAAAGTACGATGCCTTTCGCGTGGTGATGCAGCCTATCGGTAACAAATCTAGCGGTTAGCCTCTGAATTGGTTCGATCTCCTCCGTTAACCCGACCTGTTGGGGATCCAAAACACTCAAGGATGGACGCATTAGTGCTCTGTACCCGGTCTCCTTTACACACGAACGATACTATCCTAAAATTATCCCATTAAACCGAAGTCTACATTCGCCTTCCCTACAACCGCCGTTAGATGATCGTTCCATCTCAGATCGGTTTGCAACGTTACGCCTATATATATATGAGGTCCATCCTTCACGAAACACACGACTGTATCACGGATGAATATCGGCCCTTAACAATTGTAATACCACATTTTCATGGTGATCAGAGACTAAATCGTGCAACAGATAACGCTAAAATGATCTCAGAGAATCGAAGGTTACACACGATGAGCCAATCAGTGAACGGCTGTCCACAACTCTCCTATGCCACGCAATCGGAGTGTTCTAGCTACGCCACAATGATAATGGCAGTCATACAGGAAAATGGATGAACTGTCCGCATGTCTATATAATTAAGTTTCTAGGGAACCTTAAATGCGCGAGTCCTATTCGCGCCTGGGCCATTTTTTCTCCTCATCTGCACTAACTTACATTTTTCTACATTTAGAGCAAACTGACACTTGGAGGATTGCATGTTAAACACTGTGCTGTATTAAAGTATATTTATTCACAACCCGTTTCGTTTATTGATCACCTTCACATTGGAAAAATATTGTGAGAAATTCACACGTCATACATGCTATTTAACCAGAAAGGATGACATAGCTGACTTCAAAACATCAGAAGAAGATACTTCACGCCTTGTTTCCAAGTCAGCCACGACATCTTTTCTGGTTAAATAGCATGTATGCTATATGAAGTCGTCACAGTATTTTTCCACTGTGAAGATGCTCAATGATCGAAACCGCTTGTGAATATTTATACTGTAACACAGCACAGTGTTTACAACGCATTTCTCCGAGTGAATTAGGAGAAATGACAGTAATACCCGAAGACTTAAAATATCGGAAAAGGTGTCATATGGGTGAGAACAACAGAAACGTTATGAACCGCTGTTGGACATTTCGTAAACGTACTCATTACTTCTGAGTTACATGTGCACTGATGAGAAGTGGTAACATTACAGTTACGTGTATTTGTCTGTTATAATTAAGTTGAGGCTGATATAATACATCTGTGAGCGAGCAAGTGAGATGTCGCGATATGGATGCTTTTGCCCCTAGACTCGGAACGGCCGTTATTAGGCTGTTTGTTTCTCGATTACGAAATTCTCTCAGCTGATCGACACCAGTGCACTGTGCGAGTATGAATATCGATTAGAACGCGCGAACAGAAACCGCTGCCCACGTAACGAGGTGCGTGAGTCGGCGTGCGTCACTCGCTTTATTGGCACGCAGGAATTTCGTGCTGGCGTTAACGTAGTGGCGGCCATTCCGGCTTTCAGTGTTAATCAGTGGCCTGTCTACACGGGTGTTCGTGGATTTGGCCCATCCAGCAGTGTGTGGTACAGGTGGACAGTATTAGAGATAGGTAGAGCACAGAGGCTCGGGATAAACAGCGAGGACAGGTAGGTGACTTCGCGGGGAAACCCGGTATTTTCCCCTCCGCCACAATACTGACAGCATGCAACAGAAATTCCCAAAACAAAAATGTGAAACGTCTTGAGAAGTTGTCCCTATACGTGATACACTGCCGTGTGGATCCAGTAAACAAGCATCCGTTCTGCGTCAGCGGCAACAGTGTCCATTCACAACTGTCTTTTTGTAACAAGATCAATTCTTCAGATGCATAATCATAACTTCCTCTAAAAATACACCAGCATAACGCAGTCACTAAGCCGGGGAATAGTATTTAACCCTTTAACGTACGATTTAAGTTCCGACGGCCTGGACTCGAAATGTAAGCACTATCACCCGGCCTTCGAGCCATTCCACGGTTCGCCAGATCTGTCCGACGTTGTAGTAAAGCGCGTACGACTTACGAAATGTAAGTACATACATAAGATCCAACTGATTTAATTTTATGAAATATCTGATAAGTAATCACAGTCTCACGTAATAATTATGTGAGAAAGACCATAAAAGATTTATTCAGTATATACTATATAATATAAATCAGTGCCATTTGTCTCTAATTCCTGAATACATTCATAGTTCGAATAGTTAGCACTCTTACAAAAAGCAATAACACAAATCAGTAATGTTCAAAAGTGCGATATCGTTCTTAACATATTAACATACGAACACATGTAATGGAGCTTTGCATCTCTTGCACTCCCACGTTGTTATATATATATATATATATATATAGTGCAAACTTGGCAGTCTTTATGGTCTTCATTTTAATGCTGTTGGAACCTAAACGGGACCAGTCTCTCCGGTAAATCTCCGTACGACGCTCGTCCTGATCCTTTATAATCTGGTTTTGGTACATTCTTCAGTAATTATTCGGCTGTTTCAACACTATAATCAACGTAACTCTATTTTTTTCCCGTTATTCATTCGTCTGCACTAAATGTACGAAATGAAAACACCACCATATCGTCACATAAAAAGTTTTTTCGATATCCTTTCACATAATTTCTCGTGATTGGGAAGCATGCCCGTATTTGGTCTTGCCGATCAATCCCAATCATTCCCTTACTGTACTCGATAACACTACTCGGTTGTGGTACAAGGTCATCAGTAACAGTCCTCTTGCAGACAGTATCGGTAACCTTGCTATTGCAAACTTTAGTCTCGCTGCAGTCACTAATCTAGTCGCTATACCCTGTCATAGTCTCTCACATGAACTGGGCCCACACTGTGAGTGAATGACAGACACCAACCGGAAGATGAGTGATGCCTGCAGTCAGTGAGTCAGATCAGCGGTGGCGGCCTAAACACATCCTGTGGAGAGAGCGTTGGCGGCCTGTTGCTTGTCGGTGTGTCTCTGGCCTCTCTCATGATAGGCACATTTCATCCTGCACCTACTTATCGATCTTCACACTTCGTATTTACCGACTGGTGTACGAGTGACAGCTTATGCCAGCACACTCCTCATTCCGTATCCCCCCTTTACAGAAATTTTTTGGCGTATTCTTTCTGTTTGTCAGTACTGTGTCAGTCACATTTGTTTTATAATTGTGCGATAGTGCCATAAAAATTTTGGTGAAGAGTACAAATCCTATAGATATAAAGTATTACAACTTCTGCACCACTTGTTAGCAGCAGACACAGTGGCTGCACCAAAGACTGAGATGGCGTGGCCGGCCGAAGTGGCCGCGCGGTTCAGGCGCTGCAGTCTGGAACCGCGAGACCGCTACGGTCGCAGGTTCGAATCCTGCCTCGGGCATGGATGTGTGTGCTGTCCTTAGGTTAGTTAGGTTTAACTAGTTCTAAGTTCTAGGGGACTAATGACCTCAGCAGTTGAGTCCCATAGTGCTCAGAGCCATTTGAACCATTTGAGATGGCGTGGAGTTTTACAATTATTTACTGAACTTTATTTACAATTTCTCCCTCGTCGTCGCTGCCCAGCCCTGCGGATCCCTCCGCCTGGCTGCTGCTGTGCAGATTCTCCGACAATGCACGCCACGCGCGCCGCTGATCGCACCCGGGAGCCTCAGGCCACCAGTGCTCCGCTGAAGCCAGGATGCCGTGTGGTTGAGATGAACTTGTCGCCGCTTGGCGCCCCAGTATGGGCACACCCACAGAGCCGTGTCGCCGTGAGGCCAGCTGCCGACGCCTGCTGCACCGGCGGCTGGGAAGCTGTCAGTCGCGATGCCCGCGAGGTCCCGTCATGGACAGACCACGAGCTGTGGGGCCGGGTTGCCGTGAAGGCCGGGCGTCAGTTTCCGGTGGCGCCTGTGACCAAGACCCCGCTGCGGTCGGTCCTGCTGGAGGTTCTCACTGTAATTAGTCAGCCATGGTGCCGACCGAACTCGGGCCGACCTCCAGACCTGAAGTTGACATCTGGCGGCGAACGGATGACTCCTGCGAGCTGGAACAGACTTCCAGAATCGTCACCTACGAAGATTGATCATTCGAAAATGGACCACGTCCATCCTCAGATCCGAACTGCTTCCTAATGGCTTCTACCTGTTGCTGCCTGTGCTCCACTATTTATATCCTGCAGGAGGACGTTTTTTACCTTCGGTGGTAGCTTTTTGTTATTACTCCTGCAGTATATTGTAGCATAACTTAGCGTGCTGCCCTCACTCGGCGCTCGGTCTATGTGTGTCCTTGCGTCAGCCTGTTGGTAGACTGCTGCTGTCAGCAAGGCTATCTGTGCCTACCTACTTCGTAACGCCTCGGTCGCCGGTGTGCCTCTGTTTTGCCATTCCCCCTTGCATGAAGCAACGCTTACTACATGTGGCCGCAACAAAACTGTTTCCTCTGTGTAACAACGATTGTGATAGCTCTTTGAGAACATTTCGGAGGTGGTATCATCAAAATTTATCTTGTATCTGTATTTGTTTTACATTCAAAACAATAACCTGAATCTGACTCACATAAACTGTCAAATTTAATACAGAATAGTGCCCATTTTGATGGACTGAAGTGTTTGTAAGATATACATCCCTTAAATTTCATGGGCAATTCATCTATAGTAAAGTCCAATTTTACTCTACACACTTCCTTAACAGTATACGGAACGCCCTATACTTACAATGTTAAATTGAGCTAAAAGTTAGGAACATTTTCTCATTAGTTATTTGGACGATACTCTTGATTTTTTCTTGATTTTTTCAGAACGCAGAGATATGTTCTGCTTTTATGCTGAATTATTAATTTTGAAAAAAATAATGTATAGTTTTTCAGATATTTTATTTTTTGTAAATGTTAAAAAAGTTATACATTTTAACAAGTATTTTAAAATTTACATCCATTAATACAAAATAATTCCACATATCTTTTAATTCAGATATATTAGAAGGTTTTAAGGAACAACTACAGAAAATTTTATCTTTCTTCTATAAATAGGCCCTGAGAAAATGTACCTTATACATAAAAAAACTAAAGTTACGGGAAATTAGCTTCAAAATTTTTACTTCAGTACAAGCCTGCTCCATAGCTTGTATCATCAGAATCGTCCAACAGCTTCCTCTTGATGGCTCTGCTATGCTGTCTAGCCATCTTTGAATATACTTTTATGGCATTATCTGAAGACCTGAGCCGCTTCTTGTCCAAACAAAGCAGAGCTGCGGCAGTTCGTAGTCCTACACAGAGCCCCAACTTCTGCAGAACTTTGCACTTTGTTATATTGCCCTGATTGAATGATGAAACAGCATCATAAACGCCAAAGTGAAGTGTGTTTATACCCACAAACACAGTTTTAGGTACTCTTTTCCATATCACATGGTTCACACACTCATTTGGGTTTTGAGTCCGGCCATGAAGACATTTCTTTAGTAGACTAATATCTGCGAGGTCTCGGAATATTGGTTTTATTTCATCCATTATGGCAGGTGATGAGGGTGATTGTATTGTTTCTTAGTTACCTTGCCTCTGTTGTACTTGCACGAACTATCGTCTCCTTTTGGACATAGCCCATGTTGGGGATCCTCACTGTTTGAAGCTGTATGAAAAAACAGAGCCCAGACTGCTCTTCTCATTAATTCTGCATCTGCTGTATTCTGTCTTATTGCTAGACCATAGCACTTCTGAATATGATCTATTGTAGCATATGTCAGTCTATTTTTCCCATCTAAAGTTTTTCCATCGCTCAATTTCTTGCCTTTCATACTAGCCTTGAGCCGTCGAAGTCTTGATCCCATCCTTTTCTGAACATGGCCAACACACTCCAGTTTGGAAATTTTCACATCGTTACCATAGGGTCTCAGTTCCCCAATTTCTTTGAAAGCCTTTGAGTCACCAAGATAATTTATGTATCTAACACTGTACCATTTTACTGAGCGTTGATAAATACTTCTTACACCAGCAACTTCCATACCACCACTTGACCCATAGTAATTTGCCATGCACTCCTCTTCATGTTTAGTTTTCATTTTCTCCTTGCATCTGCAATGCTTGGAAAGTATTGCCACATCAACTACCTTACCAGTGTCCACACTTGTAGCTGTTACTACACCATTCAGAGATGTGTGGCCTCTCTTCTGCCACCTTCCATCAAAAGCTATGGACAAGTCTCTGCTATTATTATTTTCAACAACTGCTTCCTCAACAGCATCTTTCATGTTTTCCTGTGCCACATCTTCTACAGCAGAGCCTATTGCAATTATGTGTTTGTTAAATTTTGAAGGTGGAGGAGGGAGGTTCATCACACCACACAACATGGCACCTGCAGCCCTGCCCTTTCCTATACACCGTAATCCATAAACCAGTCTAATGTTTATATCGTATAGTTTACCTGTATCTGCAGTAACATGTGAGGAATTGAAGAAAGTAACACTGTGTTTGCAATAACTGCACATCAACTCTAATTCACAAGCAAGTCCTACATGTAAGTTTGTTTTCAATGAAACACCACATTTTCCACATTGTTTGCAGCACACATTGTTCTCCAAAACGTCTGATAATAAAGAGACGTTAATTACCTCATATTTGTAGTCCCAGCATTTAGTTTCTTGCCGGCCGAAGTGGCCGTGCGGTTAAAGGCGCTGCAGTCTGGAACCGCAAGACCGCTACGGTCGCAGGTTCGAATCCTGCCTCGGGCATGGATGTTTGTGATGTCCTTAGGTTAGTTAGGTTTAACTAGTTCTAAGTTCTAGGGGACTAATGACCTCAGCAGTTGAGTCCCATAGTGCTCAGAGCCATTTAGTTTCTTGTATTATTCTTCAATTCCAGCTAGTTTTCTTCTTGAAGCACTTTCCGGTGTAGTGGCAGCAGCATCACTCAATGTATCACTACCAGTGTTGAGGTTAGTCGCTACTGGGACATCAGACACTGATGAAGATGAATCAGACGAATTTTTACTACACTTTACTTTCTTGCGCCAATGTACACGCTTTCTAAATACCTTCAGACTAGGTCTTGGCATGTTGAAAACTCAATGACTTCTCCACATACGACTTTCACAACAATGACAAGGATGTACTCACAAAGGAAACAATACAAATGGTGCAGAATCTATTGTCAACTGTCTAGCAGTGTAGCCAACAGAAAAGCTAACTCTCTTGTGCTCAATTATATCTCCGGCAAGGCTGTCTATATCAGGTATATTTCGCGTCTCATATACAAGGTGCAGAACATCGTGTGTCGAAATTATTTTAAAAAATTATTTAAAATAGTTCTATTCACGTCATCCAAATATTTAATACATGGTATTAAACGGGAGAGTCTAAATTTTTCGAAAATGCATTTACCCAAAAATCGATTTTTTCATCGAAAAACTCATTCCGTATACCCTTAAAATTAGTTCTTATTTTGTCTTTTTTTATTCAATGTGTCTCCATTTCCAACCATATCATTATTTGCAAAGTGCAAACATGTTGCAATATGCAGGTATCTCTTTAGCGTCACTGTTTCTGTAAATAAGTGCTTTCCTGTGACGGCCCTCCTCGACCAGTGCAGTTGAATTCTTTGTTTTCTCACATACGGCATTACTATGGGCAATGCACAACATCTTTTAATTTCATTACAATCCACAAGATTCTATTTGAACTCGTTCACATTTCGTCTGTGCACCAGTTAGTTGTGGTTACAATATTCTCCCAAAACATGTTATCAAATATGTTAAACGTGTCTAATTCACTTTTATTTACTCCTACCTGACGTAAGGGTGCCTCCTTTATGCTAAGAGTCATTGGTCAGTTTCAGAGTTTTGGGCAATTTCATATTTCTTTCCAAATCCAGCGCTATGGCAGTTGATCTTTATCGGCTCTATCACCCTTCAATGACTAACCGATTGCATTTTTATCGTACAGGACGTGTGACGTCACTATTTTCACACTCGATAGAAAGATAACGTTCACTCACCAAAAAATCGTAGAAACACGTTTTGAAGACCTTCTATGGGCATGCATTGTAATATTTACAACCATATATACAGGATGTCAAAAAAAAAGCGTCGAATACTTTGAGAGGTAGTACTACTCATCGAAACAAGATAAATCTTTCCAATAAACATGGACCAGAAATGCATACTTTCTGAGATAAGTCCAATAAACTTGGGCCCGGAAATGCATGCTTTCTGTGATAGACGCATCTGCACTCCGGCATAAGAAATGACGCAGTCTTTGAAGTATACCCGGTTGTTGCTGTACCTGCTGGCACACATTGAGGACGTGACCCTGTAGTATCCGTACATCGTTGATTGGCCAGTTCCGTCAAGTGTATCCGTAACCGAAAACGTAAGGGACTGAGTGAACGAGCAGGCGAAGTTGAGCGGCCCCACCGACCAATCCAGAGGTCCTGAAATGCCTGCGTCAGATGTTCGCACACGTTGTGACGAAAATGTTGCTGGTGGGCCATCATGCATGAAGAACATTTGTACTCGTTGCTGCAATAGCGCAATCTCCGTCAAGTTAGGCAATACACTAAAGAGAAAGTTCAGTTAATGCGCCCCAGTTAACCTTTGTGGTAACACGTATGGCCCTATTAATCTATAGCCAAGTACGCCTGACGATACGTTGATTGAGAATCGGTGTTGATGCCCTCTTTCCTGAATTGCTTGGATTGGTTCAAATGGCTCTGAGCACTATGGGACTTAACTTCTGAGGTCATCAGTCCCCTAGAACTTAGAACTACTTAAACCTAACTAACCTAAGGACATCACACACATCCATGTCCGAGGCAGGATTCGAACCTGCGACCGCAGCGGTCGCGCGGTTCCAGACTGAAGTGCCTAGAACCGCTCGGCCACACTGGCCGGCGAATTGCTTGGAGATTTACATCCACCCATACATGCAGGATATGGAAATTTACAACACCATCTCTTGTGAACCCTGCCTCATTGGTAAATAAAATCTTGGATGTGAGCAGTGAATCTGTGGCACATTTCTGCAACGGCCGTTGACAGAATCGCCGTCTTCCGTCATGATCCTGTGGCCTTATAGCCTGAACGCGCTGTAGGTGACATGGATACAGCAATTGTTCATGAAGTACCCCCTTTCCCCCCACCCCCCCCACCCCAACGCCCGCCCAAGGTAAGAGAGTGACACACGCATACTGCTGCTGCTAATCTTCGCACACTGGTCCCAGGGGTTTCTCCACAGAACGTAGCACACGCTCCTCCGTGTTAGGCGTGCAGACTTTGCGGTGCCTTCCACTGTCAGTCTTCCGAAGTGCAAGGTTACCTGTGTCCCTCAGACCCTGTAAAACTGTCGAACAGATTATCAGCGGGTACTCTGCGCTGTGCATATTTTTCAGCGTAGAGGGCACGGGCTCACAGGCTACGTTCAATTGCTAAACTGTAGCAGAATATCATATTCGCCACTTCATTTGTCGAGTAGTAGGCTTCCATTGCTAACATAGCGTGAATGTGAGAAAATTTAAATGTACACTACTGGCCATTAAAATTGCTGCACCACGAAGTTAACGTGCTACAGACGCGAAATTTAACCGACAGGAAGAAGATGCTGTGAGATGCAAATGATTAGCTTTCCAGAGCATTCACACAAGGTTGGCGCCTGTGGCGACACCTAAAACGTGCTGACATGAGGAAAGTTTCCACCCGATTTCTCATACACAAACAGCAGCTGACCGGCGCTGCCTGGTGAAACGTTGTTGTGATGGCTCGTGTAAGGAGGAGAAATGCGTACCATCACTTTTCCGACTTTGGTGAAGGTCGGATTGTAGCCTATCGCGATTGGGGTTTATCGTATCGCGACATTGCTCCTCGCGTTGGTCGAGATCTAATGATTGTTAGCAGAATATGGAATCAGTGGGTTAAGGAGGGTAATACGGAACGCCGTGCTGGATCCCAACGCCCTCGTATCACTAGCAGTCGAGATGACAGGCATCTTATCCGCATGGCTGTAACGGATCGTGCAGCCACGAATCGATCCCTGAGTCAACAGATGGGGAAGTGTGCAAGACAACAGCCATCTGCACGAACAGTTCGACGACGTTTGGAGCAGCATGGACTATCAGCTCGGAGACCATGGCTGCCGTTACCCTAGACGCTGCATCACAGACAGGAGCGCCTGCGACGGTGTACTCAACGACGAAGCTGGGTGCACGAATGGCAAAACGTCAATTTTTTCGGATGAATCCAGTTTATGTTTACAGCATCATGATGGTCGCATTCGTGTTTGGCGACATCGCGGTGAACGCACATTGGAAGCGTGTATTCGTCATCGCCATACTGGCGTCTCACTCGGTGTGATGGTATGGGGTTCTATTGGTTACACGTCGCGGTCACCTCTTGTTCGCATTGACGGCACTTTGAACAGTAGACGTTGCATTACAGATGTGTTACGACACGTGACTCTGCCCTTCATTCGATCCCTGCGAAACCCCACATTTCAGCAGCATAAAGCGCGACCATATTTTGCAGTTCCTGTACGGGCCTTTCTCGATACAGAAAATGTTCGACTGCTGCCGTGGCCAGCACATTCTCCAGATCTCTCACCAATTGAAAACGTCTGGTCAATGGTGGCCGAGCAACTGGCTCGTCACAATACGCCAGTCACTACTCTTGATGAACTGTGGTATCGTGTTGAAGCTGCATGGGCAGCTGTGCCATCCAAGCTCTGTTTGACTCAATGCCCAGGGGTACACGACCGTTATTACCGCCAGAGGTGGTTGTTCTGGGTACTGATTTGTCAGGACCTATGCACCCAAATTGCGTGAAAATGTAATCACATGTCAATTCTAGTATATTTGTCCAATGAATACTCGTTTATCATCTGCATTTCTTCTTGGCGTAGCAATTTTAATGGCCAGTAGTGTAAAATAGAACAATGATAAGAAAAATGAATGCTTATTAGGATCGCTATCAGCATGATGTTGGACAGTTATAGTGGAGATGCTGCCCAGACACATAAATGACACGAAATATACTTTCAACGATGACTGCTAAAGTATAAAACTACACAGAAAAATGAGTATTAACCAGAACAGAGCGCACAACAGATCAGTGAATAAGGTGGCTGAGCTCCAATCAGTTATCTCTATGACGAAACAAAGTGAATGGTCATAGAAAAAGAGTCCCTTTGAAGCAAGAATTCGTTCGCAGAAAAACTTGCATACCAGTGTGTAGATCAAGTTAGGAAGATTAAAAACAGAAACTGAGTATGAACTCCCCTTGCCCCAAAGTATCGCGATTTTCTAAGTCGGGAGTGTGCACTGCAAATGCTGGCTTAACGTCACTGCCGTCGAGGAGGCTGTGCACCAGATGCGGGGCGCTGAACTGCGGCCGCCGCTGACTGTCGGCAGGCTGAGCCGGTGTGGTGTGACGGCCGAATCGCAGATCTCACCACCCTCCTGATCACTTGTCGCGAATGTGCGTAAGTTCTACGAAGGATCGTATTATTTTTTCTTTCTTTTCTTTTTATACATGTAAGTTACATGTATACAGGGTGGCCAAGTATCTCACGAAATAGGCGTCAAACGAAAGAACTACAAAGAAGGAAACTTGTCTAGCGTGAAGGGGGAAACCAGATGGCGCTGCCATAGGTCAAACGGATATCAACTGCGTTTTTTTAAATAGGAACCCCCATTTTTTATTACATATTTGTGTAGTACGTAAAGAAATATGAATGTTTTAGTTGGACCACTTTTTCGCTTTCTGATAGATGGAGCTGTAATAGTCACAAACATACGGCTCACAATTTTAGACGCCCAGTTGGTAACAGGTAGGTTTTTTAAATTAAAATACAGAACGTAGGTACGTTTGAACATTTTATTTCGGTTTTTCCAATGTGATACATGTACCTCTGTGAACTTACCATTTCTGAGAACGCGTGATGTTACAGCGTGATTACCTGTAAGTACCACATTAATGCAATAAATGCTCAAAATGATGTCCGTCAATCTCAATGCATTTGGCAATACGTGTAACGACATTCCTCTCAGCAGTGAGTGGTTCGCCTTCCGCAATGTTCGCACATGCATTGTCAATGCGCTGACGTATGTTGTCAGGCGTTGTCGGTGGATCACTATAGCAAATATCCTTCAACTTTCCCCGCAGAAAGAAATCTGGGGACGTCAGATCTGGTGAACGTCCGGGCCATGGTATGGTGCTTCGACGACCAATACACCTGTCATGAAATATGCTGTTTAATACCGCTTCAACCGCACGCGAGCTATATGCCGGATATCCATCATGTTGGAAGTGCATCGCCATTCTGTCACGCAGTGAAACATCTTCTAGTAACATCGGAAGAATATTACGAAGGAAATCAGCAGACTTTGCAGCATTTACACTTCCATCGATAAAATGGGGGCCAATTATCCTTCCTGCCATAATGCCACATCATACATTAACCCGCCAAAGTCGCTGATGTTCCACTTGTCACAGCCACCGTGGATTTTCCGTTGCCCAATAGTGCATATTATGCCGGTTTACGTTACCGCTGTTGGTGAATGACGCTTCGTCGCTAAATAGAACGCGTGCAAAAAGTCTGTCATCGTCCCGTAATTTCTCTTGTGCCCAGTGGCAGAACTGTACACGACGTTCAAAGTCGTCACCATGCAATTCCTGGTGCATAGAAATATGGTACGGGTGCAATCGATGTTGATGTAGCGTTCTCAACACCGACGTTTTTGAGATTCTCGCGCAGTTTGTCTGCGGATTAGCCGCGACAGCAGCTAAAACACCTACTTGGGCATCATCATTTGTTGCAGGTCGTGGATGACATTTTCATGTGGCTGAATACTTCCTGTTTCCTTAAATAACGTAACTATCCGGCGAACGGTCCGGACACTTGGATGATGTCGTCCAAGATACAGAGCAGCATACATAGCACACGCCCGTTGGGCATTTTGATCTCAATAGCCATACATCAACACGATATCGACCTATTCCGTAATTGGTAAACGGTCCATTTTAACACGGGTAATGTATCACGAAGCAAACACCGTCCGCACTGGCGGAATGTTACGTGATATCACGTACTTATACGTTTGTGACTATTACAGCGCCATCTATCACAAAGCGAAAAAAGTGGTCCAACTAAAACATTCATATTTCTTTACGAACTACACGAATATGTAATAAAAATGGGGATTCCTATTTAAAAGAACGCATTTGATATCCGTTTGACCTATGGCAGCGCCATTTAGCGGGCCAACAATAGCGCCATCTGGTTTCCCCCTTTAAGCTAGACGAGTTTCGTTCTTGGTAGTTTTTTCGTTTGACGCTTATTTCGTGAGATATTTGGCCCAGTCACTATCAATGGACCACCCTGTGTATGTATGTGTATAAAACCGCCGGTAGAGTAACAAGTTATTTTATGCCAGAGATAACGTTTTGATACATAAAAAGAAGAGATACGCTCTTCAGTTGGTTAATTTCTTGACTGATCTGCACTTCTTTGTTCCTGTAAGTGGTAGCAGGCGGACGTATTATTAGCTCCGCCGTGCCAGCATTGTTTAAAAATGTGTATTCCAACCGTATATTAGAAATTGTTATAGAAGTTATTAGGAAGGCCCGGTTATAATCAGTTATACCCGTCTGTTCGTCATTTCGCCCGCGCCGAGAATCATGCATCAGGAGGTTCGAAGCTGACAAGAGGAATTTGCGCGAGCAGCGGAGAGGGAGATCCTGTATTGGCGCTGTCATAAGCAGAACTACGGACAATGGAATTAATGTGAAGAAGTACGTAAATTTAAATGATGAATATTGATCTTAAATGTATTGACACTGAATGTCTGTTGATATTAGTACCAGTTAAATTTCACCCAGGATATGTGTACCTTACAATTTCTTTCAATTATTCTTCCAAATTATTTTTTTTAATTATTCAAGCAGCAGCTATTAATCAGTTTCTATTATTTCGTCCCCCCCAGTCATATGACACTATTCAGTTCTGGTTGAAAGTTCATGGACTTGGCAGGAGACCGAAGTCAAGAAAAACACGTGCGAGTGCAGAGTCCAGAGCAGAATCGCCAAGTAGATCTTCGAACCAGAATGCCTCTCTCATATTTGACAGCCTTGCTTCAAACCTCGGAATGGCATCCAGCATAATATTTCTAGCCAAATTCAGAAAGAGCCTAGGTGTTCTTGCAATGAAGTCCGTCCACTAGTTCCCACCATGAAGTTAAACACACATTCGCCAATGAGTAAGCGTGTAGTATGGAAGCGAGAAATGAGTGTCGCCCTGTTCCCACGTCGATATGTGTTTGTCGGAAATTATGGAAATTTGTTTCGGCTTCACACAGCATTCCCACGGGAAGGACAAAGTTTGGAAATTTCCATACGCGCGAGTGGTTGAATGTTTTGCTTGACGGAGCTCGTCTGGGAACCACACGCAGCAGGATGACGGCTAGTCGACAGCTGAGAACTCCACCCAAGGTCTGCCAACAAGCAGAGTTCTCGCCCTTTCCATCGGTGGTTTCCCATTCCGCTACAGAGGACACCAGTCTCCCATGCCACCAATCAGTGTCCACGGAGGCGGAGCCAGGAGGATAATTCCAGAATGGCTCGCTCGACATCCCGTACAGTCTTCTAGACCTGCCTTATGAGTGACCAGCCGCTCTTACAGAGTGCGCAAAAGTTACTCCTGTTTTCGCCCCAGCAAGAAGGAGCTTTCCCCAGTCAAGACCAGATGCATTTAAGGGAACAAGCTACTACAGGAATGAAATGTTAGATTAACCAAAGGGTGGCGGGTTACCTACATTTCTACTAGCTAACTCGTAACCACTTACGTAATCAATGCGCAATACAGGTGAAAAGTCGACAAGGAGAAACCGAATCGGAAAGTAAATGAACTGAGAGAGATTCGTATGCAAATTCAGTATGCAAGAAGAATAACATGTGAGGAGAAAAACCTGAAGCAGGCCGCCGCCTCTCGGCGGTGAAGTGGTGCCCTTTCTTCATCATTAGTACTCCGTGAATACCCCTGTCTCTGAAGGCGAGCCGGCCGCTGTGGCCGATCGGTTCTAGGCGCTTCAGTCCTTAACCGCGCTGCTGCTACGGTCGCAGGTTCGAATCCTGCCTCGGGCATGGATTTGTGTGATGTCCTTAGGTTAGTTAGGTTTACGTAGTTCTAAGTTCTAGGGGAGTGATGACCTCCGATGTTAAGTTCCATAGTGTTCAGAGCCATTTGAACCAATCTGAAGGGGATAACAGTTTTGTTCGCACTGCTGTACACGTACGTTCTCGGTTTGGGTAACACTTAGGCAACCTACCGAAACTTGCTTACCCGCTGAATCATCCTACCTCAGCCCCATTCATAACGTCTGGCCCCATTTGGAATTGTGAGTTAAACGTATCAGTCAGCATACACACAATACGGTAGCTCCACGCGATCCAAAGATCAATGACTGGCTTCACCTGGGTATGGCGTACCTTAAAAAAAATTGTGGACGCTCTTCTTCGCCCAATGGCGACCATTATGAAGGTTGGAGATGTCGTTGAACGATTTTAGAGTTATGTTTCGTGGGGGCGACTTCGTATTTGTCCGGGAGTGCAATAAAGACGAAGGTGGTTTGATATGTCTGGTAAATTTCTGTGAACGAATGGACAATTCTTGTTGCGCTTTCACAAGTGGTAAGCGTGATTATTTCAAGGATCGTATAAAGGATTTTAACGACGCACAGTGTACATCTCATTGTTGACAGCCATCTAAGTTGGTCAATGTATCGACTGTAGTTGAAATTTCTGTGCTGTTATTAAACATTTTCATTTGAAGAATTGGACTGCCATACAAATCAAAACTGAAATGTATGGAGTTCACGCGGACTCTGCACCATCTTTTAAGACCATTTACTTTCGGAATAACGATTTTTACCGTGGTATGACAAGCAACGAAGACGAGGCGCGCTCCTGCCGTCCAGTTGACGTCACCACACAGGATACCATCAACAAAATCCACGATATGATAAGACCATCGAATACAAATTCATGAGATTTCTGAGACTTTAGGCACCTCATTTGAGCAGCTCCGTAATGTCCTGCACGGAGAATTGGCTACGATAACGCTGCATGTGAGGTGAGTGCCGCGATGTCTCACAGTCGACCAAGTGCATTCCACACAGCATTTCAACACAGTGTCCGGCGATGTTTAATCTTGTAATCTGTAAGACTTTTTGCACCGATTTGTTGTTGAAACCTGGATCCATCATTAGATACCAGAGTCCAAATGGCAGTGAAAACAATGATTAAAGTCTGGTGAGAGTGCTCTGAAGACGGCAAAGACCATTTTGTCACGTGGTAAAATGATGGGTACTGTTTTTTTGAGATTGTGAAGCAATAATCTTAATAGATTACTTGGAAAAAGGCAGAACCATGACTGGACCTTATTATCCTTCATTGATGGATCGTTTCAAACTTTCACAGGGTGAAAAAACGCCAAGGCTGGCACTCAAAGTGCTCTTTCACCAGGATAATGCACCATCCCAAACATCAGCGATAACAATAATGAAAATGCATGAATTATGCTTTCAAATGGTTCCTCATCCATCCTATGCACCACACAGAGCTCCAAGTAACTTCAACTTGTTCCCTAACTTGAAACTTTAGCTTGCTGGGAAGGAATTTTCATAAAATGAATAAGTGATAGATGCATTCAACGAGTATTTTGCAGAGTTTGACAGGACCTGTTCTTCCGATGGGATGAAAAGACAGGAGGATCGTTGGGCCAATTGTATATGCCTCAAAGAACACTGTGTGGAGAAGTAAGGTGAGTCGTTTACGAAACGAAAATTTGCTCTTACTGTTTACCAGTCTTATCAAATCATCCTCGTATGTATCGAATCCTGCCTAGCGCCTAGTTAAGTGAAAAATAATGGCAGAGAATCATGTACACTGTCTGGCAAAAAAGTCAAGCATTCAAAGGCCGTGGTCGGATCTGAATGTAAATTCGTACACATTCACACCCTTGGCGCCTATGTAAATATGATTACAGCTGCAGTTATCTGTGGCAGATCGAATGGCCACCAGAATGCATTACTTTTGTTTCTTTTCAGTATTGTTAATCGATACGATAGAGTATACAAGGTGCGCGAACAACGTCAGATGTTGATTGCTCACTGTGAAGAACACGAAGATGCCGCTTGCTCATGTCAGACGGCGTTATCAGTCACGGCAGCTATATATCTGAACATTGCTCCAGCATTCGATAGGCCGTGGCATAATGGTTTATGTATAAGTTAATAACGTTACAGTTCCCACGGTATGTTGTCAGATTTAGTTCGAATCATAAAGGCAGTGGTTTTAGTGTGTTCATTGGTGACACTGCCTCTGATGTCTATCCCATAAGCGCCGTGCCACAGAGTCCCCGTTTCAGACCGACACGGTTTATTATATATTTATCTGATATAAGGTATGTGATGCGTCTCAAACAGCCTCTCCATACAAATGCCAACCTCACCTTCACGAGTTGCAGCCAAGGATTGCTGCACGGTACACCCTGTTACCACTAACGAGGATATGGCGACCGAGTATCTCCCGGAATAAGGAAACACCCTCTACCAAGCGAAACGGCCTCCTAGGAGGGCGGATGAGCAGGTAGAGGCAGGGCACTCTCTTGTCCTTGGGATGGGAAACTGTCCCTAAAGGCGGAAGAGCCACATGATGGCCAACGGCATAGAATGAAGAAGGCAAGGTGAAACCACTTCATTAAAGATCTAATTAGATCTCTCAAGTATCAGCAGCCATAATATGAATATGAAACCAGCTCTAGTAAAAATGCAATCCGGAGTAATAGCCCCTCATTCGGATCTCCGGGATGGGACTACCAGAGATCTCGTTTCAACAGTTCATAGGAAGAAAGGAAATAAAAAGAGCTATAGTAGAATTGGAACGTGGAACGTCCGCACCTTACTGCAGATGGGGAAGCTCGAAAACCTTAAGCAAGAAATGAAGAAAATGAAGTTGGATATACTAGGAGTGTCTGAAATGAGATGGCCTAACTGCGGAGATTTCTGGAGTGATGAGTACAGGATAATTCACACAGGAACGATAGAAGATAGACCTGGAGCAGGTGGGGTTGGAGTAGTTATGAGTCGAAAATTGGGGCAGAGAGTGAAGGGATATATACAATATGGAGGAAGGATAATACTTGTCAGTCTGGATACCAAACCTACAGAGACGGTTGTGATACAGGTCTATATGCCTACCACAAACCAGGAGGATGAGGAAGTTGAAGCTGTATATGAAGAGTTAAATGGAGCCTTGAGAGGAATCAAAGGAGAAACAAATTTAGTAATCATGGAAGACTGGAACGCAATAGTAGGAGATAAAGAGGTACAGCCAGCTGTTGGACGCTACGGCCTTGGTAAAAGGAATGATAGAGGAGACCGACTTATAGAATTTTGTAACAGGAATCAACTGATAATATCGAACACGTGGTTTCAACATCACCCCCGTAGAAGATACACCTGGAAGTCACCAGGGGATAGAGAACGATACCAAATTGATTACATTCTAGTCAAAAATAGATTTAGAAATCAACTAAAAGACTCTAGAGCATACGCAAGCCCAGATATTGTGAGTGATCACAACATGGTTGTTGCGGAATGCCGACTCAAGTTCAAATGCATAAGGAAGAAAATAGGAAATGGAAAACTGGATATAGGGAAGCTTGGAAACCGTGAGACGCAGAAGGAGTTCCAAGAAAGGGCTAAGGATCTAATTCAACAGCATCCTATAGAGAATGTAGAACAACATTGGGAAAATATGAGAGATGGCCTAATAAAAGCAGCTGAAGAGATAATTGGAAAACAAAAACCTGAAAAGAGGAAGGAGTGGATAACTGATGAAATAATACTTATGTTTGAGGAAAGAAGGAAGCTCAAAAATAATGAAACGGAAGAAGGGAAAACGGCATACCGAGTGCTTAGGAACAAAATCAACAGGAAGTTGAAGCAAGTAAAAGAAAGATTCCTTGAAGATAGATGCAAAGAAGTTGAAGACCTTCTGAAGAAACGGAACCTTGAATTAGCATACAAAACAGTGAAACGCTTCTTCTCAGGAGGACAAAGGATTAGATGTAATGCCCTAATAAGAGAGGATAATAAGATGGTGTATAATCATGAAGATATAGCACTTACGTGGAAGGAATACCTAGAGAAATTATATGGAGGCAACGTACAAGATGACATGATTGAAAGTGAGGACGAAGTAGATAAAGATGAACTAGGAGACAGCATACTAAGGTCAGAATTAGATCAGGCAATACAGGCACTTAAGCACGGAAAAGCACCAGGAATTGACTCATTGCCTGCAGAAATCATCAAAGCAGCTGGAACAGAAATAAAAGATAAATTGTATAAATTAATCTGCCAAATATATGATACTGGAGAGCTGCCTGAGGACTTCAAAAAGTGTATTATTGTTCCATTACCAAAGAAAATGCCAGCAAAATCGTGTGCACAATAAAGAACCCTCAACCTAACATCACATGCATCAAAAATTTTGACGACCATCCTCCTCAGAAGAATTGAAGGGAACGTGGAACGCATGCTCACAGAAGACCAGTTTGGCTTTAGAAGAGGGAGAGGTACGCGAGAAGCCATTATGGCCCTAAGGCTCATAATAGAAAAAAGAATGGAAAAAGGAAAGGACACCTACATAGCATTTGTTGACCTCGAAAAGGCCTTTGATAAGGTTGAATGGAAAAACTATTCCAGATATTGAGGGAAACTGGAGCTAAGTACAAGGACAGGAGAACGATATGGAACATATACAAAGAAGAGGTGGCAATAGTGAGATGTGGGGAACATCAACAACAAGCAAAAATTAAACAGGGTGTGAGACAGGGATGTGCACTCTCCCCTGTCCTCTTTAATATGTACATACAGAAAGCAACGGACGAGGTCAGAGAAAAGTTAGGACAAGCTAATGGAATCAGGATCCAGGGAAAAATAGTTGATATGCTGCGTTTTGCGGATGACATTGCTGTCCTAGCGGAAAATGAGTAAGAATTACAAGTAGTGTTGGAGGAAATGGAAAACACTCTTGCCACACGGTACAACATGAAAATTAATAAGTCAAAAACAAAAATCTTAGTTGCAAGCAAACAAAATAATCAAGCAATTACGAATATAAGGCTGAATGGTGAGAAGCTGAAAGAAATACAAGACTTTGTCTACTTGGGAAGCAGAATAACATCAGATGGTCGTAGTAGGAAAGATGTAATAAGTAGAATAAATCAGGCAAAGACTGCATTCTATAAAAGGAAAGGACTCCTCACATCAAATATGATAAGTCTGTCGTTAAGGAAGCGGTTAATAAAGACCTTTGTTGGGAGTGTGCTTCTCTACGGCAGCGAAACCTGGACACTTGGAGAGGACGAAAGAAGAAGGATTGAAGGATTCGAAATGTGATGTCTGCGAAAGATGTTAAAAATTCCATGGACGGCCAGGATGACAAATGAAGAAGTCCGGCAGAGAGCGGAGGAAGTTCCAGTTCTTTGGAAGACGGTCAAGAAGAGGAGAGATATATGGATGGGACACATTCTGAGACATGAAAGTCTTCTCCACACTATAACGGAAGGCCTTGTGGAGGGCAAAAGGGCAAGAGGCAGACCTAGAAGAAAGTACATAAGCCAGATAATGCAGGACCTAGGATGCGGAAGTTTCACGGAATTGAAGAGGCTGGCCGACAATCGCACTGAATGGAGAGCTGCTGCAAATCAATCTTAGGATTGGCAACTTAAGAAGAAGAAGATCTGATATATCGGAATTGAGACCAGTGAACATAACTTCCTTCACTCATGAGACGGGGGTATATTACGCTGATAACGCACCGTACATTCACAACAGAACCCAGTGAGCTCCAATATTGCTTGGAAAATGATTTGCCTCGTGGCGGGTCAAAATAAATGAGGGGAAAAAGTCAAGCCGTATCATATACAAGAAAAGGGTAGGATTTACATACCCCACTGCAATCCAATGACGGTGTTCTTTGAACTGACTCCACCAAATATCTTGGACTTCACCTCGATAAATGTCTTACCTTCAAGAAACATATAACTGACATGGCGAACAGTGCACACGGTGTATCAGCTGCTTTGTATCCCTTAATAAACAGAAGCCCATCTCTGAATAGGAAAAAGCGTCTTAAGCTGGTAATGCGACCAGTCATGTTGTATACCTGCCCCATATGGGGAAACGCTGCGTCCACACATCTCTACGAACTTCAGGTTGTTCAAAATAAGAAATTGCGTATCATATTAAATGCTAAATGGTTTGTTAGGAATACCACGATTCACAATTATTTACAAAGAAACACTGTTGATAGGGAGGTCCGATCAATCATGAAACTTTTATGCTAAACTTCCTTCCTGCACCAACACCCTTATTCGTCAATTATTAACGTACCATTTCAGTGGCCAACATGAACATAAACGTCGTAAACTTGTACTGTTACCGCGTCGGTAATCGAAACTGAGGCTGACATCTGGGATGAACTGTCCCAACCATCGGTCTCATATGCCTGAATTTTTGTACGTTACTGGTCACACACCACTGTAAATAATGTTTTGAAATATTGTAAACTGTAATGCTGTAATTGTAATGATGTTGTTGTTGTTATTTTTCTGTTGTTGTGGTCTTCAGTCCTGAGACTGGTTTGACGCAGCTCTCCATGCTACTCTATCCTGTGCAAGCTTCTTCATCTCCCAGTACCTACTGCAACCGACATCCTTCTGAATCTGCTTAGGGTATTCATCTCTTGGTCGCCCTCTACGATTTTTACCCTCCGCGCTGCCCTCTAGTACTAAATTGGTGATCCCTTGATGCCTCAAAACATGTCCTCCCAACCGATCCCTTCTTCTAGTCAAGTTGTGCCACAAACACCTCTTCTCCCCAATTCTATTCAGTACCTCCTCGTTAGTTATGTGATCTACCCATCTAATCTTCAGCAGTCTTCTGTAGCACCACATTTCGAAAACTTCTATTTTCTTCTTGTCTAAACTTGTTATCGTCCAGGTTTCACTTCCATACATGGCTACACTCCATACAAACACTTTCAGAAACGGCTTCCTGACATTTAAATCTATACTCGATGTTAACAAATTTTTCTTCTTCAGAAACGATTTCCTTGCCATTGCCAGTCTACATTTTATATCCTCTCTACTTCGACCATGATCAGTTATTCTGCTTCCCAAATAGCAAAACTCCTTTACTGCTTTAAGTGTCTCATTTCCTAATCTAATTCCCTCAGAATCACCTGAGCTAATTCAACCACATTCCATTATCCTCGTTTTGCTTTTGTTGGTGCTCATCTTATATCCTCCTTTCAAGACACTATCTATTCCGTTCAACTGCTCTTAAAAGTCCTTTGATGTCTCTGACAGAATTGCAATGTCATCGGCGAACCTCGAAGTTTTTATTTCTTCTCCATGGATTTTAATACCTACTCCGAACTTTTCTTTTGTTTACTTCACTGCTTGCTCAATATACAGTGTGAATAACATCGGGGATAGGCTACAACACTGTCTCACTCCCTTCTCAACCACTGCTTCCCTTTCATGTCCCTCGACTCTTATAACTGCCATCTAGTTTCTGTATAAATTGTAAATAGCCTTTCGCTCCCTGTATTTTACCCCTGCCACCTTTAGAATTTGAAAGAGAGTATTCCATTCAACATTGTCAAAAGCTTTCTCTAAGTCTACAAATGCTACAAATGTAGATTAGCCTTTCCTTAATCTATTTTCTAAGATAAGTCGTGGGGTCAGTATTGCCTCATTTCTACAGAACCCAAACTGATCTTCCCCGAGATCGGCTTCTTCTAGTTTTTCCATTCGTCTGTAAAGAATTCGTCTTAGTATTTTGCATCCATGGCTTATTAAATTGATAGTTCGGTAATTTTCACATCTGTCAACACCTGCTTTCTTTGGGATAGGAATTATTATAATCTTCTTTAAGTCTGAGGGTATTTTGCCTGTCTCATACATCTTACTCACCAGATGGTAGAGTTTTGTCAGGACTGGCTCTCCCAAGGCCATCAGTAGTTCTAATGGAATGTTGTCTACTCCTGGGGCCTTGTTTCGACTTAGGTCTTTCAGTGCTCTGTCAAACTCTTCACGCAGTATTATATCTCCTATTTCATCTTCATCTACATCCTCTTCCATTTCCATAATATTGTCCTCAAGTACATTGCTCTTGTATAGACCCTCTAGCCATCCCTGCTTAGCGATTTTGCACTTCCTGTCGATCTCATTTTTAGACGTTTGTATTCCTTTTTGCCTGCTTCATTTTCTGCATTTTTATATTTTCTCCTTTCATTAATTAAATTCAATATTTCTTCTGTTACCCAAAGATTTCTACTAGTCCTCGTCTTTTTACCTACTTGATCCACTGCTGCTTTCACTATTTCATCCCTCAAAGCTACCCATCCTTCTTCTACTGTATTTCTTTCCCCACATTCTTGTCAGCTGTTCCCTTATGCTCTCCCTGAAACTCTCTAGAACCTCCGGTTTAGTCAGTTTATCCAGGCCCCGTCTCCTTAAATTCCCACCTTTTTGCAGTTTCTTCAGTTTGAATCTACATTTAATAACCAATAGATTGTAGTCAGAGTCCACACCTACCCATGGAAATGTCTTACAATTTAAAACCTGGTTCCTAAATGTCTGCATTACCATTATATAATCTATCTGATACCTTCTAGTATCTCCAGGCTTCTTCCATGTATGTTACCTTCTTTCATGATTCTTGAACCAATTGTTAGCTGTGATTAAGTTATGCTCTGTGCAAAATTTTACCAGGCGGCTTCCTCTTTCATTTCCTAGCCCCAATCCATATTCACCTATTATGTTTCCTTCTCTCCCTTTTCCTACTATCGAATAAAAGTCACCCATGACTATTAATTTTTCGTCTTCCTTCACTACGTGAATAATTTGTAACGTTATACATTGTAAATTATGTTTTGCTCTTTTATTTCTCAATGTATGTTGTCCAATACGTACGTACGAGTGCTGTTCGGAAAATAAGTTCCGATCGGTCGCGAAAGGGAAACCGCTGTAGGAAACCGATGAGGCTTTGCACAAATGCGTTGGGCAGTGTCTCCAGTCCGCCCATCGATCGCGTCACGTCGCTCTCTCCTGTTCTGAACGCAGTGAGCACGTAAAGATACCTAGAAAATAGTGTCTCCCACCAAGTACGAGGGCCTGGTGAGAGATTTCGCCTGAAGCTATGCAGCCCACCTAACATAAATGTCATGTGTTTCCTTCTTCAAGATAATTCTCAGCCACACTATGCAGGTACAATGACGATGCTCCTGCAGCGTTTTCGATGGGAAGTTTTTACCACACAAAATACAGCCCATAATTGGCTCCCTCTTATTTTCATCTCTTCGCTCACATGAATCACTGGCTGTGAGGACAGAATTTTGGCAGTGGCAATGAGATGTAGACCAGCGGAAAGGACTGGTGGCTGTCTTCTACGACGAGGGTATTCGGACGTTGGCATAACGCTACGAGAAATGTCTAAGTTGGATCGGCGACTATGTAGATAAGTAGTTGGAAGTTGTAGCTAACTGTTGCAAATAAAAGATTTTTCATTTTCACAGTGGTCTCCATCTCGGGGCCGATCGGAACTTACTTTCCGAATACCCCTTGTACGAGACCTGTAGTTACTAATGACTAAGTCCTTGAAACGCAGAACTTGAATCCGTGTTCTATACTCATTCCGGTTTTGTCATGTTGTTGAGTTTAATTGCCTCCACAGGACACGTTTAGCTGCATTACTGTCATGTTCTGCTAGATATACGAAATGTTATGTAGTTGGGTGTAAGGAACCTCGGTAGGGACCTCATAAAAGAAAAGAAAGGAAAAAGCGTTATCACCACCTTACAGAGTTTGAAAGTAGTCTCATTGTGGGTCTCCATTTGGCCAACTGATTGAATCGTGTTATATCCAGATTTGTGAGTTATTGGAGGTGACGCTGGATGCTGAGTTCTACATCTAGATCTACATCCATACTCCACAAGCTACCTGACGGTTTGTGGCGGAGGGTACCTTGAGTACCTCTATCGGTTCTCCCTTCTATTCCAGTCTCGTGTTGTTCGTGGAAAGACAGATTGTCGGTATGCCTCTGTGTGGGCTCTAATCTCTCTGATTTTATCCTCATGGTCTCTTCGCGAGATATACGTAGGAGGGAGCAATATACTGATTGACTCTTCGGTGAAGGTATGTTCTCGAAAATTCAACAAATCCCGTACCGAGCTACTGAGCGTCTCTCCTGCAGAGTCTTCCACTGGAGTTTACTTATCATCTCCCTAATGCTTTGGCGATTACTAAATGATCCTATAACGAAGCGCGCTGCCCTCCGTTGGATCTTCTTTATCTCTTCTATCAACCCTATCTGGTACGGATCCCACACCGGTGAGCAAATATTCAAGCAATTGGCGAACACGTGTGCTGTACCCTACTTCCTTTGTTTTCGGATTCCATTTCCTTAGGACTCTTCTAATGAATGTCAGTCTGGCATCTGCTTTACCGACGATCAACTTTATATGATCATTCCATTTCAAATCACTTCTAGTGCCTACTCCCAGATAATTTATGGAATTAACTGCTTCCAGTTTCTGACCTGCTAAATGATAAAGCATCTTTCTTTCTATGTATTCGCAGCACATTACACTTGTATACATTGAGATTCAATTTCCATTCTCTGCACCATGCATCAATTCGCTGCAGATCCTCCTACATTTCAGTACAATTTTCCATTGTTACAACTTCTCGATATACCACAGCATCATCCGCAAAAAGCCTCAGTGAGCATCCGATATTATCCACAAGGTCATTTATGTGAATAGCAACGGTCCTACGTCTCTCCCCTGCGGCACACCTGAAATCACTCTTACTTCGGAAGACTTCTCTCCATGGAGAATGACATGCTGCGTTCTGTTATCTAGGAACTCTTCAATCCAATCACACAATCGGTCTGATAGTCCATATGCTCGTACTTTGTTCATTAAACGACTGAGGGGAACTGTATGGAACGCCTTGCGGAAGTCAAGAAACACTGCATCTACCTGGAAACCAGTGTCTATGGGCCTCTGAGTCTCGTGGGCGAATAGCGCGAGCTGGGTTTTCACGATCGTCTTTTTCGAAACCCATGCTGATTCGTACAGAGTAGATTTCTAGTCTCCAGAAAAGTCATTATACTCGATCATAATGCGTGTTCCAAAATTCGACAACAGATCGACATTAGAGATATAGGTCTATAGTTTTGCACATCTGTTCGACGTCCCTTCTTGAAAACGGGGATGACCTGTGCCCTTTTCTAATCTTCTGGAACGCTACGCTCTTCTAGAGACCTACGGTACACCGCTCCAAGAAGAGGGGCAATTTCCTTCGCGTACTCTGTGTAAAATCGAACTGGTATACCATCAGGTCCAGAGGCCTTTTCTCTTTTGAGCAATTTCAATTGTCTCTCTATCCCTCTGTCGTCTATTTCGATGTCTACCATTTTGTCATCTGTGCGACAATGTAGAGAAGGAACTACAGTTGGTTGGATGCGAACATCAGGACAGGCATACTCAAGGGGGGATCGACGTGTTGTGCACCCAAACATATCGTAATATCTTCACATCTGTGCCTGCCTCCCGAGAACAAGCAATCAACTCCTTGCAGCACTCTGTGTCGTCGCGCACCACTGGTTGCTGATTGGTAGTAGCCGGAGAAGGGAATTTCCGTTTGCCGTTAACACCTCAGCACAAGCGGCCGCTGTTTGAGTGGTGCCTTGACCAGAAACGATGAATAGAGTGTCACTGGGATCACAGATGAATCTCAGTCCAGCACCATACTGGATGACCACAGTCGGCGAATTTGGCTGCGACCCAGGGAGAGTCCCGATTCTTCCTGTGGTTTGGAGAGACACTACGGTGTTACTCTTGGTGTCATGGTGCGGGGCGTCATCGGTGTGCCTCCATGTCACGGCTGGTAGCGACTGAGGTAACCGTGGCAGCACAGCCATACGTCACAGACATCCTGCATCCTCAAGTGTTACCTATTTTGCGACAGTATCGCGGTGCCAATTTTGAACACGATAATGTTCGTCCATATGTCACGTGCCTATAGAAACAGTATGCGTGTAGTTGAGGTACTCCCGTAGCCAGCACTATTCCCAGATCCGTCCCCAACAGAGTGTGTGTGGGAACAGCTCGGAAGTCAACTCACGGTCCAGTTACAACAGCCGTGGGCGAACTATTCTCGGGAGAGGATGCAACGGCTTCATGACTCACTTCCCAACCTTATCAGCGCACACATCCAGGCCAAACGGGGCGCAACGTCAAAGCCGATAAGTCCACCCACCCTGCCAAGTACACTGCTGGCAATTAAAATTACTACAGACGCGAAATTTAACCGACAGGTAGGAGATGCTGTGACATGCAAATGATTAGCTTTTCCAAGCATTCACACAAGGTTGGCGCCGGTGGCGACACCTACAAAGTGCTGACATGAGGAATGATTTCAACCGATTTCTCATACACAAACAGCAGCTGACTGGCGTTGCCTAGTGAAACGTTGTTGTGATGCCTCGTGTAAGGAGGAGAAATGCGTACCATCTCGTTTCCGACTTTGATAAAGGTCGGATTGTAGCCTATCGCGATTGTGGTTTATCGTATCGCGACATTACTGCTCGCGTTGGTCGAGATCCAATGACTGATAGCAGAATATGGAATCGGTGGGTTCAGGAGGGTAATACGGAACGCCGTGCTGGATCCCAACAGCCTCGTATCACTAGCAGTCGAGATGACAGGCATCTTATCCGCATGGCTGAGTCAACAGATGGGGACGTTTGCAAGACAACAAACATCTGCACGAACAGTTCGACGACGTTTGCAGCAGCATGGACTATCAACTCGGAGACCGTAGCTGCGGTTACCCTTGACGCTGCATCACAGACTGGAGCGCCTGCGATGGTGTACTCAACGACGAACCTGTGTGCACGAATGGCAAAACGTAATTTCCTTGGATGAATCCAGGTTTCTTTTTACAGCATCATGATGGTCGCATCCGTGTTTGGCAACATCGCGGTGAACGCACATTGGAAGCATGTATCCTTCATCGCCATACTGGCGTATCACCCAGCGTGATGATATGGGGTGCCATTGGTTACACGTCTTGGTCGCCTCTTGTTCGCATTGACGGCACTTTGAACAGTGGACGTTACATTTCAGACGTGTTACGACTCGTGGCTCCAACCTTAATTCGATCCCTGCGAAACCCTACAGTTCAGCAGAATAATGCATGACCGCATGTTGCAGGTCCTGTACGGGCCTTTCTGGATACAGGAAATGTTCGACTGCTGCCCTGGCCAGCAAATTCTGCACATCTCTCACCAATTGAAAACGTCTGGTCAATGGTGGCCGAGCAACTGTCTCGTCACAAGACGCCAGTCACTACTCTTGATGAACTGTGGGTCCCCAGCTCGTGGTCGTGCGGTAGCGTTCTCGCTTCCCGCGCCCGGGTTCCCGGATTCGATCCCCGCCGGAGGCAGGGGTTTTCTCTGCCTCGTGATGACTGTGTGTTGTGTGACGTCCTTAGGTTGGTTAGGTTTAAGTAGTTCTAAGTTGTAGGGGACTGATGACCATAGATGTTAAGTCCCATAGTGCTCAGATCCATTTGAACCATTTTTTGACGAACTGTGGTATCGTGTTGAAGCTGCATGGGCACCTGTACCTGTACACGCCATCCAAGCTCTGTTTGACTCAATACCCAGGTGTATCAAGGCCGTTATTAGGGCCAGAGGTGGTTGTTCTGGGTACTGATTTCTCAGGATCTATGCACCCAAATTGCGTGAAAATGTAATCGCCTGTCAGTTCTAGTATAATATTTTTGTCCAATGAATACCCGTTTATCATCTGCATTTCTTGTGGGTGTGACCGAGATATGTACCCAATGGCACCCCATACCATCACGCCGGGTGATACGCTAGTATGGCGATGACGAATACACGCTTCCAATGTGCGTTCACCGCATTGTCACCAAACACGGATGCGACCATAACGATGCTGTAAACATACACTGGATTCATCCGAAAAATGACGTTTTGCCATTCGTGCACCCAGGTTCGTCGTTGAGTACACCATCGCAAGCGCTCCTGTCTGTGATGCAGCGTCAAGGGTAACCGCAGCCATGGTCTCCGAGCTGATAGTCCATGCTGCTGCAAACGTCGTCGAACTGTCCGTGCAGATGGTTGTTGTTTTGCACACGTCCCCATCCGTTGACTCAGGGATCGAGACGTGGCTGCACGATCCGTTACAGCCATGCGGATAGGATGCTTGTCATCACGACTGCTAGCGATACGAGGCCGTTGGGATCCAGCACAGCGTTCCGTATTACCCTCCTGAACCCACCGATTCCATATTCTGCTAACAGTCATTGGATCTCGACCAACGCGAGCAGCAATGTCGCGATACGATAAACCGCAATCGCGATAGGCTACAATTCGACCTTTATCAAAGTCGGACACGTGATGGTACGCATTTCTCCTCCTTACTCGAGGCATCACAACAACGTTTCACCAGGCAGCGCCGGTCAACTGCTGTTTCTGTATGAGAAATCGGTTGGAAATTTTCCTCATGTCAGCACGTTGTAGGTGTCGCCACCGGCGCCAACCTTGTGTGAATGCTCCGGAAAGCTAATCCTTTGCATATCACAGCATCTTCTTCCTGTCAGTTAAATTTCGCGTCTGTAGCAGGTCATCGTCGTGGTGTAGCAATTTTAATGGCCGGTGGGGTAGTTGTGCCACAGTTCGCCGTCTGTTATAGTTCACTAATCCGCCCAGCCTACGACGACCGACATCTGTTATGAGGAGTTGCCGCCCAACCCCATGACGTCTGGCCATCACAGTGTGCCCTCGGTCAAATTCAGATAGATCGCGCGCCTTCCCGTCTACACACAAGGACAGCACGCTCAGTGTGCCTTTAACTAAGTCATAGTCTTTTCTGTTCTGAACTACGAGTACCTTTTGAAGGATGTATTTTCACTGGTGAGATCTTGCAAAACTCAGTCAAGCGAACTTTAAATTTCTCGTGGGTTGTCGATAGTTGTTGCTGTTGTGGTTTGACGGGCTCCCCATGTTACTCTGCCCTGTGCAAGCCTCTTCTTCTCCGAATAACTACTGCAGTCCACATCCATTTGAACCTGTCTGCTGGGTTCATCCGTTGGTCTTCCTCTAAGATTTTTAACACCCGACCCCGACATTTCTTATCATTACTTAACTGACATTTCCTTATTTTGTTCTATCAACCGATCCCTTGTTTTAGTCAAATACTGCCAGAAATTTGTTTTTTCTCAATCCGATTCACAGTTTCCTCGTTATTGGCTCAATCTACCAACCTAACCTGCAGCATTCTTCTGTTAACACCACATTTCAAAAGCTTCTATTCTATTACTGTCTGAAATCCTTACCGTCTACGTTTTTCTTCCACACAAGACTACATTGCGTACAGTTACCTACAGAACATACTTCCTAACACTTAAACTTAAAGCCGGCCGAAGTGGCCGAGCGGTTCTAGGCGCTACAGTCTGGAACCGCGCGACCTCTCCGGTCGCAGGTTCGAATCCTGCCTCGGGCATGGATGTGTGTGATGTCCTTATGTTAGTTAGGTTTAAATAGTTCTAAGTTCTAGCGGACTGATGACCACAGCAGTTGAGTCCCATAGTGCTCAGAGCCATTTGAACCATTTAGCCACTTAAACTTTTGTTAAAGGTTAGAAAATTTCTATTTTTGAGAAATTATTTTTGTGCTGTAGCCATTTTCCATATTACATCATCTCTGCTTCGGCAGTCATCAGTTATTTTGCTGTCCAAATAGAGAAACACAACCAATACTTCTATTTTGTCTGTTCCTAATCTAATTCCGTCAGTATCATCTGTTTCAGTTCGACTACATTCCATTACACTTGTTTATTTTGTTCACGTTCGTCTTATTACCACCTTTCAAGACACTATCCTTGCCATTTAGTTACTGTACCAAGTCTTTCGATGTCTGTGACTGATTTATAATGTCATAGACAAATCTTAAAGTGTTATTTCTTCTCTGTGAGATTTAGTTCCCTCTCCAAATTTTTCGTTAGTTTTCTTCACTACTTGCACAATGTACAGACTGAATAACACAGAGGATAGGGTACAATCCTGTCTCAATCCGTTCCCAAACATTGCTTGCCTTTCATTTCCTTCTAATATTTTAACTACCGCCAGTTTTCTGTACGACTTGTAAATAACCTTTCGCTTCCTGTATTTTAACCACGCTACCTTCAGAATTTCGAAGCGTGTGTAGCAGTAAATATTGTCAAAACTTCATCTAAATCTTCAAATGCTATTTAGATAGAACTACCATGAATAAAAGTCATCTTCCTCCAGATCCTGAAATAGAGTTTTATACTGTCCATGTTCGCATATTTTGCTGTAAATGTCATGCTCCCAATATCTTTTACGTAATCTTTTCTTCTTCTGTTTGCTTACATCGAGCACAATGCGAGCTACTTCCATAACTCTTCATCGTTACACAGTATGCAGCAGAAGTTGAGCGTCAAATTCAGATTCAATCTGTACACTGAGAGAAGCGTGGCTAGCTCGCTTGCTTACGGTGCAGTCGTTGCTGGTGGTTGGCATACCTCTCATCTACATCTACGTGATTATTCACAGTAACGTGCCTGGCAGAGGGTGAAATGAACCACCTTCAAGATGTCACTCTACCGTTCCACTCTCGAACGGCGCGCGGGAAAAACACGCATTTAAATTTTTCTGTGCAAGCCCTGATTTCGCTTATTTTATCGAGATGATGATTTCTCCCTATGTAGGTAGGTGCCAACAGAACGTTTTCACAATCGCAGGAGAAAATTGGTGTTTGATATTTCACGAGAAGACCCCGTCGCAACGAAAATCACCTTTGTTTTAATGACTGCCACTCCAATTCACGTATCATGTCTGTGGCACTATCTCCCCTATTTCGCGATAATACGAAACGAGCTGCCCCTCTTTGAACTTTTTCGGTGTCATCCGTCAGTCCCACCTGATGCTGATCCCACACCGCACAGCTATACTCCAGAATAGGGCGGAAATACGTGGAGTAAGCAGGCTCTTTAGTAGACATGTTGCACCTTCTAAGTGTTCTGCCAATGAATCGCAGTCTTTGGTTTGCTCTACCCACAACATTATCTATGTGATCGTTCCAATTTAGATTATTTGTAATTGTAATCCCTAAGTATTTAGTTGAATTACAGCCTTCAGGTTTCTTTGACTTGTTGCGTAATCTTAATTTAGCGGATTTCTTTTAGTACTCATGTGAATAACATCACACTTCTTTCTATTCAGGATCAATTGCTACTTTTCGCACCATACAGATATCTTATCTAAATCATTTTTCAATTCATTTTGGTCATATGATGACTTTACAAGACGGTAAATGACAGTATCACCTGCAAACAATCTAATAGGACTACTCAGATTGTCTGCTATGTCGTTAATATACATCAGGAACAATAGTGGGCCTATACCACTTTCTTGGGGAACGCTGGATATGAATTTTTCTTTACTCGATGACTTTCCATCTATTACTACGAACTGTGACCTTTCTTACAGGAAATCAAGAATCCAGTATCACAACGAAGACGATATTCCATAAGCCCACAGTTTGATTAGAAGACGCTTATGAGGAACTGTGTCGAAAAGCTTCTGGAAATCTAAAAATATTGAATCAATTTGACATCTCCTGTCGATAGCACTCGTTACTTTATGAGTATAGAGAGCTAGTTGTGTTTCACAAGATGATATTTTCTGAATCCGTGCTGACTATCTGTCAATAAATCGTTTTCTTCGAGTTAATTCATAATGTTCGAAAACAGTATATGTTCCAAAACCCTACTGCAAATCGACGTTAGTGATATGGGCCGGTAATTCAGCGGATTACTCCTATTTCCATTTTTGGATATTGGTGTGACTTGAGCAATTTTCCGGTCTTTAGGTACGGAACTTTCTGTGAGCGAGCGGTTGTATATAATTGCTAAATACGGAGTTATTGTATGAGCATACTCTGAAAGGAACCTGGCTGGTATACAGTCTAGACCGGAAGCCTTGCCTTTATTAAGGTGACCTAGTGAATATTTACCTTTAGGGGATACTGCCTCGCGAAGTAATTTTCCGATAGCTTTCGAGCTTACTGCCTCGTTAATCACGCAGAAAAGTAAGGGTTCGGAATACCGGAGGAGTGGTTTAGGAGCCGGGGGTTAATGTTTACAGCTGAAGCACCACACGAGGGCCCGCGGTTCAGCTTCCAGTGGAGCTGGAGGAGAGGAGAAACAGTGGCACAGTGGCGCCTGCGGCCGACAGCGGAGACAAAAGCCTGCCGACTCTGGAGAGGCCCGTGTATCCGCTCTGCAGAACGGAAGCGCGCGACGAAACAGAAAGAACCGAATGGACGTCACGGGCAGGGCCGCGCGCCGCTCCGCTTTTGTTTCGGCGGCCGCTGCTTTTGACGAGTGTCGCTGGCGCCCGGTGTGTTTGTTATCTGTGGCGAGTGCTGCAGTAGCATCTCTGGCCGCAGGCCTCATTAGCGAGTCCGGCCCCCGTTGGAGCGGCTTTTTTTCAGCTCCCGCCTCCGTGTTTATTTCCGGCGAGAGCTGCGCTGCTTCGAGGTGGAGACTGGCTGTGTCAATGAGTACTGCTCGCCGAGGTGAACGCGTCATCAGGTATATTGCTTGCTAGGAGCGCGGGTGCGAATTATGTGGTGACAACATGGTAGCTCACTGTAGGTCTTCATGTATGACGTCAGAGCTGACACGAACGTGGTGTTCGACGAATTTTGTGAAGTCACAACACCGATTCAGGGAAGACAAGAAGATAACTGTGACAAAATAACAGCTGTTGTCTTAAAATTCTTCGAAAAGTGAGTAGTACATGAAACGACTGATGTTATAAACAGTCCAATTTAGGGGAAAAATTCGCATAATGACAAATTTTTAGACAGTGGCGGGGGGGGGGGGGTGTAATACTAAAATCCTGATCGGTGTGAACTGATCTTGGGGTTGGGAGGGCGTTTGTAGGTCAGTTTTTTAAGTTTTTCTTGAATAACTTGAAAACTGCAGCTTCTGGTTGTGGAGTCCTAAGGCATCGACTGCACACCTACCAGCACAGCGGCACGAAACGGCATCAGGAAGGCCCTAACCCGCCTGACAATGGAAAGAGTGGGCAGCGCCACACCTCCAGGAAGACAGAGTTCAGCGCCCGCTGTCAACGTTGCCTTAACCAGCAGCCCATCTCTGGTCGGCCCAGTTTGGTTGCAGACTTTGAGAGCGTTAGTGCTGAATAACAGGAAGACGATACTTAGCCTGTGTTCTGCAAGTAGTAATAGCGTGTAAAAATAACTGCTAGGAGGCATAAAAGCACATCGAAGAAGTTATGGTTCTGTTTCAGAAATAAATTGTTCTATTAACTTGAAAGTGTATGTACAAATCATTTTGGATTTCTGTCATTGGGCATCGCAATGTCTATCCTTCCTTGTTTATATAGATGCTTACTCCCACAGTAGCCGACATAACACTGGTGAAGATATTTCCCAATACAAAATTAAACTACATTAAATGTCCTCAAGAAAGTTCTTATTCATTTTTACTCTATGACTAATAATTTCCACGTTTGAGCAGATGGAAAAGTCGCAGATCATTGTTTTAATACTATAGAACTGATGTTTATTGTCAAATGAAGTGTGTTAAGAACAGATATTAAATACATACACAGCAGATGGAAGGAAATACAAACATATAAAAATGAGATTGACAGGAAGTGCAAAATGACTAAGCAAGAATGTCTAGAGGTTGAATTTAGAAGTAGGTGGCGCTATGAGAAAGATAGATACTACCTACAGGAAAATTAAAAAGGACTTTGGAGCAAAGAGAAGCAGCTGTACGCGTATCAAGATGGTCAGATGGAAAACCACTCCTATACAAAGAAGCGAAAGCTGAAAGGTGGAGGGTGGAAGGAGTATATAAGGAACCTGTACAAGGGACGTGAACTTCGAGGTAATGTTATATAAATGGAAGAAGACATAGATGACGATTACATGGGGAATGTGATACTTCGAGAAGAATTTCACAGAGCACTGAAAGATTTAAGTCGATACAAGGCCCAGGGAGTAGAAGACATTCTATCAGATCTATTGATAGCCTTGGGATAGTTAGCCATGACAAAACTCTTCCATCTGGTGAGCAAGATGTATGAGACAGGTGAAACACTCTGAGACTTCAAGAATAATCTACTAATTTCAATTCCAAAGAAAACAGGTGCTGACAGATGTGAATATTACCGAATAAGTCATAGTTGATAAATACTAACACAAATTCCTTACAGAAGAATGGAAAAAGTTGGTAGAAGCCGACCTCGGGGAGGATCAGTTTGGATTCTGGAGTAATATAGGAACACAAAAAAGCAAAACTGACCCTACGACTTATCTTAGAAGATAGGTTAAAGAAAAACAAACCTACGTTTAAAGCATACAGGGAGTGAAATGCTATTTACAAATTGTACATTAATCAGATGACAGCAATGAGATTCGAGCGGCCTGAAAGGGAGGCAGTGGTTGAGAAGAGAGTGAGACAGGATTGTAGCCTATTCCAGATGTTATTCAATCTCTACATTGAACAGACATAAAGGAAACCAAAGAAAAATCTGATGCAGAAATCAAAGTCCAAGAAGAAGAAATAAAAACTTTTGAGGTTTGTCGATAACATTGTAATTCTCTAAGAGACAACAAAGGACTTGGAAGAGGAGTTGAACGGAATGGACAGTGTCTTGAAATGATGGTATAAGATGAACATCAACATCAGCAAAACGAAGATAATGGAATGTAATCGAATCAAATCAGATGATGCTCAGGGAACTAGAATATGAAACGAGACACTTAAAGTGTAGATGAGTTTCGTTATTTGGGCAGCAAAATAACTGATGATGACCGTAGTAGAGAGAATATAAAACGTAGACTCACAATTTGCAGAAAGACGTTTTTGAAGAAAAGAAATTTGTTAACGTAGAGTATAGGTTTAAGTGCCAGGAAGTCTTTTATGAAAGTATTTGTATAGAGTGTAGCCATGTAAGGAAATGAAATAAGGATGATAAACAGTTTAGTCAAGAAGAGAATAGAAGCTTTTGTAACGTAGTGCTACAGAAGAACGCTGAAGATAAGAAAATCACGTAACTAATGAGGAGGTGCTGAACAGAGTTAGAGAGAAAATAAAATTGTGGCCCAACCTGTCTAGAAGAAGGCATCGATTGCTAGGACGCAGTCTGAGACATCATGGGATCACCGATTTAGTACTGAAGGGAAGTGTGGAAGGGTAAAAATCGTAGTGGGGGAAAAAGAGGTGAATATAGTAAGCAGATTCAGAAGGATGTAGGTTACAGTCGTTATTTGGAGCTGATGAGGCTCGCACAGAATAGGGCAGCACCAACAGCTGCATCAAACCAGTCTTCGGACTGAATGCCACAACAACAACAACAACAATAACTATAACAACATCTAAGTGCAGTAGAGCTGTGTTAAGGGATAAATTGTGTTCTGGGGGTGTAACGGTATAGAGGATACAAGCGCAAGGGAAGGTAAGTCGGCGGATTGCGGTTCGTGGACTTTCCCCTGTCACAGACTTGCAAAATGAAGAGCGAGCAGGAAATTCCCAATTCTCTCTACCGTACTACATTACAAAAAACAACCGCAGGATACTTCCCAAAGTTAGACCGAACGTCCCACAAGGTCCCTTATGAGTCACTGGCGACACAGGGCGAAGACACTCCTTTAGGGTGGTGCTTATTTTCGGCTGACTGTGTTAATGCTACATTGAATACAGATATGGGCTGCTAATAATACACACACAAGAAAAGCAAATGGATAGATTCTACCTAAAACTCTGCACACAGTTCTACATTGTTATAGGGAAATTGATCATTCCTCGCCCTCTACAGCAGATGTAGCATTCTTCCGCGGAAAGCGACTTCCACCACCGAGTTGCCAATGAAAGTGTCTTCCTGTTGCATTTATGACCCAAAAAGGACACGTTGTCCTTCTGTCTAAATGTCGGTGCTTGTCGAAGACGCTTCTCGGTGTATCCACCTAGGTTATTTAATCCCTTAACCTACAACCACGTGTGAGACTCGTGGTCCAGTATTCGTGCTAAGTGTGATTATCAAGGACCTGACCTCTCCTACGTCTGTCGGGCGAAACGTAAACCTCATGGGGCTGGCCCGTGGCACGTTATTCGGCCCACACGTAAACTTCACGTGCTTAGCTCGTGGTACGACGGTGGCGACTTATGCGTCGCACCACACACAGACCACGCTCGGGATGGAGTCGCATTGTCTCTTTGTATTGCACTCAGTTACATTTTATTCTTGGTCGCGTTCCCATGAGGACATACAGCGTGTTAAAAAAAATAATACTTTGAGAGGTGACAGTATTCGGTCGAAACAAGAAAAATAAGTCCAATAAACGTGGATCCGCAAACGCATATTTTCCGAGATAAACACGTGTTTATAGGAAGGGCTGTGCGACGCTTGGTTGTAGATTCTAGGAGAGCCGTTGCATTAGCGTCCTGTCAAAAGTGTCGGCATGATATTAAGATGTCTCACTCACGGTACTTCACCTGCTATTGGACGGTCTGCAGTCAGTTGTGTGGGTCGAGTTGTGTTGCAGGCTACGTTAGTTTTTCTCATTTTTATATGCCTTCTACAGTACTATCAACCCTGGGTACGTATCACGGTGTTTTACCTTCTTCCAAACACGGATTCGCTTATGTGTGTACTGTTACTGCCGTTTTGTACCTACACATGTTGTAATACACTACTGGTCATTAAAACTGCTACACCAAGAAGAAATGTAGATGATAAACGGGTATTCATTGGACAAATATATTATACTAGAACTGACATGTGATTACATTTTCACGCAATTTGGGTGCATACATCCTGAGAAATCAGTACCCAGAACAACCACCTCTGGCAGTAATAACGGCCTTGATACGCCTGGGCATTGAGTCAAGTAGAGCTTGGATGGCGTGTACAGGTAGAGCTGCCATGCAGTTTCAACACGCTACCACAGTTCATCACGAGTAGTGACTGGCGTCTTGTGACTAGCCAGTTGCTCGGCCACGATTGACCGGACGTTTTCAATTGGTGAGAGATCTGGAGAATGTGCTGGCCAGGGCAGCAGTCGAACATTTTCTGTATCCAGAAAGGCCCGTACAGGACCTGCAACATGTGGTCGTGCATTATCCTGCTGAAATGTAGGCTTTGGCATGGATCGAATGAAGGGTACAGCCACAGGTCGTAACACATCTGAAATGTAAAGTCCACTGTTCAAAGTGCCGTCAGTGCGAACAAGAGGTGACCGAGACGTGTAACCAATGGCACCCCATACCATCACGCCGGGTGATACGCCAGTATTGCGATGACGAATACACGCTTCCATTGTGCGTTCACCGCGGTGTCGTCAAACACGGATGCGACCATCGTGATGCTGTAAACATAACCTGAATTCATCTGAAAAAATGACGTTTTGCCATTCGTGCACCCAGGTTCGTCGTTGAGTACACTACCGCAGGCGCTCCTGTCTGTGATGCAGCGTCAAGGGTAACCGCAGCCATGGTCTCCGAGCTGATAGTCCATGCTGCTGCAAACGTCGTCGAACTGTTCTTGCAGATGGTTGTTGTCTTGCAAACGTCCCCATCTGTTGACTCAGGAATCTAGATGTGGCTGCACGATCCGTTACAGCCATGCGGATAAGATGCCTGTCATCTCGACTGCTAGTGATACGAGGCCGTTGGGATCAAGCACGGCGTTCCGTGTTACCCTCCTGAACCCACCGATTCCATATTCTGCTAACAGTCATTGTATCTCGACCAACGCGAGCATCAATGTCGCGATACGATAAACCGCAATCGTGATAGGCTACAATCCGACCTTTACCAAAGTCGGAAACGTGATGGTACGCATTTCTCCTCCTTACATCTTCGTGGTGTAGCAATTTTAATGGCCAGTAGTGTACTTTAATTATGTATTTTCATTCTCACGACGTTTTATAACCTAGATGTTTATGTGTCCTGAGTAATTCTTGCACGTTGCTTGAATAAATATCATTTCTGCAAATCAAACTATCAGTCAGCAACCATTAAAGTAAATCATTAAATTGAAATTCCCAGCTCCTCCAACCATAAACAATAGTCAAGGCCCATGACGAGTTCAGGAAATTATCATATAACATTAACAATGCGTGCGGCAGTTGATTTTGAAGTAACCTGTTAAATTCGTGAGGGTAATCTCTTAGTTTATATGATGTGGGGTGATAGATTCAACATCAGTCTAATCTGCATACCCACACAGCACCTGATGTCCAGACACTCTGAGACCAAAACGGTACTAAAACAGTGGATGACAGACTAAAGGACGAAATACTAAATGTCTTTTTCCAAAGCTGTTTCACCGAGGAAGATTGCACTGTAGGTCCTTCTCTAGATTGTCGCACAGATGACAGAATGGTAGATATCGAATTAGATGACAGAGGGATAGAAAGGCAATTAAAATTGTTCAAAAGAAGAAAGGCCGCTGGACCTGATGGGATACCAGTTCGATTTTACACAGAGTACACGAAGGAACTTGCCCCCGTCTTGCAGCGCTGTACCATAGGTCTCTAGAAGAGCGTAGCGTTCCGAAGGATCGGAAAAGGGCACAGGTCATCCCCGTTTTCAAGAAGGAACGTCGAGCAGATGTGCAGAACTATAGGCATATCTGAGCCGAGTATCGATTCGTGCTACACCTTGTGTTTAGATTGCATTGGTTTTCATTTTCTTCCCCTGACATGTTTGTTTGATATGTTGTCTGTCATTAAATGGTTGCGTGGTTGTCTTTTCCCTCTGCTATCGACATCTGCGTTTTTTTTTTTTTTTTTTTTTTTTTGCTTCCAGGAAACTGCTGTGGAGGAAGTGAGATCTTTGACCGGTTGTAACCTCGTGTGGTGGCGCGGAAGTAGGGGCGTTGTGCGCTCAGTGAGTCTGGTGGACACGGGAGGGAGTTTGGTTCTCCAGCGCAAGGCAGGCGTGGTCGGTTGTACCGAGTCGCCACGTGATGTATGTCGGTTGTGTGTAACGAGCGGGTCGAGTTGACGGTAGAGCTCCCCACATGTTGGTTGTATACAGAATCGCTCCACGAGTAGTTGCTGTTCATTTCGCCTTGGTAGGACGTTAACAAGCTTCTTTAAATCCTCCGTTTCAACACTGGAGTTTAAAAGGAGACACCTAACATGAAGGAGCGGTCACTACCCGTCAACGTTGCAGAGAAGACGTGAACTCCGGTGACAGAGCGTGTTGTCGCGTGACCGTGCCGTGTTGGGTACGCTGGTGACGCGTGCGCGGTCGGATGTGTGGATCCTTGCCATCGGAGGTCGTGTTCGAGCATAATTGCAAGTTAAGTTCGTGGAAGGTTTAATCATTAAGTAATAATTTGGTGTAACCAGCGTCTCTTCTGCCTTGTGGCCTCCAGCGACCGGGTTTCCTGTCCCTGGCACCGGTGTAATTGAAGACAGTGATCTTTCCTCCTCCTCTCGTTACTGTCCGATGGGAGGTGTAGTTTTGGCAGTTTAATTGTTTCCCTATTCTGTCGTGGGTTATGAGTAAATTCATGCTCCTTGTTGGTTGATCATGTGGTCGCTCATTCAGGACTGTGTGGTGTAATGTTTGCTTGCACGAGGTTAGCTCTAATTCTGTCAGCAAGTTAAGCCATCTTATAATAAGTTTTCGCTGGCTAAAAGTCGGTGCAGTGATCAACCTGAGAGTGGCAATTTTGTTTACGGGCGTATTTAAATTGGTCAGTATTCTCTCTAGCCTGAGCATCCCTGAGTGGGTGATTTGTGGCCGTCTTACACGGGTCCGTCATATCTGTTATGTTCTAATGATATTCCAGGACACTTTTGTTTAAAAAAATTTTAATATTCCTCCAAGTTTGTAAATTCCTCTTATTGCCATTAATCGTGTGTTTGCTGAGACCTGTTTCATTTTTTTCAATGGCGGTGTCGGTAGCTTCGCTACCTCACCGTACTTTATGAACAAAGTTCTGTATTTACTTTAGTGGCCTGTTTACTAATGTTCTTTAAATTTTTTAAATTGTTGTATTTCTATAAATTAATTTGATTGGCGTTAGCGGCGTGTTTTAAAAGGTAGTTTATTGCTGTACTGCTAGCTTCTGTGTGTGTTTTTTTTAATTTTTTTTTAAATGTTGTGTTGCTATAAATTACTTGATTGCCGATAGCGGCGTGTTTAAAAGGCTGTTTATTGCCGTACTGCTAGTTTCTGTAAGATACGAATAAAACATTTGTGAAAGTCTCAACTCGACAGTAAACTACTAGAAATTCGGCCCCGTTTCCCAACTTGTGGTGTGGCTTGTAGTAACCGTAACCACTGTATGTGTCAATATCTCTAACGTCGATCAGTTGTAGAATTTTGGAACACGTATTATGTTCGAGTATAATGACTTTTCTGGAGACAAGAAATCTACTCTGTAGGTATCAGCATGGGTTTCGAAAAAGACGATCATGTGAAACCCAGCTCGCGCTATTCGTCCAAGGGGCTCAGAGGGCCATAAACACGGGTTCCCAGGTAGATGCCGTGTTTCTTGACTTCCGCAAGGCGTTCCATACAGTTCCCCACAGTCGTTTAATGAACAAAGTAAGTAAGAGTATATGGACTGTCAGACCAAATGTGTGATTGGATTGAAGAGTTCCTAGATAACAGAACGCAGCATGTCATTCTCAATGGATTGCTTCTTCTTCTTCCGAAGTAAGAGTAATTTGAGGTGTGCCGCAGGGGAGTGTCGTAGGACCGTTGCTATTCACAATATACAGGGTGAGTCACCTAATGTTACCGCTGGATATATAAACCACATCAAATACTGACGAAGCGATTCCACAGACCGAACGTGAGGAGAGGGGCTAGTGCAATTGTTTAATACAAACCATACAAAAATGCACGGAAGTATGTTTTTTAACACAAACCTACGTTTTTTTAAATGGAACCATGCTAGTTTTGTTAGCACATCTGAACATATAAACAAATACGTAATCAGTGCCGTTTGTTGCATTGTAAAATGTTAATTACATCCGGAGATATTGTAACCTAAAGTTGACGCTTGAAACCTCCGACGTTCAGTTGCGTGTTGTAACAAACACGGGCCACGGTCGGCGAGCAGCATCTGCAGGGACATGTTTACGATGACGACCGTGTTTACGAGTGTGGCTGTAGTGCACTGTTGTGGTTTGGTCTAGCTGTCGCAGTGTCCGCATGTAGCGCTTGCTGCTATTGTTATTCTGCATTCGTCTCCGCACGCAGACCAACTGTAGTACACCGTGTTACCAGACGTCTGTGATAGTGTAGTGTTGTAGGAACTGTGACCATGGTGTATTCGAACTCTGAAAAGGCGGAGATGATATCTATGGCGAGTGTCGACGAAATGCAGCTGAAGCCTGCAGGGTGTATGCAGAACGGTACCCGGACAGAGAGCATCCAACGTGCCGCACATTGCAAAACATCTACCGCCATCTGTATGCAACAGGTATGGTCGTAGCACGCAAACGGGTCCGTAACAGACCCGTCACAGGAGAAGCGGGTGCAGTTGGTGTGTTAGCTGCTGTTGCCATGAACCCACACATGAGTACACGGGACATTGCGACAGCCGGTGGACTGAGTCAAAGTAGTGTCATGCGCATACTGCATCGTCACCGCTTTCACCCGTTTCATGTGTCGCTACATCAGCACTTACATGGTGATGACTTTAATCATCGAGTGCAATTCTGTCAATGGGCATTAACAGAGAATGCACTGCAGCTCTACCTGTTTACCGATGAAGCGGGTTTCACAAACCATGGGGCAGTGAATCCACGGAACATGCATTACTGGTCAGTGGACAATCCTCGCTGGCTCAGACAGGTAGAGCGACAGCGACCGTGGACTGTAAATGTATGGTGCGGAATCATTGGCGATCACCTCATTGGTCCTCAATTCATCGCAAGGGCCCAAACAGCTGCAACATACATCGCGTTTCTACAGAATGATCTGCCAACGTTGCTCGAAAATGTCCCACTGGAAACGCGTCGACGTATGTGGTATCAGCATGATGGTGCACCTGCACATTCCGCAATTAACACTAGACGGACCCTTGACAGGATGTTCGACGGGCGTTTCATAGGACGTGGAGGACGCATAAATTGGCCAGCCCGTTTTCCTGATCTTACACCTCTGGACTTCTTTCTGCGGGGTACGTTAAAGGAGAATGTTTACCGTGATGTGCCTACAACCCCAGAGGATATGAAACAACGTATTGTGGCAGCCTGCGGCGACATTACACCAGATGTACTGCGGCGTGTACGACATTCATTACACCAGAGATTGCAATTGTGTGCAGCAAATGATGGCCACCACATTGAACATCTATTGGCCTGACATGTCGGGACACACTCTATTCCACTCCGTAATTGAAAACGGAAACCACGTGTGTACGTGTACCTCACCCCTCATGGTAATGTACATGTGCGTCAGTGAAAAAGACCAATAAAAAGGTGTTAGCATGTGGACGTAATGTGCTGTTCCAGTCTCTTCTGTACCTAAGGTCAATCACCGTTCCCTTTGGATCCCTACGTAATTCGGTGCTCACCGATACACACGATCGAACAGCGGAGGAGTGGTACTCAAGCGTCAACTTTAGGTTACAATATCTCCGGATGTAATTAACATTTTACAATGCAACAAACGGCACTGATTACGTATTTGTTTATATGTTCAGATGTGCTAACAACACTAACGGGGTTCCATTTAAAAAAAGCGAAGGTTTGTGTTAAAAAACATACTTCCGTACATTTTTTTATGGTTTGTATTAACCAATTACACTAGCCCCTCTCCTCACGTTCGGTCTGTGGAATCGATCCGTCAGTATTTGATGTGGTTTACGAAATATATCCAGCGGTAATGTTAGGTGACTCACCCTGTATATAAATGACCTTGTGGATAACATCGGAAGTTCACTGAGGCTTTTTGCGGATGATGCTGTGGTATATCGAGAGCTTGTAACAATGAAAAATTGTACTGAAATGCAGGAGGATCTACAACGAATTGACGCATGGTGCAGGGAATGGAAATTGACTCTCAATGTACACAAGTATAATGTGCTGCAAATACATAGAAAGAAAGATCCTTTATCATTTAGCTACAATATAGCAGGTCAGCAACTGGAAGCAGTTAATTCCATAAATTATCTGGGAGTAGGCATTAGGAGTGATTTAAAATGGAATGACCATATAACGTTTATCGTCGGTAAAGCAGATGCCAGACTGAGATTAATTGGAAGAATCCTAAGAAAATGCAATCCGAATACAAAGGAAGTAGGTTACAGTACAGTTGTTTGCCCACTGCTTGAATACTGCTCACCAGTGTGGGATCCGTACAAGATAGGGTTGATAGAAGAGATAGAGAAGATCCAACGGAGAGCCGCGCGCTTCGTTACAGGATCATTTAGTAATCGCGAAAGCGTTACGGAGATGATAGATAAACTCCAGTGGAAGACTCTGCAGGAGAGACGCTCAGTAGCTCGGTACGGGCTTTTATTGAAGTTTCGAGAACATACCTTCACCGAGGAATCAAGCAGTATATTGCTCCCTCCTAAGTATATCTCGCGAAGAGACCATGAGGGTAAAATCAGAGAGATTAGAGCCCACACAGAGGCCTACCGACAATCTTTCTTTCCACGAACAATACGAGACCGGAATTGAAGGGAGAACCGATAGAGGTACTCAAAGTACCCTCCGCCACACACCGTCAGGTGGCTTGCGGAGTATTGATGTAGATGTAGATGAGCGAGAAGTCATGTTCATAGCACACCCAGATTCTGGCACTTTGAGATAAAGACCGTGGTTTCTGTTAACGATAACCCGAGTGAGTGGGCTGTGATCGTGGTGCGGAAAAAACCCGCAGATCATCGCGGCACGGCCTCTGGCCTGAAACACACCCGGCACTCACCACGGGTTAAACACCTCGTAGGGTCGTCGGTGTGGACTCGTCGGCGTCCACCGTCTCAAAAGAGGCGGTGCGGCGTCGCGACCCTTCCAACCGCACTGCACGCCTCCTGTCAGGGCTGCCCGATGTGTGCCGTTTGGGCTACTGAAGCCGTCAGCTTTATGTTGCTGCTGTAAGCAATGTCCTTTTGCGAGGTACCCGACTACAAAATGGGCACTGGATGTGGTTCCGTTCGCAACGTTCGCTCGGAAACTGGTTGAGACAGGCCTGTGTTTACTGACAGCAATAGTGCGTGCTGGGTTTGAAACCGCTCGTCACTGACGAGACGTGACACACCTTCCTGGCGTCTGTCGATTAGGATCTTTTTACGACCGCTGCCGTTACGCCTTGCTACGTGGCTGCCAGTACTGCAACATCTCCTGTAGGCACACTGGATAGTCCGCGTTGATAGGCCAACAAGGGTGGCAACTTCATTCACGCAGTGAGTACGTCTGAACACGATAGGCGCTCTCTGCCATTCTCTTATGTCTCGATGTCGACCCATCTTTCTCCGTTGAGTCAAACGACAGACTGACACACACACACACACACACACACACACACATACACACCACTCAATGTTGTAACTTACGCCAGCAGTGGAGGGCCACATGACCACGTGGTATGGGTGCCATATTGTCTACACGCGATCAGTGAGGTGTTTTTGAAGAGTGACTAATGTTTTTTTCCCAGTGGTATATACCAGAGTGTTTAAGAAGTGATGGTCAATATTCAGGGATACGACAGGAATGATGAAACTTCCTGGCAGATTAAAACTTATTTGTTGTTCGGCACACAGTTTTAATCTGCCAGAAAGTTTCATATCAGCGCACACTCCGCTGCAGAGTGAAAATCTCACTCTGGAAACATCCCCTAGGCTACGGCTAAGCATGTCTCCGCAATATCCTTTCTTTCAGGAGTGGTAGTTCTCCCAGGTTCGCAGAAGAGCTTCTGTAAAGTTGGGAAGGTAGGAGACGAGATACTGGCAGAAGTAAAGCTGTAAGGACGGGGCGAGAGTCGTGCCTGGGTAGTTCAGATGGTAGAGCACTTGTCCGCGAAAGGCAAAGGTCCCAAGTTCGAGTCTCGGTCCGGCACACAGTTTTAATCTGCCAGGAAGTTACATATCAGCGCACACTCCGCTGCAGAGTGAACATTTCATTCTGGACAGAAATGATCATTCGAAACAAAAAAGTGAAGTAAACATGGACTCTAAAGCGCATACCTCAAGAGCTGTGAACAATTCTTGATCTTCGATGCTGTGAAACAAATCCCTCCTACTGCAAGCTCTTTGCTCTCCATATTTTGGGAAGTGGTAGTATGGACCAAAACAGAAAAGAAATGTGCAGTAAACATGTGCTCTAAAACGCATACCTTAAAAGTTATGAGCACGTATTCATTAGAAGAGTTGTGTTTCAAATTAGCAAAGATGAACAAGTGCTCGTAAGGTATACATTTTAGAGCACATATTTTGGTCCGTACTACCACTTCCCAAAATATGGAAACTATAGACCTTACAGTAGAAGAGATTTGTTTCACAGTATCGAAGATCAAGAATTGCTCATAGCTCTTAAGATATGCGTTTCAGAGCCCATGTTTACTTGACTTTTTTGTTTCGAATGATCATTACTGTGATCTGCCTGAATACTGACCATCACCTCTGAAACACTATCTATATATAAGAGAGACAGAGACAGAGAGAGAGAGAGAGAGAGAGAGAGAGAGAGGGAGGGAGGGAGAGGAGAAAGATATTTCCATAGTTGTCAGTGTGGATAGATCACCACTAGTCGCAACTTGTTCTTAGTATATCTTACAACACTAGCCTGCAGTGGCTGCTTCTACCTGTTAGTGTATAACTTCACCCACATTCCTGGAACGTCTCCTTCATGACGATGTGGTTAACGTAGCCAAGCATTGATCGACTTCTACTAATTCCCCCCTGGCTCCCTTCTTTACATACTTCCTATTCACCTCCATTGCCAAACTGACAGTTCGTTGATGTCTCAGAATGTGTCCTGTCGACCTACCTCTTCTTTTCGTCGCATTATACTATAATGTTTTTCCTCAATTTGATTGAGTGCTTCCTTATTAATTTCTCGAGCTACTCATCTAATCTTCAGTATTCTTCTGTAACACGGCATTTCAAAATTCTTTGTTTTCTTCCTATGTGAACTGCTTATTCTCCGCGTTTCACATCCGTACAACATCGCGCATTACGGGATGTTCTTAGGCACACAATTTTAGAAAATCTGCGTTTCATTTAGCTTCCAAAAAGAAGCGTTTCATAACAACAGTGAAAGTTCTTAACAAATAAGTTGACTGGTGGAACAAATTAATAAAGTTGACTTATGCAAATTCGATTCCAAGCTGTATGTTATAATAAATCGGCCGTGAAACATAAAATAGTTTCCCAAAGAACTTTAAAGTACCACTATCACCTACACATGTTACTGTTTCCTGCCCACTGAGCTCAAGCATAGGCTTGTTTCGGTTACTGCTATTTTCAGTAAAACTTTTCGAGGTATGTGACGAGGTCAGTATGTTGTTGTGTAAGATCTGAACGTGGGCCTTGCGCAGTCGCAAACACAGCACCCTGGTGAAGGTCATGTGCAACGTTGGCCGAAAATCCGTCGGTCTACATAACAACATGACAATGTGGTCACTTGCCAGAAAAGTTTAACTGAAGACAATCCGGCGTGTTTTATCCGGTAAAATCCATGATACTGCTGTTGCTGTATTCTTTAGTTTGAGGTTGAAAACTGGCAATCAACTGTTTCGGAGTTGTGGCGTTTCTATTTAAGATATACCTGACACGATGATAGGACACACGACCGTAGACACTAGAGAACATGTCAGTGTGCACTCAAACAGCTGCCATATCCGTAACATGCACAGCCTGGGCAAGTGTGGGAGGCGATTCTCGAGGTTGTTAAAATGGTATTAAATAATAAGAGTGTTACTGGAATGAGACTGAAGGAAACCCAAATTTATCCTCCAAAAGTGGGGCAACTGCCGTGGGATACAGCAGCTTCATTTGGGTCACAGGCGACGTTGGCCGAAAGGTTGGTCTGTATAACATCATCTGGATACCTGACGCGTTCTCACTCATGAGCAACTTCGGTATCCTTTAAATAATCGTCTGTGTTTCGGCGCATATTTAAGGAACAATTTCAATGACAGCTGTCACGCGGTGGATCTGAACGTCAGTCAGCAAGATTCATCTCTCCCGAGACACGACCGGACATACAGCCTGCTGCACTGTTCACGGATCGCGGGTGGGCAGCGGGAAGAAAGGCGACCAACTGCGGCGGTGCTTATCGACTACACGTCCCGGCCAGACCGCGTCTAATACGTTACGCAGGGCGAGACAATGGCCGCGATTGCTCCGGCCTCTGCGCGAGTAAAACAAAAAAAAAAAAAAAAAAAATGCGAATGCTTCATCTTGAAGCGGAAGGTCCTGCAGTGTGGTTCAGAACATACTGCGACGAGACACTAGCGTTACATTGTTAGGTCACAGCAGCTGGCCAAATTCAGTGTGAGCTTTATCATGTAATTATCTTTTTTTTCGTTATTGTAATTTCATACCTCTCGCCCAACATTCACAGGAGGAGTGAGATGTCTTCGATACAGCTACCCTGCTCTTCAACTTAAGGGGAATCGTACCGCCCAAAATGACAAAATTTGACATTTTTACTTTTATGCAAATTATGAAAATATGGATGTTTATGCTTAATTTGGTATTGGTTTTATTGAAATATTCGATTATTTACTATTTTAAACAAATGTTTGAAAATAATCATGCAATGACATTTCCGAGAATTTTGTTTTCCATCATTTCGCATATTGGCATTTTCCTCTGGAGCTATATAGTCTAGAAGGCTGTGGTTTCTTTTGTTTTGTAGAGAACTGTCAGTTTCATAAGTTGCCTACACTGGCAGTACTTCGCAGTAAACTCTTTGAAATGTTCATTTGTTTGTGTTTGACAACAACAGCCGGCCGCGGTGGTCTAGCGGTTCTAGGCGCGCAGTCCGGAACCGCGCGTCTGCTACGGTCGCAGGTTCGAATCCTGCCTCGGGCATGGATGTGTGTGATGTCCTTAGGTTGGTTAGGTTTAAGTAGTTCTAAGTTCTAGGGGACTGATGACCACAGATGTTAAGTCCCATAGCGCTCAGAACCATTTGAACCATTTTTTTTTTGACAACAACATTTATCCACTAGCCGCGTTTTAGTTTCTGTGTTTCCTGTGATAGTTTTCATCATGACTAAACCAAAAGGAGTGTTTAAAAAAATACAAAACAAAGGAGACAGATACTACAGAAAAAATATAGCGGCAGTAAAAAGAGTGGTTAGCGCCGAAGGGCGTGATAATTTGGTTGTAAATAGTGACAGTCCTTCTACTCCTCTGAGTGTTTCCAAGAAAAAAGTGCTGGGTAATGATGTAATATACAACGCAGCTTCAGACAGTGAAACAAACTGCAATATCATTATTAATCTCCATATACTTATTTCAGCAGTGTGTGAAACAGTGTGTTGTCGTATATGTGAAGGGGAAATGGAAATTTCTGAAAAGCTATCTCAACGCAATAGTCTTGTGTGCACTTAACAAATGTGTTTGGACTGTAAAGGCGAAAAGACTTTCAAGACTTCAGAAGTAAGTGTAAAGAATGGACTTTTTGACACTAATCTAAGATACTTCTATGGACTTAGATGCATAGGAAAAGACCATTACGCTGGTAAGGTTCTTTTTGGCTTGCTGAACCTCCCTTGTTCTATCAAATACAACTCCACAGTAAGAAGTAGTGTCAAAGCGTGTGCTATGGAGTCAATGACTACAGCAGCAGAGCAGGCTGTAGCAAAAAATTGTAGTTCTGACATAGCAATGTCATTCGACGGATCCTGGCAAAAAAGAAGTTTCCAGTCAGAGAATTCATGTGCATCTATTATCAGCATCGACAATGGGAAAGTGCTGGATGTTGATGTGTTGACCATGTACTGTCAGGGTTGTAGGCAATCAGGCAAGAGTACTGTAAAGCAAACTAAGCATGAAATGAATTGTCAGAGAAACTATGAAGGAACTAGTGGAGCGATGGAGGTTGCTTCTGCAGTGAAAATATTCCAACGTTCCCAGTATGACCGTGCTGTTAGCTACATGAGTTTTCTTAGGGATGGAGGCTCACAATCGTATAAGGCAGTGGTGGAGAGTAAACTCTATGGTGATTTGTCAATTACAAAACTAGAGTGCATTTATCATGTGCAAAAAAGGATGGGCATGAGCCTACGTAGACTCAAACAGCAGTTGGAAAGTACCAAGTTATCTGATGGTCTACGTATAAGACGTCGACTGACTGATAAACAAATTGATCAGATTACACAATATTATGGTATGGCTATTAGAAGTAACAGAGATAATTTAGATGGTATGAAGAGAGCCGTTTGGGCAATTTATTTTCACAAGCTGTCTACAGATGCTGAACCAATACACAACTTGTGTTCCACTGAATGGTGTAAATACTTGAAGGCGAAAGAGGAGGGTAAAGTAGACACTTTCTCGCACAAAATTACCATACCAAATGCTGTTATGCTTGCCATGAAACCTATGTTTCAGGATCTTGCCCAACCAGACTCCCCTTGATAGTTGTAAAACACATAAATCCATTCACAACAACGAAAAAGTTGACAAATTTAAAGGCCAAGATCTTGTCAGCCTAAGGCGCAAGTGCAGCCACCATTATTAAAGAGAGTTTTTCGATTACGATTACTGATGAAACATCAGAGCAGGCACTGTTTGACTCTACTGTTCGGCCAGTGCTCGATTATCATGTGAGGTCCAGACAGGTGCACATGGTCAGCATGCCGGAGACTGGGAGCTCGAAAGTTAGACGAGTAACGGAGCCCCTCGGAGAAAAAGTAGGCAGTTCAGGAAAGAAGGCCAATGCGTTCTCGATACTTTCGCCGAGGAGTCCCGTCCGAGATGTGGAGGAGGCTCTGCCGGGGGCTTCTGAACGCACTGGGTGCGACCGACTGCGTATCGTAGCCCATGCCGGCACGAACGCCGCTTGCAGCCTGGTTTCTGAGACTATCGTTTGACAATGGGAGCTCCCCATCGCACCCCGCTCAGATTTAGTGGTACGATGCCCAGTAGATAAACCGTCAGAACCTGAACACAGATCAGGGTGAAAACAAGAAGACGCGTACTGAACTGCGAAGAAAGAAGCGAAATAGAAAAAAAAATGGCTCTGAGCACTATGGGACTTAACTTCTGAGGTCATCAGTCCCCTAGAACTTAGAACTAATTAATCCGAACTAACCTAAGGACATCACACACATCCACGCCCGAGGAAGGATTCGAACCTGCGACCGTAGCGGTCGCTCGGTTCCAGACTGTAGAGCCTAGAACCGCTCGGCCACCCCGGCCGGCGCGAAATAGAAACAATGAACAGTCCAAGCTCAAGATTTGCAACATCGAGGGAGTGTAAATACCTTCGTGGTTGTGTGGTGACAGTGTTGGACTGCTGAGAAGGAGGCCCGTGTTCAAACGTGTTCAAATCTCCCTCGTGCGCCACATACATTTTTTTTCTTCACAAAATTAGGAACTGACCGTCCGGTCATCGCCGTGTCTGTTGACTGTATTCAAATTTGTGTCTGTGTCGTGGTTTAACGCCAGTTTGTGATAGTGAGATGTAAGGAAGGCACCTCCAGACAGCGGTGCATCCTATTTGCTCTACAGAGGTACCGCATGTTATGACTCTTAAGTTCCGTTTTGAAAATTTTGACTCTTGAATTAATTTGTTGAAACGTAGTTCACAGCAGTTTGTTGTTTTCACTGTTGTGAAGGTCTATCCGTCATCTCCCCTGCTGTGCATTATTCATCACGTTTACCTGGTAATACATTCTTACCATGTGATTCATATTCTATAGCCAATGTATAGCACTTTTGCCAATACTACACAAGGAGAACAGATACGTCAATGACCAGATGGAAAGTTCATAATTTTGTGAAAAAAATACGCACTAATTAGATTTGAAGAAAGATCCAGCCCGCCAGGGTAGCCGAGAGCGCTAACGCGCTGCTTTCTGGACTCGGGTAGGCGCGCCGGCCCCGGATCGAATCCGCCCAGCGGATTAACGACGAGGGCCGGTGTGCCAGCCAGCCTGGATGTGGTTTTCGGTGGTTTTCCACATCCCGCTAGGTGAATACCGGGTTGGTCCCCGCGTTCCGCCTCATTTACACGCGTCGCAGACATGTGAAACACGTCCGCACTATTTCACGATTTACACTAGACGCAGACAGTTGGGGTACACTGATTCCGTCCTGGGAGGTACGGGGTGGCGGCAGGAAGGGCATCCGGCCATCCCTGACCCTAACATTGCTAAATCCATAGTAACCACGCCGACCCTGCGATCGCTGCGGGACTATGGCGTCAGCGAAAGAAAGAAGATTTGAAAAAAGATCTGCCGTTTTGCCGTCCAACATCGTGACCACACAACCACAACTCCGCCCTTCTTGCAATTTGCTCGATGTTGCACATCTTGAACTAGGACCGTTCTCTGTTTCATTCAAATGACGATGTTTGCTCTTCGTGAATTGTTGAGAATTTTTGTAAATTTGTGCTAAGTTCCTATGGGACCAAACTGCTTAGGTCATCGGTCCCTAGGCTTACACCCTACTTAATCTGACTTAAACTAACTTACGCTAAGAACAACACATACACCCATGCCCCCGAGGGAGGACTCGAACATCCGACGTGGGGAGCCGTGCGGCCCGTGGCAAGACACTGTTGAGAGTTGCTACGAGAGATAAGAAAACATGAACTGGATCAGAAAACAGAATAGCATCGAATGGAGTGACTGTGATCGTTAAGAAAATTAAATGGCGTCGAGCGGGTCATATAGGCAGCCGAATGGATGGAAGCCGGACCAAAGAAGTTCGTGGCTTGTCGCAAGTGACAGGTAAAGGCTGAGGTGACGACCCAGCACAAAGTGGGCGGATGACGTTAGAAAGCATGCGCAAGAAGTTGAAGGCATGCATCTCAAGACGGCAGGATATGCCTTTATTCAACAATGGGTAGGAATTTAGTGCCTTTCAAATAATTTTCCACAAACCAAGACAATATTTCATACTGATGTAGACAAGATGTCTTTATGGTGCGGAAAGTGGGTATTGATCCTGAACAATAAAGGGTGCGAGATCCTCCGCTTGAGTATTAAAAACAATCCGTTTAATTTATGTTACGCTATAAATAATACGAATTTAAGGGTTGTCAATTCAATTTAATACCTGGGTATTACAATTAAGAATAACTTCAAATGGAACCATGACGTAGGAAATGTTATAAGCGAAGGCTAATCGAAGGCTCCGTTTTATTGGCAGAACACTTAGAAGATGCCACAAATATATAAGCCACCGGCAAATGAAAACGAGACAGATGGGAAAAAGCAAGTAAACTGTTCATTATTTCGAAAGTTATCACCATAACTGTCAATACATTTATCTCCCTGTCAGACAAGACAGTCAGTGCGTTCATGAAAAAATGTTTATGGTTGCCTACGACAACACGATTGTATCCCGGCGTGTACCTCGTCGTATGAAGCAAATCGACAGCCACGAATTTTTTCCTCGAGATCTCCAAAAAAGTAAGGAATTCTGATGGGAAGAGGTCGGGAGCGTATGGAGAATGTATGGAGAATGTGTAAGGGCTTGCAACGAAACTACGGCTGTCGATAAAATATCGATATACCGATATTTTTTCCAAAACGTTATTGATATATATCGATGATATTTTTTGAAATGGCAATATCAGTGTCGAAATTTTTATTTTATATCATATTTTTTCGCAATTTTCAGTAAATATTTGAAATTGTTCTTTTGAAATGGTAGTTGAACATAATTTTACTTTCACTGTGCGAATGAGTCTTACTACTTCTTGAGCTCTCTTCACGACAAGTCTTTCTCTTTAACTGTGCGAAGCAAATATAGATGGCACAAAGAAGAAGTCCGATTGCACTTAGGGATGGGGGTGTGAATGGAATAACAAAATATCCGATGTGAAGAAATAGCACACCAGTTGCGTTAAAAAACAACTTTTAACGCAACTAGTGTGCTATTGCTTCTCATCTGCAGTCCTCAAAAACAGCTGGTGAAAATGATGAACGGAGACGTAAATGCTAAGATTGGTCTTTGCGGTGGGCGGACACGCGTGAGGGCTAATGCTGATTCTGACGTAATCGACGCTCGGAGCCGATAACAGATACTGCAACGTTTAACTTCATTACGCAATTTTGTCACTACGATTGGTATTTCGTTGGCGTTTGCAGAAACGAAAAACATGGAAATCGAGATGAAGTGTTCCAGACAAATCCGTTGTGACGAAACCGAACGACCGACCCAACGGACACTTTTTGTTGTACCACTTACATGCAGTTACCATCGTTAGCAAAGTGGTTATCGACAAGCGTGAATGTGCATCGTTTGTCCGGAACCGCGCTGCTGCTACGGTCGCAGGTTCGAATCCTGCCTCGGGCATAGCTGAGTGTGATGTCCTTAGGTTGGTTACGTTTAAGTAGTTCTAAGTCTAGGGGACTGATGACCTCAAATATTAAGTCCCATAGTGCTCAGAGCCGTCCATCTGTGCATCGATTTCCCTTCAGTTGTTGCTCTAAGGGGAATAAGCAGACGGCTAGCTTGTTGATGTACAGAATATCTAATAATATATCAGCACTTAATATACAGCTCTAAAACTGGAAGTATATTTGCAATGTGCAGCCGATTTTTTTTCCTTCTGCCGGTACGTAGATAATTTTTCCGTTGATATATCGACATTTCGATAATGTTTTCAATATATTTTTTTAATATCGACATATTGGAATCCCGATTTTATAAAAATGTCAACAGTCGCAAACGAAACTTCTGCAGCGTACTCTAAACAAACTTGACAACTTGGAGGCAGGCCTTTTGCTCGCAGACTGTTTCTACTACCCGCAGATCTTTCACTGGGCAGCGCTTACACGTCTTATATACGGTCCCGATCTCTCGCCATGCCATATTCGTATATTTGCAGTTCTTAAGAAAAGCTGTTTGTGGCTGTGGATTTTCTTCGCTCGAGAAGGTGCACGTACAGTTCTGGTTCTGTAGGCGACCGTGAACATTTTTCCATGAAGACACTAACCGTCTTGTCTGACAGTGACAAATTTATTAACAGTTATGGCGATTAGTTTTGAAACAATAATCAGTTTACTTACTTTTTTCCGTCTGTCTCGTTTTCGTTTGAATGTTCCTTGTACTACAGAGAGGGCCAACAATAAAGTTGGCTGTTCTTTGATGTAAGTACTGCTGCCCTCTAGGGGATCGTTACCGCATAGCATCCACGTAGGACATCGAGAAAGTTCATACGAGGGCGAGAAAGGGGGAAAACTGTCATGGACGCTATACGTGAAGTGAGGTGGCAATTATTAAAACAAAGGCGCTTTTCATTGCGGTGAGGTCTTTTCAAAAAAGTTCAGTCAGCAACTTTCCCCCAGAATGCGAAAATATTTTGTTTTCTTCCACCCACATAACGAGAAACAACCATCGCAATATAATACGAGAAATCAGAGGTTGCACGGAAAGATTTAGGTGCACGTTTCTCCCGCGTGCTGTTCGAGAATGGAGCTGAAGAGGAACATTCTGTAATTGGATCGATGAACACTCTGCCAAGTACTTGGATGCGAATTTCAGAGCAGTGATGTAGATGTAGATGTAGATGTAGATGCAGATGTTTACCACACATCCGCAGGGGTCTCACAACAAGCTCTTTCGAAGACCCATGTGTACTGCAAATTTCTTACCCCTCTTATCGTATACTTTGACCCGTGTCAGTTTTCGTTATTACTTATGACACATCCCCAGGAAGAATGTTCAATATTCATGGTCATAGGAAGTCTCACTTGAAGCAAAAAGTTCATAAGGACATACATATGCCCTATTCCGAATGATTTCCGAGACAGAACACATTTAATGTACATTTGGTTTTGGCATAGTGGTGCGCACGTATGTGTCTTACCCATGCAACCTCTTTGATGTTTTATTCTAAGCCTATCTAGTTGGTTGCTTTCAACCTCTTTTCTCGGTACGTCTACTTCCCATTAAGGGGCAGATATACGTGAAATTCGCTGAAATTTGACTTTTTTTCTACCCATGATGTACTTTGGACTTTCCTGAACATTTTGGTATATAATACATTAAAATAAGACAATTGTGAGACCTTCAAATAATATTTTGAATGTTGACATGTGACTTAAATTTCGGGGCTACGCATTTAATGCCACAGTCGAGCAGTCATATCTTGGGAAATACAGTGTCTAGAAAGCTGTGAATTGCTTTATTTTGTACCTACTGCTACGTCTCAGAAGTTGGCATTACGAATCAACGAATCAGTCCTTTGTTTCTGATACTCGTTTTCGTTGAGAGTAGTGTGATTATCGGCTATTTTTGTAGTAAGCTAACTTCTATTGCTTTTTATACGTAAATAAAATGACTAAGCGTAAAAGTAACTTCAAGAATTCAAATTTGCGGGTAACAGATATGTGAGACCTGCATTTTCTTCTGAGGTACTTGAAAACAGGTGTGCTAGCAGTGAAGGAAACCACGATAATGTTTCTGAAGTGACCACGTCCCCTAGTGCATCGAAAAGGAAAGTAACTTTAGAAACGGATGTCAGTGGTAAAAGTAATGATATTATTGACAACGTCATTATTGATCTGCAAATCCTTGCAAAACCAAGCTGCATAACACAAAACTGTCTGATGGCAAGTCAATCAAATGTGCTGGAAGACTAATGGACAAAGTAATTGATGAATTACAGGAATATTATGGGAAGGCCATTAGAGATAACTCTGACAATTTAGGGAAGATGAAAAGAGCTGTGTGGAGCACTTTCTGTCATTGAATATCAACCGATGAAAAGCCATGTCATGCTTTGTGTCCACCTCCACCAAACACTTGGTGTAAATGTAGGCAAGCTGAATTTTCTGGCACCCTGCATGAAGTTACACATAAACATTCTCTTCCTTTGGCAGTAATGGAGGCAATCAAACCTCTTTACATAGATTTGGCAAATCTGGAGCTACTGAAGAAGTGTTTACTTGGGAAGACACAGAATGTGAATGAGTCCTTCAGTAATGCTGTGTGGTGCCGTGTGCCTAAAAATGTATTTGTTGGCCTTATGACTCAAAAGTTAGCAGTGTCTGATGCTGTAATTACTTTTAATAGTGGGAACTATGAAAGACTTAAGGTTCTGGAGAAGTTAGGGGTAAGATTTGGACAGAACACAGCTAAAGGAATGCGGGAACTGGATGAGCTGCGTGTACGTGAAGCAGAGTTAGCTGCTCAGCAAATGACAAAAGAAGCAAGAAAGAAAAGGAGGAGCAAGCACTGGGCTGTTGTGATACTGAAGAAGGCACGGCCTATGGACCAGGGCAATTCTAGTGCATAAAAGACGCAGAAATGTAAGTCTGTATAGGAATTTGTAATAAAGTTTTAAATCTCAATATTTCTGAACTACATTTTTTTGCAATAAATTACCCGTTTTCTAAAAAAGTACTGATAGTAGAGACATAAAATTTTCACAGCATGCCAAGTGTGAGATTCAACACATATGGAACTGGGATAATTAAAATATCCTGTTTTGTTTTTAAGTTCATTTATTTACAAAATTCTGTCAAAAAATTGAGTGTTTGAAAAAAAAAGATAACATGCCCCACAATGCAATTTTATTAATAATTCTAGTTCACTGTATCTAGAAAGGTGCATTCAATAGTTATGGAAAATTGTAAGTTGGTGTCTTAAAAATTTTCCAAGATAATGGGTGACAAAATTTGATAATTTAACATTGGTGGCATAGGACATACAATATCCCCTTAAACTAGCCCACTGAAGGTGCAGTTGTTCATGGTGTTATAAGTGGAGTACTGCAAGGGAATGAGCGTGTATCAGAGAGAAGCATCGGTTAGCTGAATTCGTACACGGGCTGGCTACAATGCCACACATCTGTCTGCACTAATGAAGAAAATGCTGGTACGGTGTATGTTACGGCTTGTGCGACGGTAATACCCCTGCTGCTCTCGAAGAATACCGTTGGCGCTTTCCGACACATCGAATTCCTGATCGCAAGATCCTCTACCAGAGTTTTCATCACACTGTGTGGAACAAGTATTCCTCCAAGTTCTCGTTTTTATTCTGAACGTGTATTCAACAACCTATACAGGAACAGCAAAACTTTGTTGAAATGGCGCAGTGTATTTCTACCACCATCACACGCCGACTTTCTGCACATATCAATGTCCCACGAATACGAGTGTGGTGAGAATTACATGCGGAAACATGTACCCATTTCACATACAGCGTGTCCACTATCATGACATTGGCCACAGTGCCGCGCGACTTGAATTTTGTCACTGGTTATACGAAAATCGTCGTTTGCTCTCATTAATACCGTTTACTGGTGAAGCCACATTTACACGGAATTGGATCAACAACACGCGTAAAAATCATCGATGGCTGCTGGAAAATACACACGCTACAGTGGAATCCAATTTCCAAGTTCGTCTGTCGACAAATGTTTGGCGCAGCACGACCGTGTAAAGTAGCAATTTTTCGCTGCAAACGTCCACTAACGTGTTTCAGGGGATGTTATGCAAATTCCATTTTTCATTACACCGCTCTGTAATTGCAGATGTAGATTAGCAACGCCAGTGGATGCTGTCGCCTCACTGTTTGTTCTTCTGGTTTTGGTGAACGTTTCGTAAGTTTGAGACCTAACAAGTTGGATGCGCGAGATGAGGATCCTCTTAAAAGGAACTGCCGCTAGAAAGCTGTTGTGCTGTGGACAAACCCTGGTCCGTGAGTAGCTACGCTGGCCTTGGAGTTCTCCCAGCTCACACTGCAGAGGGGTTGCGGGACACGCTTTCCTCTCTCGAAGGGAACGTGAAATTCCTCACAGAAACCCTTTTACCCAAGAGCTCAGATGGAAACCCAGTTCTAAGCAAAGAAGGGAAAGCAAAAAGGTGGAAGGAGTATATAGAAGGTCTACACAGGGGCAATGTTCTCGAGGACAATATTATGGGAATGGAAGAGGAGATAGATGAAGATGAAATGGGAGATACGACAGTGCGTGAAGAGTTTGACAAAGCACTGAAAGACCTAAGTCGAAACAAGGCCCCGGGAGTAGACAACATTCCATTAGAACTACTGACAGCCTTGAGAGAGCCAGTCCTGACAAAACTCTGGTGAGCAAGATGTATAAGTCAGGCGAAATTCCCTCAGACTTCAAGAAGAATATAATAATTCCGATCCCGAAGAAAGCAGGTGCTGACAGATGTGAAAATTACCGAACTATCAGTTTAATAAGTCACAGCTGCAAAATACTTGCTCGAATTATTTACAGACGAATGGAAAAACTGGTAGAAGCCGACCTCGGGGAAGATCAGTTTGGATTCCTTAGAAATGTTGGAACACGTGAGGCAATACTGACACTACGACTTTTCTTAGAAGAAAGATTAAGGAAAGGCAAACCTACGTTTCTTGCATTTGTAGACTTAGAGAAAGCTTTTGACAATGTTGACTCGAATACTCTCTTTCAAATTCTGAAGGTGGCAGGGGTAAAATACAGGGAGCGAAAGGCTATTTACAATTTATACAGAAACCAGACGGCAGTTATAGGAGTCGAGAGGCATGAAAGGGAAGCAGTGGTTGGGAACGGTATGAGACAGAGTTGTAACCTATCCCCGATGTTATTCAATCCGTAAATTGAGCAAGCAGTAAAGGAAACAAAAGAAAAGTTCGCAGTAGGTATTAAAATCCATGGAGAAGAAATAAAAACTTTGAGGTTCGCCGATGATATTGTAATTCTGTCAGAGACAGCAAAGGACTTGGAAGAGCAATTGAACGGAATGGAAATTGAGACAAACAGAGCTTGGATGGCGTGTACAGGTACAGCTTGCCCATGCAACTTCTTCACGATACCACAGTTAATCAAGAGTAGTGACTGGCGTATTGTGACGAGCCACTTGCTAGGCCAACATTGACCAGACGTTTTCTATTGGTGAGAGATCTGGAGAATGTGCTAGCCAGGGCGGCAGTCGAACATTTTCTGTATCGAGAAAGGCCCGTACAGGACCTGCAACATGTGGTCGTGCATTACCCTGCTGAAATGTAGGGTTTAGCAGGGATCGAATGAAGGGTAGACCCATGGGTCGTAATACATCTGAAATGTAACGTCCACTGTTCAAAGTGCCGTCAATGCGAACAAGGTGAACGAGACGTGTATCACGCCGGGTGATACGTCAGTATGGCGATGACGAATACACGCTTCCAGTGTGCGTTCGCCGCAATGTCACCAAACACGGATACGACCATCATGATGCTGTAAACAGAACCTGGATTCATCCGAAAAAATGAGGTTTTGCCATTCGTGCACCCAGGATTTACGTTGAGTACACCATCGCAGGCACTTCTGTCTGTGATGCAGCGTCAAGGGTAACCGCAGTCATGGTCTCCGAGCTGATAGTTCATGCTGCTGCAAACGTCGTCGAACTGTTCGTGCAGATGGTTGTTGTCTTGCAAGCGTCCCCATCTGTTGACTCAGGGATCGAGACGTGGCTGCACGATCCGTTACAGCCATGCGGATAAGATGCCTGTCATCTCGACTGCTAGTGATACGAGGCCGTTGGGATCCAGCACGGCGTTCCGTATTACCCTCCTGAACCCACCGATTCCATATTCTGCTAACAGTCATTGGATCTCGACCAACGCGAGCAGCAGTGTCGCGATACGATAAACTGCAATCGCGATAGGCTACAATCCGATCTTTATCAAAGTCGGAAACGTGATGGTACCCATTTCTCCTTTTTACACGAGGCATCACAACAGCGTTTCACCAGGCAAAGCCGGTCAACTGCTGTTTCTGTATGAGAAATAGTTGGAAACTTTTCTCGTGTCAGCACGTTGTAGGTGTCGCCACCGGTGCCAACCTTATGTGAATGCTCTGAAAAGGTAATAATTTGCATATCACAGAATCTTCTTCCTGTCGGTTAAATTTCGCGTCTGTATCACGTCATCTTCGTGGTGTAGCACTTTTATAGTCCAGTAGTGTAGTTTCTTGCTCCCACGGCGCATTTTTGACAATCTTATGGTGGTCGCTCCTATCTTTCCGTGTTCTTTCCACATCTATCTAAAAACTTACGCAGCCATCGGCCGTGTCCGCTAGTTATTAATGTTACTGTGTTTTATCCTCCCTAACCCCTCTATACGAAGGTCATACACATTCTTCAGGGCGTAGTATTAGTAGTTAGGTAACTGCTTAAGGGTTTTATTGTGGTTTTGGAGAAGCAGATGTAGTTGTTGTATTTTACACTTTTTTAATTTCTCTCTTTCATCGGAGAGAGTCCTAGAAGAAGACTTCATCGAGATAACGTGCACTAAATTTGATTAGCAAGGTAACAGTGCTGCAAACCACTGCACCGCTGTCACGAGAAAAGATCCCAAAAAGTCTGTCCTAGAGTACCAAATGTAAGAAAACACTTAACCAAGGTACGATTCGTGTGTTCACCTGTACGGATAAGACCATCAGTCTGTCCTCTGCTGTTGTGGCTGCTAGGCAAATGGTTCACATGGCTCTGAGCACTATGGGACTTAACAGCTGAGGTCATCAGTCCCCTAGAACTTAGAACTACTTAAACCTAACGACATCACACACATCCTTGCCCAAGACAGGATTCGAACCTGCGACTGTAACAGTCACGCGGTTCCGGACTGAAGCACCTAGAACCGCTATGGCACAGCGGCCGGCCGGTAGCTAGACAACTTCTCCGTGAAGCTGTTCAGATTTTCACATTGTGTACGACAGTCAAAAAAGTGGTTGGCGAAAAATCTTAACACAATCACGTTAATGGTCAGTATGTTGACATTGCTTTCTTAATAATGTGTAGGGGACAGTGGCGCACCTGGAGGGTAGTGTACTGTACCTAGCAGCACATGATTTTTTTTTCCAATCAGTACTTCAATCTAGTGACCTACTTGAGAATCACGTGAAGGAACGCGCACTACAGCACTACAGACCGCCATAAGCAGCTTCCAGAATTTTCTACAGTATTTGCTGTTGTAAGACATGACGTTGTGGTTTGTGCGGCGTTTGTAAATGTTACCAGTTCCACTATTAAGTGCTGTATAATAGTTACATATTAAAGCTATTTTGGGGCCATTGTTAATTCTTCAGTTACAAATTTTTATGGCGAGTAAAATTCTCTACAGTTTTAAAACCAGTTACACAACGTGTGGACGTTTGAGCCTTATTTCATTAATTGTACACCGTCTGAAACGGGACGTCTCTTTGCCATGCAAAAACTGTGTTTCTTTAAAGTTTTGAAAATTTTCTCTGTCTCGAAAATGGAAGTTTGTTAGTTGCCAATAGCTTCTGTTTCAAAAGGTTTTTCACTTGTAACTGGTGTTGAATAACACTTCTTAATTTCATTTCACTTACCGAATATTGGTGTATGGTTGAATAACAATGTAACCCATAGACTATTAAGTACAGTGTTGGCAAGATTTTATCGATTGCAACACTTTTAAATTTGAATAGAATATTTGTTCCTAGGTACATGACCATGTTGTACATTGTAATAGTTTTTCATCTTTGGAAAAAAACTTATTTTTCTGGAGTGATTTTTGTAATTTCAGAAGAAGACTGCAGCCCACACAAAGTGAACTGTATCATTTCAAAATGGAATAAAAATATGGAAATGAGCGCTTGGCATCATTGGCTGGGAGGCCGCTTGTGGGGCAGGTCCGGCCGCCTTGGTGCAGGTCTTATTACATTCGACGCCACATTGGGCGATCTGGGCGCCAGATGGGGATAAAATGATGATGAAGACAGCACAACACGCAGTCCGTGAGCGGAGAAAATCCCCGACCCAGCCGGGAATCGAACCCGGGCCCATAGGAAGGCAATCCGTCACGCTGACCACTCAGCTATCGGGCCGGACAAAATGGAATAAGAAAATGTATTACATTTCTATTATGGGGCATTCTAGAGGCAAAAGCCTGAAAAGTGTTCCAAATTACAACACTCTGGGCTACCATAATTCTAAAACTCCTTCATTAACGTCATAGCGTGAGTCCCAGTTGTTGTCAAAAACTCAACCAAACTGTGTTTTTATGGTCATTTAATACAGTATTGTGCATTTATTTTTATTTACGTTTCTTTTTATGTAGCTATTAAGTTGATGACTTTTACAAACGTCATACTCAGTTCGAACCAAGTAATATAAATAATATTTACACACAGTAATGGTACATAATTTTATATCTACATTTATACTTTGTAGCCACCGTGAGGTGTATGGCAGAGGGTACGTCCATTGTACCAGTTATTAGGGTTTCTTCCAGTTCCATTCACATATGGAACACGGGAAGATGATTGAGTGAATGCCTCTGTGCGTGCAGTAATTATTGTAATCTTATCCTCACGGTCCCATTTTAACTTAATATTCTTTATGTATTACATGTTGCAACAGAAGCACTGTTGCTTAGCATTTACTGGGTGAATACAAACACATATTTACTAAGAAAGCGTGTAACTTCTTGTGGAACAGCTTTGCTTAGAAAGTTTTCAAAGAATGTACCAAATTGTTGAACCATATACGCCTGTTTGAATACTGACTACGGTCTGTTATTTGTAATTTTGTCCCCTTGCTGAGGACTCCTTACTTTTGGTGCCATATACACTCCTGGAAATTGAAATAAGAACACCGTGAATTCATTGTCCCAGGAAGGGGAAACTTTATTGACACATTCCTGGGGTCAGATACATCACATGATCACACTGACAGAACCACAGGCACATACACACAGGCAACAGAGCATGCACAATGTCGGCACTAGTACAGTGCATATCCACCTTTCGCAGCAATGCAGGCTGCTATTCTCCCATGGAGACGATCGTAGAGATGCTGGATGTAGTCCTGTGGAACGGCTTGCCATGCCATTTCCACCTGGCGCCTCAGTTGGACCAGCGTTCGTGCTGGACGTGCAGACCGCGTGAGACGACGCTTCATCCAGTCCCAAACATGCTCAATGGGGGACAGATCCGGAGATCTTGCTGGCCAGGGTAGTTGACTTACACCTTCTAGAGCACGTTGGGTGGCACGGGATACATGCGGACGTGCATTGTCCTGTTGGAACAGCAAGTTCCCTTGCCGGTCTAGGAATGGTAGAACGATGGGTTCGATGACGGTTTGGATGTACCGTGCACTATTCAGTGTCACCTCGACGATCACCAGTGGTGTACGGCCAGTGTAGGAGATCGCTCCCCACACCATGATGCCGGGTGTTGGCCCTGTGTGCCTCGGTCGTATGCAGTCCTGATTGTGGCGCTCACCTGCACGGCGCCAAACACGCATACGACCATCATTGGCACCAAGGCAGAAGCGACTCTCATCGCTGAAGACGACACGTCTCCATTCGTCCCTCCATTCACGCCTGTCGCGACACCACTGGAGGCGGGCTGCACGATGTTGGGGCGTGAGCGGAAGCCGGCCTAACGGTGTGCGGGACCGTAGCCCAGCTTCATGGAGACGGTTGCGAATGGTCCTCGCCGATACCCCAGGAGCAACAGTGTCCCTAATTTGCTGGGAAGTGGCGGTGCGGTCCCCTACGGCACTGCGTAGGATCCTACGGTCTTGGCGTGTATCCGTGCGTCGCTGCGGTCCGGTCCCAGGTCGACGGGCACGTGCACCTTCCGCCGACCACTGGCGACAACATCGATGTACTGTGGAGACCTCACGCCCCACGTGTTGAGCAATTCGGCGGTACGTCCACCCGGCCTCCCGCAGGCCCACTATACGCCCTCGCTCAAAGTCCGTCAACTGCACATACGGTTCACGTCCACGCTGTCGCGGCATGCTACCAGTGTTAAAGACTGCGATGGAGCTCCGTATGCCACGGCAAACTGGCTGACACTGACGGCGGCGGTGCACAAATGCTGCGCAGCTAGCGCCATTCGACGGCCAACACCGCGGTTCCTGGTGTGTCCGCTGTGCCGTGCGTGTGATCATTGCTTGTACAGCCCTCTCGCAGTGTCCGGAGCAAGTATGGTGGGTCTGACACACCGGTGTCAATGTGTTCTTTTTTCCATTTCCAGGAGTGTATATTAAATATATGTATTACTTCACATGCCCACTTTCTTTTGACTATGCACAGGAAGTATAATTAGTTTGTGTAGACACAAGGAGTATATTATCAGATACTTATGCGGGACAAAGGATCCATGACGGGGCTCTCAAGACATTATTCCATTCATCAATTTAATCTCTCTTCTGTACTATCAATATTGTGGTGTCACCGCTAGACACCACACTTGCTAGGTGGTAACTTAAATCGGCCGCGGTCCTGTAGTACATGTCGGACCCGCGTGTCGCCACTGTGTAATCGCAAACGTAGCGCCACCACAGGGCAGGTCACAAGACACGGACTTGACCTCGCCCAGTTGTACGGACGACATAGCTTGCGACTAGACCTACCAAGTATTCCTCTCATTTGCCGAGAGACAGATTAAATAGCCTTCAGTTAGTCCATCGCTACTACCTAGCAAGGCGCCATGTGTATCATTGCTAATTGCTTACTACTATGCAAGAGATGTATTTCAACAAGAACAAGACTACATTAAAGTTAAGTATATTAAAATCTCTCTTCTTTTCTTTATAGTTTTCATCCAGTCTCCTGTTTCAGAATTTACGCCCGTCTGCGTTAGTTTCGCGTGCACCTATCCACTCATTGTGTCGAGACCTTAGGGAATCGACACAACAAATATTGTATTCAGGTATCTGTCTGTTGCACAACCCACAGTCAACACCATGACTGAGAAATGGCTGAACTGTTCCAGAGTACACAATTTTTAAGATTTGTCTGGGGACTATTTTTGCCCGTTGGATTATCAAATACAGGCCACTCCTGATTTTCTCACATTCAGAATTAATATTGTTTACTCAACGAAGATTTATAACCAGATGGACGCCAAGAGGTTTAATGTTATATGTGTCTATGAAATGTCACTTACGGTGTTTACTTCGACCTGATGAGGGCTGGTTGCTTTAAATATTGGTAGCTGGGGCTTATTGATGTTGGTGTTTAGACAACCCAACTCAAACTATTGGCACGCATTGAGTGATACCAAATCGCGTCACTGAAGCAGTGCTTTTTGAATCTGAGGAGGCTAATGAGCGTGAAATAATCAAAATAACCTTCGCGCTAAAGAATAAATATTCAGATAAGTGGAATGGTACGTCAAGTGCTTTAGCTAAAAAATGCATATAAATTGTTAACTGCTAACCTATTTCATACACTGACACAATACAGGAAACACTTATGCAAGGGCTCTACAAATACGCATTGCTAAACCAGTGTATAAGAAGGGAAATACAAAACAGACTTCGAACTACAACCAAATATTATTGTTCCCCGTCAGCTTTTTGAAACAGTTGTCCTTTCTCAGTTCACTATTCACTTTGCACAAAACAAATTGCTATCAAAATACTGTATGGCTTTAGGAAAGACCGCAGCATAACTACCGCAGTTACTGAATTTCTCTATGAAGTGTTCCATCTCCTAGGAGAAGGCGCATGACAAATCACTTTCCTGAATCTCTCTAAATCCTTTCACTGAATTAACTATGGATTGCTTATTACGACATTTAAGGCATACAACATGAAATACTCATCAATACAGTTACTGCCTATGTACTTAAGAAATCACAAGTAGTGCACTACACTTGAACAAATAATAGGGTAGTATAATTACAGTCATCCAGGGATACAGTAATGTGGTACTAGCTGCACCGTTTAACTAAAAAAGATAATTTTCAATTTTTCTCAATCTAGGTAGTCAATAATATTACCTTGGTGTTCCTCCACATGCTGCTTCATCTCAAAAAGTTTGTTTTTATACCTTGAACCTTATTAAATAGACTAAGAAAGAGTTATGTGATGAAGTGAACTTCATATTATATGCAGGCTTATGAAAGACAGTGGACTAACGACGATTAAGAAAGTGTGCATGATTTAGCTCATTAAGGACTAAGGTATGGAATCCATATGTGCTGCAATGAAAGGCTCAAAATGCCACGGAATGGAATCAAGGATGACGAAAACCTAATTCTGTGGCATCTCTATACCTGTAGTTTTAATGTGAATCCACGTAGTATCACCTGTTTTTGTTGAATTTATTCATCATGTGCCATGCATCGTAATATGTACATATTTATACATCAATAAAGTCAACGTAGTTCATGTTCACATGTACATATAATGCTCTAAACTTAGTTACAATTTAACAACCAAAAACTGGATGTAATTAATCGTCTCATCTGTTGTTGCAAGGAAATCGGTGAATGGTCCCTTGTAGGCTTCATGTGGACATTCTTTCCCTACGTATCGTCTACATTTCTGCTCCATGGTCACATTTTGGACGCCCTTTATGGAAGGTGTCAGCAGTTAGGCCGCGGCCAGTGCGAGTTCGGTTTAATGTCGTCCACACTTCGCGTGATTGTTTAAAACCATGAGGGTTCTCTGTCATCGTGGAACTTTGACGTTGTGGATTACATTGCTATTGCCAGGGTTATTTCCAGACATTGTAAACGCCGAAACTCGAGGTAATACGTTGTTTAACAATGACCAGTGATGGTCTTCTTCATATCATTTTTCTGCGATCCAGCTACATCCATACATATATGTAGCAGATGGTTATTGCTAACTATGTTGGTACTCTCTAAGAGGGGCATTTTTACGCCATATCTCCGGTGGTGGTACAAGGAAGGCAGCCATCCAGTGGGAGTGGATGTTATGTGTACGCATGTATCATTTAGCGCCACATCAGTTTTGTTCGAATGCGAGCTCTTAATCAATAGCAGGGACACAGTATTCCATAACTGAATAGACGAGCCCAACTGCTGACGCTCGAAGCGCATATGCTGTGGATGCCACACAGTTTCTGGATGACGTTACTCCTTGCCATCACTTTACCTGCGGTCTTTGTCAGGTGTCCCTTGTAAGAGATCGTCATATCCGGCGTGACTTCTACACATTTAGTGCAGTTGTTACACTGTGGTCTAAAGGTAGCGCCCTTGATTAGTAATCAAAACGTCCTCGGTCCCAGGTTCGAATCACGCCACTGCTTAAGTTGCGATTAATAATAATCACTGGCGGCCGAAGACTTCCGGCATAAGAAGTCACCCTCTTTCTGCCAATGGCCTTGTCAAAGAGGACGGAGGAGCGGACAGAGGTACAGGGCACTCTTGTCCATGGGGTGGGGAACTGCCCCTAAAGGCGGAAGAATCAGCAATGATCAACGACATGAGGATGCAGAAGGCAATGGAAACCACTGCATTAAAGACACGTAACGTGTATCCACAGTACATGTGGCCTGTAATTGAAAAGTGTCATGATGATCTCTCCATTGGCAAAAGATTGCGGAATAGTCCCAGATTCGGATCTCCGGGAGGTGACTGCCAAGGAGGAGCTGACCATGAGAAAAAGATTGAATAATCAACGAAAGGATAATGTTCTACGAAACCGGACGTGGAATTTCAGAAGCTTGAACGTGGTAGGGAAACTAGAAAATCTGAAAAGGGAAATGCAAAGGCTCAATCTAGATATAATAGGAGTCAGTGAAGTGAGATGGAAAGACTACAAGGATTTCTGGTCAGATGAGTACAGGGTAATATCAACAGCAATAGAAAATAGTATAACGGGAGTAGGATTCGTTATGAATAGGAAGGTAGGGCAGAGAGTGTGTTACTGTGCACAGTTCAGTGATAGGGTTGTTCTTATCAGCAAGTCAACACCGACAACGATAGTTCAGGTATATATTCCGACGTCGCAAGCTGAAGATGAAGAGATACACTAAGCATGTGAGGATATTGAAAGGGTAATACAGTACATAAAGGGAGATGAAAATCTAGTAGTCGTGGGAGATTGGAATGCAGTTGTGGAGGAAGGAATAGATGAAAAGCGTACAGGAGAATATGGGCTTGGAACAAGGAATGAGATAGGGGAAAGATTAATCGAGTTCTGTAACAAGTTTCAGCTAGTAACAGCGAATACTCTGTTCAAGAATCACAAGAGGAGGAGGCATATTTGGTAAACGATAGGTGATACGGAAAGACCTTAATTAGATTACATCATGGTCATACAGAGATTCTGAAATAAGATTCTGGATTGTAAGGAGTACCCAGGAGCAGATATAGACTCAGATCGCATTGTAGTAGTGATGAAGAGTAGGTTGAGGTACAAGACATTAGTCAGGAAGAATCAATACGCAAAGAAGTGGGATGCAGAAGTACTACGGAATGACGAAATATGCTTGAAGTTCTCTAAGGCTACAGACACAGCAGTAACGAATAGCTCAGTAGGCAGTACAGTTGATGAGAAATGGACATGTCTAAAAGAGCCATTACAGAAATTGGATAGAAAAACATAGGCACAAAGAAGGTACCTGCGAGGACACCATGGGAAACAGAAAAAAAAATCGATGAAAGGAGGAAGTACAAAAATGTTCCGGGAAACTCAGGAATACAGAAATAAAAGTTGCTGTGGATTGAAATAAATAGGAAGTGCAAGGAATCTGAGATGAAATGGCTGCATGAAATATGTGCAGAAATCGAAAGAGAAATGATTGTCGCAAGGACAAACTCAGCATATAGGAAAGTCAAAACAACCCTCGGTGACGTTAAAAACAACGGTGGTAACATTAACAGTGGAACGGGAATTACACTGCTAAATGCAGAGGAGAGAGCGGATAGGTGGAAAGAATACATTGAAAGCCTCTTTGAGGGGGAAGGTTTGTATGATGTGATAGAAGAGGAAACAGGAGTCGATTTAGAAGAGACAGGGGATCCAGTATTAGAATCAGAATTTAAAAGAGCTTTGGAGGACTTAACATCAAATAAGGCCGAAGGGATAGACAACATTCCCTCAGAATTTCTAAAACCATTGGGGGAAGTGGCAACAAAAAATCGACTATGCACGTTAGTGTGTAGAATGTATGAGTCTGGCGACATACCGATTCACTTTCGGAAAAATATCATCCACACAGTGCCGAAGACAGCAAGAACTGACAAGTGCGGGAATTATCGCACAATCAGCTTAAATGTTCATGCATCCAAGTTGCTGACAAAAATAATATACTGAAGAATGGAAAAGAAAATTGAGGATGTGCTAGATGACGATAACTTTGGCTTTATAAAAGGTAAAGACACAAGGGAGGCAATTTTAACGTTGCGGCTGATAATGGGAGCAAGACTAAAGAAAAATCAAGACACATTTACAGGATTTGTCCACCTGGAAAAAGCCTTGGACAAGGTAAAATGGTGCAAGATGTTCGAAATTCTGAGAAAAACAGGGGTAAGCTACAGGTATAGAAGGGTAATATACAATAGGTACAAGAGCCAAGAGGGAATAATAAGAGTGGACGACCAAGAACGAAGTGCTTGGATCAAAAATGGTGTAAGACAGGGATGTAGTCTTTCCCACCTACTGTTCAATCTGTACATCGAGGAAGCAAAGATAGAAATGAAAGAAAGGTTGACGAGTGGAATTAAAATTCAAGGTGAAATGATATCAATGATACGATTCGCTAATGACATTGCTATCCTGTGTGAAAGTGAAGATGAATTACATGATCTGCCGAACGGAATGAACAATCCAGTGGGTACAGAATATGGATTGAGAGTAAATCGAAGAAAGACGAAAGTAATGAGAAGTAGCAGAAATGAGAACAGCGAGAAACTTAACATCAGGATTGATGGTAACGAAGTAGATAAGTTCAAGAATTCAGCTACCTAGGCAGTAAAATAACCAATGACGGGCGAAGCAAGGAGGACATCAAAAGTGCTCGCAATAGCAAAAACAGCATTCCTGGCCAAGAGAAATCTACTAGCATCATACACAGGCCTTAAGTTGAGGAAGAAATTTCTGAGAAAGTACATCTGGAGTACAGCATTGTATGGTAGTGAAACATGGACTGTGGGAAAACTGGAACAGAAGAGAATCGAAGCATCTGAGATGTGGTGCTTCAGAAGAATATTGAGAATTAAGTGGATTGAAAGACAAGGAAAATTCTGCGCTGAATCAGAGAGGAAAGTAATATATGGAAATCACTGATAAGAAGAAGGGACAGGATGACAGGACATCTGTCAAGACATCAGGGAATGTCTGCCATGGTACTTGAGGGAACTGTAGAGGACAAAAACTGTAGAGGAAGACAGAGATTGGAATACGTCCAGCAAATAATTGAGGACGTAGGCAGCAAGTACTACTCTGAGATGAAGAAGTTGGCACAGGAACAGAATTCGTGGTGGGCCACATAAAGTAGTGACTGATGACGGAAAAAAAAATTATCGTTGAGACATTTCCCTCCAAAGCTGACATTAAGTTTTCCTGCGGAGCTCTTACAAAGGTGGATTAATTATTCTTTTGTCTTAATTTGGGTTCAGATGGAGTCTCCATTTATGAAATGAGCCACTCGGCAGATTTAAGTTGGAACTCAAAGTCACTCAAGTGGATTCATATTGTGCAAGTATAGCCCAGTCATCCATGTAGCCAAACGTCCTGGACTGTGTGTTCATAATGACAGAAATATTGTATAAAAATTGTAGAGGAGCAGGGCAAGGGCTGATCCCTGGATAACAAATGTGATAGTGACCAATGACATGACAGCATGAAACCCATCTCAGTTGCGTTTTACCTGTCCATTTCCTACTCTTTCCTTTACATTAGACAATTACTACAGTGTCTCATAATTTTCTCAAATATTGTCGAACTAAGAAAGTCCATGTTGTGTATTGCACGGTAAGTAACCTCTATCACCTTCATTATTTAGTGAATGGTTCAAGGTACTTACATGAGGTTTTCTACACCTTTGTTACATGGGTCATGCACAGTGAATCATGTGCAATACAAATGCTGTCTCTGGTATTGGAGGGGGAGTGAATACCAAGGAGTCAGTCTTCATATATAAAAGTATGTTGTGCGTGATGGGGTATGCAGAAAAGGAGTAGGTGCTCGGATAACACTGAGCAATAGAAATTTATTTCTATAAGAAAGCTACAAAAAAAAACATGAACAGCAGAATACTGATTATCTATGAAAGAACACATGAGGTCGCCCTGATCTAGTCAGAAAATTGTCACTCATTGAGTATAGTTCAACAAATGTGCAAGAGAAAGCACACAGTCTGTCACCATAGGTTACTCTACAAAATCACAATCGGTCATGTACACAATTCCACTGGCAGTGTCTTGGTCCAACAGTGCTTCATCGTTGCCTCGTTGTTTACTTGCAGTCAGACTCGGAATGAGACATGACATCAGATTTGTCGATAGACTGAGAGAGAGCTGCAGGCAATGGTCCCACAAAGGACACCTGACGTATGGATACTGGAAGTGGCCACAATCATGTGGCTTCACGGATGCCAAACAGTGGTGGCTGTGTCCGGTGATGGATGGCACAGTGAAGTCGAGCAGCAGGCAACTGGCTGGATGGCAAACAGCAGGGCAGTGCTGAGTGGTGGGTGGTGGGTGTGCCAGGTCATCAGGCACCAGCCGTACATGGCACTCCTCTTCCCTTCGGCCCTTCGGGGGTGGGAGGGGGGGGGAAGGGAAGATGGCAGAGCCAACACGATATGTAAACAGTGGTTGTGGCAGTGTCGGTAGCCAAGGACATGGCAATCTGCGCTTCTTGCAGGTGATCTGTCGGATTTAGAAAAACTAGGAGAGAGCTGTGTGCGAACTCCAACTGAATCCTTCAAAAAAATGGTTCAAATGGCTCTGAGCACTATGGGACTCAACTGCTGAGGTCATTAGTCCCCTAGAACTTAGAACTAGTTAAACCTAACTAACCTAAGGACATCACAAACATCCATGCCCGAGGCAGGATTCGAACCTGCGACCGTAGCGGTCTTGCGGTTCCAGACTGCAGCGCCTTTAACCGCACGGCCACTTCGGCCGGCAACTGAATCCTTATAAAGCAATAATAGCACATCAACTGATCGATTCAGATACGACTGTGTAACACCGTTAGTATTGCAAATAGCTATTGCAGTCCGTACATGATGGAGAAATTGATCCATAAACTCTATTTTTTCTGGTGGGACATGATTGCTGCTATTAGGGAACGTGAATGTGTTGAACAATCGACAGCATTTTGAAAATTCAGTATAGTCGACATCGTGAGAGATTCAGCAACTGCATAGATGTTTAAGCTAATTCTTCCTGCCCACTCTCAATTAACCTTGCTCCATTTTATATTTCATCATTCTATGACGTTTACATTTTACATACCCATTGTTCCACACTGTTTATATTTCAACAAGAATTTTTTTACATAATTGTACATTCTATAACTTTAGCATACTCTTCTTGTTAAACTCATGGCAATCCCACCACCCCCTCCTGCTTCCCTTGCCGCTCGCTCAATCAGCCTCTCTCCATTTCACCTTCCCCTCTCCTCCTTACCTCCAACATACACCTATTTTAAACACTGAATGCAGTTGGAAATATAGTACTCTGATATGCAGTTTTGAGTAGACAAAACGGTTCGCTGACGCAACTACTTAGATAAAACGTATATTTATGTACGTTTCTTTTCTTTTTTACCTATTGTAAAATATTAGATGGTATATATTTAATTTTATTTTGTTTTACATCCGAAGATGACCGAGAGTGATCAAAACATGTAATCTAATATAAAATGCACAACTGAGACAGAACGGTAAATGACAAACTTTTTCAAATATTCTGAAAATTCTTGAAACGCCCGCTAAATCACGCAGGGCTAACAGGTAATTAGGGTTGTGGAAACCAAGCCAAGGAGGTTGCGGTCGCATTCATTTCACAATTGTAATTTAGTATCAGTTAGTTCACAAACATACTTTTGAAAGAATTAAATTTGCTTCGCGGCTGAAGGCCACCAAACAGATCCTTTAGAATAAGTTCAATTTTGGAAAGGCATGACACCCAGTTAAATTTACGAATAAGATAAATCGTATAAATATATATCCGCATGCGGAGCGACTGAAGGCCGCTGGATTAAATCTCCAAAATTCAAAATGTACTATGATGATTACTGAAGGCAGAAGGCCACAATGTTTTAAGATAACAGGGCTGATGGCCCACAACGTGCACAGAAAGAGATAAACAAACGCAATAAGATGGCTGAAGGCCGCAAAGTTAAAATCTGCAAATTAAGGAAATATATATGGCAACAATCGGTAAAACAATACGGTAAGTTTAAAAATTTCCTTTTGCAACACCAACGGTGGAAGGCCCACAAATGGCTCTGAGCACTATGGGACTTAACATCTATGGTCATCAGTCCCCTAGAACTTAGAACTATTAAACCTAACTAACCGAAGGACATCACACAACACCCAGTCATCACGAGGCAGAGAAAATCCCTGACCCCGCCGGGAATCGAACCCGGGAACCCGGGCGTGGGAAGCGAGAACGCTACCGCACGACCACGAGCTGCGGACGGAAGGCCCACATTAACATGTAAAATCTTTCAGAGGAAAGTACAATAACCTTTCAAGAGCAGAAGGCGATAATGTTTGGACGTGAAGGAAACTCTGAGAACATGTTTCCATTGCTGAAGGCCGACAACTAACCTTGCTAAATTAAAAATATAAAATGCAGTTAAATTACAACAAAATTAACACTGCCAAAAGGATAATTAAGAGAACGGCACTCAGGAGCCTCCAGTGGATCGGTCTGCCCTCGTTCACTTAGGCGGGACAGGTGGTGAGTCCAACTACACTTAATTCGTGCGAACCCAATCAAGGGACAGTCACGGACCAACCGACCAACCGCTTGCTTGCCACGACGGAGGACCCGAGAATTCAAGGCCCCCAAAATTACAAGTATCACTATCCCCAAACAAATGCGTATGTGCACTGAGCTGCCAAAACTACACACCATGTTGGGCAGCAACAACAGGTGAGGAGAAGACACTGCCTAAAAATTACGTTAGCGGCCAGGGCAGGTAACCAGAACAGTAACGGCCACAAGGCAAAAAATTCCGCTGGTGCACTTGACTATAGATAAATTAATTTGATCAATTCCACCTGACCGCGGCTATCTCTAACACGTCACTCGGTGTTGCTCACAGGAAAACCTCCCCAACATCTAATCACCGAAATGAACCACACAACATAAATGGACGTTGCTTGGGTACTTAAAACACCACTCAACTTTGACGTCCTGGGTCGGTGAACCACGAAGCTCGTAGCGATCGGACAGCTCCAGACACGCTCCGACACTGCGCAGGGACCACCAGTGGCCCCAGCCGACTGCACCGCGCGGAGATAACTTCCCTGGTCCGCAGCAACCGACCGACCCACCTCAGAATGCCAAAAATAGGCGTCAGTGGAGTTAGCACCAACTACACGCACAACCTGACAAACACTGGCACGAAGACCTGAACGATACCTAACAGTAACTAAGCATGCACGAAGACAAATCGGGAGTCCCTACACAGTAGAAGGCACCGACATAAGCCTCACAAGATGACAAAAGAGCTACCAGAACGTTAAGACCTGAACTAAACGGATTATCAGTGGCCGCACTCAATACAGCTGCCCGCATCCCGTGGTCGTGCGGTAGCGTTCTCGCTTCCCACGCCCGGGTTCCCGGGTTCGATTCCCGGCGGGGTCAGGGATTTTCTCTACCTCGTGATGGCTGGGTGTTGTGTGCTGTCCTTAGGTTAGTTAGGTTTAAGTAGTTCTAAGTTCTAGGGGACTTATGACCACAGCAGTTGAGTCCCATAGTGCTCAGAGCCAATACAGCTGACTGTCACCAGGTTGGGTTCCTTCTAGAAGACAAATAGTGTCTTCAAGGCCTTCAATAGCCTTAAAGGAAACCGAATTGCCGCTCCTGTCTCTCTGACCACCGCCGACGTGACGTCAATCAGCTGCAGCATGGCAGAGTGCGAACGTGCTACCAATTCAGGAGAACTGCCCTCAGTCGGTTGGCGCCTAATTGCCAACCTGTAAACAAGATGGTCCCTTCTCGGCAGGCCGATCCCTGGTTACTCTCTGACCGCCATTATCTTAAAACCTGAAACAATAACAACCAAAACAATACCGTGCCACAGAAACAATCGAAACAAAAGTGAAGCCAACCGCAACTAGGATGGTAAGCACGAGCGCAAACCACGCTCTGCTAACAGTGAAATCAGTAAATCACGTAGGGCTAACAAGTAATTAGGGTTTTGGAAAGGGCCAAGGGAGTTGCGGTCGGATTCATTTCACAATTGTAATTTATTATCGTAAAGTTCACAAACACACTTTTGAAAGAATTTAATTTGCTTCGCGGCTGAAGGCCTCCAATCAGATGCTTTAGAATAAGTTCAATTTTGAAAAGACATGACACACAGTTAAATTTACGAATGACATAAATCGTATACATGTATGAGATCAGCATGCGGAGTGACTGAAGGCCGCTGGATTAAATCTCCAAAATTCCAAATACTCTATGGTGATTTCTGAAGGCAGAAGGCCACAATGTTTTAAGATGCTAACAGGGCTGATGGCCCACAAGGTGCACAGAAAGAGATAAACAAACGCAATAAGATGGCTGAAGGCCGCGAAGTTAAATTCCGCAAATTAAGGAAATATATATTGCAACAATCTGTGTAACAATATATTAAGTTTAACAATTTCCTTTTGCAACTCCAACGGTGGAAGGCCCACAATAACTTGTAAAATCTTTCAGAGGAAAGTACAATAACCTTTCAAGAGCAAAAGGCGATAATGTTTGGACGTGAAGGAACCTCTGAGAATATGTTTCCAGGGCCGAAGGCCCAGAACTAACATTTCCAAATTAAAAATATAAAATACAGTTATATTACAACAAAATTAACACTGCCAAAAGGATAATTAAGAGAACGGCTCTCAGGAGTCTTCAGTGGATCAGTCTGCCCTCCTTCACTTAGGCGAGACAGGTGGTGAGTCCAACTACACTTAATTCGTGCGAACCCAACCAAGGGACAGTCACGGACCGACCGACCAACCACTTGCTTGCCACGACAGAGTACACGAGAATTCAAGGCCCCCAAAATTACAAATATCACTATCCCCAAACAAACGCGTATGTGAACTGAGCTGCCAAAACTACACACCATGTTGAGCAGCAACAACAGGTGAGGAAAAGACACTGCCTAAAAATTATGTTGGCGGCCATGGCAGGTAACCAGAGCACTAACAGCCACAAGGCAGAAAATTCCACTGGTTCACTTAACTATGAAAGAAGGTAGTACAGATAACTTCACCCAAAATGAACACTGCCTGAATTTACGTTAGCCGCCAGGGAGGTAACCAGAACACCAATGGCCACAAGGCAGAAAATTCCGCTGGTGCTCTTGACTATAATAAATTAATTTGATCAATTCCACCTGACGGCGGCTATCTTGTAGCAGAGCGAGGTACAGTAAGAGCATTTGCATTGCAAACAAGGGCCTGGTAAGCAGTTGGTGCAACATGACTTACATCACCAGTTGTTATCTGTCAAAACGTAACTTCTGATAACAATGGGACCAATAAACATTACTTTTTTCAGAGTACTAACAAAAAATCTACAGCTATTTCAAACAGGATGATGCAAGGAAACACACCACCATCAATGACATGTTTTTTCAGAAGAAAACTATACTATCTCAAATACCAATCAGTGTACCATTAATACTTTGTAAGGCTTCAGTCTGAGTTTCTGCACAGCTTTGTGAGGAGATGACACTGGCACAATATAGGATTTACTTGAACTTATTCCAAAGCCATTATTTACTGTATAGTGTGGCTAAAATCAATACACCACTTGTCAAAGTCTGTGTTACAAGTTGAGCCCTGTGTGGAAATTATAGTCTGTCTCCCCAGTATTTGTTTCCTTGCAGTACTGGATACAGTGCTTGCCTTATGTGTGAAACACCCAGTACACTTAAGTCTTGTATTCAATCAGTGTGTCAGGAAGTCTCATGAATAGGGGATTTAGTAGTCTAGTGTACACTGAATAGTCACTCATGACATGTGAACAGCTGTATGGGATTGGATGTTTAGTTCTGTAGGAATGTGATGTATGTAACACTCGTATCATGACACCTGCTCAAGGTGCCCGTCACAAAAAGTTGCTCCATTGCACACAAACCAAAAAATACCGAATACCTACGTGTCACACGGCCACACAATAACTCTCCCTCATCCTCACCGAGGTGCTCTTGGGCGTCCAGCTGCGGGCAGTGTACTGCAGCTAGAACTGTGCGCGTGACCAGAGGACCGCGGGCGCGTCCACAAGCAGGATCCTGTTGGCTGCTCTCCTGTATGTACGTGTTCGCGTGGGTGTGTAGACTGCTCTCCAGTGTGTAGGAGTAGGTGTGTCGGCCGCTCTCCTGTGTGTACGTGTGTGCGTAACTGTGTGCCGTGCTGTTGCGGCGCCGAGCGCCTGCAGGCGGCAGCACACACGGCACAGAGGGCCGGCGGGCGGCCGGCGACGCGGTGCGCAGTAATTTGGCTGATTACTGACGAGCGAGCGGGCGGAGGCGGAGTGGAGCCAGGCAGCACTGCCGGGCGCGGCCGCCGTCATTAGAGGGCCGCCTGGCTGCGCAGTGTGCCCAAGCCACGGCACGCCACGCCACAGCGTGGGCCGGCGACCTCTGCAGGCAGCTGGCCAGCAAACCAACCACGCAGCGGTGTCTTGCCGGCACCTAACGACACCAAGTGCGACTGAACAATCACCAGCACCTTTTTCTCAGTAATATCCTTTTGTCTAGGGTGCTAGTCTCACAAAGTACGCAGCAGAGGAAATTTTGAGAAGTTTCGAAGGTAGGAGATAAACTGGTGGAACTAAAGCTGTGAGGGCTGGTCGGTAGAGCACTTTCCCATAGAAGGCAAAGGACCCAGGTTCGATTCCTGCTCCAGCACGCAGTTTCAAATCAACGCAGACTCCGGTGCAGAGTGAAAATTCATTCCGGTAGTCCAGTATTTCGAAGCCTCAGTAATACATTAATTAGAATTTATCCTTATGTGAGCTTATTTTCAGGACACAACAAAAGCGAATCCTCGAGTAAAATTTGAACATGACAGCAGTCAGTAACTGTAGAATTATGGATACAATGGTGAACATCGAGCCTCCAACTGCATGTGACAGTTTATTCAAAACTTTACCTAGGTTTCGACAAATACACTGCTGGCCACCGTAAATGCAACACCAAGAAAGACAAGAGGTAGCACAACAAAATTTATTTTGTAGATAACATGTTGACCAAGTATCAAATGATTACGTTTACAGACGTCTGTGACATGTGGTTCCTGCCAGAATCAGTAGCCAGAGTAGCCGCCATTGTTGGAGATCACCGCTGCCACACGTCTCGGCATTGAGTCAAAGAGACGTTGGATGTGTTCCTGGGGTACAGCAGCCCAAGCAGCTTCCACACGTTGCCAAAGATCATCTGCTGTGGCAGCTGGGGATGTAATCTGCGTCACTCGTTGAGCAACCATGGACCACATGTTTTCTGTCGGCGAAAGATCCGGAGAGCGAGCCGGCCAGGGAAGCACTTCAATCTGGTTATTGACGAAGAACCTTTGGACAATGCGTGCCACGTGTGGTCGCGCATTATCCTGTTGAAATATGGCTGTGGCCGAGCCCTGAAGGTAAGGAAGGACAACTGGCTCCAGCACCTCGGATATGTAGCGCCGGCTATTTAAAGTACCGGCAATGCGTACTAGAGGCGTGCGAGAGTAATATCCAATACCGCCCCATACCATAATACCTGGTGCAAGACCAGTGTGGCGGTGCATAATGCAGCTGTCCAGCATCCTCTCTCCACGGTGTCTCCACACTCGAATCCGACCATCGTGGTGCTGCAGACAGAAGCGTGCCTCGTCAGTAAAGACAACGTCATTCCATTCTGCCGTCCACATCCGTCTGTCATCACACCATTGGCGACGGAGACGTCTGTGGTTCTGCGTCAATGGTAGACGAAGCAATGGACGTCTTGCGGACAGACCACTCTGCTGTAAACGGCGTCGAATGGTACACGCAGACACTGGATGATGCGTTACAGACGCAATGTGCTGTGCTATGGTTCGCGATGTCACTGAGCGATCCGTCACTGCCATGCGCACAATTTGCCTATCAGCACGTGCAGTGGTGCACCGAGGTGAATGCGATCGACCACGTCGGTCCGTCGTACCCTTCTCCATCCAACGGTCACATATCCGCATTACAGTTGTTTGGTTTCGTCCAACACGACTAGCGATTTCTCTGTATGATAATCCACAATCTCGGTAAGCCACTATCCTTCCTCTGTCGAACTCGGATACTTGATCAAACGATGTTCGCTATTGTCTACGAGGCATAACTGATCGTCTTGTGAAACAACCACAAGGTAAACACACGTGCCGAACGTACACTTGTCGAAATCGCCGAGCCTTAAATGGCGCTATGAGGTGGCGCCACAGGCGCGCGTGATGTGCGTCTGCGCTGAAATTCTAATCAGTTGCATATCTCATCGCTGCAAACCCATGGTGTAAATTTCACTTGATTCGGATGCTTCCTTCAGGGTGTTGCATTTACGGTGGCCAGCAGTGTATAAATCTGTTTTCATCAAATGAAGTAATAACATCTAAAATAGGATATGTTACAACCAACACATGGAAATCACATATGCAGCTTAAAGAAACATAAAAAATTACATACAACAGAAATATAAAATAAACTTATGTGTCACCTTGCGTGAAAAGATGAAAGAAAGATGTGACCTGTTATTATCCTACTGTAAAGCCTGATGACTGTTTCCTCTGTTCATGCAATATGTGAAATACATGTATATTTTATACTTCTACTGTATGTATTTTTTAGGTTTCTTTTATTTGTAAATATGACTTCAGAGGAAGAATTAGGTAAAGGTTTGAATGACCTTTTGAGCTGCAGCTATCTGACTGTAAGATTCTCATTGTATCCACTCCTCCAGATTAAGAATTGTGTGACTATGTGATGTTTATTCAGTCTGTGTAACTTTATTGAAACTCTTCAGGTGAAGATCACAAAACAGTACCCCCAGGGAACGTGCACTTGCAACTTATCTCCACCTTTCACACTATCAGATATGTCGAATTATTTGAATGAGGGACGTGAAACCATTACACAGACACATACAGTTGGCTGTCATGCAAGGACGGCAGAACCAGTGCTGATGATGTGGACGTGGAGCAATAGTGTGATAACAATATTAGCCTCGGGTCTTTACGGAAAGACTAAACCACAGGAACACTGTATACAGCTGATGCTCCCAAGACATATTGAGTATCACCTTTGCCTATGATAATGATGTAGGCTAGTAATCAGAAGACCTCGGTTCGAATCCCGATTCTGGTACGAATTTTAATTCATCACTTCAGCCTTCGTTCGTATCTTAGAAAAAGGTGAGACTCAATATGATATTTATTTATTTACACGTCAAGTCTCGTAAGACCAAATTGATGAGCAAATCTCCAATGTCATGGAACGTGTCAGTACATGAAATTACAACATAAAAGTAATAACAGATAAAAATAAAAGTTTATGAACCCGAAAAAAGTCGCTCCATAAGTTTAAGTAAATGCAGTCAACAATACAAAAAGAATCAGCTTAATTTTTCAAGGAACTCCTTGAAAGAATAGAAGAAGTGACCCATGAGGAAACTCTTCAGTTTCTATTTGAAAGCGCGTGGATTACTGCAAACATTTTCGAATTCGAGTGGTAGCTTATTGAAAATGGATGCAGCAATATACTGCACACCTTTCTGCACAAGAGTTAAGGAAGTTCGAACCAAATGCAGGTTTGATTTCTGCCGAGCACTAACTGAGTGATAGCTGCTTATTCTTGCGAATAAACTAATATTGTTAACAAGAAATGACAGTAGGGAATATATATATTGAGAGGCCAATTTCAAAATACCCAGACTCATGAACAGGAGTCGACAAGACGTTTGTGAACTTACACCACTTATTGCTCGAACTGTCCGATTCTGAGCCAAAAATATCCTTTTAGAGTGGGAAGAGTTACCCCAAAATACACTCCTGGAAATGGAAAAAAGAACACATTGACACCGGTGTGTCAGATCCACCATACTTGCTCCTGACACTGCGGGAGGGCTGTGCAAGCAATGATCACACGCACGGCACAGCGGACACACCAGGAACCGCGGTGTTGGCCGTCGAATGGCGCTAGCTGCGCAGCATTTGTGCACCGCCGCCGTCAGTGTCAGCCAGTTTGCCGTGGCATACGGAGCTCCATCGCAGTCTTTAACACTGGTAGCATGCCGCGACAGCGTGGACGTGAACCGTATGTGCAGTTGACGGACTTTGAGCGAGGGCGTATAGTGGGCATGCGGGAGGCCGGGTGGACGTACCGCCGAATTGCTCAACACGTGGGGCGTGAGGTCTCCACAGTACATCGATGTTGTCGCCAGTGGTCGGCGGAAGGTGCACGTGCCCGCCGACCTGGGACCGGACCGCAGCGACGCACGGATGCACGCCAAGACCGTAGGATCCTACGCAGTGCCGTAGGGGACCGCACCGCCACTTCCCAGCAAATTAGGGACACTGTTGCTCCTGGGGTATCGGCGAGGACCATTCGCAACCGTCTCCATGAAGCTGGGCTACGGTCCCGCACACCGTTAGGCCGTCTTCCGCTCACGCCCCAACATCGTGCAGCCCGCCTCCAGTGGTGTCGCGACAGGCGTGAATGGAGGGACGAATGGAGACGTGTCGTCTTCAGCGATGAGAGTCGCTTCTGCCTTGGTGCCAATGATGGTCGTATGCGTGTTTGGCGCCGTGCAGGTGAGCGCCACAATCAGGACTGCATACGACCGAGGCACACAGGGCCAACACCCGGCATCATGGTGTGGGGAGCGATCTCCTACACTGGCCGTACACCACTGGTGATCGTCGAGGGGACACTGAATAGTGCACGGTACATCCAAACCGTCATCGAACCCATCGTTCTACCATTCCTAGACCGGCAAGGGAACTTGCTGTTCCAACAGGACAATGCACGTCCGCATGTATCCCGTGCCACCCAACGTGCTCTAGAAGGTGTAAGTCAACTACCCTGGCCAGCAAGATCTCCGGATCTGTCCCCCATTGAGCATGTTTGGGACTGGATGAAGCGTCGTCTCACGCGGTCTGCACGTCCAGCACGAACGCTGGTCCAACTGAGGCGCCAGGTGGAAATGGCATGGCAAGCCGTTCCACAGGACTACATCCAGCATCTCTACGATCGTCTCCATGGGAGAATAGCAGCCTGCATTGCTGCGAAGGGTGGATATACACTGTACTAGTGCCGACATTGTGCATGCTCTGTTGCCTGTGTCTATGTGCCTGTGGTTCTGTCAGTGTGATCATGTGATGTATCTGACCCCAGGAATGTGTCAATAAAGTTTCCCCTTCCTGGGACAATGAATTCACGGTGTTCTTATTTCAATTTCCAGGAGTGTATAATACCACACGACATAAGCGAATGAAAATAAGCAAAGAAGACTAATTTTCGTGTCGAACGCTCACTCACTTCAGATACCGTTCGAATAGTAAAAATGGCAGCATTAAGTCTGTGAACAAGATCCTGAACGTGTGCTTTCCACGATAGCTTACATTCTATCTGAACACCTAGACGTCTGAACTGTTCAGTTTCACTAATCATATGCCCATTCTGTGAAATTAAAACGTCAGGTTTTGTTGAATTGTGTGTTAGAAACATATTTTCTACAAGCCATGAAGTCTGGTCATGAACTGCACTATTTTAAACCGAGCCGATGTTGCACACAACATCCTTTACTACCAGGTTAGTGTTATCAGGAAACAGAAATATTTTACAGTTACTCATAATACTAGGTGGCATATCATTTATATAAATAAGGAACAGGAGTGGCCCAACACTATTCCCTGAAGTATCCCCCATTTGACTATCCCACACATACCCTACATCACAGTCATTCTCAACATTGTGAATAATGACCTTTTGCTACCTGTTGCTAAAGTAAAAGGTGAACCAACTGTGTGCTACTCCCCATATTCCGTAATGGTCCAACTTCTGGAGAAATATTTTGTGATCAACACAATCAAATGCCATAGTTAAACCAAAAAATATGCCTAGCGTTCGAAACCTTTTATTTAACACATCTAGTACCTCACAGAGAAATGATAATATAGCATTTTCAGTAGTTAAACGACTTCTTAAGCCGAACTGTACATTTGAGAGCAATTCAAATGGTTCAAATGGCTCTAAGCACTATGGGACGTAACATCTGAGGTCATTAGTCCCCTCGACTTAGAACTACTTAAACTTGACTAACCCAAGGACATCACACACATCCATGCCCGAGGCAGGATTCGAACCTGCGACCATAGCAACAGCACAGTTCTGGACTAAAGCACCTAGATCCGCTCAGCCACAGCGGTTGGCTGAGAGCAAATCGTGTGATATAAAATGATCAATCATCCTTACATACAACACTGATGGCATAGAAATAGGTCTAAAATTATCTACATCATCCCTTTTCTCCCTTTTTATAAAGCGGCTCTACTACTGAGTACTTTAATCGCTCAGGAAACTGACTATTCCTAAAGGAAAAATTACAACTATGGCTAACTACAAGGCTAACATGTGCAGCACAGTACTTTAATATTCTGCTAGGCACTCCGTCATAACCTTGAGGGTCCTTAGTCTTCAATGATTTAATTATTGACTCAATCTCCCTCTTGTCTGCATCACAGAGAAGTATTTCAGACATCAATCTCGGAGTGGCATTTGCCAAGAAAGTTACGTGATTCCCTGTAGAAACTAAATTTTTATTTAATTCACCAGCAATGCTCAGAAAATGATTGTTAAATACTGTACATATATATGATATATCAGTAACAGAAATGTTTTTGCTGCTAACTGACTTTATATTGTCGGTGTTGCGCTGATGACCAGACACTTCCTTCACGACCGACCATATGGTTTTAATTTTATCCTGTGAATTAGCTATTCTATTTGCATACCACATACTCTTTGCCTTCCTAGTAACGGTTTTAAGCACCTTATAATACTGCTTGTAATGGGCTACTGTAGCTTGATTGTGACTACTTGTAACATTTTGATATAATTCCCACTTTGGTCTACATGATATCCTTATCCCACTAGTCAACCACCTGGGCTGCCTGTTACTACTAGTACGACGTTTACAACGTTCTATTGGAAAACAACTCTCAAAGAACATGAGAAATGTGTTAAGGAAAGCATTATATTTACCATCTGTATTATCGGCACTATAAACATCCTGCCACTCTTGTTAGTGGACAAGATTTAAAAAACTCCTTATTGCTGTTGCATTAACTTTCCTACATAGTTCGTAATTAAATGTGACATTTGTTTGAGTACTAAAGCCTTTTAGTGTTAACATTGGTGCATCATGGTCTGTAAGGCCATTCAGCCTTTTACTAGCAGAACGCCCATCTAGTAATGAGAATGAATAAAAATATTGTCTATGGCTGTGATACTGTTCCCCTGCACCCTAGACGGAAAAAACACAGTCTGCATCAGATCATATGAATTTATTAGATCTGCCAATATCGTTTTTCTTGCACCATCATATACAAAATTTATATTGAAGTCACCACATATAGCAAATTTCTGGTACTTCCTACACAGAGAATCAAGAACCCTCTCTAGCTTGAACATAAATGCTGTGAAATCAGAGTTAGGGGACCTGTAAACAACAATAATTAGACGTTTCAGTTCACTAAATTCAACTGACCCTGCACAACATTCAAATGCCTGTTCAGTGCAGTGCCATGATACGTCTATGGACTCAAATGGAATACTGTCTTTTACATACATAGCCACGCCCCCACCCCGCAAGGAACTCCTTGAAAAACAGCTAGCTAATCCGTATCCTGGTAAAGGAAATTGTCAAATTATAAAAGTGGTCTCTGATATACTAATAATTTCTGAGTCAACATCTATAAGCAGTTCACTAACTTTATCTCTAACACCTTTTATATTTTGATGAAATATGGTAATTCCTTCTGTACTTGGAAACATTACATCCTCTGGAGGTGAGCCCTTAGTTAGAGGGACTTCCTTTAAGCAGGTATATCTATCAGCTGACTTCAATCTAAAAAAGGTGCATCTCTAACACCAACTACTGCAGGAATTTTTCCATGAGTGATCCCACCACCACCACCCACTACACTGTCACCTACAAGCTTTGCCAGCCTCCCCTTCCCATACCTATTGAGGTGCAGGCCATGCCTTGTGAAACCCGTTCTACTGATAGACTCAACTGGCACCACTGAGATGTGACCCATGCCCTCTGCCATCAGCGCCCTCCCCAGCTCCATGTTAACGCCCCTAGCAGTCGCATTAAGATCAGGCTAAAACAGTTGCACGAAATGCACATTAGTGCCACCAGATTGAGTAACTATCTTTACCAGGTCACCACCTACATCATATTCCCCATCCCTATCAAGACTGTTACCTGCTCCACCCACTTTCATTACCTGATCCTCCTTCATAAAATTCCTACATAACTCCCCTATGCTGTCAGTCACTTGGGCCAACCCTGCACTAGGCTTCACAGTGCTGGTGACCTGGTACTCTCTCCCCAACACTTCCTGCAACTGCTGCCCACACCTCTACAGTGCGAACTACCTTGCAGCAGAACCTTCTTCTTCCTGTTAGGCTTTGCAACTGACCTAGGCCTCCTAACTGCTGAGGACTGCTGAATGTTCCCTACATCTATAGCTATCCATGGCTCCTCTCCACTCAACTCTGACAGTTGGTCAAATCTATTGCATATATGCAAAGTATGTCTGAATACCTCCTCTTCCTAGCTGCCTTCTTGCCAACTGCCAGTTCTCATTCCCCACCATCCTTCACCCTCCTCAACCTATCTAGTTGCTCCTTTGCGCGTTGTAACTGCACCTGAAAGGTACAGATCTTACGCTCCTGTTCCTCTATCAACTTATTTCTACTACAGATTCTGCATTCTCAGGAGAGGAACATCAGCTGTGTACGATTAATATGCAACTTACACCCGAGGTGCAGGCAGATTAAACCCATTTCGCTCATTACTAAAGTGCTATTCTAGTATTGGAGAGCCTTCGCACTACTGACAGAAGTTTAGAAGGGGAATAGCAATGGGCTGAGTTGTGAGTTGCAATTTGTACGAATATTGGGGAGGGGCACGTACTAGAATATTTCTCGGTGCTGTGCTAGTCCCAGTGTGCCAGTGTGGCGTAAACGTTAGCACATCTGCCTAGTAAGCAGAAGCCCGACTTTCTAATCCTCTCGCTGGTACAAATTTTAATTCCTTGGGTCGGCCTACATCATCACGAAAAGATTGTAGGACTGTTCAACTCTTTCTGTTGAATAGGAGGATGACAAGAGCTGAAATGGGAGGTCACAGGCAGAGTTTCACCTAAAACGGTCGGGAGTAGGTTGCTGGAAGCTAGGTCGACATTTCGAGTTGTCTTTCGTCGCTTGCCACACCATACTCAACGGAGACCTGCATGGTGTATAGCCATGGTTGCGTGGTGTGGAGTCAAAGTCAACAGGGCCATTGTGAGTGACCTCCTTTGCTAGTCAATGATGAGTTTCGCTCCTGTTTGTGGTGATCAAACCGACGTCAGTGTGTCTGTACATGACTTGGTCAAAGGTCGCAGCAAGCAGCATACCTTTCCAACTCTTGTAATCACTGTGTGGGGAGCTATCGTCGGATATGGCAAGATGAATGATCTGGTGATTACTGAAGGGAGGCTGAATGCTCAAAATAACATAGCAAGAATGGGGAACCCCTCTTAACACGCCCTTCATGTCTGAGGTACGAAATGTTGTATTCCAGTAGGATAGCGCAAGGTGTCACACCTCAGTTTCATCACAAAGGTCTTAAGAAACGTACAGATCTTTTACTGACCTGCCTAGTCCTATCATCTGTCATCAAGAGAACACATCCAGTTGCGATGGGAAGTTATATGTTTTCATATGGAGTGGAAGACATGGAACAGAGGCAATAATGTAGAAGAGAGGCACAGTGATGTAGCCCACCTCTGATGTTATTCATTCTGCACATTGAACACACAGTAAAGGAAACCAAGGAGAAATTTGTAAAGGAAATTAAAGTTCAGGGACGAGAAATAATTACTTTGCAGTTTGTCAATGACAAGGTAGTTCCGTCAGAGACTGCAATGCAATCGATAGTGTCTTGAAAAGGGATTGTAAAGTGAACATCGACAGAATTAAAATAGGGGAAATGGAGCGTAATGTAGTTAATTCAGGCGATGCTGAAGGATTAGATTAGGCACTGAAAGTAGAAGACGAGTTGCACTATTTTCGGTACAAAAATAAGTGATATTAGCAGAAGCAAAGAGCACATAAACTGTAAGCTGCTAATAGCATGAAAATGTTTTCTGAAATAGACAAGACAAACATTTTAAAATGTAATATAAACCTGAGTGTGAGAAGCTATTTTCTGAAGGTCTTTGCCCAGTATGTAGCCTTGTACAGAAGTAAAATGGAAATGAGCGTTTGGCGTCATTGGCCGGGAGGCCCCTTACGGGGCAGGTCCGGTCGCCTTGGTGCAGGTCTTATTATATTCGACGCCACATTGGGTGACCTGCGCGCCGGATGGGGATGAAATGACGATGAAGACAACACAACACCCAGTCCCTGAGCGGAGAAAATCCCCGATCCAGCAGGGAATCGAACCCGGGCCCCTTAGGACGGCAGTCCGTCACGGTGACCATTCAGCTATCGGGGCGACAGTAAAAGTGTGAAACATATACCTATTTTGTATGAGTTTTAAATAAATAGTTGCCGCTATTAAAGTTCCAACCCTCGTACTTCGTACACCACCTCAAAATATGCCTTTGTAGGTTAGCACTTTCCTCTGTCGATCCCTTTAATTCAGAATTGTAAAAGGAATCACACAAGAATATCTCATATCAGCAAAATACTTTTCAGCTCTGACAGAGAATTCTGTACGGCGTTAAACTGAAAAAAGTAAGAGGAATAGGCCAACGCATTAGTGAAACATGCGTGTACCACATTATTTTTGGGTACTGTTAAGCTTTCCTGAAGAAAAACTACGGAAGCGAATGGAAGGAAATAATAAAGCAAGCTTGAAAGCAGGACTAAAAAAAATCAGTTATAATTAGACTAAAAAATGTTGCAGTAACACATTGTAAAGAAAATAGTACAAAGTAAGAACGAAGTGAGGTGTTCCTGTACTTAGTGCACTTTAAGATAATGATTAAGAGGAAAGGAAAAGAAATATAGAGAAGCATAAAAATTACAAATTACTTTACGTCATATAAACTTCTGGATGTTTCGATTCTGGTTTCCCGAAAAATCACAGCACGACGACTGCTGTTATAAAAGTTACATGAACTGAAACAAGACCTGAACAGCCAAGAAATGTGCTTTTTGGATTTCAGCAGAGCTTTCGACACGGTCGACTTTGATAGCTAGTTGCTAAACTTAAGTGAAAATTTTTCTGCAAGTGCTGTAAGAAGGGTTCACTCATGCCTTACATCCCTCAAACATTGTGTAATGATCGGAACAAAGAGGTCGCAGTACAAGGTGTCCCGCAAGCATTAGTATTGGACCTGCTACTTTTCTCATTATACGTCAATTCTGTGTCGACTATTATCTCCCATTAAAAACATTATTTATATGATGACTATCTTCAATTATACCTAAGTAAAAGTCCAGCAAACCTGCACACACCCATCCAGCAAGTAAATGCTAATTTACTTGCTTTATCAAAGTGGGCATAGAACCCAGGTCTGAAACTTAACCCATGTAAAACGCAAGTAATCATAGTCGCTGCCAGCTTCTTACTCCACAGTTCAGAGAACCTGTTCCACCGTTAATCCTAAACGTCATAGAAATATCCTGTTCTTTTTCTGCAAAGAACTTGAGCACAGTTCTGGACCATCACGTAGATTGGACTGCAGTTGTGCAGTCTGTAATAAGGTGTCAGCATCACTTCATTCACTATAGAAATATAAAGAAGTACTTCCTCTCAAGCTTCTGATGATTGCTTGTCTGTTATACATTTGTAACATGTGCCATTTAGACCACATCACTCCTGTCTGCGATCAGTTATCATCGCTACGTGCTGATAAGTGTAGATGTTATCGTACTCTGTATCTGCTGTAACGCCTTCTCAATCATTGCACTCCTTCCTCTTTATCTTTAATCCTTATGCTACTATCAGAACAGCACTGTTGAAGTACTCATTCCCAAACACTCCTTATTTGTCTTCAACCCTTACGCTTCTATCTGAATAGTATAAGACAAATACCATCTCTCTACTGGTGCACAACCCCGCTCTGTTCTACAAATCTTTATCTGTATCAGGAACCCGATTTTGTAACAATAATCTTCAAAATATGAGAGAAATTAAAATTCTTTCAAACTTCAAAACACAGCTAATAGCCCAACCTCTATCGCAATAGCTCTCTCGTCTGCAGCCCACTCTCGTGAACCACCCTTCACCCACCACTTTCCCCTCCCCCTTGTGTACAGAATTCTCTATTGAAATTCGATTCTTTCCTGACAGATGTTGTCGCTTTCATTCCCATCTTCTCAACAGTACTGTGCTTAACAAAGTGCACAATGATTTGAAAAGGTTGCAATGTTAACAGAGAATTTCTATCAAAATGAAATAGCTTAATCACTTGATATCTTAATGAATGACTTAGGGAAGTGGGATGGTCTACCTCTCAGCTCTGCACATGTTAATTATCTAACAATAATCATTCCGACAAAGTAGCTGCCCAGTGATGCAGTTTTACCTCAAATTTCTTCTCTTCAAAAAACAGAAATCGGAATTTACATTCTTTCCGTCTTTCGATATATTCATCATCCTTGCTGTCCTTTACAACCAAATTTTTCATCTAGCACAGCACTACTGAGAACTTCCATCACCTACCACACTTCAGCTAAGAATGTATCAGATTGGGCAGAGGCAAAGACTGTACCACTACATGACCGAAGATTGTTTAACATTAACGTGACCTATTCCATTTCTGATGTGCACATCGATAACTTACAAAAATCAAAATGACATATCCACCTTACATTCTGAGCAAAAGTCTTCAAATAATCTTTTTATAATGGCACAAATTTCCAATTTAGTTTACACTCAACCGCCAAAGAAATTAGTATAGGCATGCTTATTCAAATACAGAGATATGTAAACAGGTAGAATACGGCACTGCGGTCGGAAACCCCTATATAAGACAACAAGTGTCTGTCGCAGTTGTTAGATCGGTTACTGCTCCTGCAATGGCAGGTTACCAAAATTTAAGTGAGTTCGGACGTGGTGTTATAGTCGGCGCACGAGCGATGGGACACAGCATCTCGGAGGCAGCGATAAATTGGGAATTTTCCCGTACGACCATTTCACGAGTGTACTGTGAATATCAGGAATTCGGTAAAACATCAAATCTCCAATATCACTGCGGCCGGAAAAAGATAGAGCAAGAACGGGACCAATGACGACCAAACAGAATCGTTCAACGTGACAGAAGTGCAACCTTCCTGTAAATTAGTGCAGATTTCAACGCTGGACCCTCAAATAGTGTCAGCGTGCGAACCATTCAGCGACACGTCATCGATATGGGCTTTCGGAGCCGAAGACCCACTCGTGTACTCTTGTTGACTGCACGAAACAAAGCTTTACGTCTCGGCTAGCCCCGTCAACACCGACATTGGACTGTTGATGACTGGAAACATATTGCCTGGTCGGCCGAATCTCGTTTCAAAATGTATCAAATGGATGGACGTGTAAGGGTATGGAGACAACCTCACGAATCCACGGACCCTACATGTCAGCAGGGGAGTGTTCGAGCTGATGGAGGCTCTGTAATGATGTGGAGCGTGTGCAGTTGGAATGATGTGGGATCCCTGATACATCTAGATACGACTCTAGGTGACACGTACATAAGTATCCTGTCTGATCACCTGCATTCAATCGTGTCCACTGTGTATTCTAACGGACTTGGGTAAACCCGCAGGACAATACGACACCCCACACGTTCAGAATTGCTACAGAGTGGCTCCAGGAGCACGCTTCCGAGTTCAAACACTTTCGCTGGCCACCAAACTCCCCAGACATGAACATTATTGAGCGTATCTGGGATGCCTTGCAACGTGCTGTTCAGAAGAGATTTCCACACACCCCCCCCCCTCCTCCCCGTACTCTTACGGATTAATGGACAGCTCTGCAGGATTCTTGGTGTCAGTTCCCCCCAGCACTACTTCAGACACTGGTCGAGTCCATGCCACGCCGTGTTGCGGCACTTCTGAGTGTTCGCGGGGGCCCTACACGATATTATGCAGGTGTACCAGTTTCTTTGGCTCTTCAGTGTACAATTACATATCAGTTCTTAAATACGTAGGCTGCACGAGAAGATGCGGCTGTAAGCGGTGGAATCGGTAATGTGGTCCATTACAACCAAGTTTTACCGGCTGCCAGCGGTGTTTTCATTTATCATATATTCTTCTTCAGCAAGTTTCTATCAGTTCGTCCTCACAACGAACGAGTTACAAAACTATTTCTAAAATTGACCACCATGTCATTGTCTTACAAGAACTCGTTCAAGATATTTTAAACATCTGATTACATCAAATTCAACATTCATTACAGTGTCTGAAACTGGAAGTCCTTGATATAAAAATTGAAGTTGTCGACAGCTCCCTGTGTCGACCATCAGAAAGATCAGTAGTAAAAGAGAACCTCATCAGGTGGTGTAAACATAACAGATCACTTTTTAAAAATTTTCCAGTACTGAAATTTTAAACATTTTATTGGCTGCGATCCAGCAACCGTACGCCATTTAATTACAGAACGTATATACAGCTACTTCGGTTGCCCAAAATTTTGTCAATTGACCATGGTCACCGTCTGACGGCAGCGGCTGTATTATGCCGCTCTTGGCCCTAAGCGACCTTGCGGTTGTCCATATATTCCACAGAGTATTTTTCCTGGTTGACAATTATGTCACACTTTTACATTTTAGTTTTATTCTTATGACACTTCCGTTTGACTGGAGCAGTTTTTCTCAGACGTTTTAAACCGTGGTGTGATAACATGAATTTCATGTAACTTTTTGTTCTGATAAAGATTGGCCTAGTTCAATCGAAACCGTGATCAGTTGACAAAATTTTGTGCAATCGAAGTGGCTGTATATACGTTCTTTAATTATTTACTAGTACGTGGCGTATCAAGCAATAAAAGAAAGCCAATATTTAATATCATTCTTAAGAACAGTGAAACATAACTAAATAAATCAAAACTGGTACAAAATTTTGAGTAATATTTCCTCTCAGAACGTGATTATATGAATAGGGCAGCAAACGATCAAATAAAGTAATGTAATAACCGCAGAGGGAAAAAAAATTCAAACACGTTGCCAGTAGTAAAAACAAAGACAGAAAATTTGGTACACGTGGAAAAATAGTCTGTTCTCGTGCTTTCATGCGTATTAGTCCGTTACTGTGTCCCGTCTTTGTTTGGTTACGATATAAACGCCTAATATTCGCAACAGATTCTTTTTCATTTAATAGGTTGGCGCTCATCAACTGAACGAGCAATTTCAAAATAGTGAATCTGTGGACGACCGATCTGGAATACTAAGAGTAGTGGCAACAAAGGAAAGTTCTTAATCTATTGAGCAGATGGATACTCCAGCAGTTGTTTATCAGCTTTATACAGGTATGTGCTCAAAATGGGTAAAAACTAGTGAAGGACAGCAGTAGGTGGACTGCATCTTCCGATAGTATCAGCTTCTAGACAAATTGTGTTAACATCTGTTGTGAATGTTTCGACGCTTTCTAAAGACAGAACAACACGGTACGTTTGTACTTCAGCCATTTCTAGACGGTCATTTCGGCTATAATTCGCTGCATAGCAGAACTCTAATTTAATTTCCGTCCGCTTCACTTATACAGCTTCAGCAGTAGAGCGACTTGCTCTTCACAGAGTGCTCCCGCTGTAACACAGTAAGTGCTGCAGTACACTGGATATGCGGACGTTCGCAAAATGAGTTCTATTTTCTCGAGATCGTGTCGGACCCGCAAGCACCCCAACTCACTCATCCATTGCTACTCATCTACATCTACATGTACAACTACACCTATAGGAATGTGTGACGTTAGCAAATTATCGACACATTTAAAGTTCGTCGCCGACGTATAAACATCGATTGCCGATAGTAATCGATCCCAAAACAGCGACTTTTTTTGCCATTGGTGCAAAATGGTGGGTTTATAGAATGGTGTAAAAAACAACATACTAAAACATCAAATGCCATATTTAGTAATCAATGAATATAGCAATAATTAACATTACATATGCCACAGGTTTTTGTACACACACTATAAAAATAACGTTTTTGCGAGAGATTTCCCCAGCATCCTGTTGTGTTGCTGACAGAGAGAGTATCGAGATTTTGAGAACAGCTTTCAGAAGCTGACGAAGTGATTATGCTGTTCAAACATTTCAGTGTATCTATTGAAGTTTTGGAAAGGTCGTACCAATGAAGTGGTTCCATACTTCTAACGGATTTTGTTTAAAATCTCGAAGGGGACCTTTCACATTTTAACTGAACTCTGATGGTAGCTCCATTTCTGTACCCGTCTGTCCGCCCCGATAGCTGAGTGGTTAGCGGCACGGACTGTCGTCCTAAGGGGCCCGGGTTCGATTACCAGCTGCGTCGTGGATTTTCTTCGCTCAGGAACTGCGTGTTGTGGTGTCTTCTTCGTCATTTCATCCCATCCCGCCCGCAGGACGCCCAATGTGGCGTCGAATGTAATGAGATGTAAGGAGACCTGCACCAAGGCGGTCGGACCTATGTCGTAAGCCCCCCCCCCCCCCAAAGGCCAATGACGCCAAACGCTCATTTCCATTTTTCGTTTCCATGTACCAGTCTGCAGATTTATAATGTTCTCTCCATAGATCAAAATACGCTTCTCTGTTTCTCTGTAATGTTTCAGTGTGTTCCCCATCCGTAATGACAATCGTTTCGACAGCTGCTAGTAAATCCCTGGCCGTACGCTAAAACATCTTGAAAGTGTATGCTCTTGAATTTAGGATCGAATAAGATTAATATGGTTAATATGTTGACATGTTCAGATGACAATAAGCGCTTTTGATTTCCGTTCGATGTCAGTCTTCAGATTCTGTCAAATAGTCTACATTCGCTGCAAGTCAGGTATTTCGATATTTAACTTACTAGTCACAGGGATAATTTTAGAACTTACAACGTACTCCTCTGCGCAGATTTCACAAGTAGCTACATCTGTAGGCCGCAGAATATCACAACCGTCGGCCAGACCTACAATATATGAGACTGTAAGGATGGATGGCGCACTAGCACCGCAATTAACGATATCATTAATCACTGGACGTAGCCGCAAAAATCTTTCAGCTGTACAGAACGTTGGATTCCATCTAGTGGATACTTCTTCAATTGGTTTGAGGTATTATGCTTTTCTTAGCTCATTCCTTGCTACTACGCTATGTCTGAATCACATAGTAATCTTTTCCACAGCTGTAATCCACTCAGGAAGTTTGTCAGTCTTTGCAGTAGAATAGTTTGCTATTAAACTGAGCATGTGAGTAAAACACGATATTTAAACTTTCCTTACAAATGCTATTACTACTCCTTTGACCACTGCACTGAGTTCAGAAAAGGATTCGTTTAAGTGACGAAAAAATTATTTACAGTGGTAACTAGCAGCCTGGTTTTTTGCCAACTTATAAAGCCGATATTCTCTCTTTAACACCGGTGTATCGATGACTCACGCTCCAGTATCGACACTGAAACATCGATGTTTAATATTCGATATTTTGAATATATCAGTGCCCGTCGATCATCCCAATCTACATACATTTACCGATTAAAACGATACGGACATCTGTTAATGGATATTAAAACGGGCTGTGTCCATCCTACACCTCTATGACCGCTTGAACTCTGCTGGTGATATTCTCAATGAATTGACGGAATGATTGTGGACGAATGGCTACCCATTCTTCCACGAGAGCCGAAACCAGCAAAGGTAGTGATGTCTGACGGTGGAGTCTAGAGCGAAGTCGAAGTTTTAAGTCGTTCCAGAGCTGTTGTTCCATTGGGTTCAAATCGACACTCTGGGCAGTGATTTCATGAATGTTATTGCCCACAAACCACTGCCTCACAGACGCTGCTTTATGTCGTGGATTAGATTGTTTGAGGGAAGAGACCAAACAGCGAGGTCATCGGTCTCATCGGATTAGGGAGGACGGGGAAGGAAGTCGGCCGTGCCCTTTCAAACGAACCATCCCGGCATTTGCCTGTAGCGATTTAGGGAAATCACGGAAAACCTAAATCAGGATGGCCGGACGCGGGATTGAACCGTGTAACCTCCCCACAAAAATTTCAAAGACAATATTTAATAGAAATGGAGCCAAGTGTAAGCTCCCCACAAAAATTTGAAAGATAATATTTTAAATGTTAACGAGAATAGAACCTAGTGTAACCTCACAGCAATTAAATTTAAAGACAATGACAATTAAATGAGAAATAGCAATCTGACCCTAATGTAAGCTGCCCACAAAAAAATGTAAGACAATTCAATGATAATGAAATCTCAATGACAATGAAAACACAAATAGACCGAAATGTCGATCTTTAGGCCCTGATTAAACTCAAATTCTTACCTCAGTAAAACTGGATCTGCTCTTATTTTTCGCCATAGCTCGAGGGAAATGCATTGCAAAAATTTTGAATTTAAGGGAAACTTTTTTTTAACGAATACCAAGGGAAATATTTCTTTCAATAAAATGTTTCTTTTGTGTGCCATGTCGACGCCCGCCGACTCCTCACACACAACTGCGACTATCCCTCGCGCGCTACTACCACAGACTACGTCATCTCGCATGCGCTACTACTCTCGAACTCTAACTCGCAACTGAACTCTCTCGCGCGGTCAAGCGCAGACTAGGAACTCTCTGGTCAAAGATTTTACCATGCCTCGCCATCGCTGCTACAGAATACATGAATACATACGCGTTTCATAACCCTCCACTGGGGGGGGGGGGGGGGGGGGGGGGGGGGGGGAATTTGGCAGCGATGGTGAGTCATTTGGACTTGCCAAGCGCGGCAAAATTTTTTCTTAACTAATTAAATTTATAATTACAGCATATATACAGATGTAGTACATGAATGAAATATGGTGCACATGCATCAATGACAAAACATATCAGGCAAAGACAAAATATAAGTACAAAACATATTAGCAGATCAGAAAAAATGTTTATACAAATTATTTGTTAGATAACAAAGTGCACACGCACTGAAAAAATTCTTTAGCATTTTCAGAATAAATAAACAGAATGGCAAAAACTCATGTTGACAAGTGACATGAGTGCACATGCACTGCAGTTGAGAACATATCAGCAAATGACGAAATGTATAAACAATGAGTAACAAATGACATAAGTGCATACGCACTGAAGTATTGAACATATCAGGAAATCACAAAAAGTATACAGAATGAGTACAAATCATATTGAAAAAAATGAGAAAAGTGCACAGGCACTGAAGTTCAGTAGAAAACATATTAACATATAACATAAGTGCACATGCACTGAAAAACTCTTTAGCATTTTCATAACAAATAAACATAAAGGTAAAAAAATCATTTTGACAAGTGACATAAGTGTACATGCAGTGCAGTTGAGAATATATCAGCAAATCAGAAAATATATTAATAAACGGCAAAAATACACACGCACTGTAGTACAGAACATATCAGAAAACCACAAAATATATACGTAATGAGTACAAATGGCATAACGTGCACACGCACTGAAAAACTCTCTAATGATTTTACGACAAATAAACCTAATGAGTACAAATCATATTGACAAATGACAAAAGTGCACACGGGCTGTAGTACTCTCTAGTATTTTTCTACAACAAACAAACAAATCAAGGAGTGTAATAAAGTGCACATGCACTATAGAAGTCTTTAGTAATTTCAGGATAACTGATCTTATTAACAAAAGAAAGGAAGTGCACACGCACTGTATATGACTTTTTCATTCTACAAGAATGAGGGAAGGAATAGGAAGGATTGCATCATGGTTGTAGCACTTAGGTTGCACGCAGCTGCACTGAAAGTCCATATCTTTCCACAGGAGTACAACACCAAGTGAGACAATTTGCAGATCTTTTCCCAGAAGTATTTATCAGCGTATCCAAGACACTGAAATGTCGTAGTAATATTTCCTGTTATCATTTTGGCAGTACATCAAGTACACCAAACAGTGGGACCATAATAACGTCTTCATCGCTCACGGTGGTGGACAGCATGTCGTGTCAACACCACGCTCTTACAAGGCACACCATCGTAGAATTAGTGCAAAAACCAAATATAGTGTTCCATGATTATGAGGATGGACAGGACAAATGGATATTACAGTAATTCCAGGTAGTTAGGTCAGAAGGTGAAGGACATTAAGTCACAGACTAGTCTTGATTAGGAATTACATTAGTAGTTTGCGGCATTCATAGCCCAGTTATTGAACATTTCTGTACCATGTATTTAGTATTACAGAATAATGTTCATAAAATTAAATTATTGGCATCATGGGTAATCGTATTACAATAAACAGTGGCAGTCCTTGGCCAGTCACTAAGCATATTTAGTATGACAGAATAATGTTCATCAAAAGTCATCATTGAAAAGGAGAGTCAATTATTGGCATAGCATTAACATAATTCATTGAGTTTTACAAATTATTGGCACTCATTGGCCAGTTACCAAAACATGAAAAGTCATCATTGAAAACAGGAGCTAATTAATGGCATAATTAATAACATAATTCATTTAGTTACATTAATTATTGGCACTTAATGGCCAGCAAGTATTGAATAGTATAAAACATTGTTCATCATTCATCAATTTGCTAATGGTTCAAATTGGTTCAAATGGTTCTGAGCACTATGGGACTTAAAATCTGTTGTTATCAGTTCCCCAGAACTTAGAACTACTTAAACCTAACTAACCTAAGGACATCACACACATCCATGCCCGAGGCAGGATTCGAACCTGCGACCGTAGCAGTCGCGCGGTTAATTTGCTAATGAAGTGAGATGGATGTCTGGGGAGGGTAGTACTGGGAGACCAAGGTTTGAATACGGTAAGCGACTAGACGAACATGAGATATCTTTCAAAAGCATCCTCAAATTGCCCAGTAAAATCGACTATTAACAGCCTGCTACTGAACGAAGTCAGTCCTCTTAATGTGCAGTCATACCGACTGCCTAACTCGCAGCACTATGGCTTCATGTAGCGCTGTTTTACACCAGTGAAGAGTACATCTATTGGAGTTTGAAATTTCACACTCGTTTTCTTCTCTACTAGGCCAAAAAGAAATGGATTTTCTGTTTCGACTGAAGCGTTTGGGCTCTTGAATTAAGGAAAGGCGGCAGTGATTTTCAGAGTCTGCTGCAGTAGCTCTGCAGTGTAAAACTAAAGGCAGACTTTGCAAGCCATCAAGCGTCCTGTTCGTACACTGACAGACGGTAAACTACTGGGAAGTGATGACAGGAACGTGCACCGCTGCGATGCTCACGTTGCACTGGAATTCGAGACACACGGCAGTGGACCGGTCCGGGATAGAAAAATTCTGTACAAGGAACAGACACAGAAACGATTGGCGGCTCTATTTCAGCAGTGTTCCACAAAAATTCACGTCCGTGTCGACTGTAGAATAGAACCGAATTTTACACTGCACCAAGGAATCAGCGTAATTTCTCGTCAACAACGTGATATCAACAAAAAAAAAAAAAGACACGTAGTCATTGTTAAAGTCGCAGTGTTTCTCATCGCTCCAGGCAATCTTAAATTCCAGTTCAGAAACCTCGCAGACAATCATCGCTATAAATTCGAAGAAATTTTGCAATGAGTAAAATGCCTGTACCGAGATTCAAAGAAGGGGAAATGCCGCCCCTACCTCCCACATTCCCCCACTTACTGGCGTCCAGGCAGACTGTTATCATACAGTCTTTGGTACTGAATGCACTTCAGCGACTTCCGATAGAATGTAAGCGTAATATCGAACCTTTTCATTACACTTGGATAAATTATGCGTACCTAATAAAACTAACATAATTACGGTTTTGCATCTTCAGCCATGAAGGTTTTACATGATTAACCTCGAGTATTCAACACGTTAAAACGTCTGTAAAGCAACCAATAAATCAGCGCCTCTTTATACACTACTGGCCATTAAAATTGCTACACCGAGAAGAAAAGCATATGATAAAAGGGTATTCATTAGGCAAATATACAATACTACAACTGACATTTGATTACATTTTGACGCAATTTGGGTGCATAGATCCTAAGAAATCAGTACCCAGAACAACCACCTCTGGCGGTAATAATGGCCTTCACACGCCTGGGCATTGAGTCAAACAGAGCTTGGATGGCGTATACAGGTACAGCTGCCCATGCAGCTTCAACACGATACCACAGTTCATCAAGAGTAGTGACTAGTGTATTGTGACGAGCCAGTTGCTCGGCCACCATTGACTAGACGTTTTCAATTGGTGAGAGATCTGGAGAATGTGCTGGCCAGGGCAGCAGTCGAACATTTTCTGTATCCAGAAAGGCCCGTACAGGACCTGCAACATGCGGTCGTGCATTATCCTGTTGAAGTGTAGCGTTTCGCAGGGATCGACTGAAGGGTAGAGCCACGGGTCATAACACATCTGAAATGTAACGTCCACTGTTCAAAGTTCCGTCAATGCGAACAAGAGGTGACAAGTGTAAACAATTGCACCCCATACCATCACGCCGGATGATACGCCAGTATGGCGATGACGAATACGGGCTTCCAATTTGCGTTCACCGCGATGTCGCCAAACACGGATGCGACCATCATGGTGCTGTAAACAGAACCTGAATTCATCCGAAAAAATGACGTTTTGCCATTTGTGCTTCCAGGTTCGTCGTTGAGTACACCATCGCAGGCGCTCCTGACTGTGATGCAGCATCAAGGGTAACCGCAGCCATGGTCTCCGAGCTGATAGTCCATGCTGCTGCAAACGTCGTCGAACTGTTCGTGCAGATGGTTGTTGGGTTCCAAACGTCCCCATCTGTTGACTCAGGGATCGAGACGTGGCTGCACGATCCGTTACAGCCATGCGGATAAGATGCCTCTCATCTCGACTGCTAGTGATACGAGGCCGTTGGGATCCAGCACGGCGTTTCGTATTACCCTCCTGAACCCAGTGATTGCATATTCTGCTAACAGTCATTGGATCTCGACCAACGAGAGCAGCAGTGTCGTGATACGACAAACCGCAATTGCGATAGACTACAATCCGACCTTTATCAAAGTCAGAAACGTCATGGTACGCATTTCTCCTCCTTACACGAGGCATCACAACAACGTTTCACCAGGCAACATCGGTCAACTGCTGTTTGTGTATGAGAAATCGGTTGGAAACTTCGCTCAAGTTAGCACGTTGTAGGTGTCGCCACCGGCGCCAAACTTGTGTGAATGCTCTGAAAAGCTAATCATTTGCATAGCACAGCATCTTCTTCCTGTCAGTTAAATTCCGCGTCTGTAGCACGTCACCTTCGTGGTGTAGAAATTTAATGGCCGGTAGTGTGGAATGGAACTCCCATGTATGGAACAGCTTCAAAATTTTGATTACATACGTGTTAATGTGTTAAATATTTGCGTGAAGCATGTAAGGCATAAAAAGTTTAGGAAAGTTTCGAAATTACGCTTAAGTATGTTGTAAGACGCTAATTACTTTCTCACATTGACTGTGGGAGAGCCGAAACAGAAGAGAATCAAAGCATCTGAGATGTGGTGCTACAGAAGAATGTTGAGAATTAGGTAGACTGATAAGATAAGGAATGAGGGGGTTGTCTACAAAATCGGCGAGGAAAGGAGTATATGGAAAACACCGATAAGAAGAAGGGACAGTATGGTAAGACATCTGTTAAGACACCTGGGAATCACTGCAATGGTACTAGAGAGAGCTGCACAGGGCTAAAACTGTAGAGGAAAACAGAGACTGGAGTACATGCAGCAAATAATTGAGGACGTAGGTTGCAAGTGCTACTCTGACATGAAGAGGTTGTCACCGGAGAGCAATTCGTGGCTGGTTGCACCAGGCTCATGACTCAAAAAACGTATTTTCATTATGAAACACTGGATGAATATAAAGTGGCTGATTTGCACTGCATTTTAAGTAAAAACTAATTTATTACGCATCTTAGTGTTTATGACGTCATAGGTCCAAACACTATCAGTCGTACAATGGTATAACTTGCCAGGTACATGAGTGGTACATGTAGATAACGTCTGCAAAGCGTGTTCCTAACAGAGTTGTAAAGAAGTAATAAATTGGAAGGTCACGCGTGATGCTGTCTTACTGAGCGGCATTTCAAGCAAGAGCTAGTTTTCAACTCATCTAACTGTTTATGACGTCATCTCTCCTGAAATACATGTCATACAATGATATAATTTTGCAGTTAAATTTAATGGGTACATGTTGCTACTCTCTGCAAACTGTGTTCGAACAGCAGTAAAGAAGTATAAAATTAATACGTCAAAAATGGTTCAAATGGCTCTGAGCACCATGGGACTTAACATCTGTGGTCATCAGTCCCCTAGAACTTAGAACTACTTAAACCTAACCAACCTAAGGACAACACACACATCCACGCCCGAGGCAGGATTCGAACCTGCGACCGTAGCGGTTACGCGGTTCCAGACTGAAGCGCCTAGAACCGCACGGCCACACCGGCCGGCATTAATACGTCATACCTGATGCTGCCTTGTTACTACATGAACAGTGAAAATGTAGTAAGAGATGAACTGTCTTCCTCTCGTCATTTTGTGGTAGTGTGTGCAAGGAAACACTTCAAAGATGTTTGAAATTATGAATAAAGTTATTCGAAAGCCGCTAAGTTCACTGATTCTCATATACTTCAGGAGTAAAGTCCGGGTATTTTCGTTTAATCAGTCACGTTGTCGCGAGACAAACACACGTCCGAATCTGCACCTACACGATTACTCTGCAATTGGCAATTAAGTGCCTGGCAGAGGGTTCACAGAACCATCTTCAAGCTATTTTTCTACCGTTCCACTCTGGAATGGCGCGCGGGAAAGAAGTGTACTTAAATCTTTCCGTGCGTGCTCTGATTTCTCTTATTTTTATCATCTCTCCCTACGGATGTGGGGGCCAAGAGAATATTTTCGCAATCAGAGAAGAAATTGGTAGTTGAAATTTCACGAGATGACGCCTTTCTTTTAATGATTGCCACCTCAGTTCCCGTATCATATCCGTGGCACTCTCTACCCTTTTACGCGATAGTACAAACCGAGCTGCCCTCCTCTGAACTTTTTCGATTTCCTCCGTCAGTCCTACCTGATGCGGAATCCATAGCGCACAGCAATACTCCAGAAAAGGGCGGACAAGCGTGGTGCAAGCAGTCTCTCTACACGACCCGTTGCACTTTCTAAGTATTCTGGTAATAACCGGCAGTCTACAACTTTATCTATGTGCTCGTTCTAACGTAAGTTACTCGTAACTGTAATTCCTAAGTATTTAGTTGAGTCTACAGCCTTTAGATTTGTGACCTGTATCGTCCAACCGAAATTTAGCTGATTTCTTTTAGTACTGATGTGGACGACTTCACACTTTCCGTTATGTAGAGTCAATTGCTACTTTTCACACCACACATATCTTGTTGAAATCATTTTGCAATTAGTTTTGATCATCTGATGACTTTAGAAGACGGTAAAGGAGTGCGTCATCGAAAAACAACGTAAGAGAGCTGCTCAGATTGTCTCGTATCTCGCTTATGTACACTCCTGGAAATGGAAAAAAGAACACATTGACACCGGTGTGTCAGACCCACCATACTTGCTCCGGACACTGCGAGAGGGCTGTACAAGCAATGATCACACGCACGGCACAGCGGACACACCAGGAACCGCGGTGTTGGCCGTCGAATGGCGCTAGCTGCGCAGCATTTGTGCACCGCCGCCGTCAGTGTCAGCCAGTTTGCCGTGGCATACGGAGCTCCATCGCAGTCTTTAACACTGGTAGCATGCCGCGACAGCGTGGACGTGAACCGTATGTGCAGTTGACGGACTTTGAGCGAGGGCGTATAGTGGGCATGCGGGAGGCCGGGTGGACGTACCGCCGAATTGCTCAACACGTGGGGCGTGAGGTCTCCACAGTACATCGATGTTGTCGCCAGTGGTCGGCGGAAGGTGCACGTGCCCGTCGACCTGGGACCGGACCGCAGCGACGCACGGATGCACGCCAAGACCGTAGGATCCTACGCAGTGCCGTAGGGGACCGCACCGCCACTTCCCAGCAAATTAGGGACACTGTTGCTCTTGGGGTATCGGCGAGGACCATTCGCAACCGTCTCCATGAAGCTGGGCTACGGTCCCGCACACCGTTAGGCCGTCTTCCGCTCACGCCCCAACATCGTGCAGCCCGCCTCCAGTGGTGTCGCGACAGGCGTGAATGGAGGGACGAATGGAGACGTGTCGTCTTCAGCGATGAGAGTCGCTTCTGCCTTGGTGCCAATGATGGTCGTATGCGTGTTTGGCGCCGTGTAGGTGAGCGCCACAATCCAGACTGCATACGCCCGAGGCACACAGGGCCAACACCCGGCATCATGGTATGGGGAGCGATCTCCTACACTGGCCGTACACCACTGGTGATCGTCGAGGGGACACTGAATAGTGCACGGTACATCCAAACCGTCATCGAACCCATCGTTCTACCATTCCTAGACCGGCAAGGGAACTTGCTGTTCCAACAGGACAATGCACGTCCGCATGTATCCCGTGCCACCCAACGTGCTCTACAAGGTGTAAGTCAACTACCCTGGCCAGCAAGATCTCCGGATCTGTCCCCCATTGAGCATGTTTGGGACTGGATGAAGCGTCGTCGCACGCGGTCTGCACGTCCAGCACGAACGCTGGTCCAACTGAGGCGCCAGGTGGAAATGGCATGGCAAGCCGTTCCACAGGACTACATCCAGCATCTCTACGATCGTCTCCATGGGAGAATAGCAGCCTGCATTGCTGCGAAAGGTGGATATTCACTGTACTAGTGCCGACATTGTGCATGCTCTGTTGCCTGTGTCTATGTGCCTGTGGTTCTGTCAGTGTGATCATGTGATGTATCTGACCCCAGGAATGTGTCAATAAAGTTTCCCCTTCCTGGGACAATGAATTCACGGTGTTCTTATTTCAATTTCCAGGAGTGTAGATCAGGAACAGCAGAGGGACTATAACATTTCCTAGGGTAACGCCAGATATTACTCCAGTTTTACTGAGTGACTTTCCGTCAGTTACTATGAACTGTGAGCATCTTGATAGGAAATAAGGGATCCAGTCGCACAACTGAGGCGATACTGCATAAGCATGCAACTTAATCAGCAGTCGCTTATAAGGAACAGTATCAAAAGCCTTCTGGAAATGTAAAAATATGGAATCAGTTTAGCATCCCCCGTCGATAGCAGTCATTACTTCATGAGAATAATCAGCTAGTTATGTTTCACAATAACGATATTTTCTGAATCCGTGCAGTATGTTTGTCAATAATTTGCTTTCTTCGAGGCAATTCATAATGTTCGAACACAGTATATGTTCCAAAATCCTACTGTAAATCGACGTCAGTTACGTGGTTGTGTAATTCAGTGTATTACTTCTATTTCCTTTCTTGAACATTGGTTTGACCTGTGCAACTTTCCAGTCTTCAGGTACGGATCTTTCGAAAAGCGAGCGGTTGTATATCTTTCTAAGTATATAGCCATTGTGTCAACATCCTCTGAAAGGAACCTGACTGGTATACAATCTGGACCGGAGGCCTTGTCTTTATTAAGAGATTTAAGCTGCGTCGCTACACTGAGGATATTTACTTGTAAGTTACTCTTATTGGCAGTTATTCTTGATTCGAATTCTGGAATATTTACTTCGTCTCCTTTGGTGAAAGAGTTTCGGGAAACTGTATTTAGTAACTCTGCTTTAGCAGCACTGTCATGAGTGACATCAACATTGTTATCGCACACTGAAAGTATTGATTGCGTCTTGCCATTGGTGTACTTTAGATATGACCGGAATCTTTTTGGATTTTCTGCCAAATTTAGAGACACAGTTTTGTCCTAGAAACTATTAAAATCATCTCGCGTTGAAGTTCGCGCTAAATTTCGAACTTCTGTAAAACTTTACCAATCTTAATGATTTCTGCTTTCTTTTAAATTTGGCATGCTTTTTTCTTTGCTTCTGCAACAGCGTTCTGAGCCGATTTGTGTACCGTGGGGGATCAATACCATCTCTTATTTATTTTTGTGGTATCTAATCGTAATACTTGACTTACTGTGTTAAAGCTTTGACGTAAGGTTATACCTCTTAATAAGTAGATTATGACCGCATTTCGAATTTGGAATTCAGTCCATAATAACGCGAAATATTAAAAATCAAATTTTTGTTGTACCTGAAGCATTCGGGGGGACGACGGTTCAAAGCCGTGTCCGGCCGTCGAGATTTACGTTTTCCTTGATTTCTCTAAATCGCTCCAGCCGATCCCGGGGTGCTTCCTTTGAAAGGGCTCGTCCAATTTCCTTCCCCGTCCCCGAAACAGTACGAGCTTGTGCTCCGTTCTAATGACCTCGGTATCGACGGGACGTTAAGCCGTAACCTTCCTTCCTTCCTTCCTTTGGCGCCGCTCGAAGCAGTTAGACAGGCAATCTGTAAATGTTTTTCGTGATGAATAAATCCTCTCCAGTTGCTGTTGTCAAATCCTTTATTTGGATAAAGTCGTACGCACGACACGGATGTAAATCGCATCTAAAAATGGTTCAAATGGCTCTGATCACTATGGGACTCAACTGCTGAGGTCATTAGTCCCCTAGAACTTAGAACTAGTTAAACCTAACTAACCTAAGGACATCACAAATATCCACGCCCGAGGCAGGATTCGAACCTGCGACCGTAGCGGTCTCGCGGTTCCAGACTGCAGCGCCTTTAACCGCACGGCCACTTCGGCCGGCGTAAATCGCATCTCCAAGGGCTAAAAAAACTAAGAGAAATTCTTGATAAAAGTAATTAACGTTAAAATGTTCCATACAAATATGAAAATCAGGCCTATCTTGGATAATTCCCTGCATAATTAAGGTGGTTTCAGCGCTATTAATAGTGGGTGGTGTTTTGGAGGAAACTTGGGGGGAGGGATGGCCATGTTGTCAGCTACGATTTTTTCAGTGATCCTTCCCGACCTCGGCATGAGTTCCGGTAGCGGCCACTTTCTCACGCGTATGTGTACACGGGAGAAGCATTGCGGTTCGCGCGGCAGTGTGTTGATCGGTCTTGCAGGGAGTTCAAATGGCTCTGAGCACTATGGGACTTAACTTCTGAGGTAAGCAGTCCCCTAGAACTTAGAACTACTTAAACCTAACTAACCTAAGGACATCACACACATCCATGCCCGAGGCAGGATTCGAACCTGCGACCGTAGCGGTAGCGCGGTTCCAGACTGTAGCGCCTAGAAACACTCGGCCACCTTGCTGGGAGTCCACGATGTGCGGTGGGCAGGGCACTTACATGCTGAGCTTCTACTGAAGTTAACGAAGTGGCCTCCTACGGCTGTTATGCCTTCATATTAATTTCTTAAGCCCAAACCACTTGTCCAGTAGTTCACATTCGCTGCATAGGTTACATTAGGCGCGCAATGTGTGCTTACTCACTGTTACAGTCATGTTTTTTCGGTTAGTCCCCTGTTATCAGGTGTGGTACTGGTTGACTCAGAGAAACTCCTCATGCCTCACCCCCATGGGATCTCGCACAATGCCCGATAAATTTCCTGAATTTTCTATGTGACTTTTATGACCTTTTCGTACGCAGTTCGAATACTACCTGATTTTCACATTTTTATAGGCCACTTTAATTTTGATTAACTTTCGTAGCATCCTGAAACTCGGGTAGTGTGTATGATTTTATCCGAATAAAAGGTTTGTCATGTACAAGAAAAGTGGTTCAAATGGCTCTGAGCACTATAGGACTTAACATCTGAGGTCATCAGTCCCCTAGCACTTAGAACTACTTAAACCTAAGGACATCACACAGAGCCTTGCCCGAGGCAGGATTCGAACCTGCGACCGCAGCGGTAGCGTGGTTCCAGAACGAAGCGCCTAGAACCGCTCGGCCACAGCGGCCGGCTTGTCATGTGCAACTAGAGCGGATTTATTTATCATGAAAAATTTTAGCAACAGTTGTGGATGTCCCGCAGGAGTATATTAAACTGTAAGTGGGACGCGGTATCGTGTCCCGTGTTCCGGGAGAGTGGTTTAGAAGTTTCAAGCAGTTTTACAAGTGATATTTCCACAAGAAAAACAGTCTCGGTTGCGAAATTTTTTAATTTCAATGACGTGATTCACCTTTTGGGGCATCATCGGATTGTCTACAAAAACAAGAAACCGGCCAATTACATACAAATGGAGAAAAGGGCATGGCCCTATCTTGCACGGCCACGCAGACAACTTGAATTGAAAGTAATAAAAGCTTACGTAAAAGTAGTTGGATACGTGACCCATAAGCCATAAAACCACAAATAATGGTTTAAATGGCTATGAGCACTATGGGACTTAACATCTGAGGTTATCAGTCACCTAGAACCTAGAACTACTTAAACCTAACTAACCTAAGGACATCACACACATCCATGGCCGAGGCAGGATTCGAACCTGCGACTGTAGAGGTCGCGCGGTTTCAGACTGAAGCGCCTGCAACCTCTCGGCCACACCGGTCGGCCACAAATAATGTGAAATAGACACAAAGCTAATCGGATATATAATCCATCTCTCTTGAAACATCTACACCAGGAAGTGGACCTAGCGAAAGGAGAGAAACAGCCAGAATAACACCGAGAAAGTACAAATATGTGGCGGAAAAATGTTCCAACGTTATCGTATGTTATCTTGAGCACACCAACCATCTTCACCGTGGCATTGCAAGGTGGAGCCACACTTACAAAAACGCGGTATGAACCGCACAGTGTCTGTAATGGCGCTCACACAAACATTACTATGGCAAACTGAGATACAGTTGCCGCGTATAGTGCGGCAACAAAAACCCAGGAGGTACGCGTGATCGGCTTAAGGCACGATTTCGTAAAACGAAGTGGCGTAAACTAGAAATTAAAAACACGTATAAGCAAACCAGTGCAGACGCATAAAACCCAAACATACGTAGGTTGGAACTTAAATAGAGGCAACACTGTTGTGGAGACACTATGAAATGGAATCTACTATTGTCGCTGATAGTACACGTTGTTGACATACCTACCTTACATCCGAGCAAATGGACTCGCCCGTCCCACGTCACCGGTGTGCGCACAATCGAGGGAAACGCAGTCACTTGAGAGCGAGCGGTCTAACTTAACGGTATCACTATGTTTTCGAAACAGGAACAACGGAGATGGATCAAGATTGAATGTGCCAGAGGTCGTACAGCACGACAGTGTCATCAAGGTCTTCAAAAGGCGTGCGGGGAACGGCATTACCGTAAAGAAGAGTAGCACGTTGGGTAAAAGCCTTCAATGTAGGTCGGCAGATTGTGGCAGACATGCATCGGGCAGTTCGTCCTAGCGTCTCTGAAGAAGAAATGCGTGCTGTTGCCGCGTTAGCGGACAGTGATAGACACCGCACGATTCGTGAGCTCGCCCACGAAACTGGATTAGCGCATACGACTGTTCTTCGCATCCTGAAGGAACGCCTGGGCATGCGAAAAATTGCATCACGATGGGCTCCACATGACTTGGCGGAAATGCAGAAATGGATGCGTTACGACGCTGCTCAGACGCACTTGGAGCACTATGAGCGTGAAGGAGAGGCTACGTCGTATCGTAACACTGGATGAGACATGGGCCACAGTGTATGAGCCAAAACTGAAACGCCAGTCCAACGAATGGCGCCACTATGGGTCGCCGCAAGTACGTCAGAGCCCCAGTATGGTGAAAGTTATGGCCATTCTCGTGTACGACTGTGATGGTGTTATCCTTACGCATTACATTCGTCCACGGCAGACCGCCAATGCACAGTATTACTGTTCATTTTTGGAGCATCACCTCGGTCCAGCTTTGCGAAAGAAGCGGCGACACTTCCTGCGCAACCCACCCATCATTTTGCACGACAATGCGCGGGCGCATACAGCGCAAGCCGTGGCTGCTCTGCTCGGTCATGGGACTGGGAAGTACTGTACCATCCACCATACTCCCCGGACTTAAGCCCTTGTGACTTTGATTTCATTCCGAAGCTGAAGGAACCACTTCGTGGCATTCGCTTGAGAACTGTTCCAGAGATTCGACAGGCAGTAGACCGCTCCATTCGCACCATCAACAGAATAGGCTCTGCTAACGGTATACTACGCCCTCCACATCGCTGGCAAGGGGTTCTACACAACTCTGGTAACTACTTTGAAGGACAGTAACAGGTGCAAACTTACAACTCTTTTGTATTGGTTGTGAATAAATAGTTGCCACTATTTAAGTTCCAAGCCTCATAAAATAAAAGAACCCCATAACACAAAGAATATGTAGAATGATTACAAGGAATCAAAATATGTCATTAAAACATCGTCACACGTCGTAAAACAGCTAAATTTTGGAGCACATTCATAGCGTACACATTCTGAATCGATAAAACTTCAAGACACCAGGATTGGGGCAGTCTTAAGCATCGGAAACAAGAGACAAAAATATTCTTAGGCTTTACCTCCTCCCATGAACCATGGATCTTGCCGTTGGTGGGGAGGCTTGCGTGCCTCGGCGATACAGACAGCCGTAAAGTAGGTGCAACAACAAAGGAGGGGTATCTGTTGAGAGGCCACACAAACATGTGGTTCCTGAAGAAGGTGAGCAGCCTTTTCAGTAGTTGCAGGGGCAACAGTCTGGATGATTGACTGATCTGGCCGAGCGGTTCTAGGCGCTATAGTCTGGAAACGCGCGGCCGCTACGGTTGCAGGTTCGAATCCTGCATCGGGCATGGATGTTTGTCATGTCCTTAGGTTAGTTAGGTTTAAGTAGTTCTAAGTTCTAGGGGACTGATGACCTCAGATGTTAAGTCCCAGAGTGCTCAGAGCCATTTGAACCATTGTTTGACTGATCTGGCCTTGTAACATCAACCAATGCGACCGTGCTGTGCTGGTACTGCGAACGGCTGAAAGAAAGGGGAAACTCCAGCCATAATTTTTTTCGAGGGCATGCAGCTTTACTGTGTGGTTAAACGATGATTGCATCCTCTTGGGTAAAATATTCTAGAAGTAAAATAGACCCCAAGCTGATCTCCGAGTGGGGACTACTCAGATGGACGTCGTTATCAGGAGACAGAAAACTGGCGTTCTACGGGTCGGAGGGTGGAATGTCTATGCCTTAATCGGGCAGGTTAGTTAGAAAATTTAAAAAGGGAAATGGACAGTTTAGAGTTAGGTATAGTGCGAATTAGAGAAGTTCGATGGCAGGAGGAACAATACTTCTGATCAGATAAATACAGAGCTATAAATGCAAAATCTAATAGTGATAACGCAGGAGTAGGGTTAATAATGAATAAAAAATAGAAGCGCGGGTACGCTATTACGAACAGCATAGTGAACGCATTATTATAGCAAAGATAGACATGAATCCCATCCCTACCGCAGTAGTACAAGTTTATATGCCAACTAGCTCCGCAGATGACGAAGAAATTGAAGAGACGTATGATGACATAATAGAAATTATCCAGATAGTGAAGGGAGACGAAAATTTAATAGTCATGGGGGACTGCAATTTGATAGTAGGAAAAGGAAGAGAAGGTTCAAATGGTTCAAATGGCTCTGAGCACTATGGGACATAACATCTGAGGTCATCAGTCCCCTAGAACTTAGAACTACTTAAACCTAACTAACCTAAGGACATCACACACATCCATGCACGAGGCAGGATTCGAACCTGCGACCGTAGCGGTCGCGTGGTTCCAGGCTAAAGCGCCTAGAACCGCTCGCCCACAGCGGCCGGCTGAAGAGAAGGAAAAGTAGTAGGTGAATATGGAATGGAGGTAAGGAATGAAAGAGGAAGTTGCCTGGTAGAATTTTGCACTGAGCATATCTTAATCGTAGCTAACACTTGGTTTAAGAATCATAAAAGAAGGTTGTATACGTGGAAGAGGCCTGGAGACACTAGAAGGTCCCAGGTAGATTATATAATGATAAGACAGAGACTTAGGAACAGGTTTTAAATTGTAAAACATTTCCAGGGGCAGAGCACAATCCATTGGTTATGAACTGTATATTAAAACTGAAGAAACTGTAATGTTGAGAGTTTCAGAGACAGCATCAGGGAACAATTGACAACAACGGGGGAAAGAAATACGAAGAAGAAGAATGGATAGCTTTGAGAGATGAAATAGTGAAACCAGCAGAGGATCATCTAGGTAAAAAGACGAGGTTTAGAAGATATCCTTGAGTAACAAAAGAGATACTGAATTTAATTGATGAAAGGAGAAAATATTAAAATGCCCTAAATGAAGCCGGCAAAAAAGAACACAAACGTCTCAAAAATGAGATCGACAGGAAGAGCAAAATGGCTAAGCAGGTATGGCAAGAGGACAAATGTAAGGGTGTGGAGTCATGTGTCACTAGGAGTGAGATAGATACTGCTTACAGGAAAATTAGAGAGACCTTTGGAGAAAATAGAACCACTTGTATCAATATAAAGAGCTCAGATGGGAAACCAGTTCTAAGCAAAGAAGGGAAGACAGAAATGTGGAATAAGAATATAGAGGTTCTATATAAGGGCTATGTACTTGAGGGCAATACTATGGAAATGGAAGACGACGTTGATGAAGATAAAATGAGCGATGTGGTACTGCGTGAAGAGTTTGACAGAACATTGAAAGACCTAAGTCGAAACAAGGCCCTCGGAGTAGACTACACTCCGTTAGAACTACTGATAGCCTTGGGAAAGCCAGTCCTCGCAAAACTCTACCATCGGGTGAGTAAGATATATGAGACATGCGAAATACCCTCAGACTTCAAGAAGAATATAATAATTCCAATCCCAAAGAAAGCAAGTGTTGACGGGTGTGAAAATTACTGAACTATCAGTTTAATAAGTCACGGCTGCAAAATACTAACACGAATTCTTTACAGACGAATGGAAAAACTGGTACAAGCCTACCTCGGGGAAGATCAGTTTGGATTCCGTAGAAATGATGAAACACGTGAGGTAATACAGACCTTACGGTTTACCTTAGAAGATAGAATAAGGAAAGGCAAACCTAGGTTTCTAGAGTTTGTAGACTCAGAGAAAGCTTTTGACAATGCTGAGTGGAATACTCTCAAATTCTGAAGATTGCAAGGGTCAAATACAGGGAGTGAATGGCTACTTACCATTTGTACAGAAACCAGACGGCAGTTATGAGATTCGAGGGACACGAAAGGGAAGCAGTGGTTGAGACATGCTTGTAGCCTATCTCCGATGTTATTCAATCTGTATATTGAGGAAGCAGTAAAGGAAACAAAATAAAAATTTGGAGTAGGAATTAAAATCCATGGAGAAGAAATAAGAACTTTGAGGTTCGCCGATGACATTGTAATTCTGTCAGAGACAGCAAAGGACCTAGAAGAGCAGCTGAACGGAATGGACAGTGTCTTGAAAGGAGGATATAAGATGAACATCAACAAAAGCAAAACGAGGATAAAGGAATGTTGTCGAATTAAGTCGGGTGATGCTGAGGGAATTAGATTAGGAAATGAGGCACTTAAAGTAGTAAAGGAGTTTTGCTATTTGGGGAGCCTGATGATGGTCGAAGTAGAGAGGATATAAAATATAGACTGGCAATGGCAAGGAAAGTGTTTCTGAAGAATAGGAATTTGTTAACAACATGTATAGAAACTTCAGCGCACACTCCGCTGCAGAGTGAAAATCTCATTCTGGAAACATGTATAGATTGAAGTGGGAGGATGTCTTTTCCGAAAGTATTTGCATGGAGTGTAGCCATGTATTTAAGTGAAACATGGATGATAAAGAAGAGAAGAGAAGCTTTCGAAATGTGGTGCTACAGTAGAATGCTGAAGATTAGATGGGTAGATCACGTAACTAATGAGGTACTGGATAGAATTGCGGAGAAGAGTAATTTGTGACACAACTTGACTAGAAGAAGGGATCGGTTGGTAGGATACGTTCTGAGGTATCAAGCGATCATCAGTTTAGTATTGGAGGGAAGTGCAGAAGGTAAAAATCGTAGAGGGAGACCAAGACATGAATACACGAAACAGTTTCAGAATGATGTAGGTTGCAGTAGTTACTCGGAGATGAAGAAGCTTGCACAAGATAGAGTAGCATGGAAAGCTGCATCAAACCAGTCTCTCAACTGAAGACCACAACCACAACAAGAGTCGTTAAAATAAAGAACTATAAGCTATAAAATGTAAAGAGGTAAAATCATCTACAGTAAAAAACTACATCAAAAAGCCACCTTTAAAATATGGTTCCCCCCAATATCACATTCAAAATACCAACAAATTGATAGTGACAATGTGGACATAAAATAATCATTGAAGCAACATTCGGAACACTGGTAACATTGCATCATAATATATTTCACTACAGCTAACCAGCTGATTGTTCAGCAACCTGTGTTTGTCAACATCGAGAAGTTAAACAATTTCCCGCTGCTCCAGTAGATTCAACTTCTTCCCTTTCTGAGCAAGGTGTAGCATCCTCAGATTTTCTAGTAAGGGGAACTGGTGCTTTCTGGGCTTTAGATGCTCAGCAAATGAGGAATTTTGTTTAATCTGACCTTACTTAGTTTCGCAAGTGTTCCCCGAACCTGGTCTTGAACTATCTGCCAGTCTAGGCAATTTATATACATTTGACCATGCATACTTATCTCTCTGGGGGCGTTCATTGTGAATATAATTATACTGAATCTTGTTACGAGTAATGTAAACAACACTCTAATCCTGGTTTTCAAAAAATTTACTTAAGTCATAAGAGAGGATCCCCACGAACGGTATCTTCACAAACTTGGATCGCAAAAGCCGTGAGACGAGTAGAATGGAAATATGGAAATACGGGGTAAGGTCTTATGGGACCAAACTGCAGAGATCATCGCCCCCTAGGCCTACACTCTACTTAATCTAACTTAAACTAACTTACACTAAGGACAACACACACACCCGTGCCCGAGGGAGGACTCGAACCTCCGACGTGGGAAGCTGCACGGACGCTGACAAGGGGCCTAAGACCGCGCGGCGGAGACGGGGAGACCTCTACACTCTTTTACTGATGTTTTTCTTTATATAGGCTATGAACGATTGCAGGACTGTAAGCGTTGTTTACAGCACTGCATTTCAAATTTGCGCCCCAGTACGGACATTGTGCCGTGTGCGGCTCGTACCCAGGTTTTGTAAGCGTGGCCCTATCTTGTACTGCCACGGTGGACGCGGATGGTGAGCTCAAGGTAACATACGATAACCGTGCAAAATTTTTCCGCCACATATTTGCACTTTCTCGGTGTTATTGTGGCTGTTTCTCTCCTTTCACTATGTCCACTTCATATTTAGACGTTTCATGAAGGATAATACATCTGGTTACCTTGGTGTCTATTTCACATTACACTGTATATTGTTTCATGACAGATGGGTCACGTTGCCAGCTACTTTTACGTAAGCTTTTATTACTTTTAGTCCACGTTGTTTGCCTAGCCTTGTAAGTTAGGACCATGCCCTTTTCTCCATTTGTATCTAATTGACTGCTTTCTTGTTTTTGTAGATAATCTGATGATGCCCCAGAAGGATGAAACAAGTCATTGACATTAAATAATTTCGCAACCGAGATTGTTTTTGTTCTGAGACACTTTTAAACCGCCTGCCACGATGAAATGGGAAACTTTTGCAGATGACAGTTGAATTCTGTAAAGAATCTAGGGTTAGGCTTTACTGGTCGGGTACTATCTACTTTTTTCTATGCCCACAACATGCCTTATGTTCGTCAGCAGTTAAAGAGAGAAGGCATACATTATGCGAAGTGGAAATTATGCCGAGTCGTTCGAGCGTTTCCGTTATGATCGTTCAAAGACAATACTTCCCTGTAGGCAACAGCACCTACAGCCGACAATTTAGTAGCACTTTTTGGCCCTGACGGCATATAGCTGGGAAAAGTTCAAATGTATCTTTAAATTCCGTGCCAGTCCTATTGATCTGAAATTCTCGGGACTTCCCTGAAATGGCTCAGTCGCATGCTGGAGTGCTTTCTTTCTTTTTTTTTTTTTTTTTTGTGTGGCGGATACCGACGTCTGTCTGGGAGCTATTCTTCCTTCTTAATGACCCGGCTATCGACGGGACGATGAAAGGAGAAACAAAAGACGGAAAATGAAACGCGAGCATCATTAAGTCGGAGACGCTTTAAATCAACTACCTGCGCGATGGCCTTTCGCGATACTGTTAACAGCAGGCGGCAGTTCACCTTTGAAGATATCGAAACAGAAGGCATATCAGATACGTGGCGAGGGAAAGGAAAATTGCATCATTACAGGGTGGAGATGCAGCTCGCACTGGTGCCAGAGTTGTGTGTGTGTGTATGTGTGTGTGTCGCCTATGTCTCAGACGGATGGCGGCGTGCGCCCGACATTTTTACCCCTCCCCGCCTCTGATACAGTAAAGGACGGGTGGGCACGCGAGGGCTATTACTGCCTGCGTGTCGACAATGGGTCTCAGAGCAAGGCTGGACTCGTCGACAGGCTTCACACTTGTGACTGAATGGCCGTAAATCGCTACATCGCAGAAATATCAAGAAGTATTTCTTGTAATGTTTTTAGCGATGGTATCAACTAAGGTACTGAAGTAAGTACCATTTTCTTAATAGAACTGTATAATTTCGATAACTGCATTCGATAGCTCTTGAGAAGACAATTACAGTGACACAGCGTTTTTTAGTGCTGACGTCGAAAGATGTCTTTAAAAAATCCGTGAAATGTCGTAGACTGTGAGAGCACGGTGGCCGGAAACGGCATTTGCCAGTCAGGCGTCTCGGACCAGGCTGCGTGGTTGTACACCGTAAGGTAGGTTCAAACATGGCTCTGAGCACTATGGGACTTAACATCTGTGGTCATCAGTCCCCTAGAACTTAGAACTACTTAAACCTAACCAACCTAAGGACATCACACACATCCATGCCCGAGGCAGGATTCGAACCTGCGACCGTAGCAGTCGCGCGGTTCCGGACTGAGCGCCTAGAGCCGCCAGACCACCGCGGCCGGCCGTAAGGTAGGCCTGCCCTACGAGAATAAAGCTTTATCTCCGCTTGAACCAACTTAGGACTTAGATTCATGTTCACGTACTAATTATGTATATGGAAATATGACCAAATATGACAAAGCGCTTAGGAAAACTATTTCACATTTGTTTATCCTCCCAGATTAACGTGAGCTGAAACAGAGAAATCAACTGTTCATTCTACAAAAAATAAAGAGGTCTTATAGACTGCAAAAAGCAACAGCTGTATTACGTATCTAAATGTTAGAAGGAAGATTTGACCTATCTTTTCCTGTAGGTGGTTGTCTGTGTGGTGTCACCGCCAGACACCACACTTGCTAGGTGGTAGCCTTTAAATCGGCCGCGGTCCATTAGTATACGTCGGACGCGCGTGTCGCCACTGTCAGTGATCGCAGACCGAGCGCCGCCACACGGCAGGTCTAGAGAGACTTATTAGCACTCGCCCCAGTTGTACAGCCGACGTTGCTAGGAATGGTTCACTGACAATTACGCTCTCATTTGCCGAGACGATAGTTAGCATAGCCTTCAGCTATGTCATTTGCTACGACCTAGCAAGGCGCCATTATCAGTTTATATTCAGTGCAATAATGGCTAAACAAGAGCGATGTTCTCCAATTGTGGATTAAAGTTAAGTATTCCAAGAACTACGTTCTTTTCTTTATAGGATAATTACTTTACCTTGTTCCAGACCTCACGCCAATCTGCGTGAGCTTAACGCGTGCCTTTCGGCTACCTCCGAGTGGCTTGGCTGTCTTGCTACGCCACTACAGTCTGCTTCTTGGAGGTAAAATACATGCTGTCAGACAATGTCTCTACCTATACTGCTCAAATTTAAATTATATGAGATACAGTCGTTGAACTAAACACCGGCCGCGGTGGCCGAGTGGTTCTAGGCGCTTCAGTCCGGAACCGCGCTTCTGCTACGGTCGCAGGTTCGAATCCTGCCTCGGGCATGGATGTGTGTGATGTCCTTAGGTTAGTTAGGTTTAAGTAGTTCTAAGTCTAGGGGACTGATGACCTCAGATGTTAAGTCCCATAGTTCTTAGAGCCATTTGAACCATTTGAACTAAACATTTTATTACAAATACTTTGGTGACCACCTGTACACAGCAAAATAAGTATTCTTCTTAACGCAACGTCGTTTCATGCTGAATACGTGTAATGACAGTGTTACCAGCTACGTGCAAAATACGCTGTCGACTTATTCGACATTGCAACGCAATTTCGTAAACACGTAAATAAAATAAAAGTTTACTAACAATGATCTGGTAACCAGGCAATTCAAATAACATAAACTTTGTCTTCCAAAAAAATAACTTCATCCTTTGTTTAAGCTTGCATTCAAACTTTTGACTATGGACTGAACGGCACATTTGCAATCGCCGTACCAAAGAACGTAGAACAGATGCAATTAAACTGAATGATATGGTAGAGCATGCACTGCCCATTCGACGACACATGTCGTCTGTCATAGTTGGGGCATCGTTATAGACTGCATCTTTGAGTGCTCCCCAAAGAAAGAAATCGAGGGGAGTCAAACCGAGCGAAATCGCAGGCCGTTTGACAACAGAATTTCGTCCTATCCGACGTCCAGGAAAGTTCTCATTCAGTATCTGTGTCGCAACACGCGACGAGTCAGCTGGAGATCAGTCGTGTTGCAGCCACACACGCTGTCGAACATCCAGGGTACCTCTTCTAGAAGAACTGGCAGAATGTTCGTCAGAAAATGTGAGCACGAATGTCGATTTAGAACGCCTGAGATGAAGTAAGGTCCCACAATGTAACTTCTTATGCTGCCACACCATATGTTTACTCTCCACGACCGTTTGATGTTGCACCTGACGAAGCCAGTGTGGATTTTCGGCTGCCCAGTAGTGCATGTTATGCAAATATACATTAGCGTGGTTAGTAAACGTTGCTAATCGGTAAAGAGCACACATTGAAGAAACGTAGCGTCATCACTCAGTAGCTGATACGCAAACCAAGAAAATTCTATACGACGTTCGGAATCACGGTTGTCGGGAGCCTTATGTAATGACAGACGATAGGGATCGAAATTCTGTCGATGCAGGATGCGAAAGGCACTGGTCTGGCCGATTCCACATTCCTTGGCAATATACCTTGTACCGCTGTGCGGATTCATTAGCGTCGTAGCCAGAACAGGTTCTTCATGTTCTCTGTCACCTGCAGTCTTCTTTCTTGTCCTCAGCCTGTCCACACGAGCGTGTTAATAATTTGTGCAATTGCCTGACGCGTCGGACTTTGGCGATCCGCATAGGTAGCACTGTACCGCTGTACTGTTTTGACGGCATTTATTTTACATCCTCCATAGAAAAGTAGCATATCCAACGTCTTCTCACTGGTGTACACGCAATGGATATTGAAGCAGAAATACTGGAGTGTAGACAAGTAAACGGGCAAATGTATTGTTATTCTGATAGGGCGTATCACGAGAGCTCTGCTTGGCGGTGTTTGCGCCGCTCATGCCGATTCCGACCATCGAGCTCTCAAATTCCAGGACATCCCTAGAATTTTTTACGATAGATTTCAACGTTGACAAACGCTGTATCACTGTAATTGTCTTCTCAAGAGCTATCGAATGCAGTGTAAGGTCCCATTTAAAAAAAAAAAAAAAAAAAAAAAAAAAAAAAAAAAACGTACTTGGTTCAACATCTGCGTTGACACTAGCGCTAGAAACATTAACCATACTCTCTGACATTGCCGAAAACCGCGTTTCGACATATGTAATCGTTCACGAAATAAAAGGGGTGTTGGGTCTTACGTGACTTACCATATATACGAGGGCTGTGCAGAAAGTAAGTTCCTTCGGTCGCTAACTGGAAACCACAGTGAAAATCAGAAACATTTTATTTGCAAGATTTAGCCACACTTTCCGGATACTTCTCTACATAGTCGACAATCCGACTTAGACATTTGTCGGAGCAATGTATCAAATTTCCAACACCATCGTCATAGAAGGCAGCCGCCTGTGCTTTCCTATAATTCTCTACGCTGTATATGAAGATAGTAACTGTTCCCGAAAGAACAGATACCATTGATGACAGTGCAGCTTCTCTAGAATAAATGATAATTAATTGAAACCCTCAGCTGCCGACAGGTATTGTTGATATACCTCGATGGGGACAGTTGAAAATGTATGCCCCGACCGGGACTCGAACCTGGGATATCCTGCTTACATGGCAGACGCTCTATTCATCTGAGCCACCGAGGACACAGATGAATAGCGCGACTGCAGGGACTTATCCCTTGCACGCTTCCCGTGAGACCCACATTCCCAACTGTCCACAATCTACGTACGTAATGTACCTAATAGATATTTGCCCATCCACTCATTACTCGCGCCCACTAAGATGATGATTTCCGTGTACAGTTGGTAATGTGGGTAGAATATCTTTTTTTTTTTTTCAGCAACATTGGCGATCAGTGGCATGATCACTTTTTGACCACGGCATTTCTGGAAAGCGATTCTGCGCCTGTCCAAACCACTGGCTTCTCTTCTTGAACCAGGATACACTTCTACGTACTGGACCACGTCTGTCATCAATCTTTACTTGAAATATTAGTTGCAACAGACGGCATTATACAGGATGATTTTTTCCACCGTGTACAAACTCTAGGGATTGATCGATGAGAGGAAACGGGACAAACAAGTTCTAATGGACTTATGTCCGGTAGTGCATGATTTCCAAGTATTCAGTCACACCTTGTTACAGAGACTGCGGTCTAATAAGCGCTGTACCATGTAGCCACAGTTACAGTAGGTGCTGAAAATGGTTTCCATGTGCGTCAACGCATGCGTGTATGCGCCGTAGCATGTTCTTTCTGACACGTTCACACCGGCCAGGCTGCATCCGAACAGGCCAAAGGCAGCACGAATACGCTGCTCCATTGTCTCCACATCTTAATGGGTTCTGCATACACGATACTTTTGAAATGGACCCATAACCATAAATAGTACGGGTTGAGATCCGGTGAACGAGCACGCCATACAACTGGACCCCCTCGTCCGATCCGTCAACCAGGAAAGACACGACTGAGATTTGTCCGAACGTTAATTGCGAACTGAGCTGGAGGACCATCATGTAGCAGCCACATAACCCTTCGAATCATCTATGGCACTTCTTCCAGCAGGGGATGCAAAGTCACCCGCAAGAAATGCCGATAGTTCCGGCCTGTTAGGTGACGTGGAAGGAAGACTGGTCCCGAAACACGGTCGCCAATTATCCCAGCCCACACATTCCGGCTGCACCGATGCTGATGATTAGCTGTTCTACATAGCATCCCACAGATTACTGTTATAAAAGTTGGAGATACCACTCCGCGTAAAGGCGGGCCCAAAGCGTGATTGAATAAATGGTCTCTAGCATGGAAACCATGCATTTCCGAACATAACTTCATAAGACCGTTTTTGTTCCGTATCCTCTCATCGATCAATCCCTAGAGGCTGTACAGAGTGGAAAAAATCACCCTGTATATTCAAACGATTAGAGCTGTTTTCTCTTGATGGTACTGAGAAGTTCTAGTTCTTTGGTCATACGACGCATTACTGCCACATTTGTGACTTTGTCTCTCCACGGTACTTAATATCTCTATTTCCACATTTAAATGCCCCCAGTCTCTTACCTAATACTGTGATTAGTGCCCACAACTCATTTCCATAGAGTAGGATGCTGAACATGTAGCGCGGAAGTAGTTTAGTGCGAAGTATAATACTTCCGTCACAGTTACTCAGATCTTTCTTTAGTTTCTGAAAAGAACTTCTGGACCGTTCAATTCTGTCCTAATTATCGTTGCTTCGACACCCCAAATAATCATGTGATGAAGCCTTTCGACCATGTCATCACCGAGTGCAAGAGTCCCCTGAATTGCGTTTCGATTTCTGCTGACACATTTCGTCTTCTTGCTCTCTTCTGTAACAGTGTTTAGTAGTTCATGCAGACCTTCATACATGGCTGCAAGTAAGGCGGTATGATCAATATATCTGATGTTACCGATGACAATTCTGTTAACCACCACTCCTTGATACTTTCTATCAACAGCATCTCACAAAAACTTTTCAGGGTAGACGATGAAACGTAATGTGGAGAATATGCAGCCCTGACGAACTCCTTTCTGACCGTCGACACGCACATCAGAACTTTGGTTCCAGTACAGCTTTCCCCTCAGTCTGATGTCACAACTATCCAGCCCCAGTTCACCCACGATGTGCAACAGTCTGTCATGCTCAGTAGTGACAAAAGCTTTTTAATAATCTTGAAATAAGCGTAAACATCAACATAAACATCACGACATTGTTTGATCAACACCTAAAGACTGAGTAAAGCCTCCCGTGTCCAGAAACCACTCCTGAACTCAAACTGAGAGTCTCCAATACTGGTATATTCCGAAACCTAATATTTGAAGGAATAATGTGAGGACACGTCTCATTAAATTGATCATACTGTAGTCATTAGAGCACTTTGCGTTGGACTTGTTGATAAATGGAACAAACTTTGATATGAGCCAGCCATGTGGTATTGTTCCGCTTCGATATATACTGTTGAAGAAGCCATCAAGGAATGAGATCGTTCATCCTTGAGCAGCTTTAGTATTTCAATGTGCATTTCGTTAGGAACTGGACACTTCCCACTCTTTGATACTGTTATGGCATGGCTCTACTTCTGCTGTTTTTGCATCCGTATCGTCACTCTTTCTGACACCATTATCAACACACTGTTGTACGTGAAGCGATTTTCGCTGTATTCCTTCCACTTACCCAGTTTCTCTTCAATATTTGGGAGGATGTTTCCATCTTTATGAGAAGCCCGTTTCCTCCGCTGTTGTAAATCCCTACTGTTTTCCTTACTTTCTTGGGCATGTTGACTGAGTCATGCTCTGAATTCAGTTTCTCTGTTTAGCAATATGCTTTTGTAAGATGTTATTCCTTTGTATTGCGTATTGTCTTCTGCATTACTTTGTGCAGTTACATGTGCACGTATGTTCTGCGGTCTGTCAGTCGAAGCATTTCACCTGTCAGCCAAGGATTGTGTTTCTTACTCTCTGTTTCGTTTAGTTTCTGTTTGGTCACTTCATTTTCTATACATCTGGCTTGGTTCCTAGTGTCTTCAACGGTATTCGTATATGTTTGACTAAATGTAATCTAGTTCTGTACGAAACGGCGTCTGAACTTCGTCCTACAGTACTTTATCTTGGAGTTTATGGATGGCAGTTCTACTAATTTGTTTCACTTGGTTCCTTTTTTTCTCATTTCCATATTCATTGTGGCTTGTAGATGTTTGTGGTCGTAGTCAACAGCGGCGTCATGATATCTTTTTACACTTCTTAACGAATATCTCAACCGGTTATTGATGAGGACGTAGTCAATTTGATTCCTGAGATTTTTGTCGACGGATTAAGTCCCCGTGTAGAGACGACGTAGAGACAATTGAAAATGAGTTTTTTCTATTATGAACTCCCCCTCCTAGCATAGCTGGACCAGTCGATTACCTCGATCAGTTGCAGTCCCTAAACGAAGACTACCTACCATACCAGCGCTGAAACCGTCACTCACTATGGTAATCTCTGTTCATTTGGTGAAAAACAGGACTGAGTGTAAAAAGTTTTGATGTCGTCACCTGATGCATCACCAGTTGGGGCATACGCCTGGCCAGCATTCATCACAATGGGGTCTGCATTTAACAGTACAAACAGATGCAAACATGCAAATTTCTTGTCAGTTTCCGAGTTGAAATACTTGTGATCTTGGTTTATTAGTGACAATAGCATCGAAATGGATATCAACGATAGAATATGTAACGGGACACCCTTCTCTAGCATTACTTTTCCTCAACGGTAATTGTCGATACCAGTATTATTTTTCGAATTTTGGACAGGTCAGCATTATCTCAGCGGCTTTTCTAAAAACATTCATATAATTTTATACACAGTATGTTGTATTTCAAGCTAAAATATATGAAAAGGAATTACTTTATTTTGGATGTTGTAATCGATAAATACTAGTTCTGAATGTACAGTTACAATTATTTTTTCGGAAACATTTGAAATTACGAATTATTTGGCACACTTAAAATTTCTGTTATTAATTACGCAATCTAGTACTGTTTATTATGTTTATTTCTGGATTCATTTACAAAATAATAATCGAAACTAATATAAATGCATTTGCCAAGAAAACTTGTAAACCCTCTGGAATATTGTTATTTTCGCTGAGTGAGACAGCATGCTTCTGATGTGATCAGGCGTATTTTTGTATTTTGTGTGAACAATGTAATTTCGGCTTTGTTAATGTGAAAAATCAGAAGATTTTATCATATACTAAAATGTGAAAAATATAAGTACGTAAAAACAAACATTTTGCAACAACAATCTTCAAATTTATGTGGATCAATTGAACCATGAGGACTGAAAATGTAAGAATTTCAGCTTCAAGGATCAAACCCCTAGACAAGAAGAACTGGAGCCAACTCTACGTGAAAAGATAAGTAAATTAGTTTATTGTAATCTTAGCTCCTCTCAAATCTTCATAAAAGACTAATGTGAACAACAGCTGCAAGTAGAAAGGAGGGGACAGATTACAAATAACAGTGGGCAAGAAAAGCGTGTATCCCTCCAGGAGACGCTCAGCTCAAAATCAGTTATCAGCAAACTCGAAGACGAGAATCTGTAACGCAGTGAAGTGCCCAGCAATACAGGTAAGGTTCACAAACCTCGAACATGACTAATCGAGAAAAGGACAAAGATTTAATATTTGAAAGAAAAGTTATGAGGGAGATATGGGGACCGATCTTAAACAGAGGACAATGGACGAGGAGGAAGACGATGAAATCTATCTCTTGATGAAACAACCAATAATCCCACAGAGCTGAAGAGTAAAAGAATCTAGTGGGCGGGCCATGTAGCCCGCATTCCAGAAGAAAGGTAGGTGAAGAAGGCACGTGAGAGGAAACCAAACAGTAGACGCCCCTTTAAGACGACCAGAGCAACGCTGGATGGACGAGCTGCCTGTCCTGGGGACTGAAGACACCTGGAGGAACCGAGCACACAAATCAGAACAGAGTGGAGGCAATATGTGGAAGCAGCACTTGGCCTGCAGAGCCTGTGATCGCTGCTTATGTATATATGTATGTTGGCATAGGTAATGGGTGTACTATGAAACCTGCTCCAACGAAGTGATGAGGAATTTTGTTGCCTCCATAATACAGAATTTTAAAATAAAATTTATTCCATATTTTAAGATATGGTATTATGGACCACAACAAGGGAAAAAGTGTTGCAAACATCGGCTCTAAAATGTATACTGTAATAGCTATGAGAATTTGTTCATCGTCGCTACTTTGGTATACATCTCTTCTACAACAAGCTCTTTCCTGTTGCGAAAGACCTACAGAATGCACTAAGAAAACGAGAACGCATTATTCTATTACTGTGAAGAGCGATTCTTCTGATTACACATGACTTGCTCTTCTGAGCTAAATAATTTGTTCAATGTGGCTTCTATTCAGAGTAAGGGATGCATCTGGCCTACGTATTAGGGAATCACGAACTCTGAAAAAATTCAGAAGCATTGATGATGTGTTCCTACGGTGTTCCTACTCATCAGTCAGGCATGGATACACCAAAGATTTACAGTGCCCCACGAACAAAAATCCAAGAGATTAAAATCGGGAGAACGATCTGGTCAACGTACTGAATCTCCCCCATCCATTCTTTGCCCATTAAGTGTCTATGTGAGGCGTTACCGCACATTTCGGAAAAAATGGAAAGTGCCCCATTATGCATGAACCACACCTCCAGCCGTTATAGGAGTGGTACCTCCTCTAGCAGAAAGCGCAAGCCCTTTGATGGGAAATGATGACTCTCGACGCCAGTTAACCTGTTTGGTAGCATGTTAAGGTCCTGTTAGTCTATTGCCAATAATTCCTGTCCATAGATTGATTGAAAATACCTGCCGCTGCCTTGCTTTCTGAACCGGCTATGAATTTGTATCAGCCCACACATGTTGTTTATGAAAACTGATAATGCCATCTCGAGTGAAACCAGACTCGTCTGTGAACAGTATCTTCGTTGTGAAAAGTGTATCTTCAGCACATTTTTGCAACAGCCACTGGCGGAACTGCATTCCGGTAGACTTATCTTGTGGTCGAAGGACTTTGGCACGCTGTTCATGATATATGCGTAGCAACTATTAATGCAGAATAGCCAAGACTAGAGGACCACTAACGCCGATAGGCGCTGAAGTTCTACGTACCCTTGCTCCAGGCTCTTATCGACTCGTTGCAATACTTGCTCCTCCACAACAGGAGTATCGATGTTGGAACTAGCATTATCGACGTGTTTCAGCACAGGACACAGACCCGTCGGTATCATCCATTTGCCAGACCATAAAAGGTCATCATGTTTGCCATTCCTGAATAGAATAATAGGCTACCATTATGCTGGTAAGTGCAAAGATAAAACTGCAGTGTAAAAGCATTTCACAAACTTAAATCAACACAAACTGGTTCCATTAGTACTAATGTAATTGCTGCACTCACCCAGAACTATGAATACGCTGTACATTAACACCAACTGCTGTGTCTTGCGCCAGTGGAGACGCAATGAGAACACCACCCACGAAGACAAATGCAGTAGAAGTTTTTTACAACCACACAAACAAAAGCTCCTTCTCGGAGTAAGTTATTTACAAATGAAAATTTGGTTGGCACCTTGAGTCCCAACAACGAAAGGGCGTAATAATTAAGCGGCAGAAGACCAAAATGAGTAACAAAAGTTACAAGTCCAGGTTCACCTGGAATGTTTTGAATTTAATAAGATTTGTGATGAGGTGGGGCTTTACAGATGTCAAATAGTTGTGAAACTTTCGGCTGTTTATTTTTATGCTCAGTATTACAGGTTTCCATCAGTAGAGCGTTATCAAGCCGAAGCCTAACGAACAGACAAAACCTTTACAGTACACTGGTCAGAAAATGCTGACAAAATTAAAAGTATAACGTTAAATAACGTAGAAATTATTTACAAAGCGTAACCCGCGTGTCACTACAGCATCTAAAGTGCACAACAAGGGAAAAAAACATAGCTTCTGTTACAATAAATGATATCCAGAAGACATAGGTAGGAGAAGCACACAAGACGGTCATACATTTCAAACTGAAGAAAACTGTAATGGACTTGTAGCAACAAAAAACCTAACAGCAAAGATCAAAGGCACATTGCTATGAATCTTGGACCAAGATCGTAAGTGTCTGTAGCAGTAACATCGATAAGCTATACATATCACAGGTTTTTATGGTTATACTTTGTTCATACCGATTGTTATGTACGTTTTTTCTTAACCCACTTCATCTTTTACATCGTTCTTAAATTGTACTCCAAAGTACTCCATCCAAAGATCTCACATGCACCTGTGATATGTATGAATTATCGGTATTATAGCTATAGCCACACTCTTACGATCTTTGTTCAAGATTAACAGAAATTTGCCTTTGATATTTGCTGTTAATTTTGTTTTGCTACATGTCCGTTACATTTTTCTTCGATTTTAAATGTATTATCGTTCCACGTGCGCCTCCTACATATCTGTGTGTTTTGGAGATTATTTATCGTAACAGATGTTATGTTTTTCTACCTACATCCAAGTTGTTCACTTCAAATATTGCAGTGACAAGCTGGTTCCACTTTTTGAGTAATTCCTACATTATTCATAATTTTAATTTTGTCGGCATATTTTGAACTATACAGTTTAAAGGCTTTGTCTGTCCATTAGGCTTCGGCTTATAGTGCTACAACGATGAAAAATAATATTACGACGATGTCAAACCTTATTTTCATGATATAAAGAAGAATTGACGATATTAAAAATGTAATTATAATTTTATTATTTTAATTATTGTGCTCAGTGAATCAAAGACTTTCTAGTGCACGGAATAAACTAGCATTGTTTGTACTACGAAACTATATACGATTGTTAAGTGAGAACTGATTCTATGTAAGACATTTTGTCTGGGCGGATTTTGTTCTCGTACTGGTCGGTAGAGAAAGAAAAGTTTCTTAATCGATGTGTGTAATGTGAATGTATAAAGGCTATAAAAAGGAGAGAGAGAGATAATCCTTGCGCACAATCACCATATTGTATAAGAAAAGGTAAATACAAGTTATTCAAAACAAATATCTCTAAAGTGTATCGTCTTGTGATTTCTAAAGACTGAAAATTACGGTGTTTAATCTAAACCTGTCCTGAATAACAGCGAAGAACATTTATGTCATCATATATTTTCTTCGTTTGACCACGGTTGTGATTCGCATGTTACTTTTTGTTACGCGACGTGTTAGGAATATTTTCATTATACGCGCAAAATGGCACACAGCTTTAATCGAACCTGCACCTTTCGGAAACGATAACTCTTAATCAGGACAATTACGCGAATACCGTCTCAATCGCAACCGTGATCACAAAAGTGTTTCCTGTACCTGATTTTTATAAATGTGTAGACTTGAAAGCGAACAACATTGCATTATTGCTGGCTCGCAACAATTGAAAGAAAACAAAACAGGGACTGAACAACTTTAAATTTTAACGCCGTCAGCGTTACGAAATCTGAACGACGTAAGTTAATTAATTAAATATTAACAGGAAGAGAATTATTAAATTTTAAAGATTAAATCATAGCAATAATTTAAAGCATTTTAGCATCATTACGTTTCTTTGCATTAGTACTTGAGTATCAGATACCATCATATCTAATTAAAAGACAGAGCGTAAATAAAATTGCCACCTTTTATAATTATTATTACAGAAATTCAGGTTTCATGATGGGCTACTGATCGAAACCGGTAGCATTGAGCATAAATATAAACAGAAGTTTCGCAATCAGTGCTTAGCTAGTGTGAGGTCAAAGACTGAAAAAGTAAAGTCACAGCCCTAAACTCCATAGAGGTCAGAAGTTACTGCACGGCGCCTGTACGACTATGTTTCCTAGTGGGATCACTAATTGATGACACTTGGCCCAGAGAGCTTCAAGCAATGACTGGTTCAATAGCAAGTGACCGAACTGCCGATCCGTGGTTGAGCGCCGGCCTAAATACTGTCACGACGCACGGATACAACTCGAGCTGCTGGTGGGCACGTGACGTGGCGTAGCAAAGTAGCGCCAGCGATCGCAGCCCATTGGAACTAAATCGACAGATTTAAAGGTAATATCCGGAGTGCCAGAGGGAAGTGTGATAGGACCGATGCTGTTCACAATACATATAAAGGATCCAGTAGGAAACATCAGATGTCCTTTAAGGCTATTCGCAGATGACGCAGTTGTTTATACCAAAGTAGCAACGCCAGAAGACAGTAATAATTTTCAGAGCGACCTATAGGGAATTGATGAATGGTGCAGACTCTGGCAGTTGACCCTGAACGTAAATAAATGTAACATACTGCACATTCATAGGAAGAGAAATCCACTACTGTACAGCTACACTATTGATGACAAACAGCTGGAGACAGTGTCCGCCGTAAAATATCTAGGCGTAACTATCCAGAGCGACCTTAAGTGGAATGACCATATAAAACAGATAGTGGGAAGAGCAGACACAAGACTCCGATTCATCGGAAGAATCTTACGGAAATCTAACTAATCCACGAAAAAAGTGGCTTATTAGGCGCTTGTTCGCCCAATTCTTTATTGTTCATATATCTGGGATCCCTATCAGGTAGGACTGATAAAGGAGATGGAGAAGATCCAACGAAAAGCGGCGCGTTTCGTCACGGGATGGCTTAGCTGGCGAAATAACGTTACGGAGATGCTAAACAAACTACACTGGCAGACGTTACAAGAGAGACGGTGTGCATCACGGAGAGATTTACTACTGTAATTTCGTGTCAGCACTTTTCAGGAGGAGTCAGATAACATATTTCTTCCCCCGACATGCATCTCGCGTATCGACCACGAGGAAAAAATCCGAGAAATTAGAGCCAATATAGTGGCTTACCGACAATAATTCTTCCCACGCACTATTCGCGAGTGGAACAGGGTTGGAGGGATCAGACAGTGGTACCGCAAGTAGCCTCCGCCACACACCATTAGGTGGCTTGCGGATTATGATGTAGATGTAGATGTAGATTGGTCGTGGAAACGCGCTCTGCTGGCAGCGTCCTAGGCGGCTCTCGTGGTAGCTGCCAGAGGTTCCGAGGACAACAGGCCGGCGTATTCTACATCTACACCTACATTTATACTCCGCAAGCCACCCAACGGTGTGTGGCGGAGGGCACTTTACGTGCCACTGTCATTACCTCCCTTTTCTGTTCCAGTCGCGTATGGTTCGCGGGAAGAACGTCTGTCTGAAAGCCTCCTTGCGCGCTCGAATCTCTCTAATTTTACACTCGTGATCTCCTCGGGAGGTATAAGTAGGGGGAAGCAATATATTCGATACCTCATCCAGAAACGCACCCTCTCGAAACCTGGACAGCAAGCTACACCGCGATGCAGAGCGCCTCTCTTGCAGAGTCTGCCACTTGAGTTTGCTAAACATCTCCGTAACGCTATCACGGTTACCAAATAACCCTGTAACGAAACGCGCCGCTCTTCTTTGGATCTTCTCTATCTCTTCCGTCAACCCGATCTGGTACGGATCCCACACTGATGAGCAATACTCAAGTATAGGTCGAACGAGTGTTTTGTAAGTCACCTCCTTTGTTGATGGACTACATTTCCTAAGGACTCTCCCAATGAATCTCAACCTGGTACCCGCCTTACCAACAATTAATTTTATATGATCATTCCACTTCAAATCGTTCCGCACGCATACTCCCAGATATTTTACAGAAGTAACTGCTACCAGTGTTTGTTCCGCTATCATGTAATCATACAATAAAGGATCCTTATTTCTATGTATTCGCAATACATTACATTTGTCTATGTTAAGGGTCAGTTGCCACTCCCTGCACCAAGCGCCTATCCGCTGCAGATCTTCCTGCATTTCGCTGCAATTTTCTAATGCTGCAACTTCTCTGTATACTACAGCATCATCCGCGAAAAGCCGCATGGAACTTCCGACACTATCTACTAGGTCATTTATATATATTGTGAAAAGTAATGGTCCCATAACACTCCCCTGTGGCACGCCAGAGGTTACTTTAACGTCTATAGACGTCTCTCCATTGATAACAACATGCTGTGTTCTGTTTGCTAAAAACTATTCAATCCAGCCACACAGCTGGTCAGATATTCCGTAGGCTCTTACTTTGTTTATCAGGCGACAGTGCGGAACTGTATCGAACGCCTTCCGGAAGTCAAGGAAAATGGCATCTACCTGGGAGCCTGTATCTAATATTTTCTGGGTCTCATGAACAAATAAAGCGAGTTGGGTCTCACACGATCGCTGTTTCCGGAATCCATGTTGATTCCTACAGAGTAGATTCTGGGTTTCCAAAAGCGACATGATACTCGAGCAAAAAACATGTTCTAAAATTCTACAACAGATCGATGTCAGAGATATAGGTCTGTAGTTTTGCGCATCTGCTGCATGGGGGCTTAATTATATGAAATGCAAATAATTTTAATTTTTGCTTTAGTAGCTGTCTGTCCGTTTACGAAGTCTCGTAACGGTTGGCCCTGACTAGTATTATTACGCTATCTGACTGCATAGAACAACAACAAGGAATGAAATGGAAATTTTCATTAACACAATTAATTAATTAATTAATTAAGTCCCCAGCAACTATAAAACCTACGAAACCAAAGCACAAGTATCACTGTTCTGTGTGTGGGAGTGTGACTCAACGTACACATCTGGCACGGTTCTTCTTCAAAAGACAAGAATTTCAAATACCATTTATACTGAATTAATTAAAGAAAATACAAATACCATAATTACTCAAGAGAACCACAATTACACTCTAATCCAAGAACACAAGCCAGATGCTTTGTTGACTGAACCTGTAATGACACATTATTTAAAACATGGAAATAATGAAAAATAAATCAAGTTTCGTTACCTTCATATATTGACCAAAATCACTCTCATAATTACAATATATCTCCACACCGACTCGCTATTACCACATCTCAACAAGAACCTTTCAGCATCACATCTCAGCAAGCACTCCCTACTAGCACATCTGAACACGAACTGACTACCACGAGTCCTCGACAAGCACTGCCCACTACGACATCTCAATAATCACTTCCCGTGGAGGCGGCGGAACAATGCTCTCTAGCGATCTCTGTCGCTGTGGCTCAGTGTAGCCACCTTTCATATGCCCTTCCTCCACGGCTAGAATTTGATGGTATTTTTGCCAGCATTGGTGGTGAAAATACCACCAAATTCGTCAAAAAAATATAGACAAAAATAAAAGATAATATTAATACGTAAATATCATATAACTAGATAAAATTTTGGCTTTGCACTGACCTTTCAATAACCTATTATATAGAATACAGTAAGCAATACAAATTCTTTCATACATGTGACTTTACATAATAGTTTACACAAGTATTATGTGGTTAAACAATTCAATCAATAGCGTCAGCAATGACGAATATGTGCAGGTAAGAGTCTCATAGCTTTCCACAAACAGTAATACACAAAAAATCAGTTTATACAAATATTCACATAAACGCTTTCCATAGCCCAAGAATAAGAAGTTGACAGTTCCAGCAGTAGCACCCAGCAATGGTCAACAGGTGCAAAAACCAATAAGTTACATTTTTTCAATAGAAGCAGTCCATCAGTGGCACCCGCAATGTTGATCAGGTGCACACAGCAACAGGTGACTTCATTTCAGTAGAAGCAATCCATCAGTGGCACCCAGCAATGTTGAGTAGGTGCAGACACCAACAAGTAACACCATTTCAGTAGAAGCAGCCCATTAGTGGCACCAGCAAAGCTGAGCAGGTACACACAGCAACAAGTCACATTTCTCAGCAGAAGCAGTTCCATAAAATACACTGTCACTGATCACACTGTTCATCAGAGTTTATAAGCAGAAATTAAACATGTCCTAGTGGCACCAATATTGTAGAAAAGGTACAAGTAACAGTCCATAATTTTTTTTACAATCACTGATCACACAGTTCATCAGCAGAAATTAAACATGTCCTTGTGGCACCAATCATGTAGAAAAAGTGCAAGTAACAGTCCATACTATTCACCATAACTACTGAGACAGTTCAGTCATGAACAATAGTTTGAATGCACATACAATTTCTTTAACAAATTATTATTAATGCTCTTACACTAAACATACAAATCATAATAAACACACAAATGATATCAGGTAATTGTCACATTAACTATTACAGTACACAATAACAGTTAACCTATAATATTTATGGGTGTCAGTGCAAGCCACAACAAACAAGTGAAATAATATTTAGGAGATAGGTTGGGATCACTTCTCTGGGATTATAAAAGGAAAACACACAAAACACACTCACTCATCTTTCATCCACATTAGTGCTACTGTGTAATTGAATAGTGTTAACTGTGTAAATGCAATTCTGTCAAAATTTTATGTTCATCATGTGTATCAAGTAGTAGTGGCAGCAATGTATAACAGTCAATAATAGTTAATCAACGTCATAGTCATCATGTCAAGACCAATGTTTGCCAAGCCAGATCAAATTGTACTGTTGCTGAACAACTGTCAGTGTACCAAGATATGCAAATGCTTCCTCTCTCAAAAAAAAAAGTATATACTGCTTAGCGATTTGACAAAGTGTGTGTGTAGGCAATCTTCTTTCTACTTGAGTGTTCTAGTCTGCCATCTTCATCCTCCTTGTTCCATATGGACCAACAAAAAAAAATATGCTCCTCACTTACTTTACCTCTTATCCACCAAAACTCCAATAATCATCACTTAACTTCAATAATACCTCATTTACCTTACCTCTTGTCCACGAAACTCGAATAATCATCAACTTCACATAATCTCAATACCTCAATAATACGTCTATACATATAAACCTCAGCACCAATATCATTTCACTTCCATAACAACTCTTTCCTCTAGTCAGTCTCCTCGAACAAGTACAGACAAAATCCTAGTGCAACTTCAATTCATCATCCCATACAATCCGAAGACACAGTGTCCACACACAACCTCTGTGTAATCCATCTGACCTAAATTTTCTACTCATTATAAATTATAAGATACATTTTGGTTCCTTGTCCATCATTAAATAAAAGAAATGCATACATGACCTCTAACAGACTTAGTTCGAATAACTCTCAGTAATTAAGTACGATTACGGAGTGTGAATGATCATAATATTTCACAGTGTGTACACCACTTCAAGAATCATAGCAGAAGCAAACATGTGGAGTATTTTTTGTGTCAAGTGTCACCTCCTATTTCAATTGCTCACGAAAAATGCAGTGTAATACTGTCAATGGTCTAAACCTAGTTTTGGTATGTCATGTCGTTAGCTTCCTTCCTATTAGCATAAATTTATACAGCTTCCATAAAACCTCAGCTCATGTGACTTCTATGACTTTCTTGTACTAATGTCGTTCGTAGAATTACTGCAGTTCATTTTCTTATCTTAAAAATATAAGGCACTGAGCGTAAGCAAAACATGCAATAGCGAGTAAATATACCAGTAGAGAACAGAATGTCAACAAGTGGATGCAGCACAATCCCTATAACAAGCCTCTGCCAAGCGAACAATCTACAATTAATACCACAGTGTAACCTAAACTCTATGTTCGTACACTGTACATCAGCATTGCTATATTCTAAATTGAAGAGTAGTTATGACAACAAAACAGAAAAGTGTAAATATGCAATCCATACGCACAGCAGCAAACATGCCTTACACAATAAACAGGTCATTAGCATCACATCGACATAAGCAAATAAATGTTCATATGTAATCTTAATAAGTACCCATGAAGGCGCAAGCAGATAAATCACAAAGTATAACTTACATATCTAGCCACATCAGCACAATTAATCAGGTGACAATTATAATTTAAATAAATAAGCACAGCAGGCACATAATTAAAAAATATGACATCAGTGAAAAAGCATAGCAGCCAAGCGATGCATAATATATACAAATAACAACCCTGTTCATTAGTCAATCATTTTAGAAATGAGTTAATGTGCGCAAGCACGTCGCTTCACTAGTAAATTCATAGAACATGAAATTAGCACAAAGTATGAATCACGTAATCGCAAGCAGCAAATTACGTCTAAAGTACGTACCTAAGTGGAATTATGTTACCTGAAAAATAAACTCAATTAATCGTTACCTTTTTAGTTTATTAGTTTCATCTTCGAAATTACATTCTTCCTGAAATTTTCTCGATAGTAAGTCCTCTTAACGTCGGACACGCACAGAATTTACCTGAAGGTCTTAAATACTTTATACAACCGTATCCTGAAAAATACTGAACGTTAATAACATAATTTATGAAGTCCTTATAGCTTTATACAGAACTTATTCGGAGAAATTAAACTGTGTATTTATTTACGTCTGTCAGTGCATTCGCACTGAGCGCTCGATCAGCTGTAGGCGCGTGACGTAGGAAGTGATTGTTTGCGGTCAACGACTGCCTTGTGCGGCGCGCAGACTGACTGTTGCTTTGAGTATGTGCCGCCGCCAAAACACAGCGCGGTACTCTTGCATTCTCGGCATGTTTACGTAGCTGTTAGTTTCTCTAAAGTATGTCATTCTACAAAAATTTTTACGTTCGATATATGATGTATTCCCTTAGAGCGTCGAGATTTAAGAGTTTCTACTTCAACAGTGTTATCATGTATAATTTTGCGAACTCTATATGGACCGTTATAAAGCAGAAAAAATTTGCGACACAAGCCTTTTCCTTTATGAGACAAACGGTGGGACTTAATTAATACCTTTTGACCAACTGACAAGATTTTTAAACGACCAGGACGTTTAGCTGATTTCTCTCTTCTTGCAGCCGCAGACGCAATATTTCGTAGAGCCAGGTTGACAACTTCAGAATGCCGCAGTTTCCGTGAAGGCGGAAAAGGAACGATTTCAGAAATGCGATTTGTTGGTACTTTATTTTTTAATATCAATAGAGGCGGTAAAGAAGTTGAGTCATTAGGAAGTTCATTCAGAATGTTTTGAAAAATATGAAGATACTGATCCCAAGTTCTGTGATTCTGATGACAATAAAGACGGCACAATTTATTGATTTCCTTCATCCATCTCTCTGAAGCATTAGATTGAGGGTGAAAAAGTGAAATGAAGATTGGTTTAATTTTACGACGCCGTAGAGTACGAAGCCAAATTTTAGAGCGAAACTGTGATCCATTATCTGATATAACCTTGTCAACATGACCAACTTCTTTAAGAAAATGTTTGATGAAAGCGTTAGATACTGAACGAGCTGTTGCTTTGCGTAACGGTGTAAAACACACATATTTTGATGTCAGTTCCACTGCTACGAAAATGTACGCAAAACCATTAGTAGAACGAACCACTGGACCGAACAAATCGACTGCAGCCATGTCTTTTAATTTCGCTGGAATGATAGGAAACAACGGTGCTCTGTGAGAAATCGTTGGAGGCTTAGCCATTTGACATAATTTGCATTTGGCAAGAACAGATCGAATACGTTTTTCCATATTACTGAAGTAACAATTTTCTCGTAATTTATGAAAGCATTTTCTGGGACCAAAGTGCGCATAACTGAAATGTGTGTACCAAATCAATTTATTGACCCACTCATCAGGAATACAAACTAACCAAACAGAGTTGTCGACCGATTTTCGTTTGAAAAGAATATCATTGCGAACTAAATAATACTGTCTGATCGCTACGCTTTCCTTTCTCCTCCACTTCTCCTTAATGTCCTTCCAGATTGGATCCTTATTTTGCTCCTTAGCGATGTCCTGGAGCGAAGACGAAATAAAGTTCTCAAACGCAACACCTTGAATGTACATCAAACAATAATGGTTTTCTTTGCAGTCCTCTTCAGCACTTTGTTTCAAACCCATAGGTGCACGTGATAAAGCATCAGCAACAATATTTGAAGATCCCTGTATGTAAACAATACTAAAATCAAATTCCTGTAGGTACAGCGCCCATCGTGACAATCTTCCATGAGTTAATTTTGTCGACATAAGAAATTCCAGAGCTCGATGATCGGTGTAAACCTTAGTATGTCTGCCAAACAAAAATGTGCGAAATTTTCTGAAAGCCCAAACAACAGCCAAAGCTTCAAGTTCCGTAATCGAATAATTCTTTTCGGATTTAGAGAGAACACGACTTCCAAATGCAATAGTCTTCTGTACTACAACGCCGTTTTCTTCTATCTCTTGAAATAAATGTGCACCTAGGCCTTTGTATGATGAGTCCGTCGCCAAACAAAAATCTTTAGATAAATCCGGATGTGAAAGAAGTGGAGCAGCAACTAAAGCATCACGAAGTTGTTCAAATTCTGACTGAGCTTCCTCATCCCAACACCAATTAGAACTTTTTCCAGATAATTCACATAAACGAGGTGTGGCCAAATTGTCCAATCTAACAAAACGTCTAAGAAAATTACAAACACCAAGGAAACTACGAACATCACGTTTTGTGGTAGGAACAGCATAATTACGAATAGCATCTAGTTTCTCTGGATCGGGAAGAATACCTTCTGTAGAAATAATGTGACCGAGAAATTTCACCTGAGAACGACCAAATTCAGATTTTTTTTAAGTTCACTGTAATGCCAACTCGTGCAAAAATACGTAATAATGAATCCAAAATTTTGTTGTGCTCACTCCAAGAACGTTTAGCAATAAGAATGTCGTCAACATAGGAAGTAATATTGTCACGAAGACAAACAGGTAAAATTTCATTTAAGCTACGAATGAATGCTGCTGAAGATACAGTAAGTCCAAACGGTAATTTCCGAAACTGGTAACAGTTACCAAAGGCTAAAAAGGCAGTATATTTTCTACAATCAGGGTGGAGTTCTATTTGCCAAAAACTTGCGCGCATATCAATCGTGGATAAAACTTTAATTCCATGGAAATGTTGAAGAAGTTCATCTAAATTTTGTGGACGGTCAGTTTCAGGAATAATAATATTATTTATCTGTCTGGAATCCAGAACCAAACGAATTGACCCATCCTTTTTAAGCACGACATGTAATGGGCTGGTATAAGGGCTGACTGCTGGCTCAATAATGCCCTGATCTAACATGTATTGAAGTTCATTCTTAACCTTGTCTCTGTAAGCCAAAGGAATAGCGTACGTTTTCCCGCGAAATGGTGTGTGTTCTTTTACTTTAAATAAATATTGTAAGCCTTGTATAGTTCCTGTGTGATGACTAAACACTGTAGCATGTGAAGTCAAAATGTGGTGCAGCTCTTCTTTTGCAACGTCATCTGGCACTTCAGCTTTCTTAACCTTTTCATTAATTAATTCTTCGCTACTAATTATATCCTCCATCGCGTCTCTGTATCTATTGTCATTGTCATGAATAAACACACTGTCGTCATAATGCTCAACGAAAGCATCAGAAGTAAGAAACCTTAAACATTTTGTATCTGATTCAGATCTTGCTAAACACTCGAAAAATTTCAAACATTTCGGCATTCCGGCAACAGTCAAATTCACACTTCCTTCTTTAAAGTTCAAAATTGCCTTATGTGTGTTAAGAAACTCCATACCTAATATAATCTGTGTACTGAGTAATGGAACAATAATAAAATTAGCAGACAATTCGTATCCTTGACAAATAAAATTTAGGTTGGTCTGTTGTTTAACTTCCACACCTTTTCCAGAAATCGCTCCTCGAATTGTAGTTTTAGAAATAGGTAACACAGGACAGGCAATAATTCTTTCACATATACGAAAAACTGATTCACTAATGACGTTCAATGGGCTCCCAGAATCTAAAACTGCAGTGAACTTATTCTTACCCACACATACTTCAATAACAGGATGTAAAAATGCGTCTACATTATTTTCCTTTTCATCTAGCAAAATGTCTCTCATGTCTTCCAGGCGTACGTAGTGTAAAGTCGTAGTGTCATTACTTTCCGAACCGTCTATATTGCTGCCAGAAGCCGAAGCTGCTAGTCATTGTCGATTGTTTGCGTCACGTCTTTGATTATTCGCGTCATTTCGCGGATCAATTTCTACTAATTGCACTTGTCTCTCTGAAGTTCTGTCACGTGGAGGATGCCAATTAGGTCCTTCCTGTCTGTTAGATGCAAATTCTTGGTTGTGTCTGTTATTAAAATTTCTGTTTTCCTGTCTGTCTGCATAACTACTTCTTGTATAATTTCGACTGTCACTTCTGAAATTATTGTTAGATCTACTACCCTGGTTATTTCTGTAGTAAGAATTTCTGTTATTGTATGAATAATTTCTATCTTGATGATACCGATTACTGTTTCCGTATGGTTGATCATTCCGGTAGGAATTACCGTTATTATAATTGTCTGTGTAATTTCTGTTAGAACGTCTGTTATTGTCATAAGGCTGGTATCTATTGTCCTGTCTGTTACGTCTGTCATTCTCAAAGTTACCCAAATAACGTCCGTTCCGATCACTATCCCTTTTCTCTGAAAATGTATTGTAATTACTGCTACTGAAGAAATTACAAGAAGTCCCGTCGTCGTTGTCATACTCAAGTTCTTGTAGCAAAGTCTTAAAAGTCTCAATGTCGTCTTTACATCTTCCGGCTAAAGCAATTTGTCTTATGGATTGTGGCAGCTTAGTTAAACAAATGCGAATTAATTCAGTCGGGCTGTAGGGGTTGGAAAGAAACTGATTCTTTCGAATCATGTCTTCAAAATATTCTGCTGGCGTGCGGAATTCAGACTGTTTGAAATTACGCTGCATAATGAGACTGTGTTTGACTCTGTCTTGCGTGTTTTCGGACCAATATGCCGATAGAAATGCATGATAAAAATCATTCAGATTATTACAATCTCTAATGAGTGCACGCATCCGCGTCGCCGGTTTGTTTTCTAAATATCCACACATAAATTCCAGTTTGTGACTTAGTGGCCAATTTGGTGGGAGTGCATACATAAATTGATCTAACCATGCACATGGATGTATGTCATTCTTAGAATTGCGGAAGATCTTAAATTTCCGAACAGTCAAAAAGTGTTTATAGTCAAAGTTTTCGCCTCGTGGCGACAAAGACCTACCGCGTCTGTCCCAGTCCCAATGTCGATTATTGTCAAGTTCGCGCGCCTGGCGCTCTCTTGTTGCATCCCGTAAATGAAACAAATTACTTTCTTCAAACCCCTCTGCTACCTGTGATTCTAAATTTCTTTTGCTGTCTTTTCCTACAATTTCACCTTCGATTTGTTTGACTTGCTTTCGTAATGCCTCTACTTCCCTTTTAACGCGTTCATTAAACTTTCCCTGATTTTCAACATGCTTATTTATGTTCTGGTACTCTTCGGTTTCTGCAAATGGTAATGGAGCTGTATCATCCGAATCTCTGTCCCCATGTAAACTAAGATTTGTCAATTTATCTGAAATTTCCTCAACTCTTTCCGATAAGTCACCTATTTTTTCTCTCTGTTTACCTACGTCTTCCGTAAGTGTCGCGACTCGGGTTTCAGTGTTGACACATTTGGTAGTTAACTGTTCATATTGTTGTGTTAGGTTATTTATTCTGTCATTTGGTACGGATTCCTCGATTCTCTCAAATATCTCTTCCTTATCGTGTGCACGTTGTAAATTTAACTCTGAAAATTTTTGTACTATCACGCGATCTCTTTCTTCCTGTTCTCTATCCTGTTCCCTTTGTCTAATCTCTACTGCAACTAATCTACTATTGTGAGTATTCAAAATTGGTTGTACTTCTTCTCTGATTTCTCTCTTTAATTCATCTTTCATATTTTTAAAACAAGTCCCTATTCGTGAATCTAACCGTGTTTCCATTGTTTCCATCTGTGTTTTTAATTCAGATCTAAACTGTGTTTCCATTGTTCCCATATCATTTTTTAATTCAGATCCCAAAGTTCCCATCCGTGTTTCCATTCGTGTTTCCATTGTTCCCATCTGTGTTTTTAATTCAGATCCCAAATTTAATATTATACCCATCAACTGCTCCATTTGATCTGGTTCGAAATTCTTTTCGCCCCTATCATTTCTCGCAAAACCAGTTTCCTTCGTCATAGCTGTATAGCCATCTGTGTTCGATACTATTCCAGAATCTTCTGTCGTTAGTCTCGAATTCTGAAAATTTTCTAATTGTGAAAAGTTTTGAATTGGTTCCGGACTATTTTCCCGACTTATTACATTGTTTTCCACTTCATTATTCAACATACTGTTCTCTTGTGTTGGCGAGTTCGCCATGTCAACAATTTCATCATTCTCACTATTCATCATTTTTGCCTTTTTCATTGATCGCGTAATCATTTACAAAACAAACAAAACTCGTCACTGTACGAAAATTACACACAATGACTCTTTATCATCAACAATACCATTCACTCGAAATGTTTCCCTCAAACACGATTAACGAACAATTGAAATAATTGCACTAAATCGTCAAACGCGTATACAAGACAACAAATCAAATTCAGAGAAAAAATACCATTATAAGAATGACAATTACCAAATCTACACATGCAAAACAGACTATAATTACTAAACTACAAGTTACTACAACAATGCTACTGTCTACTATTTTTACAATCAGAAGAATTCCAAGGGACGATCCGAAGCAGTGGTCGCCAAGTGCATGGGGGCTTAATTCTATGAAATGCAAATAATTTTAATTTTTGCTTTAGTAGCTGTCTGTCCGTTTACGAAGTCTCGTAACGGTTGGCCCTGACTAGTATTATTACGCTATCTGACTGCATAGAACAACAACAAGGAATGAAATGGAAATTTTCATTAACACAATTAATTAATTAATTAATTAAGTCCCCAGCAACTATAAAACCTACGAAACCAAAGCACAAGTATCACTGTTCTGTGTGTGGGAGTGTGACTCAACGTACACATCTGGCACGGTTCTTCTTCAAAAGACAAGAATTTCAAATACCATTTATACTGAATTAATTAAAGAAAATACAAATACCATAATTACTCAAGAGAACCACAATTACACTCTAATCCAAGAACACAAGCCAGATGCTTTGTTGACTGAACCTGTAATGACACATTATTTAAAACATGGAAATAATGAAAAATAAATCAAGTTTCGTTACCTTCATATATTGACCAAAATCACTCTCATAATTACAATATATCTCCACACCGACTCGCTATTACCACATCTCAACAAGAACCTTTCAGCATCACATCTCAGCAAGCACTCCCTACTAGCACATCTGAACACGAACTGACTACCACGAGTCCTCGACAAGCACTGCCCACTACGACATCTCAATAATCACTTCCCGTGGAGGCGGCGGAACAATGCTCTCTAGCGATCTCTGTCGCTGTGGCTCAGTGTAGCCACCTTTCACTGCTCGACGACGCTTCTTGAAGACTGGGACTACCTGTGCTCTTTTCCAATCATTTCGAACCTTCCGCTCCTCTAGAGACTTGCGGTACACGGCTGTTAGAAGGGGGGGGGGGGGGGGGGCAAGTTCTTTCGCGTACTCTGTGTAGAATCGAATTGGTATCCCGTCAGGTCCAGTGGACTTTCCTCTGTTGAGTGATTCCAGTTGCTTTTCTATTCCTTGGACACTTATTTCGATGTCAGCCATTTTTTCGTTTGTGCGAGGATTTAGAGAAGGAACTGCAGTGCGGTCTTCCTCTGTGAAACAGCTTTGGAAGAAGGTGTTTAGTATCTCAGCTTTACGCGTGTCATCCTCTGTTTCAATGCCATCATCATCCCGGAGTGTCTGGATATGCTGTTTCGAGCCACTTACTGATTTAACGTAAGACCAAAACTTCCTAGGATTTTCTGTCAAGTCGGTACATAGAATTTTACTTTCGAATTCACTGAACGCTTCACGCATAGCCCTCCTTACGCTAACTTTGACATCGTTTAGCTTCTCTTTGTCTGAGAGGTTTTGGCTGCGTTTAAACTTGCAGTGAAGCTCTCTTTGCTGTCGCGGTAGTTTCCTAACTTTGTTGTTGAACCACGGTGGGTTTTTCCCGTCCCTCACAGTTTCACTCGGCACGTACCTGTCTAAAACGCATTTTACGAGTGCCTTGAACTTTTTCCATAAACACTCAACATTGTCAGTGTCGGAACGGAAATTTTCGTTTTGGTCTGTTAGGCAGTCTGAAATCTGCCTTCTATTACTCTTGCTAAACAGATAAACCTTTCTTGCGGAACATTTACCAACATACGAGACGAGGTTCCATCTGTGTTTAACTTGCAGGCGGTTGTGCGAGACAATTTCCTGAAGCGTGGCCACCGGTGAAACGCGGCTGTGTTGCAGGCTGCCATCTTGTAGGCGGGAGACAGTACTAACAGATGATGTCTACTGCATGCTGTATTCATGTACAGTAATAGAGTGATGTGAGCTAATGTGTTTGATTGCCTTATAGTAGCAAAGAGCTTGCAGTAGAAGAGATGTGTTTAACAGTAGCAAAATGAGCAAGTGCTCATAGCCCTTAAGATATGCGTTTCAAAGTCTATGTTTACTGGACACTTTTGTGTTGTTTTGGTCCACACTACCATCTCTCAAAATACAGAATACTTTTTCCGCAACCAGTATTCTTGATAAGGAGTAACGTTACATTTTTTTTCCAACTTAGCTCAGTGTTTTGAATCTTTCCTCTTTTAAATAAGTTGTGGACGTTCGAAGTTGATATCCTTCTTTCGACTCTAATGGAGATTCTGGGCGTCTCAGGAGAAGTCAGACAACATATTGCTTCCCCCCACAAACATTTGAGGCGTATTGTAAGGGTCCGCGCGGCTCCCCCTGTAGGAGGTTCGAGTCCTCCCTCGGGCATGCGTGTGTGTGTAGCGTAAGTTAGTTTAAGTTAGATCAAGTAGGGCGTAAACTTGGAGACCATTGACCTCAGCAGTTTGGTCCCACAAGACCTTACCACAAATTTCCAATATTCCTGGAGATTCTCTTGCCTTCTTCGTATAGTATCGACACCGCTTACGCCACTGTGGCTGTGCTCTCAAACGTGTTATTACACGATATCAGCCCATATCTAGACTGACACAGATATCCACTAATAAGAAGTTGCTGCCCTCTGTCATTATGGAGTCCAGTGACTTTTCCTCCACTGTGGAACCATATTCCGCCAACGCCCAAAGCCGTTGGCCTTTTGGGTGAATATAAGTGTGGAGAAAATACTCAGGGCTCGAAACCTAATACTGTCAGTGTCGGTGAGTGGGCCAGGAGAGACCGATAGAACAGAAAACAGAAGGACACAAGTAAGCAGAAACAATGTCCGACTTGCATCACTGAGACATACAGACCTCCTCACTACATTATGGTGGTAGTCCATGAGGAGGCTTAGTGATAAACGCTTAACTTTTTAGAGGTTAAAGCAATCAATATTAACAACTTTTTGGATGTGTGGTACACGTTTAGATGTGAATTTGTTGGTTTTCCTGTCAAATTAAGTTGTTGCGACACGACACATTCTCAACCTTGTCGAGTCAATTGGGTAAAAGAAATGGCAATTTTAGAATTTTGCCTGCTCCTGTATGAGTTTCTGTGGACTCCCAGGTTTCTTCGCAATAAATTTCAATCCTTACTCTCCCATCACTTCCTTCCATAATCATGCCATTCTTGTTCCTCTCCGTCTCCACTTCCTCCATCAATAAACCATCTGCAAACGTAACTGCTGTCGTATTTTCATCTCCTATTTGGACTGACACTCAGCCATTAACTAGTTCGTAAACGACATGAAAAGTAGAGGAAAGAGTCCAATTCCTCACTCCAATTTTTTTTCTTCTAATAGGACTCTCTCTCCTCTCCTACTACTTTTACAGAACTCACACCTGAAACCTTCCCGTCTCCTCTATATCTCATTCGTTATGCAACCTTCCCTTCTACAATAACCTATGAAACCTTCCCTTAGGATTTCTATCTCTTGCTTAATAATAACAAATGAAATATTCCCTTTGAAATTAATTCTTTTTCTCAATCTTCGCATACAAATTTAAACGCTGCTTATTAAAAGTGATTTTCTGATTATTTCGACGAAAAATAGAATGTGTCGTCGTCGTGGCCCTCAGTCGTTACCTGCAATAATCCAAATCTGTTCCTTACCTTTTTACTGTTACTGGATCGCCATCTGACTGCTACATCGAACTGCGACATGAATATACTTACTCTGTTTTATTGTACTCTATTAGCTGCTGGTGGGCTGTCATAATAAGTGGCTGTATTTATTACCAAAGCTGACGTTATTCTTTAATATCAAAACTGACGTTATTCTTTAATAGCAAAGCTGACATTATTCTTTAATTAATTTGACTGAAGTTACGTAATTCATAGTTAAACTTTTTCTTGACAACAATAAAATTTTGCAAAGTTTTATGTTGATGGTTTTTGGGATGGCTTATAATCAGTAATGCAATATTGCTGGCAAAAATTAATTATATTCTGAATGAAATGATTTTACAAACGTTCAAATGGGACTTACGTTTTACAATAATCTTACAACTAGCATTGCGCAAACATACCTTCAGTTGTCTTGAGTTTCTCAAAAAAGTAATTCAATAATATTAGTTCCTCTTATGATAATAGTTAGCTGATGTCTCTGTACACCTGTTTGTAATCTCTTGTAAATCATAGCTGGTGGCTGGCAGGCACACCGCCCCTCTCAACCTCTCGCTTCAGACGTGCTACCAACTCGCTTCACATCTCGCTTACTACTGACTTCCTACGAACGCTAAAGTGCGATCTCTCCCGCCAACAACGCTTTCTGGTGCATACAATCCCTGACACCATTACAAAATGTATCAATGCGCTGTCTTTCCCCCTCTTTTCTTAAAATGTATCTATACGTGGCCTCTCCTGCCCTTTTTAAAATTATATCAATGTGCGGTCTCTCCTGCCAACAATACTTTGGTGCAGACATTCCCTGCTACCACAATTATTTACAACATGACAAATATTAATTATTCCTACTTAATCCTATTAATAAAATATAAACTTCTTTCATAAATTGTGGTTTGACAATAGACCATACGAGTCAGTCTTCCAATACCCCGTTTCTGATGTGTTTCCCAGATATGTGTTTCCCAGATCTTGCTTCTTTTCACACAATAATACGCCTTATCACGGTCCAATAGCGTCATTACTAATTTCTTATCATATTCGTAGAGTTCTCTTGGAGCCGCCTTGCACTAAAAATTTACCTGCACGAAGTGGAAGTAAGCTATTGCCAGATAACGGAATAGGTTCACTGAAAACTGAGCCGTAGGCGGTGGTGCCTCCACATGTGTGTGTGTGTGTATGTGTGTGTGTGTGTGTGTGTGTGTGTGTGTGTGTGTGTGTGCTATACTGCCGCACAGGGAACGGTACGGTATAATGTTATGAGTTCCTCCGAAGAGGCCAGGCCATTGTCGGGAAACGATGCTTCCCAGAATAGAGAGACGAGAGGCCACTCGAAGGCCGCAGAGATTTGTGGAGCGCCCTGAGACATATAGGTGTATATATACGTGTGGCTGCCGGCTCTTCATTTCCATGTTTCTTGCGCCGTTTAACGGCGTGCTTATATTTTTCCGCGTGTTTTCGGTGGGGCGAATCGGGGCGGTGGAGTCGCCTCGGCGGCTGGCTTTCGCGTTGTTTACGACTGGCAGTCGGCGGCGACACGGGGTGGCGTTCTTCTCGCAGAAAGAGGAAGGGGGGTGGAGGGTGTAGCGGTGCCTAGGCGATGCGCCGTTAACGTCCGCCGCTCACCACAGCCGGCCATCCCGTGAGTTACGGCGCAGAGTTCCGTCCGCAGGGCAGCATCGGTTCCACGCATCCCTCCCTCCCCCCCCCCTCCCCTACTTGCCGTTTCTTCTCTTTTTTCTCTCTCTTTCGTCTCCTCGCTTGCGGGCTTCTGTGTGTGACGGAATTTCGTCGCCCTCACTTCTAGAGAGGGCGAGCGGTTTTGTAGTGTTGTGTTGTGGTGTGTGGAGCAGAAGTGGATCGTGCGGCGTGTATAGCTGCGAGGCGGAACATTCCTCCGGCGCAGCGGCGCGTGTGGGGGCCGCAGGGATTGCCGGCCCTTGCGCCAGCTATGCTGCAACCCGCCTACCACCGCACGGTTGCACTTGCTATAAAAGTAACCACTGAAGCGACTGCAAAGCTTCGGCTTCGTCATGAAGGATAAATTTTTAAAAAAATGAGCAAAGGACCTTCAAATGCTAAGTGAAATGTCTGAAGTAAGAAATGAAATGTCTAACCAAGGGGAACATCTGACAGTAATAAATAAAGTAGATTGGAGAATTTGCATTTAAATTGCCTAAAAAGAACTTCTTTCTTAATTTTATTTTAGAAGGATTCCAAGGTTGCTCCGATTCAACCTAGTGATTGCACAAACAATCCTGTCGGAGGAACATCCGCAACTGAGCATTATACCAGAGACAGAAAATATCGTTACAGTTTTAAGGTTCTTTTATTTAACACACGACCGGTTACGGGCTCTTATACGCCCGTCTTCAGGCGTTGTGCTGTGACCCCGAGCGCAGATGTCAGACAAAATGCATGGGCAGCAATGGAGGGTATTGCACGTGCCATCTAGCGGTAGTAGTGTGCCAGAGTGTCACCATATCTGCCAATTTTCCAACTTCCGCTCACTCATACGTAGTTTTCCTCGTCCAAGTGAATGCTGCGGATAGTCTTGACACCGAATCTTTCATATGCAAGATTCAGACAAGATAAGCAATTTGGGTCACTTCATCTCAGAACTATTTAAATTTTGAAGAGAAAAAAATGAAATTACTGAGTGAAGCCAAGTTTGATGCATATCCCCCTCCACATTGCATGAACTCACACTCCAACTACATAAACTACTGCCCATTAAAATTGCTACACCAAGAAGAAATGCAGATGATACACCGGTATTCATTGGCCAAATATATTATACTAGAACTGACATGTGATTACACTTTCACGCAATTTGGGTCCATAGATGATGAGAAATCAGTACCCAGAACAACCACCTCTGGCCGTAATAACGGCATTGATACGCCCCGACATTGAGTCAAACAGAGCTTGGATGGCGTGTACAGGTACAGCTGCCCATGCAGCTTCAACATGATACCACAGTTCATCAAGAGTAGTGACTGGCATATTGTGACAAGCCAGTTGCTCGGCCACCATTGACCAGACGTTTTCAATTGATGAGAGATCTGGAAAATGTGCTGGCCAGGGCAGCAGTAGAACATTTTCTGTATCCAGAAAGGCCCGTACAGGACCTGCAACATGCGGTCGTGCATTATCCTGATGAAATGTAGGGTTTCGAAGGAATGAATGATGGGTAGAGCCACGGGTCGTAACACATCTGAAATATAACGTCCACTGTTCAAAGTGCCGTCAATGCGAACAAGAGGTGACCAGACGTGTAACCAATGGCACCCCATACCATCACGCCGGGTGATACGCAAGTATGACGATGACGTCAATTTGCGTTCACAACGATGTCGCCAAACACGGATGCGACCATCATGATGCTGTAAACAGAACCTGAATTCATCCGAAGAAATGACGTTTTGCCATTCGTGCACCCAGGTTCGTCGTTGACTACACCATCGCAAGCGCTCCTGTGTGTGATGCAGCGTCAAGGATAACCGCAGCCATGGTCTGCGAGCTGATAGTCCACGCTGCTGCAAACGTCGTCGAACTGTTCGTGCAGATGGTTGTTGTCTTGCAAACGTCACCATCTGTTGACTCAGGGATCGAGACGTGGCTGCACGATCCGTTACAGCCATGCGGATAAGATGCCTGTCATCTCGACTGCTAGTGATACGAGGCCGTTGGGATCCAGCACGGCGTTCCGTATTACCCTCCTGAACCCACCGATTCAATGTTCTGCTAACAGTCATTGGATCCCGGCCAACGCGAGCAGCAATGTCGCGATACGATAAACCGCAATCACCATAGGCTACAATCCGACCTTTACCAAAGTCGGAAACGTGATGGTACGCATTTCTCCTCCTTACACGAGGCATGATAACAACGTTTCACCAGGCAACGCCGGTCAACTGCTGTTTGTATATGAGAAATCAGTTGGAAACTTTCCTCATGTCAGCGCGTTGTAGGTGTCGCCAACGTTGTGTGAATGCTCTGAAAAGCTAATCATTTGCATATCACAGTATCTTCTTCTTGTCGGTTAAATTTCGCGTCTGTAGCACGTCATCTTCATGGTGTAGCAATTTTAATGGCCAGTAGTGTATAATAACGCACTTTCTGGACACTGGCCAGCTGGAAAACGTGGGAATTATCGATCGTCGATGCTCCACCCCCATCACAAGAACTTCACAACACAGACAAAGCACATTACTATCCATAATATGAAAGTTCTTCTCAAAATCTACTTTCATACCGAAATACGACAACTACATCTCCTGCTGGAGATATGTCAAACAGAGTTTAGTTATGTTAAGAGATGTGAGATAAATAAATGAGGCTGATTTTGTTAATTTTATGATGAAGTACTTTTCAAACGAAAACTGAAAAATCACTTGTGTGTGTTAACGGAATCTTCCGTCGGTTCTTGGTAGAACAACATTATAATAAATGAAAAGCACCAGTTTGCTTTTGTTCTACAGTATTACTTTTATTGTGTTAACCGGTTTTCGGCTTACAAGGCCATCTTCAGACATTTACTGATTATTGTTACCAAATAAGTTACAATGTTTGCAACTAACAATGGAAGAAAAGTAACACGTCTAGACTGAAGCAGAAGCATACAGGAAGTAGCATCCTTGGCAGTATGGTAGTAATGCAATGAAAAAGTAAAAAATTGAACAGCAAATAAATAAAAATGGAGTAGACAGGAAAAACCTTAACACAAAATAGGAACAGCATGCCTACATAACAGTTGCTGTTAATAAACAGAACTAATAGAATAAAATTAGTACTTGACAAGGCTGCATCAGGAGGTATGAAACATGAAGAGTGATACACAAACCAATTAAAAGAAGAAACAATTATCAGTGTAAGTACAGAATGCATAAGTAACTTAAGCAATATCAATAAGATAAACAGAAATAAATAAATTCAGGAAAATGGAGGCGTTTGAGTGAACATACAGTAAACGCAATCTTCGAGGATGTGGAGGTACTACATTTTAACATTAACATTATATTCAATTCAAAACAGTAACAGTTTGCAATAAATAAATGAGCAAAGTAAAATATGAACAATATTTGATGAGACAACTACAAGAGGTGTTAAACGTAGACAGAAATACAAGTACCAGTTAGAAGAAAGCCTTAACTATTGAAAGTACAGTCTATTTGGAATACATTCTTCGCTAAAACAAAAGAACTTAATGAATACAGGAAAATGGGAATATGTAGGAACAGACAGTGTGGGAAGTAACGAATAACAGAGATGATTATATAAAGTTTAGAAGAGGGGAAGTGTTGACCTGTGTCTGGTCATTTAATATTAGATCTGGACTGTGAGCAAGATGTTTGTTAATTTCCAGGGCTTCCAGCAGGTTGAGTTTATGGCCTTTGTTTACTAAGTGAAGTACATGGGGCACTGACTGGTAGTTGCGACCTTCACTCAGCACGTGCTCACCAAATGTGGAGACAGAATTCTGCAATCTCCAGCTGCGTTCATGTTCAGCCAGCCTAGTTGCTACGTCATTTCCTGACTTATACGATTTTGTTTCCTATGCAAGTTGTGGTCAGTAAGAACTGGACTGTAGCCATTGGCTGTGGCAATATATTTTATTGTATCTAACTCTGCTTTAAAATCATCTCTGGACATGGCGATAGATATGAGACGGTGTACTATTGAGTGGAAAGCTGTATGTTTGTGAGCTAAGGGGTGTTATGAGCAAGAAGGTATTACTGTTCCTGTAGTTGTAGTTTTTCTATAAATTTTGAAATAATGTGTGTGTGTGCGTGTGTGTGTGTGTGTGTGTGTGTGTGTGTGTGTGTGTGTACTGATGTCAATGTTGTGATCTAAGAAGTTTATGGATTTGTTACTAATCTTCATTGTGAACTGAATATTTTTATGTTGACTGTTTAGGTTTTTCAAAAATGTGTTAAGTTGTCTTGTAGTACTAGTCCACATATACAGGACATCATCTACATATCTAAATCAGTATTTGATATTTGCACTCCAAGGTTCTGTTTTAAAAATTTTTGTTCAAAATGGTCCATAACTATTTTAGCCAACAATGGACTAAGAGGGGAACCCATAGCTAAGCTGTCTAATTGTTTATAAAAGTCCCTTGGAACTGGAAATAGTTCTGTGCCAACCATGTCTGAGGGGCCAGTCTCAAGTCATTCAATTCTACAGTAATGACATAGATTTGTGCATCAGCTCTGTCAGAATATCAATGCATTCTACCACCGGTATTTTGGGAAAAAAACGGCAGACATCACAAGATACTAATTTATCACTGTGTGAGACAGATTTACATTTTATCTTATTTACTAGGTTCACAAAGTTTGAAATACCATGCTTTGGTTTGAATTTAGTCTTGCTCTTAATTAAGACATCCAGTTTACTAGCTAGTTTGTAAGAAGGAAGCCGCATGGAATTAGCCGAGCGGTCTAAGGCGCTGCAGTCATGGACTGTGCGGCTGGTCCCAGCAGAGGTTCGAGTCTTCCCTCGGGCATGGGTGTGTGTGTGTTTGTCCTTAGGATAATTTAGATTAAGTAGTGTGTAAGCTTAGGGATTGATGACCTTAGCAGTTAAGTCCCATAAGATTTCACACATATTTGAAAATTTGAACATTTGTAAGATGGAACAGTGAATGATGATACAACTGGCTAATAGGAACATTTTGTTTATGCAGTTTAAGAAACCCATACATTCTAGGAGGCACTGGGTTCATATTAGTTAACAGTTTTGCTTCAAACACAGAGAATATGCTTTTGCATGAATTGATTGCATATTTAACATTCTCTTTGAATAATTTAGTAGGGTGTTTAGGAAGGACTTGGAAGCCTGTGGTATTCAGGAAATCATTAACTTCTATGTATTTATTACCATTACAACTATGATTGAAGAATGTGACCCAAAAAACTGTTATATACCACTTTTGAAATGAACTAGTTTTTGTATTATAACCCATCTATGTAACATTGTCAATGGATGCAAGACATAGTTATGTGGCGCATTGGGTACTTTAGTTCATACATTCCTCACAAGATGGAGGTTTTGCTATGTTGCTCACCTGTTTACCTCCAAGTCTGCTAAGTACCAACAGCTGATTTGAACAATGGAGGGTAATGATTGAAGCACTTTGCATTCAAATAATTTTGTAATTGGGGAGAAGAGAAGAAAGAAAGGAACTGGATAAAAGTCAGATGTGCAGAAGGAACTGAGAATTAATGTCAAACCATATAAAATATCTTCGAATGAGCAGAAACCAGAAAAAGCCACCACGTCCACAGATAAGATACGTAGCCTGTAAACTGGACGCATTTATTGTTCGTGCAGAATATTTCACATAAATTTGTAATGTGAAACAGTTATTATTTTATTCTTTTAAAGTTCTGTATAACCTCTGTCCATCTCTTTGTATAGGTTTCATGGAAGTGGCGATACAAATGCAGTCTTCGCCACATGAGCATAAAGAAAATATATTTAATACTTTTTAGAAATGTGGTTATATAACACAGTAAATCTGAATAGGCAGTGAGACTCCTTAAAGATAAGTCCTAAAAGTCTGAGGTGCCTGGTAGCAACATAAGTAAATAGGCCAAGAGCAGGTATTATTTGTTCTGACACTTGCGCAGTCTGATATGTTGTTAAGACACAGTTATAACATTTGTATCCATGTGTGTGTAATTTTAATAAAGCCTATATGTGTATGTGGCATGAACTTAGTGCACACTGGCGAGGCAGTGGGATAGTGTCCTGTTTCCTTCATGTAATAAACAATGTTGACTTAATAACACACTTGACATTGTTGTCTTCAGTCCTGAGACTGGTTTGATGCAGCTCTCCATGCTGCTCTATCCTGTGCAAGCTTCTTCATCTCCGAGTACTTACTGCAACCTACATCCTTCTGAATCTGCTTAGTGTATTCATCTCGAGGTCTCTCTCTACGATTTCTACCCTCCACACGGCCCTCCAATGCTAAATTTGTGATTCCTTGATGTCTCAGAACATTTCCTACCAACCGGTCCCTCTTCTTGTCAAGTTGTGCCACAAACTCCTCTTCTCCCCAATCTTATTCAATACCTCCTCATTAGTTATGTGATCTACCCATCTAATCTTCAACATTCGTCTGTAGCACCACATTTCGAAAGCTTCTATTCTCTTCTTGTCCAAACTATTTATCGTCCATGTTTCACTTCCAAACATCGCTACACTCCACACAAATACTTTCAGAAACGACTTCCTGACACTTAAATCTGTACTCGACGTTAACAAATTTCTCTTCTTCAGAAATGCTTTCCTTGCCATTGCCAGTCTACATTTTATATCCTCTCTACTTCGACCATCAACAGTTACTTTGCTCCCCAAATAGCAAAACTCCTTTATTACTTTAAGTGTCGCATTTCCTAATCTAAAAATGGTTCAAATGGCTCTGAGCACTATGGGACTTAACATCTTAGGTCAGCAGTCCCCTAGAACTTAGAACTACTTAAACCTAACTAACCTAAGGACAGCACACACATCCATGACCGAGGAAGGATTCGAAACTGCGACCGTAGCTATCCCGCGGTTCCGGACTGCAGCGCATAGCACCACACGGCCACCGCGGCCGGCCCTAATCTAATTCCCTCAGCAGCACCAGACTTAATTCGACAACGTTACATTATCCTCGTTTGCTTTTGTTGATGTTCATCTTATACCCTCCTTTCAAGACACTGTCCATACCGTTCAACTGCTCTTCCGAGTCCTTTTCTGCCTCTGACAGAATTACAGTATCATCGGCGAACCTCAAAGTTTTTATTTCTTCTCCATGGATTTTAATACCTACTCCGGATTTTTCTTTTGCTTCCTTTACTGCTTGCTCAATATACAGATTGAATAACATCGGGAAGAGGCTACAACCCTGTCTCACTCCCTTCCCAACCACTGCTTCCCTTTCATGTCCCTCGACTCTTATAACTGCCATCTGGTTTCTGTACAAATTGTAAATAGCCTTTCGCTCCCTGTATTTTACCCCTGCCACCTTTAGAATTTGAAAGAGAGTATTCCAGTCAACATTGTTAAAAGCTTTCTCTAAGTCTACAAATGCTGGAAACGTAGGTTTCCCTATTCTTAATCTTTCTTCTAAGATAAGTCGTAAGATCAGTCTTGCCTCACGTGTTCCAATATTTCTATGGAATCCAAACTGATCTTCCCCAAGGTCGGCCTCTACTAGTCTTTCCATTCGTCTGTAAAGAATTCGCGTTAGTATTTTGCAGCTGTGGCTTATTAAAGTGATTGTTCGGTAATTTTCACATCTGTCAAGACCTGCTTTCTTTCGGATTGGAATTATTATATTCTTCTTGAAGTCTGAGGATATTTCGCCTGTCTCATACATCTTGCTCACCAGATGGTAGAATTTTGTCAGGACTGGCTCTCCCAAGGCCGCCAGTAGTTCTAATGGTATGTTGTCTACTCCTGGGGCCTTGTTTCGACTCAGGTCTTTCAGTGCTCTGTCAATCTCTTCACACAGTATTGTATCTCCCATTTCGTCTTCATCTACATTCTCTTCCATTTCCAGAATATTGTCCTCAAGTACGTCGCCCCTGTATAGACCCTCTATATACTCCTTCCACCTTTCTGCTTTCCCTTCTTTGCTTAGAACTGGGTTTCCACCTGAGCTCTTGATATTCATACAAGTGGTTCTCTTCTCTCCAAAGGTCTCTTTAATTTTCCTGTAGGCAGTATCTATCTTACCCCTAGTGAGATAAGCCTCTAAATCCTTACATTTGTCCTCTAGCCATACCTGCTTAGCCATTTTGCACTTACTGTCGATCTCATTTTTATGACGTTTGTATTCCTTTTTGCCTGCTTCATTTACTGCATTTTTATATTTTCTCCTTTCATTGATTAAATTCAGTATTTCTTCTGTTACCCAAGGATTTCTACTAGCCCTCGTCTTTTTACCAACTTGATCCTCTGCTTCCTTCACTGTTTCATCCCTCAGAGCTACCCATTCTTCTTCTACTGTATTTCTTTCCCCCATTTGTGACAATTGTTCCCTTATGCCCTCCCTGAAACTCTGTACAGCATCTGGATTAATCAGTTTGTCCAGGTCCCATCTCCTTAAATTCCCACCTTTTTGCAGTTTCTTCAGTTTTAATCTACAGTTCATAACCAATAGATTGTGGTTAGAGTCCACATCTGCCCCTGAAAATGTCTTATGATTAAATACCTGGTTCCTAAATCTCTGTCTTACCATTATATAATCTATCTGATACCCTCTAGTATTTCCTGGATATTTCCATGTGTACAACCTTCTTTCATGGTTCTTGAACCAAGTGTTAGCTATGATTAAGTTATGCTCTGTGCAAAATTCTCTACCAGACAGCTTCCTCTTTCGTTTCTTTCCCCCAGTCCATATTCACCTACTATGTTTCCTTCTCTCCCTTTTCCTACTCTCGAATTTCAGTCACCCATGACTATTAAATTTTCGTCTCCCTTCACTACCTGAATAATTTCTTTTATCTCATCATACATTTCATCAATTTCTTCGTTATCTGCAGAGCTAGTTGGCATATAAACTTGTACTACTGTAGTAGGTGTGGGCTTCGTGTCCATCTTGGCCACAATAATGCGTTCACCATGCTCTTTGTAGTAGCTTACCCGCAGTCCTATCTTTTTATTCATTATTAAACCTACTCCTGCATTACCCCTATTTGATTTTGTATTTATAACCCTGTATTCACCTGACCATAAGTCTTGTTCCTCCTGCCACCGAACTTCACTAATTCCCACTATAACTTTAACCTATCCATTTCCCTTTTTAGATTTTCTAACCTACCTGCCAGATTAAGGGATCTGACATTCCACGCTCCGATCTGTAGAACACCAGTTTTCTTTCTCCTGATAACGACGTCCTCTTGAGTAGCCCCGCCCAGAGATCCGAATGGGGGACTATTTTACCTCCGGAATATTTTACCCAAGAGGACGCCATCATCAATTAACCATAAAGTAACCATACAGTAACCATACTTGACAGTAGGGAGTGACAATTTAGCACTACAGATAAAAGAGTCTGATGATCTTTCTTTTTGTTTTCTAGGGTCACTTGGAAATTTTGACATCATTGGAAAAAGTTCTTAGTATCTGGCAATAAGCACTTGCCATGTGACAGGGACCTCGAGAAGAGGAAGAGGCTTGTACAAGGCATTTGTACCTGAAGACCTGCATGTTATTGTAAGGTCTGCTACATATACTTACAAATTTGAAGTCGTTGACATAACAAGATTTCATCAGCATTCAGTCTTCTGCCAATTCCTTGGTAACAATAAAAAAGTTGAAGAGCTCTAAGTTAACGTTGGTACATTTCTCACCGAGGACCCCACGGTGTTTCATATTTCTGACATTAACAATTCGTACTACTTATGTGACATGTAGTATCATTAATTAAATATAAAAATCTACTTACAATTGCCCTTCTATTTATTTTACAATACATTTAATGTTAGGATATAAAATGCAAAATCTTGTGATACATCTTTCAATATAACTCTTATGAAACTTTTTGGCACTTAACAGGTTTTTGAGTTACACTCTTCAATTGTAAATGTCACTATAAACAACAAATAATTAGCTACTATAAACAACAAATAATTAGCTACTGATTAGACAGTTGGTTATCTTAATGCTACGAAAATCTTTTGTTCCACCGGGATGGCTTTCTTTAGAAGAGTACCCTTTAGGTCCGTTCATCTCAGCACACCTCCACTAACCCTGACATTCTTATGCAATTGAAAAATTTATCGCTGTAATACCTTAAATCATTGTATAGAGTTTGAAATAACCTGTTTATGTGACGCAAACCACAGACGCTAGCTACTGAGCGCAGACTGAAGGTATAACTCCTCTGGTGGCCCTGCTGTCAGATGTAACGGCTGACCAGAACGCTGCAGGCAGAGCTGTAGTGGTGATCCAGTGCAGTATGGGCTGTATCCTATCTGTACAGGTCTCAGCAGAGGAGCCAGACAAGGTGTGACAAACTGTGACAAAGTATGTCTCACAGCATCCCGTCTTCCTTCAAGTTCCGCACCCTCCCTATTCCTTCCCATCTGATGATACCCTCCCATCACTTATCACTATAGGAGGTGAACAATGCCAACAGACAAATGCAGTCGGTTTCTACACTGCTGCAAAATTGAAATAAGAACACTGTGAATTCATTGTCCCAGGAAGGGGAAACTTTATTGACACATTCCTGGGGTCAGATACATCACATGATCACACTGACAGAACCACAGGCACATAGACACAGGCAACAGAGCATGCACAATGTCGGCACTAGTACAGTGTATATCCACCTTTCGCAGCAATGCAGGCTGCTATTCTCCCATGGAGACGATCGTATCGATGCTGGATGTAGTCCTGTGGAACGGCTTGCCATGCCATTTCCACCTGGCGCCTCAGTTGGACCAGCGTTCGTGCTGGACGTGCAGACCGCGTGAGACGACGCTTCATCCAGTCCCAAACATGCTCAATGGGGGACAGATCCGGAGATCTTGCTGGCCAGGGTAGTTGACTTACACCTTCTAGAGCACGTTGGGTGTGGTACGGGATACATGCGGACGTGCATTGTCCTGTTGGAACAGCAAGTTCCCTTGCCGGTCTAGGAATGGTAGAACGATGGGTTCGATGACGGTTTGGATGTACCGTGCACTATTCAGTGTCCCCTCGACCAGTGGTGTACGGCCAGTGTAGGAGATCGCTCCCCACACCATGATGCCGGGTGTTGGCCCTGTGTGCCTCGGTCGTATGCAGTCCTGATTGTGGCGCTCACCTGCACGGCGCCAAACACGCATACGACCATCTTTGGCACCAAGGCAGAAGCGACTCTCATCGCTGAAGACGACACGTCTCCATTCGTCCCTCCATTCACGCCTGTCGCGACACCACTGGAGGCGGGCTGCACGATGTTGGGGCGTGAGCGGAAGACGGCCTAACGGTGTGCGGGACCGTAGCCCAGCTTCATGGAGACGGTTGCGAATGGTCCTCGCCGATACCCCAGGAGCAACAGTGTCCCTAATTTGCTGGGATGTGGCGGTGCGGTCCCCTACGGCACTGCGTGGGATCCTACGGTCTTGGCGTGCATCCGTGCGTCGCTGCGGTCCGGTCCCAGGTCGACGGGCACGTACACCTTCCGCCGACCACTGGCGACAACATCGATGTACTGTGGAGACCTCACGCCCCACGTGTTGAGCAATTCGGCGGTACGTCCACCCGGCCTCCCGCATGCCCACTATACGCCCTCGCTCAAAGTCCGTCAACTGCACATACGGTTCACGTCCACGCTGTCGCGGCATGCTACCAGTGTTAAAGACTGCGATGGAGCTCCGTATGCCACGGCAAACTGGCTGACACTGACGGCGGCGGTGCACAAATGCTGCGCAGCTAGCGCCATTCGACGGCCAACACCGCGGTTCCTGGTGTGTCCGCTGTGCCGTGCGTGTGATCATTGCTTGTACAGCCCTCTCGCAGTGTGCGGAGCAAGTATGGTGGGTCTGACACACCGGTGTCAATGTGTTCTTTTTTCCATTTCCAGGAGTGTATATGAATGTGGCAGGGCAGGGCCGTAGCTGGTCCCAAGTCCATTTGGAAGAAGGAGGAAGAGTAAATGACTATATGATAAGTCTTGAGAGACATACTGATGTCGAACAGGTATATACACATCTTTATGTTTGAAACCAGTAAATCCTATCCTTTGATGGGAAGGGTGAAGGGTAATGACCGGCGCCTTTAAAGTGTTCCTTTCAGCCAGGTTATGGCGACCCTGACAGGAGATTTCCTGGTCCTCCAGGTTGTTGTGTGCAGGGAAGCAGGGAAGGGAAGGTGGGCAAACTGACTATCGTATACCAAAAAGTCTAATCAAACTGAAAAGTCACCAGATCAGTCTCAGATATCAGAGGGACTTAATGCAAGATAAGTTCGCAAGAAAAAATTATAAACGATTTCATCATAGCTGCCTGGAATGTCCCAAGCCTCAACCGTTCAGGGCCCAAACTCTGTGCTCTACCAAACTTTTTCCTTCCAGTTTTACTTTTCGATGAATTTTTTTTTTATGATTCAAAGTTTGTAAACAAGTGTATTAATGTTTGTATGATGAAATAGAATGTTGTCTCACTGTAAAGTTAGATAAGTGTTACGTTTATTTGTAGGGCCATCTTCCGCAGTAGCTGTTAAAATCAGGTATTATTGGTTTTCCATCTTGAGCTTACTGCAGTTTAATTACAGAGAATCACACCAGAAGCGTTGCAGTTTTATTTATCACAGTGTGCAGAGTGAGAAACACACGTAACTTCAGTTGAGTTTACAAAGGTGAAGTGTAAATAACCCAACTGAAGCGCAATAAATAATGCAGAATGGCAAAAACTGCCAAGTGCATATTTGAAACGAAGTCTTTCGACGTCAAGCGCTGCTGGCAATGAGAGAAGAGGCAGTGGTTTGGCGAATATATAAATAAATAGCAAAAACCACAGAAAATGCTAGATAAATAAAAGCGAAACGCGTCTGCTTTGATTCTCTTTAATTAAATTGCAGTAAGCTTCAGACGGAAGGTCACTAATAACTGATAAATAAATGTTAGCTGTAACCTAGTTATAAGCAGACAGCCGGCCGAAGTTGCCGCGCGGTTCTGGCGCTGCAGTCTGGAACTGCGAGACCGCTACGGTCGCAGGTTCGAATCCTGCCTCGGGCATGGATGTGTGTGATGTCCTTAGGTTAGTTAGGTTTAGGTAGTTCTAAGTTCTAGGGGACTAATGACCTCAGCAGTTGCGTCCCATAGTGCTCAGAGCCATTTGAACCATTTTTATAAGCAGACAAGTTAGCTTAGTCAGGGCGTAGCGATATTGTCAGAGAGTTTAGTTAAGTGGCAGGTGCGTTGTCGCTGGGTGCATATGCGCGCCAGCAGATGAGTATGGAGCAGTGAGAACGTAAGGAGAGTGTTGAAAGCGACAGTCGAGTCAAATAGCGCTGCGGATTTTCTTTTGTTGAGAAATGGTCGTAACGCAGTGGTGCTAAAGTACGTAACGGCTCGGCGAAAAATTTGATGTGGAAGGGCGGAATATATGGCATTAAGTATGGGCACAGTATAAATACCGCAAGAGGATACAGTTTAACACGAATACTGTGGGTCAAGTTTCATTTGTTGCGGAGCTACAAGAAGCGCAGCCTGTGACACACATCGTCAATGAACAATGCCTTACATTCCACCGACGACTTCTCACCTGAAGTAAGATCCAACTAATTACTTGTTCACATTGGTCTACGGCTAGCCAGCGTCGTAGTTAATTTTGTATTTACATAATACTGACTTTCACCAAAGATCTGACCTTCACTTTTACCAAGGCGAAATATCTAAGTAAGATCCATCCTAGCCATTACTGATGATCAGCGAGGGTTCTAATGATTGGGAAGCTATTACAGTATTTTTATGAAATAACATAACAGTAACTAAAGTTTCAATACTTTGAAAAACAATAACTAACGCAAGTTCTTCAGTCTAGCAAACAGTAATTTGAAAGACAGTGCTTAAAAAACTAAAATTCAATAAAAGATATGTTTTGTTTTACTTTCTCATGAATAAATAAGTTTTCATTTTTATGCAACTGCAGCCAATCACAAATATGTGTTAATGTCTTGAACCAAAAAAGTAGTATTTGCACAAATTGAGTAACAGTAATTCTTAATGAATAGTAATAAAAGTTGAAGTTTCAAGACCAATGAGTCAGTAAAATCATATCACGACCCTGACATTATTTTACAATCGAAATCTTGACTTTGCAGATTACGTGACTGAACTCACAGGAAAGTGACCACTGAATGACTACGATGAAATTTAAGCTAAATGACAGCATTCAGTAACGAATAAACATAAATAACCTTTGAGTAAAATTAATGCCTGTAAGCATTACAGTGGGTGACGTCACTGTTTTTTGCATTAACTTTACTGTCTCCTCGTGATAACATTTTGTTTTTCTCTGATTATAACTAACTGATTCCCATGAGCTGTTACCTAACTGAAAGGTGTTTGCTCGCTTGACATATCAACTTCAAATCACGCTAGAGCAGTAAGCATCAATTTTGTGCTGTTTTCGCCTTGCAACAAAACCAAGCATTCTTATATAAGTGCTTCGCCATTAACAAAGAGTGATTGTAATTACAGTAGTTGTGCTCACATACTGAGCTGACAATCGTTAATTTTCTTTAATTCATTAACTAAACTTATAACATTTTCCACGTTTAACTAACCACTGTAATTCCAGCCGGCGAAAATTTATATTCTTGTAACCTTAACCGAGTATTTGCTTCTTGTCGTCACTGCTGCAAGTACAGGGTAAGGGCGATTCGGTTGTAACTGCACCTGCGTTTCACTGACTTCATTTATTCTTCGGAGTAGATGCATTTCTCACCTAACAGGGCCCATTAGATACACGGACCATTTAAGTCATATTAGCAGGAAGTGCAGTGGCTGTTACAGAAGTTTCAAAAGATAACACATTATTAGATGTAGCAGCAATGCGAGAAACTAGATGAATAGGAGAAGAGGTATGGGAAACATGTAGGAACACTATAATATTCAATGGAGGAGTATCTTAAAGACAATTCCGACGCATTCTGTTGTCGTTAAGAGCACGACAAATCAAGCAAAGGAGATCAAAGCTGTGACCAAGTGCTTGTCATACATTACAGTCAAGCAGGAAATCTATGACGTAACCTTCATCAATGTCCATGCCCCTACTGCGGACAAGACAGATGACGAAAAAGAAAAATTTTACAAAGGGCTAGATAGCGTTTAAGAAGTCCCTAAGTACTTTCTGGCTATTTTAAAGCAAAAGTAGGCAAAGAAAAGTGAAAAGTGCAGATAGCAAGACGATACCAACAGTAACGGGTTCAAGATCATAACATTTTCCACGACAGACAACGAGGTTATCAGTTCAGCAACATTCCCACATACGAAAATTCACAGAGGAACGTGATGCCCACCAGATGGAAAATCGTTAGTCAGGTATATCATGTAATGATAAGACATGAAAAACAGGCAGCTGGTGAAATATGTCTAACTCGACAAGGAGCACAGAGTGGGACCGACCATTTGCTGCTCAAGCCAAACTACACCTAGAAAAGGTCATGTCTGGTAAGAAAACAAAGAACGGAAGTCCTGGGTTTGGCGTGGGAAACCTAAAAATGAGAAAAAACGCAAAGAGTTTCAATTAAAAATAAATGACCCTTTTAATGTACTAAAAATCCATATGATGAAGAAGAGATGTAGAAAGGGTAGCACACCGTGAAGACAGCCATGACAGACTCTGCGGATAAAGATCCAGCCCTACAGATAAGAAGAAGATGATTTAATAAGACTGCGTAGATATAGTTGGGAGAAGGAAGAAATCATGTGAATTATGGCTACAGGACTCATATAACAAAACATTAAAGAAAACATGTCTAGAAGCGCGCAGAGAGCGCTGAGAACTGAAAATAGAAATTACCTGACAAAAACTGTTGCAAATGTGGAACTGAATACCCTAAACCCGGGCAGTAGGACATTTTTCACAACATTATAAAACAGTAATAAAAAGATCCAGCTGAAGAAGTTGGTACATCTACAGCAAAAAGTGAAACAAGGTTATGGATGCGGAATCAGTTTTAGAACGATGGAAAGAATATTTCAGCGAGCTACTCAACTACCCTAACGCAGTTTTCAGTGAAAACCAAAAAGAAACAAATGAGACGGAGATTGCATAGTAAATCATAGTGAAAGCCATACGTAAGATGAAAAGCAATAAAGGACAAGGAGAGGACATGGTACATGAAGACTCTTAACATGTGAACATTATCATGTAAATTCACTGAAATATTTTAGAACAATTCATGGTTTTCGAAATGCCTAACTGTTTTTATTATATATCCGTACGAAGCATTGTAGTGGATATTCTCACACCCGAAGACCGCAACTATTTGCTAAACTGATAAAATGAATATTTTACATTTATTCAAGCGATCGTGACGTAATAAATTACAATACAGTTACAAAGGTCGTATGCTTCCAGTTGACAATAAGTCGATTTTTATAAGAAAATATATTTTCTGTTTCTGATCTGCAACGACGTAAGTTGTCCTCAGACTATGGCAGCTATTTCACTGGTGACTATAAACGATTTCAGCCCCTTTCTCACCAAACAATGTATGCGCCAAATGTACTCTGCTACAAACAAATGAACATTTTAATATTTTTGCATATTGCTATTTATTAATGTCTGCTCGGGTAATTTTCTGGGGCATCTCAGTACTTCTTTTTGTGATTCTCAGTCATGAGTTTTGAATGAAACAGGAAAGGAACTCGTCGTATCTTAATATTTAATCGCGATCTGACCCTTTTAGTGCGATAAATCTGTAGAAAATTGTCCAATAGTTTAATAATGTGGCACACCTTAGTTCACAAATTTTTTCTTCGATTTTCCATAGCGGTTGGTTTACGACTACAGTAGATAGGGCGCTTCAGTCATTCTCGTGAACACTCGTGCTTCTACTCGTAAATAAATTTTCATTAACGAGCTACATCTTTATCCTTCACATTCGGACTGTATGCAGTACAAATTTAGCAACGAATGTCAGCAACTTTGAAATTATAAAGGTCATTTTTTCCACTGTGTACAAGCTCTAGAGACTGATCGATGAGAGGATACGAAACGAAAAAGGTGTAATGAACTTAGTATCCATGCTAGAGACCATTTATTCAATCATACTATGTTACAGAGACTGCGCTGTAATACGCGCTGTACCATGCAGCCACAGTTACACTATACATGGTTTCCTCATCTACATGTACATCATACTCCGAAAGCCACCTAATGGTGTGTAGCGGAGGGTACTTTCAGTAGCACTATGTGATCCCTCCAACACTGTTCCGCTCGCGAATAGTGCGTGGGAAGAATGATCGTCGGTAAGACTCTGTATTGGCTCTAATTTCTCGAATTTTCTGTATATGGGGGGAAGTAAAATGCTGTCTGACTCCTCCTGAAAAGTGCTGTCCCGAAATTTCAGTAGCAAATCTCTCCGTGATGCACAACGCCTCTCTTGTAACGTCTGCCAGCATTTGTTTGTTTATCATCCCCGTAACGCTCTCTCGCCAGCTAAACGATCCCGTGACGAAACACGCCGCTCTTCGTTGAATCTTCTCTATGTACTCTATCAATCCTACCTGATAGGGATCCCAGATAGATGAACAATACTCAAGAATCGGGTGAACAAGCGCCTTATGAGCCACTTCCATCGTGGCTGAGTTACATTTCGTTAAGATTCTTCCGATGAATCTGAGTCTTGTGTCAACTCTTCCCACTATCTGTTTTATGTGGTCATTCCACTTAAGATCGCTCTGGATAGTTACGTCTAGATATTTTACGGCAGACACTATCTCCAGATGTCTGTCATCAACAGTGTAGCTGTACAGTAGTGCATTTCTCTTCCTATGAATGCGCAATATGTTACATTTATTTACGTTCAGCGTCAACTGCCAGAGTCTGCGCCATTCATCAATTCTCTGCAGGTTGTTCTGCAAATTCTTACTATCTTCTGGCGTTGCTACTGCGGTATAAACAACTGCATCATCTGCGAATAGCCTTAAAGAGCATCCGATGCTTTCTACTAGATCATTTATATATATTGTGAACAGCAACGGTCCTATCACCCTTCCTCCTAGAGGGTGGTACTGTTCTCAGACGTCATGCCGTTGGGTCCTCTCCTGCCATAGTAATTTGTAACGCTGTGTCCGATTCACTTCTCTTCCTGACTCACGTTGTAGTGGATGTGATACCGCGTTGTACAAAATGGTTCCGTATTCGAATCGAGAGCTTACCGACATGGTATTTCCTTACGAAAAGGCAAATAGCAACGGGCGGAGGGCAGAAAGGTTGTATCAGAAGACCTATCCCCGCCGACAACAACCTCGTCATTCAATGTTTGCAACATTGTTTCACATGTTTGTCTGAAACAGGGTCGTTTCATTAAGCAGGAAATCGTGAAGGACGTACCCGAAATGTTCGGACACCAGACATGGAGGAAAATGTGATTAACACTGCGGAAGTGACCGCCGTGTTAGTACCAGGCAGTTGGCCCGCCAGTACATGGTAAGCCAGACGACCGTGTAGAACATTCTCCATGACAATTGTTACTACTCTTATCACTTACAGCGTATGCAGGGCTTACGATGGACAGACTTCGGGAGCGGTTTTGTCACTGGTTTCTTCACCATGCATTCATACCATTCACAGATGAGACCACCTTTTACGCAGAGTGGTATTTTCAACTTTCATAACAGTCATCTGTTGGGTACTATGCAGAACCCCCATGATACGGTGACAGCGAACCGTCAGCCCTGGTGCAGCCGGAATGTTTGGGCCAGGATAATTGGAGACGGTATTTTGGGACCAGTTTTCCTTCCACGTCCTTAACAGGCCGGAACTATCGGGGTTTCTTGCGGGTCTCTTTGCCTCCCCTGCTGCATGAAGTGCCATTGGTTATTAGAAGGGTTGTGTGGCTGCTACATGATGGTGCTCCAGCCCACTTCGCCATTAACGTCCGGATGCATGCCAATCGCATCTTCCCCGACCGATGGATCAGACGAGGGGGTCCAGTAGCATGGCCTGCTCGTTCAGCGGAACTCAACGCGTGCAATTTCTGGTTACGGGGCCATCTGAAAAGTATCGTGTGCGCAGAGCACATTCCAGATGTGGAGACGAGCGGCGTATTCACGCTGGCTTTGACAGTGGTCGGATGCAGCCTGGCCGATGTGAACGTGTGAGAGGGAATATGCTACGGCGCGTACACGCATGCGTTGAGGCACATGGAAACCATTTTCAGCACATACTGTACGGCTTTTATTAGACTGCAGTCTCTGTAACAAGGTGTGACTGAATACATGGTCTCTAGCATGGAAACCATGCATTTCCGGACAGAAGCTCATTAGACCTTTTATGTTCCGTATCCTCTCATCGATCAGTCTCTAGAGATTGTACACGTTGGGTAAAATCACTCCGTATATATGCTGCGTCTGTTCTTTCTGACAAGCACGAAAGACATAATTTTGATCCAACAGCCACTATGAATTAAAACACAAAGGAATTAAAGACATTGTCTGCGAGTGGGGATTGATTTACATCAAAGGGGAAAGTTGAAAAGTTGTGTCGGACCGGGTTTCGAACCTCGGTCTTCCGCTTACTAGGCAGACGCTCTGACCTCTACGCCATCCGGACACAACTTCACCCACTTCCCCGGCACGCCTCCCCTCAGATCCAAATTCTCAACCTATCCACACACTACTGATGTAGCACCCTTTGCCCATTACACTCATTACTCGTGGAATTCCGCAGATTCCCGTAAGAGTTTTAGCTTGTTGTGCATCCGCACTGAAGAGGGGCTGTCCTTCCCTCAGTTATATATATGTGTTGTCCGTTCTTTCGGGGCAATACATCAGTAGCGTGTGGGTAGGTTGAGAATTTGGATCTGATGGGAGGCGTGCTAGGGTATTCCGTGCAGTTGCGACGACTTCTGTGTCCGGATGGCGTTGTGGTCAGAACGTCTGCCTAGTAAGCAGAAGACCCAGGTTCGAATCTCCATCCGACACAACTTTTCAACTTTCCCCATTGATCTAAATCAACGCCCACTCGCAGCCAATGTCTCAAATTCCTTTGTTTCTTAACTCTGAGACTTTTTTGTCACTAAAAAGAGTACTACAGTATAGATTTCACATATGGCTGGATTTTCAATTTGCAACGATCATTGTGAACGGCTGCTGCAGATGGAAGAGAAGCAGTGTGGCTTTTCCCTCTATCGCAGCTCTAAGAACGCTGAACTACTCCGCGAGTCAGTGAGGCGATTCTTACAGTCCTGCCGCTACGTCGCATGTTACATGACAACGGACGTTGCTTTCCAGGTGGCTCCCTTAATAAATTTTTAATAAGATGATATGTATACAAACCGGTAATTTACGTGAGGTCATACGAGCTGACGTACTCATAAAATATTATCCTACTGCTTCCACGCTTTGCGCCGAGACTGAAGGTCGGCGATTTATGAATATGCATATTAGCTCTTCATCTTTTTTTTATTTACACCTCTTGTATTTTTCGTGTTTTCAGTCAATATTGTTGGATGTAAGGTCCGCCAGTCATGCAAAACACCTTTTTTTAAAGTTCCCCTACATGTTTCAGCATCTCTGTGCCATCATCAGTGGCTTTCGGTTTTATTTAATCTTTACGTTAGGTTTACATGGTTTTGCAGGACCACTTGCGTTTTATTTCGTACTGGTGGCTTGTTTTTGTGTGGCAAGCCGTTTTTTATCAGCATCCTGATGAGGTGTGAAGCACCCGCACATATAGCATATATTTTCAGAAATTTTGTCGTGGAAAAGCACTTTACACTTCCCCAAAATACACTGTGATCGCGGTTGTGTGTCCCAGCAGAGTCAGTATTAGCGATCAAGTGTTGCTGCTCTTGTTCTACTATTGGTTCACGTGCGTGATATGTGATAGAGGCTACCCGGACGCTACCTCTGCACTGTTACCGGGGTCAGTTCCTCGCGATACACATCCTGAGTGTTTTCCTGATTTTCCTGGGAATTCTCTGTTTCCTCCTGCACGCTGCACCTGTCACTTTAAGGAAATTTGAAGCTAATGCTCGGAACTTTCTCAATATTTTAGTATCCGTTTTACATCTACATCTACATGATTACTCTGCAATTCACATTTAAGTGCTTGGCAGAGGGTTCATCGAACCACAATCATACTATCTCCCTACCATTCCACTCCCGAACAGTGCGCGGGAAAAACGAACACCTACACCTTTCTGTTCGAGCTTTGATTTCTCTTATTTTATTTTGATGATCATTCCTACCTATGTAGGTTGGGCTCAACAAAATATTTTCGCATTCGGAAGAGAAAGTTGGCGACTGAAATTTCGTAAATAGATCTCGCCGCGACGAAAAACGACTTTGCTTTAATGACTTCCATCCCAACTCGCGTGTCATATCTGCTACACTCTCCCCCCTATTACGCGATAATATAAAACGAGCTGCCCTTTTTTGCACCCTTTCGATGTCCTCCGTCAATCCCACCTGGTAAGGATCCCACACCGCGCAGCAATATTCTAACAGAGGACGAACGAGTGTAGTGTAAGCTGTCTCTTTAGTGGACTTGTTGCATCTTCTAAGTGTCCTGCCAATGAAACGCAACCTTTGGCTCGCCTTCCCCACAATATTATCTATGTGGTCTTTCCAACTGAAGTTGTTCGTAATTTTAACACCCAGGTACTTAGTTGAATTGACAGCCTTGAGAATTGTATTATTTATCGAGTAATCGACTTCCAACGGATTTCTTTTGGAGCTCATGTGGATCACCTCACACTTTTCGTTATTTAGCGTCAACTGCCATCTGCCACACCATACAGCAATCTTTTCTAAATCGCTTTGCAACTGATACTGGTCTTCGGATGACCTTACTAGACGATAAATTACAGCATCATCTGCGAACAACCTAAGAGAACTGCTCAGATTGTCACCCAGGTCATTTACATAGATCAGGAACAGCAGAGGTCCCAGGACGCTTCCCTGGGGAACACCTGATATTACTTCAGTTTTACTCGACGATTTGCCGTCTATTACTACGAACTGCGATCTTCCTGACAGGAAATCTCGAATCCAGTTGCACAACTGAGACGATACCCCATAGGCCCGCAGCTTGATTAGAAGTCGCTTGCGAGGAACGGTGTCAAAAGCCTTCAGGAAATCCAGAAACATGGAATCAACCTGAGATCCCCTGTCGATAGCGGCCATTACTTCGTGCGAATAAAGAGCTAGCTGCGTTGCACAAGAACGATGATTTTTGAAACCATGCTGATTACGTATCAATAGATCGTTCGCTTCGAGGTGATTCATAATGTTTGAATACAGTATATGCTCCAAAACCCTACTGCAAACCGACGTCAATGATATAGGTCTGTAGTTCGATGAATTACTCCTACTACCCTTCTTAAACACTGGTGCGACCTGCGCAATTTTCCAATCTGTAGGTACAGATCTGTCGGTGAGCGAGCGGTTGTATATGATTGCTAAGTAGGGAGCTATTGTATCACCGTAATCTGAAAGGAACCTAATAGGTATACAATCTGGACCTGAAGACTTGCCCGTATCAAGCGATTTGAGTTGCTTCGCAACCCCTATGGACGCCTTAAATATAAGACTTCGCAAAAATTACTTCCGACACACAGTATTTATACTCACTGGACAACAAAGAATTTGTGCCTCACCAAAAAATGTTGACCAAGCGGTACTGGCAACGACTTTAAAATTTCGTTTCCTCATATGAAATGGTAGACATTTAGGGTGAAGAAATGTAATTCTCTGTGTCTAAACGAATCTCGAGACAGAGACATTATTTTTGGGGTCATAACAAGTACTCTTAAAGCCGATTGAGTATTCCAGCGAATGAGATACAACGCCAATCGTAGCGAAAGATCATACTGTATACTGACTGCTGGCTCTAGAATGTGTAAATTGCTGCGCGGAAGTGGGAACTGCGCTAACGAATGTAAACCAATCTGCAGTCATTACTACGTCAATGTTAGCTGTGGGAGGTTTAATTGCGTGTAGATACGTTACGCATTCGCTTGAAATAAATGAACGACGTCAATTAATGACGTTCAATTGCATTAAAAACACATCCCCTATAATTACAGAAAAACATCGGGAAATATACCGAGTGATCGAGAGCATTACCGTCAAAAGGTGAAAAATTAACAGTACAAAAAACGTAACAAGTAGCGCGATGTGGTTTTTGTAGAAATTCATGTTATAAAATAATGAAACAAAAACATTCCCGCAATAGTTACAATTTTTTTCAACGTGAAGTGTCTTTCTTTTCGGGGTCGGATTCTCCCTTAACAGATGTACCGAAATCTAGAAGTATTTGAGAAGTGTTGAGTCTCGGAAAATATCAAGCTTATAAAAATAAACCGTACACCAATATGTATATTTTGTTGCACAATATTTTTCACCCAGGATCATTGAACTCCATAGGAGAGAGCTTGTCCGCCACTACTTGCGATTACTGTGTTACTGTTATAATGCAAACACGAAGTGATGGATCGAGTGCACACGTCTTCTGTAACGTGGCTTGCACACAGAAATTCAACTTAAAAATTTGTCATCAAGCTGCAATTCATCACCGGGCATAAAAGAGCGGGAGTGAATCACTCAAGTTGAACAGAACTCAAGAACGCGGCAGTATGAAAGAGACAGAAAACTCCATAGTATCCACACCGTTAGCCACCAAAAGAGAAAGACTATTTTCGCCATTTTCACTGTGATAGAAACTGTAGAATTTATCTTTGGCACTTGTGGCCTTTATCTGAGACAATGTGTGCCAAATAGGCCCCATTCTAAATTCTAGATTCTAATATTCTACTGCTCACGTCGTCTTCGCATTGTCTTTCATTGACTGCGTGTAAGCTTTAGTGTATCGTGATATACTGGGCGAATTTTCGAGCATTCTCTGAGTGCAGCGCGAAATTCGTAACGTATCGTGACTGCATACTTAATTTGTGCTTATTAGAAACTTTTGAGAATAGTAATCTTTCTCTAAAACAATAGTTACTTGTTTAATTGTGTATTCAGGAACTGTCAACAGTTCACTGATAGGGTTGTTCTTATCAGAATCGATAGCAAACCAACCGACAACGATAGTTTGGGTATACATGCCGTCGCAAGTTGAAGATGAAGAGAGAGAGAAAGCATATGAAGATATTGAAAGGGTAATACAGCATGTAAAGGAATATGAAAATCTAATAGTCGTGGGAGACTGGAAGGCAGTTGTAGCGGAAGATGTAGAAGAAGAGGTTACAGGAGAATATGGGCTTGGGACAAGGGATGAGAGAGGAGAATAATTGAGTTCTGTAACAAGTTTCAGCTAGTAATAGCGAATACTCTGTTCAAGAATCACAAGAGGAAGAGGTATACTTAGAACAGGCCGGGTGATACGGGAGGATTTCTGTTACATTACGTTATGGTCAGACAGAGATTCCAAATTCAGATGCTGGGTTTTAAAACGTACCCAGGAGCAGACATAGACTCAGATCACAAAATAGTAGTGATGAAGAGTAGGCTGAAGTTTAAGACATTAATCAGGAAGAATTAATACGCAAAGAAGTGGGATACGAAAGTACTAAGGAATGAAGTTCTCTAATGCTGTAGATACAACAATAAGGAATAGTTCAACAGGCAGTACAGTTGAAGAGGAATGGGCACCTCTAAAAAGGGCCATCACAGAAGTTGGGAAGGAAAACACAGGTACAAACAAGGTAACTGCAAATAAACTATGGGTAACAGAAGAAATTTTCAATTGATCGATGAAAGAAGGAAGTACAAAAGTGTTCCGGGAAACTCAGGAATAGAGAAATAAAATTCGCTGAGGAATGAAATAAATAGGAAGTGCAGGAAAGCTAAGACCAAATGGCTGTAGGAAAGATGTGAAGACATCGATAAAGAAATGACTGTCGGAAGGAAAGACTCACCATACAAGAAAGTCAAAACAACATTCGGTGACATTAAAAGCAAGGGTGATAACATTAAGAGTGCAACGGGAATTCCACTGTTAAATGCAGAGGAGAGAGCGGATAGATGGAAAGAATACATCGAAAGCCTCTATGAGGAGGAAAGATTTGTCTGATGTGACAGAAGAAGAAACAGGAGTCAATTTAGAAGAGCTAGGGGATCCAGTATTACAATCATAATTTAAAAGAGCTATGGAGGACTTAAGTTCAAATATGGCAGAAGGGATAGATAACATTCCATCATAATTTCTAAAATCATTGGGGGAAGTGGCAATTAAACGACTATTTATGTTGCTGTGCAGAATGTATGAGTCTCGCGACATACCATCTCACCTTCGGAAGAGCATCATGCGCACAATTCCGAAGACGGCAAGAGCTGACAAGTGAGAGAATTACCGCACAATCAGCTTGACAGCTCATGCATATAAGTTGCTGACAAGAATAATATACAGAAGAATGGAAAAGAAAATTGAGGATGCGCTAGATGACGATCACTTCGGCTTTAGAAAAGGTAAAGGCACGAGAGAGGCAATTCTGACGTTGCGGTTAATAATGGAAGCAAGACTAAAGAAAAATCAAGACATGTTCATAGGATCTGTCGAGTTGGAAAAAGCGTTCGACAATGTAAAATCGTGCAAGATGTTCGAAATTCTGAGAAAAGTAGGGTTAAGATATAGGGAGAGACGAGTCATATACAATATGTTCAATAGCCAGGAGGGAATAATAAGAATGGAAGACCAAGAACGAAGTGCTGGTATTAAAAAGGGTGTAAGACAAGGATTTTGTCTTTGGCCCCTACTGTTCAATCTATACATCAAAGAAGCAATGATGGAAATAAAAGAAATTTTCTGGAGTGGAATTAAAATTCAAGCTGAAAGGATATCAATGATACGATTCGCTGACGAAATCGCTATCCTGAGTGAAAATGAAGAAGAATTACATGATCTGCTGAACGGAATGAACAGTCTAGTGAGTACAGAGTATAGATTGAGAGTAAATCGAAGAAAGATGAAGGTAATGAGAAGTAGTAGAAATGAGAAGGACGAGAAACTTAACATCGGGATTTATCGTCACGAAGTAGATGAAGCTAAGGAGTTCTGATACCTAGGCAGTGAAATAACCCATGACGGACGGAGCAAAGAGGACATCAAAAGCAGACTAGCAATGGCAAAAAGAGCATTCCTGGCCAAGAGGAGTCTACTAATATCAAATACCGGCCTTAATTTGAGGAAGAAATTTATGACGACGTACGTCTGGCGTACAGCATTGTGTGGTAGTGAAACATGGACTGTGGGAAAACCGGAGCAGAAGAGAATCGAAACATTTGAGATGTGGTGCTGCAGACGAATGTTGAAAATTAGGTGAACTAATAAAGTAAGGAATGAGGTGGTTCTATGCAGAATCGGAGAGGAAAGGAATACATGGAAAACGCTGATAAGGAGAAGGGACAGGACGATAGTGCATCCGTTAAGACATGAAGGAATGACTTCCAGGGTACTAGAGGGAGCTGTAGAGGGCAACAACTGTAGAGGAAGACAGAGATTGGAATACATGCAGCAAATAATTGAGGACATGGGCTGCAAGTGCTATTCTGAGATGATTTTAAAAAGTTCAGGAGGATAAAAGATATATTTGAGAACCTTCGCACGCTTACGACTTTTGTCCGTATCGTATTCCCCAATAAACTACGCTCTACAGTTGCCTATTATGTAAATTTTGGCAGCAGTGTCTCGCTAGAAAATCGTTCCCCACTATTGGAGTGTAGATACTTATTGAATTACTGCAATATTTCAACTTTTTCTGCTCATTGGCCTATTTCTTCTAAAACCGTGTATGAAATTTTACGAACGCTACTTACACTTAGCTTCAATATCTTCTATTCGGCTTGGCCCACAGCATAGAATAGCTATTACGAATTAGCTATTAGGAATTCAGCCTCTGTGTTGCAGTAGTTTGTTTCGTGCATAGTACAACTGATGTATCGTGTTCCATCTAGTTTTCCACTTCAACAGTAATTAATATCTCTATAGATAAAAGGCAGTGTCCCGACTGACTGACTCACTCACTCATTGATTCATCATCGCCCAGCGCAAACCACAAATGACAGAAACTTGATATTTGCAGAGGGTGTTGATCTTATTTGGAGGCGTCGTTTAAGAAGGGAATTTTCGATATTCCATCCCTATAGGGGGGGGGGGGTGAAACAGCAGCTGAAAAGCTATGTGAAAATATGTCACTATTAACGCGATTTTGAAGATAGAACTACGAAAACTGGTATTTGATTTCTTGATCAGAAATAAAAAAGACATATTTCGACATTTCTGGAAATTCAGTCCCTAAATGGTGAAATAGAGGATGAAAGGTTTTTGAAAAATGTTGCTATTAAGGCAGTTTTGAAGCTAGAGCTACGGAAATTGGTATTTGGTTTCTCTGTCAGACATAAAAAATACGTGTTACAGCGTTTTTGCAAACTTAATCCTATGAGGAAGAAGTAGCGGGTGAAGAATTTTTTGAAAGTAAATCATTATTAAAGAACTACTAAAGTTTTTTTAAAGACACATGTATGAAAATTGGTGTTTGACTTCTCATTTACAAATAAGATACGTGTTTCACTGTTATTTGAAATTAAACCCCTATGGAGGCAAAATTGAGTATGGAAATGTTTATGGAAATATTTCACTATGCAAGCATTTTTTAAGCAAAATCTATGAAAATTTGTATTTGGCTTCGCTCCTAGAAATAAAAAATATGCAATTTCACTACTCTTGGAAATTCAACCCCCCAGTGGGTGAAATAGGTGGTGAAATGTTTTATGAAAATATTTCAATGTGAAGGCATTTTTAAAGCTAAATATATGAAAACTGGTATTTGGTTAGTCAGTTAGAAACCAAAAAAAAATATGTTTCACTGTTTTTGGAAGTTAGGCCTTAAGAGGGTGAAACAGGGCCAGGCTGATTCATTTACTTCTCATTGCCCAGCCCAAACTGCTACGGATAGGAACTTGAAATTTCGTTAGGGTATTGATCTTATACTGTAATCATCGTTTACGAAGAGGTTGTTCGCAAATCCACTCCTAAGGCGGTGAAATAGGGGGTGAAAGGCTTTCGAAAGATGTCACTATTGAGGTAATTTTGAAGGTAGAAATACGAAAACTGTTATTTGGTTTCTTGTTGTTGCTGTGGTGGTCTTCAGTCCAGAGACTGGTTTGATGCAGCTCTCCATACTACTCTAACCTATGCGAGCTTCTTCATCTCCCAGTACCTACTGCAACCTACATCCTTCTGAATCTGCTTAGTGTATTCATCTCTTGGTCTCCCTCTACGATTTTTACCCACCACGCTGCCCTCCAATACTAAGTTGGTGATCCCTAGATACCTCACAACATGTCCTAACAACCGATCACTTCTTCTAGTCAAGTTGTGCCACAAATTTCTCTTCTCCCTAATTCTGTTCAGTACCTCTTCATTAGTTATGTGATCTACCCATCTAATCTTCAGCATTCTTCTGAAGCACCACATTTCGAAAGCTTCTATTCTCTTCTTGTCTAAGCTACTTAACGTCCATGTTTCACTTCCATACATGGCTACACCCCATACAAATACTTTCAGAAACGACTTCCTGACACTTAAATCTATACTCGATGTTAACAAATTTCTCTTCTTCAGAAACGCTTTTCTTGCCCTTACCAGTCTACATTTTATATCCTCTCTACTTCAACCATCATCAGTTATTTTGCTCCCCAAATAGAAAAACTCATCTACTACTTTAAGTGTGTCATTTCATAATCTAATTCTCTCAGCATCACCTGATTTAATTCGACTACATTCCATTATCCTCCTATTGCTTTTGTTGATGTTCATCTTATATCCTCCTTTCAAGACACTGTCCATTCCGTTCAACTGCTCTTCCAAGTCCTTTGCTGTGTCTGACAGAATTACAATGTCATCGGCGAACCTCAAAATTTTTATTTCTTCTCCATCGATTTTAATACCTACTCCGAATTTTTCTTTTGTTTCCTTTACTGCTTGCTCAATATACAGATTGAATAACATCGGGGAGAGGCTACAACCCTGTCTCACTCCCTTCCCAACCACTGCTTCCCTTTCATATCCCTCGACTCTCATAACTGCCATCTGGTTTCTGTGCAAATTGTAAATAGCCCTCGCTCGCTGTATTTTACCCCTGCCACATTAAGAATTTGAAAGACAATATTCCAGTCAACATTGTCAAAAGCTTTCACTAAGTCTACAAATGCCAGAAACGTAGGTTTGCCTTTCTTTAATCTATCTTCTAAGGTAAGTTGTAGGGTCATTATTGCCTCACGTTTTCCAACATTTGTACGGAATCCAAACTGATCTTCCCCGAGGTCGGCTTCTACCAGGTTTTCCATTCGTCTGTAAAGAATTCATGTTAGTATTTTGCAGCCGTGGCTTATTAAACTGATAGTTCAGTAATTTTCACATCTGTCAACACCTGCTTTCTTTGGGATTGGAGTAATTATCTTCTTCTTGAAGTCTGAGGGTATTTCGCCTGTCTCAGACATCTTGCTCACCAGATGGTAGTTTTGTCAGGGCTGATTCTCCAAAGGCTATCAGTAGTTCTAATGGAATGTTGTCTACCTCCGGGGCCTTGTTTCGACTTAGGTCTTTCAGTGCTCTGTCAAACTCTTCACGCAATGTCGTATCTCCCATTTCATCTTCATCTACATCCTCTTCCATTTCCATGGTATTGTCCTCAAGAACATCGCCCTTGTATAGACCCTCTATATACTCCTTCTGCTTTCTCTTCTTTGCTTAGAACTGGGTTTCCATCTGAGCTCTTGATATTCATACAAGTGGCTCTCTTTTCTCCAAAGGTCTCTTTAATTTTCCTGTAGGCAGTATCTATCTTACCCCTTGTGAGATATGCCTCTACATCCTTACATTTGTCCCCTAGCCATCCCTGCTTAGCCATTTTGCACTTCCTGTCGATCTCATTTTGAGACCTTTGTATTCCTTTTGCCCTGCTTCATTTACTGCATTTTTATATTTTCTCCTTTCATCAATTAAATTCAATATCTCTTTTGTTACCCAAGGATTTCTACTAGCCCTCGTCTTTTTACCACCTTGATCCTCTGCTGCCTTCACTGTTTCATCCCTCAGAGCTACTCATTCCTCTTCTACTGCATTTCTTTCCCCCATTCCTGTCAATCGTTCCCTAATGCTCTCCCTGAAACTCTCTACAACCTCTCGTTCTGTCAGTTTATCCAGGCCCCATCTCCTTATATTCCCACTTTTTTGTAGTTTCTTCAGTTTTATTCTACAGTTCATAACCAATAAATTGTGGTCAGAGTCCACATCTGCCCCCGGAAATGCCTTAAATTTAAAACCTGGTTCCTAAATCTCTGTCTTACCATTATATAATCTTAAACCTTCCAGTATATCCAGGCCTCTTCATGTATACAACCTTCTTTTATGATTCTTGAACCAAGTGTTAGCTATGATTAAGTTGTGCTCTGTGCAAAATTCTATCACGCGGCTTCCTCTTTCATTTATTAGCCCCGATCCATATTCACCTACTACGTTTCCTTCTCTCCCTTTTCCTACTACCGAATTCCAGTCACCCATGACAATTAGATTTTCGTCTCCCTTCACTATCTGAATAAGTTCTTTGATTTCATCATACATTTCTTCAATTTCTTCGTCATCTGCAGAGCTAGTTGGCTTATAAACTTGTACTACTGTAGTAGGTGTGGGCTTCGTGTCTATCTTGGCCACAATAATGCGTTCACGATGCTGTTTGTAGTAGCTTACCCGCACTCCTATTTTTTTATTCATTATTAAACCCACTCCTGCATTACCCCTATTTGATTTTGTATTTATTACCCGGTATTCACCTGCCCAGAAGTCTTGTTCCTCCTGTCACCGAGTTTCACTAACTCCCACTATATCTAACTTTAACCCATCCATTTTCCTTTTTAAATTTTCTAACCTACCTGCCCGATTAAGGGATCTGACATTCCACGCTCCGATCCACAGAACGCCAGTTTTCTTACTCCTGATAACGCCTGGAGATCCAAATGGTGGACTATTTTACCTCCGGAATATTTTACTCAAGAGGACGTCATCATCATTGAACCATACAGTAAAGCTGCATGCCCTCGGAAAAATTACGGCAGTAGTTTCTCCGTTGTTTCAGCCATTCGCAGTACCAGCACAACAAGGCCGTTTTAGTTAGTGTTACAAGGCCAGATCAGTCAATCATCCAGACTGTTGCCCCTGCAACTACTGAAAAGGCTGCTGCCCCTCTTCAGGAACCACACGTTTGTCAGGCCTCTCAACAGATACCCCTCCGTTGTGGTTGCACCTCGTGATGACTGGGTGTTGAGTGATGTCCTTAGGTTAGTTAGGTTTAAGTAGTTCTAAGTTCTAGGGGACTGATGACCATAGATGTTAGGTCCCATAGTGCTCAGAGCCATTTGACCCATTTTGTGGTTGCACCTACGGTACGACTATCTGTATCGCTGAGGCACGCAAGCTTCCCCACCAACGGCATGGTCCATGGTTCATTGGGGGAGGTTGGTTTCTTAGTCATAAATTAAAAAAAATACGTATTTCAGCCTTTTTCGGAATTCAACAACTAAGGGGGTTAAAATGGTGTGTGAAAGTTTTTTGAAATCAAATCATTATTAAAGGACTATTAAAGTATTTTTAAAGCTACCGCTATGGAAACTATTAGTTGAATTCTTCGGTAGAAATTTAAATAATACTTGTTTCAGTGTTTATGAAATTCAGCCTCCTAAGTGAGTGAAATAGCGGATGAAATGTTTTATGAATCTGTTTCATTATGAAAGCATTTTCAAAGCTAAATCCATTAAACTTTGTATTTGGCTCCTCTGATAGAAATAAACAAATATGTGTTTCATTGTTTTTGGAAATGAAGCCCATAAGGGGGTGAACGATAGGATGAAAATTTTCAATACAATGTTTCGATACATTGAAAAATTTTGACAAATCTATGAAAACTGGTATTTCACTTCTCGATTAGATATAAAGATATATTCGTTAGCAGATGTCTGCTTAAGAAAAACCATGGACTCCAGCTAGCAGAATCGCTTTTTGCTGAGAAGTACAATCGGAAAAACCGTGCTTCTACGGCCTTAAGTAGAGTGGATAGGTTGGAACGTGTTGTAATTTGTGGACAATATAAAAATTCGATTGAAGAGAAACCATACAGCCTACGCGAGCGAAGCAGCTGGCTCTTAGCTAATTGTTAATATTTGTCATATAGTAACTCTATAACTGTTACACGAGTTTGTTAGTGAGAATAGCCTCGAAACAAAGTTCGGGAAACAATGTTACCTTCGAGAAATCTGTTAATTTTATCCCAGGTTTCCCATTCGTTGTTTACGTAAACCACTTTCTTTGGTTTTGCAGCTTCAGATTTTAAAGGGAGCTTCGCTAACTTAAATTTAGTGCTCAGATGAACATTGCACCAGTAAGAATGCAGCCTCTCTGTGAAGGCTGTTGACGAAAGCGGGACGAGTTAGTTGATGTTCATAAGCAGCCGGAAATCGCTCTGGCGATTGGAATCTGTTGCGAAAAGGTGTGTCGGGCGAAATATCGACACACATGCACCAGATGTATAGAACGTACCTCCAGTACTGCGGTAAAATCGACAGTATTTTCCACAGGAGGTACAGGATGGCCAGCCGGAGAGGCCGAGCGGTTCTAGGCGCTACAGTCTGGAGCTGCGCCACCGCTACGGTAGCAGGTTCGAATCCTGCCTCGGGCATGGATGTGTGTGATGTCCTTAGGTTAGTTAGGTTTAAGTAGTTCTAAGTTCTAGGGACTAATGACCTCAGAAGTTAAGTCCCATAGTGCTCAGAGCCATTTGAACCATTTTTTGGTACAGGATGTGTGACCGCTCTTGCACTTGACTGTGAGCACCGTACCAGTGACGTGTCTCGGGGCCCCGTACAAGGAGAAAGTATGTAGGAATACTTATGCCGTACTCCGCTGAAGCTGACCTTGAGCCACTGATAAAGATTTCATCTTTTGAAAAACCTACTGTGTCCTGTGTCTAGGGGAGGAAAACACAGAAGGATGTGTGTGTCTATTAAACGTTAGCAAGTCAAATATGTGGTGAACATTGATACCACTTAAGGAAATGGCAGCAAGTGATGGGAAGGATCACCTTGTGCACTCCGTGTGTATGTCTGGATGCCTCATCCAAATATTGTTGAAGAGGCTATTCCGTCAGCCATTGAGGGAACGGGGTACAACGAACTGCAGATTGTAGCGCACGCTGGAATGAACGCCTGTCATCTGAGGACGTATTTGGATCAATCCGGTGACTGCCAGACGGGGCTGAGAAGCCCGGCATTGCTCAAGGAGTTTCAACAAAACTCACCCGCAGTCTGCAGTATTGTCTCCTCAAATGGTCGGGACTCTCTGGTTCCGAGCTGAGTAGAAGTCTTGAACCAAACACTTCTAGGAAGCTGTGACTTCCTTGACGTGTACCGTAGGGATGAGAATTGTAGGTGCCCCCTAAGTGTATCAGAGGCTGCTATCCAAGTGGCTGACTGAGTGTGGACTACACACAAGGGAGTTTTCGCTAAGGCGACTGTCTATCCATTCCAGATAATGATAATTGTAGGACACTTCGACGCATTAGTGTAAGCTTCAAACAAATGGCCTCCAGAGATAAATCTATGAGACTTCTATTGATCAGCTGCAGAAGCATTCGCAACAATCTCCCAGAGTTTGAAGAAGTGCTAAAAAGCTGTCGATCTCACATAATACTAAGTACAAAAAGCTGATTAGCATTGAGATTTTTGAGGTAAATCCTAAGTATATATCGAAAGAATAGGATAAGGGGAAACGGAAGTGTATTTGTCGTAGTAGAATAGAAACTCGAATGAACCGAGAAGAGAAAGTGAAACGGCATGCGACGTTATTTGGGTAAGGCTCATTATCAAGGACAAGCATAAATTTGTAACTGAATCCTCCATCAGGCTCACACCCTGGATTTAACAGCAAGTTCCCCAATTACATTGTCAATACTGTGAAAGACTTGTTGTTGTTATTGTTGTGGTCTTCAGTCCTGAGACTGGTTTGATGCAGCTCTCCATGCTACTCTATCCTGTGCAAGCTTCTTCATCTCCCAATACCTACTGCAACCCACAACCTTTTGAATCTGCTTAGCGTATTGATCTCTTGGTCTCCCTCTACGATTTTTACCCTCCACGCTGCCCTCCAATACTAATTTGGTGATCCCTTGATGCCTCATAACATGTCCTACCAACCGATCCCTTCTTCTAGTCAAGTTGTGCCACAAACTTCTCTTCTCCCCAATCCTATTCAATACCTCCTCATTAGATATGTGATCTACCCATCTAATCTTCATCATTCCTCGGTAGCACCACATTTCGAAAGCTTCTATTCTCTTCTTGTCCAAACTAGTTATCGTCCATGTTTCACTTCCATACATGGCTACACTCCATACAAATACTTTCAGAAATGACTTCCTGACACTTAAATCTATATTTGACGTTAACAAATTTCTCTTCTTTAGAAACGCTTTCCTTGCCATTGCCAGTCTATATTTTATATCCTCTCGACTTCGATCGTCATCAGTTATTTTGCTCCCCAAATAGCAAAACTCCTTTACTACTTTAGGTGTCTCATTTCCTAATCTAATACACTAAACATCACCCGACTTAATTCGACTACATTCCATTATCCTCGTTTTGCTTCTGTTGATGTTCATCTTATATCCTCCTTTCAAGACACTATCCATTCCGTTCAACTGCTCTTCCAAGCCCTTTGCTGTCTCTGACAGAATTACAATGTCATCGGCAAACCTCAAAGTTTTTATTACTTCTCCATGGATTTTAATACCTACACCGAATTTGTCTTTTGTTTCCTTCACTGCTTGCACAATATACAGATTGAATAACATCGGGGAGAGGCTACAACCCTGTCTCACTCCCTTCCCAACCACTGCTTCCCTTTCATGTTCCTCAACTCTTATAACTGCCATCTGGTTTCCGTACAAATTGTAAATAGCCTTTCGTTCCCTGTATTTTACCCCTGCCACCTTCAGAATTGTCAATCGCTTTCTCTAAGTCTACAAATGCTAGAAACGTAGGTTTGCCTTTCCTTAATCTAGCTTCTAAGATAAGTCGTAGGGTCAGTATTGCCTCACGTGTTCCAACATTTCTACGGAATCCAAACTGATCTTCCCCGAGGTCGGCTTCTACCAGGTTTTCCATTCGTCTGTAAAGAATTCATGTTAGTATTTTGCAGCCGTGGCTTATTAAACTGATAGTTCAGTAATTTTCACATCTGTCAACACCTGCTTTCTTTGGGATTGGAGTAATTATCTTCTTCTTGAAGTCTGAGGGTATTTCGCCTGTCTCAGACATCTTGCTCACCAGATGGTAGTTTTGTCAGGGCTGATTCTCCAAAGGCTATCAGTAGTTCTAATGGAATGTTGTCTACCTCCGGGGCCTTGTTTCGACTTAGGTCTTTCAGTGCTCTGTCAAACTCTTCACGCAATGTCGTATCTCCCATTTCATCTTCATCTACATCCTCTTCCATTTCCATGGTATTGTCCTCAAGAACATCGCCCTTGTATAGACCCTCTATATACTCCTTCTGCTTTCTCTTCTTTGCTTAGAACTGGGTTTCCATCTGAGTTCTTGATATTCATGCAAGTGGTTCTCTTTTCTCCAAAGGTCTCTTTAAGTTTCCTGTAGGCATAATCTATCTTACCCCTCATGAGATAAGCCATCCCTGCTTAACCATTTTGCACTTCCTGTCGATCTCATTTTTGAGACGTTTGTATTCCTTTTTGCCTGCTTCATTTACTGCATTTTTATATTTTCTCCTTTCATCAATTAAATTCAATATTTCTTCTGTTACCCAAGGAGTTCTACTAGACCTAGTCTTTTTACCTACTTGATCCTCTGCTGCCTTCACTACTTCATCCCTCAAAGCTACCCATTCTTCTTCTACTGTATTTCTTTCCCCCATTCCTTTCAATTGTTCCCTTATGCTCTCCCTGAAACACTGTACAACCTCTGGTTCTGTCAGTTTATCCAGGCCCCATCTCCTTATATTCCCACTTTTTTGTAGTTTCTTCAGTTTTATTCTACAGTTCATAACCAATAGATTGTGGTCAGAGTCCACATCTGCCCCCGGAAATGCCTTAAATTTAAAACCTGGTTCCTAAATCTCTGTCTTACCATTATATAATCTTAAACCTTCCAGTATATCCAGGCCTCTTCAATGTATACAACCTTCTTTCATGGTTCTTGAACCAAGTGTTAGCTATGATTAAGTTGTGCTCTGTGCAAAATTCTACCAAACGGCCTCCTCTTTCATTTCTTAGCCCCAATCCATATTCACCTACTACTATTCCCTCTCTCCCTTTTCCTACTACCGAATTCCAGTCACCCATCACTATTAAATTTTCGTCTCCCTTCACTACCTGAATAATTTGTTTTATCTCGTCATACATTTCATCAATTTCTTCGTCATCTGCAGAGCTAGTTGGCATATAAACTTGTACTACTGTAGTAGGCATGGGCTTTGTGTCTATCTTGGCCACAATAATGCGTTCACTATGCTGTTTGTAGTAGCTAACCCGCACTCCTATTTTTTTATTCATTATTAAACCTACTCCTGCATTACCCCTATTTGATTTTGTGTTTATAACCCTGTAGTCACCTGACTAGAAGTCTTGTTCCTCCTGCCACCGAACGTCACTAATTCCCACTATATCTAACTTTAACCTATCCATTTCCCTTTTTAAATTTTCTAACCTACCTGCCCGATTAAGGGATCTGACATTCCACGCTCCGATCCGTAGAACGCCAGTTTTCTTTCTCCTGATAACGACGTGCTCTTGAGTAGTCCCCGCCCGGAGATCCGAATGGGGGACTATTTTACCTCCGGAATATTTTACCCAAGAGGACGCCATGATCATTTAACCATACAGTAAAGCTGCATGCCCTCGGGAAAAATTATGGCTGTAGTTTCCCCTTGCTTTCAGCCGTTCGCAGTACCAGCACAGCAAGGCCGTTTTGGTTTGTGTACAAGGCCAGATCAGTCAATCATCCAGACTGTTGCCCCTGCAACTACTGGAAAGGCTGTTGCCCCTCTTCGGGAACCACGCGTTTGTCTGGCCTCTCAACAGATACCCCTCCGTTGTGTTTGCACCTACGGTACGGCTATCTGTATCGCTGAGGCACTCAAAACTCAAGCCTCCCCACCAACGGCAAGGTCCATGGTTCATTGGTGGCGTGGGGGGGGGGGGGTCTGAAAGACTTATATTATCCAAAAGTTAATTGCGATAACTGTAAGTGGTGGGCCTACGAGAGATCCTGCGAAACATCACAGTGAATCCGCTCATGATGGAAGTATGATGGACCTAATGGCATGAAACGCACCTTACCTCTTTAAAGGTGCTCATACTGAAAGTGGTACCAGTGACCAAAGATATCTGTAGCAACGAAGATGACTAAGATACAAAAGGTAGCTAAAATGACTAGGAAGACTTACATAGTTAGTAAGCTAAATAAAGAGGCAATCGTGTCAAATCTCAAAGACAAGCTGAAGACATTTACTTCGGAACAAAAGCATTTTTAATAACTATGGCTCAAGTTTAAGAAAATAATTAACCATATACCGTATATACATGTACACCAAAGACAGTTCATGATGGGAGATACCCTGTATGATGCACAGTCAAACTAACGAAAAAGCTGTTTCTGCGCAATTGGTGTAAAACGAAGGGACATGGATGGAGGGATTCTGAACAACACGCGTTCGGCTATCGGGGGGGGGGGGGGGGAATGGATAAAGAATTCAGCGACTACGGTATCAGAACCTTATCGAAATATGTCTCATAAAACCCAAAGAAATTCTGGTCACATGTATAAGCTGCCAGTGTCAACAAAAGTAGTTTCCGGACACTCGTGGATGACGCAGGACCGAAAATGAGGATAGAAAAGCAAAAGCAAAAATCCTGAAATTTTTTCAAATGTTTCCTTACTACTATTCGCACCACTGCAGAGATGAGTGATATAGATATTAGTGTCAGTAGCGTTGGAAACAGCTGAGAAAAGAGGCTCCAGTTGTCGACGGGATCCTTGTCAGAGCCTATACAGAATTTGCAGCTGAGTTAGGTTCTATTTTAAACGTGATATGCAGTAGATTCCTTGAACAAAATGTGTGCCTAGCGATTGGGAAAGAGCACAGGCCACACCCATGTGCAAGAAAGGTAGTAGAAGTGGTCCACGAAAGTACCGCCCTATCTCACTGACATCCACGTGTTGTACAGCAATAGCAAACATTCTTAGCTCAAACAAAGTGAGGTATCTCGAACACAATTACCTCTTCCAAGCGAGCCAGCACAGATTCCGAAGACATCGATCACGCGAAGTCCAAATCACACTTTTGTCACATGACATCCTGAAAGCCATAGATCAAAGATATCAGGTAGCTGTAATATTTCTTAACTTCCGAAAAGGACTAAACATGTTACTACACCAAATTTTATCAGTAAAAGGACGATAACGTGGACTATTATATAAAATTTGTGACTGCGTTGCGGATTTCTTGGTAGGCAGGACACAGCAGCTCATCTCGGATTGAGAGTCAGCGACAGGTGTAGAAGGAACTTCAGGCGTGACCCACGCAAGTGTACTGGCATACTTATAGTTCATGCAATTCATCAGTGACTTGGGAGACAACATTAACAGCCACCCAGACTTTTCGTAGATTATAACGAAGTACTGTTGCAAAAAAAGCTGCACAAATATTCTGTCAGACACTGATAAACTTTCAAGGTGGTGCAAATATTGGCAATTTGCATTACATATCCAGTAATGTCCGCTTATGCAGTTTACCACAAATATTCTGTCAGATCTTGATAAACTTTCAAAGTGGTGCAAGGACTGACATCTTGCTGTAAATGCTCAGTAATGTAAGATTACGCAGGTCACAAAGAGAAAAAAGTTAGTATCCTCTGCTTTTCTCAACACATTTCTTATGATCTTTGAAAGTTTATTTCCATTATAACGTTCAAAACAGGGTACTAGTACTAACAGGCAGCCTGGACGATGGAATAGAGGGATAAGAATATCATGTAGAGCAAACTGGGAATTATGTCAGAATGTTGGAAGCAATCACAATCGGGCTTCAGCAGCCCATTACAAACAGTGTTGTAAGGGCTTACAAATGTTATTAGGAAGGCAAAAGTATGTTTCACGCAATTAGAATAGCTAATTCTCAAAATAAAATTAAAACCTTATGGACAGTCGTGAAGGAAGTGTCTGGTCAGCAGCACCAGGTTGAGGATATAAAGTCAGGGCATAGCAGAAACGTTTCACTTGCTGATAAGTCGCTTTCTGAATATAGCAGGTGAACTAAATAGATGCTTAGCTCCTGCAGGGAATCAAATAACTCTCTTAGAAAATAGTTTCAGGGACTGTTAGCTGAAATACTCCTTCATGATGCTAACAACAGGGGGATTGAGTCAATAGTTAAATCGCTGAAGAGTGATGACTCTTATGCATAAGACGGGGTATCTCGCAGAATACCAAAATATTATTCTGCGAAAGTTAGCCCAGTACTTAACCATATCTGTAACTTATCCATTCGGAATGGTCAGTTTCCTGACAGATTAAAATACTTAGTAGTGAAGCCGATTTATAAAAATGAAGGAAGGAATAATATAGACAAATTTAGATCTATTTCTATGCCTTGGGTATTTGCTAATGCTATTGAAAAGGTTATATATAGAAGGGTAATTGATCATTTCAGTTCACATAATTTGGTATCATATGTACAGTTTGGTTTCAGAAATAGCTTAACAAGTGAAAATTATGTATTCTCTTTTCTCTGTGAGGCTATGAGCGACGTTTGATTATGTTGATCATAAAAAATTCCTGCAGAAGTTGGACCGTTATGGAATAAGGGGAGTAGCTCACGACTGCTACACTTTTACTTTAAGAACAGACAGCAGAACGTCATTCTCCGCTGTACTGACAATGGCTACGACGTGCCATCCCAATGGGGCACAGTTAAGTGGGGTGTACCCCAGTGGTCGGTGCAGGGACCGCTCCTGTTCCTTATTTATGTAAATGATACTTTAGTATTACAGGTGATTCGGCTAATCCCGCGGGCATTCTAGGCAGAAATCCAATCTGCTTTTGGAATGCAACTCGTTGACTCCTGTGCAGAAAGGCGTGCAGTATTCTACTGCATATAGTTTCAATCAGCTGCCACAAAAATTCAAAAATCTTAGTAGTAATCCACGCACTTTCAAGTCTAAACTGAAGATATGAAAAAAATACCACCACAGCTTTATCTTGAGAATGTCTTTGTTCTATCACACTACTTGTTTCGGTGCACATTATCACCAACCTTAGGCCCCATTACTGCCAAAAGAGTACTTGATTTTCTTGGCGCATTTACTGTGGGATCCTTGTTACTAGCACACGTGAACTAGTTTTTATCAGGGGTCTATACTCGACAAAGTGTTGTAACTAGTTCAATCACAAGTCAAGATACGGTGTCGAGTGTAGACTCCTGATGAAAGCTAGTCCACGTGTGCTAGTAACAAGGATCCCACAGTAAATGCGCCAAGAGGATCAAATACTCTTTTGGCAGTGGTGGGGCCTGAGGATGGCGATGATGTGCCGCCCGCATCTCGTGGTCGTGCGGTAGCGTTCTCGCTTCCCGCGCCCGGGTTCCCGGGATCGATTCCCGGCGGGGTCAGGGATTTTCTCTGCCTCGTGATGACTGGGTGTTGTGTGCTGTCCTTAGTTAGTTAGGTTTAAGTAGTTCTAAGTTCTAGGGGACTGATGACCATAGATGTTAAGTCCCACAGTGCTCAGAGCCATTTGAACCATTTGATAATGTGCCGCAGAAACTAGTTCACAAGATACATCACCTAAAGTCGCTTACCCATACAATAAGATGTGTCATCCATAAACTAAACTGAAGAGTTTCCTCGTGGCTCAAATGGTTCAAATGGTTCTGAGCACTATGGGACTCAACATCTGAGGTCATCAGTCCCATAGACTTAGAACTACTTAAACCTAGGGACATCACACACATCCATGCCCGAGGCAGGATTCTAACCTGCGACCGTAGCAGCAGCGTGGTTCCGGACTGGAGCGCCTAGAACCGCTCGGCTACCGCGGCCGGCCTTCGTGGTTCACTCTTTCTATTCTGTCAAGGAACTCCTGTAAAAATTAAAAAGTTAAGTTACTTTCTGTGTTGCGTTTTTTATTACTTTCCTTTAAACTTATAGCTTGTCGTCTGCGTAGGATTCATATACATTTCCTTTTATCTATTGTCACTCTTCTGTTATAATTTCATGTACTGATTCGTACCATGACCATGAAGATTTGTTCCTCAATTCAGTTCTGCGGAATTCTATTCTATCGCTTGAACCTTTGTCCCGCATTGTGCGCAGGGTTGGCGTGGTTAAATCGGATTTGGCATGTTAATGTGAAAGGGTGGCCGGTTGCCCTTCCTGCCGCCACCCCATACCCCCTGTACGTCTAGTGCAAATCATGGAAAAGTTCGGATGTGTGGCAAATGTCTGTGAGTCGTGTAACTGAGGCGGGACGTGGGGACCAGCCCGCTATTCACCTAGAGGGATGTGGAAAACCGCCTAAAAACCGCATCCAGGCTGGCCGGCACAGCGGTCCTTGTCGTTAATCCGGCGGGCGGATTCGATCTGGGGCCGGCGCCCCTATCCGAGTCCAGGAAGCAGCGCATTAGCGCTCTCGGCTAATCTGGCGGGTCAATTCGGTTCTGCGGAATATGACACATAAAATAAAATAAAAAACGATAAAATCAGTCAGAATTAGAATCATCAATGCATGCAAACACTTGGGTGTAACACTGCATGGTTACGAAATGGAACGGTCACATAGGCTGAGAAATAGGTAAGACAGGTAAAATACTTCAGCTCGTCCGCAGGATACTCGGACAATGCAATCAGTCTAAAATGGAGACTGCTTATAAATAACTCGCGCGACCCCTCTTAGGGTATTACTCATATCTGTTGGACCTGTACCACATAGGACTAACAGAGGATATTGAGCGTATATAGAGAATGGCAGCAGGAATGGTTACAGGTTCGTTTTACTCACGGGTGAGGGCTGGAAATGCTGAAAAACCTGAATTTGCAGACGCTTGAAGTTAGGCGCAAATTATCCCGCGAAAGTTTGAGGATCTAATATTGTGTTGGAAGGCCAGAAATCTTCTTCTGCCCACTAAATATCACACCCGTAGGGGTCGTGAAGACAGTCTAATTACGACAGGCACAGAGGTATTTAAGCAGTCACTCTTCCCGCAGTTTTTATTTGATTGGAACGGTAGGAAACTCTAACATGTGATATCACTGTACGTACCCTCAGCGGTTCGCAGAGTATGGACGTACATGTAGATGTAGGTACAGGATTAGTGCTCTCCAGTTTAACTGTGTAGGAGTAGTACAGAGAAACGATAAGGGATGGGACGAAAAAGTACAGACAGCATCAGGAAAGTGGAATGGAAGACTTAGACTATCTGGAAGTATTCCAGAGAAGTGAAGTATATCGGAAACGTAAATCGCACACAAGTCACTGTCTTCAACATTTATAAAGTATTGCTCCGACCGCTGGAATCATTGTAGAGTGCACATTACGACAGACATGTAACGAACTCAGACCGTGACAGGTCGTTATATAAAAGTTTCATGCAAACTTAAATGGGATTATTGCAAAAGAAAAAGGCGACTCAGTTCTCTCGAAACCGTGTTGCTTAAATTTTGAGAACGTGTAGTCGAGGATGACTGAACTATGATATTCCTGCCGCCTTAGTCTAGCCCTGGCAGTAAAGATGAGAATGACATGTAAGATTGAGGTGCAGGCAGAGAACATACGAAGGCGGTTTGATAAGTCTGGTTAAAAAGCAAGGAAAAAACGTTTGTTTCGTAAACAACTCACTTTAAATCTCGACATAGTCTCCTTAAAGGGATATGCACTTGGTTCAGCGATCCTCCAGCTCTTTCATCCCATTGATAAAATAGGTTCTCTTAAACTCTGCAAAATACTCATTGACTGCAAATATCACTTCTTAATTTGGCGAAAATTTCTTCCCAGCACGCCGCATTTTCAAGTTAGGGAACAGCAAGAAGTCATTTGGGGCTAATTTTGGAGGGAAACCAAACCAAAGCCCAGTTCTTGCATTTTCGCCATTGTCATCGCTGATGTGTAGGATGGTGTATTATCCTGGAGAAAGAGCACTTTTTCCGTGACAGCCGTGGTCTTTTTTCAGTTAACGCTATTTTCAAACGATACAACAATGTAGCATAATAGAATCTAGTTATGGTTCTGTCTTTCACCAAGTAATCGCCAGTAAAATTTGAAATTTTCCCGGCGAATCAACTGTTCCAAAAGATTTCGGGCTTGCAACCGGTCGTTGTAAACTTCATTGCACAATATTTCGGCTGGACAACTGCCAGCCGAAGTATCGTGCAATGAAGTTTACGACGACCGGCTGCAAACCCGAAATCTTTTTGAACCTTTCCAGATGACAAAATGGTCTTTGCCTCTTTCGGTGCACATTCACCAGCCTTAGTCCATTGGTTAGAAGCCGTTTTGATCCTGGTGTGTAATGCTGGATCCAGGTTCCCTCAAAAGTCACAAATCGACGAAAAAAGTCTTGTGGATTGCGGCTAAATGTCTCTAGACGTCGTGATGAAATGTTGTGCCAGATGCGCTTTTGGTCGATTGTGAGTAATTCTGGCACGTACCTCGCACACAGCTACTTCATAGCCAATTCTCTGCGCAGGATATTATGAACTTGCTCAGTTGAGATCCCTACAGTCTCAACAGAGTCACGAATTTTTATTCGGCGGTCTTCCATTACCATATCACGGATTTTATCAATTATTTCAATTGTGCTGACCTCTATATGACGGCCGGAATGCAGTTCGACTTCGGTGCTTGTTCGACCACCTTTAAATTCATTAATCCAGAAGTAAAAGGTCTTTAATAATGCTACAGAGCCCGTGCGTACTTCACCCAGTTCTGTTCTGATTTGTGTAGTAGGCCAACCCTTAAAATGCACACGTTTAATAATAGCACGGAATTCGTTTTTCCCCATTTTCATCATTATCTACATAGTGACCAATTCAGACGGCTGTCAACAAAGAACTGTAGGCTACACATTGCTGAAATTCATTATAGCATTCTTGGAATGCTAAAGGCGCAATAAAAGTGTTCCATTCTTTCATGGAAATGCACCACACTTACAAAACCACGCTCGTAGACAGTCAATTTCTCCTCGACTGGCCCTTGTTTTCGATCAGTTCTTCACAGCATGAGCTTTGGAACTGAACTTTCAGTACGTACTTCATATCCAATTTACTCGCTTAAGGGTTGCATTTTGAAAAATAGTTCCGCGCTGTAACAAATTTTCTCCCCAAATTTGTTGCTAGGCCCAATATTTCAGGAAGCGTGACGAGTTACGAAATCTCAGACGCACTGCATCCCCGCGTAAAGAAACTTAACGCCCATTTCAGGACCTTTGCGTCCAACATTACAATAAGCTTTTTTAGTGAGCGCCTGTTTGCATGCCCAACAAACCCCTAATCTCCCCTTAAGTCCCATTAGGGATTGAAACTCAAAAATCTATGAAGTCTATGCTACACAAAGAATGTTACGTTCGAATTTCATGTGTCTAGGACAAATACATTACCTGACAAAAGAAGTGAAGCACCCAGAATGGAAGGAGGAAACAGAGTGAAAGTTCAAAGTTGTTAAGGCTTTCGTGGCCAATTGTTGACAAATTGCCTGTTGGCTTCTGCCTCGGGTTCTTCGGTCGATGTTTCTTTGACGATTTTTCTGACCTTTCAGCAGCACGACTGGCTGGCGTTGTCAAAGCTTCACCCTCCATTACGGGTGGCAGACTGGAATCGAACTCGTTGCTATCTGCTAACGCCCGAGGGCTTTTCCGTGCGTGGGCAGTTCTGCAGTGGTTCACCCCTTGCTACTTGCATCGGCCGTTCGCTGCAGCGCGGGAATCCAGGATCGATTCACCATGAGACTTTCTTCTTTTTTTTGAGCCTATTGTCATGTTTGTATATTTCTATAGCTTCCCTGAACAAGTGGGTGTTATAGCTTTCCACCACACCCAGGACCTCCGTGTCGGCGAATTTTACTACGTGGTCGGCCTCACACAGCGCGTGCTCCGCAACAGCCGATTTCCCCACCTGCCCCAACCTGCAGTGTCGCTTATGTTCTGTGATCCTGGCGTTGACTGATCGCCCAGTCATTCCAAAATAGACTTTTCCGCATCTACAGTGTATGCTGTACATTCCCGACACTGCAAATGGGCCCCTTTTCTCCTATGCCGAGATGAGACACTCTTGGATCGTATTTGTCGGGTTTTAAATAATCTTTACGCCAGTTTGCACAGTATACGGCCCCCTGTCCGTCACTCTGATAATGTACTGCAGAAAGGCCGTACCCGACATTTCTTTTTCCGATGTGTCACTTCGCTGAGTGTTTGATTCTGTGACACTTCTCGTGTAACTGGTGAAGTACCCGTTGCTACTCAGAACGCTTTCTAGGATTTGCATCTCGCGTCTGAGATGCTGCGGCTTACATATTCGTCCTGTTCGCGTTACGAGCGTATTAACCATGCTTCTTTTCTGGATCGGGTGGTGGTTTGATAAATTGTGCAGGTATCGGTCCGTGTGTGTCGGTTTTTGGTACACGCTGTGTCGTAAAGCCGTTGCATGCCCCCTGAAGCCAGTTAGCCCATTGATATTTTTATTTATTTATTTATTCTTCTTATTTACAGCCTATTATCTAGAAAGCTAAAATAGGCCATACAACTCACATTTCCTTGGATAATTATAAGTTATGTACTAATTATTTATTTCTGAAACTTAATTCTTTTTTTAAAAAAATAGAGATAAAAGAGAAACAACTACAACTACTTCTATTACTAAAATCTGCATTAACCCTTAAACAATTACCGAGCTGCTAATCTACAAACACTACGGAATTTGGTCTCCGTTCACTTAGTTTGGTGCATTTCACTTTTAGATGGTTGTCTCCGCTACTAGATCCGCCCTCATACTACCCGGGTCAATAGCCACAGTCTGCTGGATTCCTTGCCCCTCGGGCAATACGTCAGCAGCGTTTCCTCTGTAGCGAGTAATTCCACCCGTCAGTGTTACTTCTTTAAGTCCACACTTCCTTGGTCACTTGCACCAACGCAACGTAGAGTCTTGGGAAACCTGTGTATCTTCTTTCCATCTGCAGAGTACGTTGTCTAGCGTGTAAAATGGCTCTGAGCACCATGGGACTTAACAGCTGAGGTCATCAGTCCCCTAGAACGTAGAACTACTTAAACCTAACTAACCTAAGGACATCACACACATCCATGCCCGAGGCAGGATTCGAACCTGCGACCGTAGCGGTCGCGCGGTTCCAGACTGTAGCGCCTAGAACCATTCGGCTCTAGCGTATACTACAGCATGATGACTTATGGTTGAATGCCTCGTGATGTCTTTCTTGCCTTTCCTGCATACTGTGGCTGCGGTATCGTCCAAGATGCGCCAGGTTGACTGGCTCCTCAGTGCTGCTTTGGAATCCAGTGTCCTTAATACCTGACGTCCATTAGCCACTGCAGCTTGAAAGAGCGCGCAACCCCACAATGTGTGTTCCGCTGTGCCCACACTGCAGCAGGCGCAGCTGTCGTTCATCTGTCTTCTGATTTTGTACATATACGTGGCATAAGGGCCATGACCAGTCAGATAATGTACGAATCCACTCAATGAGTTAAGAAATCTCATTTTTAATCTTTCCCTGATGTTAGGGAGAAATTCATATGTTCTCTTGCAAGTGCCTGAAGAGTCCCATTCATTTTGCCACAGTTGTAATACGCGATCTTTTATTGACTTTTCCGAATTAGTCTCAGTTCCAAGCACTCTTCGTACTTCCATTTGATTGCCTTTCTTTAGCTAGTAAAAGGCTCCCCTTTTCCTTATGTCCAAGTCCAGTGGGTAGAGTTACTAACATAGTATCATTCAGGGTAGCGCAGTAGGCGTCGCCCATTAATCTTAGTAGCACGCTGCGTTCAACTCTTCTCACTACTGAAGCTGGTTTCACTAGCTGCAATCTATGAGCCCAAACGCTCACACCATATCCTACGACTGATGCTAATGTAAATTGGTGGTATACTCTGTCTTCAAGGGAAGCCGAAATTGTCTGTTTGCAATGGCTATAATTTTGTTTGATTCTGCAACACTTCTTATGTTACTCGCGGAGTACCCGATGCTCCTCGGAACGCTTTCTAGGATTTGCAATTCGCGTCTGAGGTACTGCAGATCACATATTTGTCTTGTTCGCGTTACGAGCATGTTAATCATGACCCTGTTCTGCCTCGGGTAGTGATTTGACTGTTTGTGCATTTATCGGTCCGTATGTGTCGGTTTTCGACATACGCTGTGTCCCAGGTGTCGTAAGGCCTTTGTATCCTTTCCTGAGGCAAGCTGGCCCACAGCTGGTCATCGATATCCTGGACACTGGTAGTGGAGCAATGTTGACGTCCGACCTGATGCCAGACATTTTCTGTCGAGGACAGTTCTGGAGTTCTTGCTGGCATACAGGAGTAGCTCAGTATCACGCAGATAGAGACACGTACAGCGTTCATAGAGACACGTACAGCGTGTGGAAGAGCATTGTCCTGTTGAAAAATGGCACCACGACACTGTCGTATGAGAAGTAACACACGAGGTCGCAGGCTGTCCGTGTCGTACCTCTGCGCCCTCTGAGTTTTCTCCCGCCCGTCCGCCTGCTTAGCTGCGTGGTAACGCGCTCACCTCCCAAGCAAGTGGGCCTGGGTTCGATTCCCGGCCGAGTTGGAGATTGTGTCTGCTCGGGGACTGGCTGTTGTGTTATCCTCGTCATCGTTTCATCCTCATCACCGACGCGAAAGTCGCCCAGTGTGGCATCGACTGATGTGAGACTTGCACTTGACGGCCAAGCTTCCCCTGGATGGGTCCTCCCCGCCTACGATGCCACACGCTCATTTCCATTTTTTTCTCTCACACCCGAAACTCCAGATGTTAGACCCTCAGATCGGTACCAGACGTTGTGCTTCCATAGAGTATCAATCTGAAGACCGATTTAGTTCGTGCTGTGTGCTGTCATCCAGTAGAGCATGTGTAAACGGTAATTAAAAGTAACGCCAGCAGCACGGATAATAGGAAAAGCGTACATGTCAGATAACAAGACAGGTCTCTGGGTAGGTGAGTCTTAGGTCGTTAAATTAATGGTACCGAGATCGAAACCCACTGATGGTGACTTTTTTAACAGTTTATACGTGAAACTGTTAAATGGGAGAACATTTTTCTGACACGCAAAAGGACGTTTTGGAGTTTGTAGCAATGTTCCCTTGGCAGTCTGCTTTCTCTTCGTTGGTTTAATGTAGCAAACCAACAGCATACATTTGTATTTATAACACCACACCTATTTACACAAATGTACTCTATAGATTTGCTACCTGCAGCTAACGAAGCGGAAGGAGACTGCCAAAAGAATATTGCTACAAACTCCGAAAAGTCCTTTTACATGTCAGGAAAACTTTCTCCCATGTAACTGTTCCGTGCGTAATTATAATAGTAAAAAAAAATTTTATCAGTGACGCTGGAACTCGGGACCTTTGCTACGACGATGTGACGCTCTACCAACTCACCTACCAGATATCTACATACTAATACCTTAGAGATACGCTTTTCCTATTCTCCGTATTTTTATGGTGTTACATTTGATTGCAGTTTACGTATGTTCTAGTGGACGACAACACACAGCACGAACTAAATCGGTGGTTTGGCTGATACCCTATCGAAGCACAACGTTTGATACCGATCTAGGTGCCTGACATCTGGTGGTTTTGGGGTCAGGCAGTCGCAGCCGTGACCTCAAGTCGTAATCGATGGCTTCCCACATCATGATGCCTGCAGTAACAACGATGCGCCTGACCAAAACGTTGCCGGCCGGTGTGGCCGTGCGGTCTGGGCGCTTCAGTCTGGAACCGCGTGACCGCTCCGGTCGCAGGTTCGAATCCTGCCTCGGGCATGGATGTGTGTGATGTCCTTAGGTTAGTTAGGTTTAAGTAGTTCTAACTGATGACCACAGATGTTAAGTCCCATAGTGCTCAGAGCCATTTTGTCCAAAACGTTGGAGGAATGAGACCTCTCCCAAATCACCGTCATACTCACCGACGACGGTTGTCCGGGACAGTACACGACCGTGTTTTGTCGCTGAACATAATGCACCACCATTGATCAGCAATCCATGCTTCCTAGTTGTGGCACCACTACAAACGCCGCCGTTTGTGTTGTGCTATTAACGTCAGCGTTTACATAAGACGGTAACTCCCTAGTCCGACTGATGGTGCTAGATGACACAGGATACTGCTGACAGTCCACTGCTAGTTCTCAGACAGCAGGCACAGATGCGATTTACTTGACGCACGACTGCACGATTCTCGTATCTGGTGGCCAGAGGTAGTCTACAGGAACTTTGACAATGAGCATGTCTGCCCTGAAGATCCCATGCAGCTCAACATCAGGCCATTGTCGCATCCGAGTGGCAAATCTCGATAATGCACGATTTCACCTGCCAGCCAAATGGAGACCCACACTCATCCCCTCTCAAACTCTGCTGGTTGCTGATATGCTGTCACACGAATGCGCGTCATCTCATCTACATTTACATCACACTCCGCAAACCACTTAATGGTGTGTGGCGGAGGGTACTTTCAGCACCACTATCTGAACCCTCAAACCCCGTTCCCCGTGCGTGGGAAGAATGATTGTCGGTAAGCCACTATATTGGCTCTAATTTCTCGAATTTTCTCCTCGTGATCAATACGCGAGATGTATGTGGGGAGAAGTAATATTTTATTCGACTCTTCGCAGAAAGTGCTCTCTCGAAATTGCAATAGTAACTCTCTCCGTGATGCACAACGCCTCCATTCTAATGTCTGCCAGTGGAGTTTGTTCAGCTTCTCCGTAACGCTCTCGCCAGATAAACGATCCCGTGACGAAACGCGCCGCTCTTCGTTGGATCTTCTCTATCTCCTCTATCAGTCCTATCGCACAGAGATCCCAGATGGACGAACAACACTCAAGAATCGGGCGAACAAGCGCCTTATAAGCCACTTCTTTCGTGAATGTGTTACATTTCCTTAAGATTCTTCCGATAAATCTCAGTCTGGTGCCTGCTTTTCCCACTATCTGTTTTATGTGGTCATTCCATCATTCCACTTAAGGTCGCTCTGGATAGTTACACCTAGATATTTTACGACAGACGCTGTCTCCAGCTGTTTGTCATTAATAGTGTAGCTTTACAGTAGTGGATTTCTTTTCCTATGTATGAGCAGTACGTTACATTTAGGTGCTCACTCAACATCCGACGCTATTCACACTCCTTATATGCCCTACTACGCCTGGTAACAACATTAAACACGGACAACGCTAAGTTACGGTGGTGGGCGTTCTACCTGTCAGAGAGAACTGCCATTCTAATCATTTACATACCAGCCGACTGTGCGTCGATGTGCGAAGTTACATTGACATCTGGTCACGTCTTCGTGTCTTTCACTCTTTTGTTGGGCAGTGCTGTTTATCCTCGCCGTTGAGTCTTATACTGTACCACGTCGTGCTCCCACAAACAACATTAAAATCCACTTCAACCCCTCATTGGTTCAATTTTACAACCCCTACCTCAGCAAGAGATAAATCAAAAATACGAGGTGTGGCTAGAAAAAAACCGGACTAGTACTGGTGAAACAATAAAACGAATGCAATAAGGCTGAAAGTCGCGTGGCCTGTCACGTGACTCTCGCTCCGCCTTCTGCTCGAGTTTCATCTACCTCCTGCACTCAGTCTGCCCGTGGCGTCTGTTTTAAGTAGTTGACGTTTTGTCTGTGCGTCGGAAAGTGTTGAGTGTACAGAAAGAACAGCGTGTTAACATCAAATTTTGTTTCAAACTAGGAAAATCTGCAAGTGAAACGTTTCTGATGTTACAACAAGTGTACGGCGATGATTGTTTATCGCGAACACAAGTGTTTGAGTGGTTTAAACGATTTAAAGATGGCCGCGAAGACACCAGTGATGACACTCGCACTGGCAGACCATTGTCAGCAAAAACTGATGCAAACATTGAAAAAATCGGTAAACTTGTTCGACAAGATCGCCGTTTAACAATCAGAGCAGTGTCTGAGTTAACAGGAGTTGACAAGGAAAGTGTTAGGCAGATTCTTCATGAAAGTTTCAACATGAACAAAGTGTGTTCAAAAATGGTTCCAAAGTGTCTCACAATTGAACAGAAGGAACGGCGAAGAACGATTTGTTCTGACATCCTGGAAAACATTGAAAGTGATCCCACCTTCTTACAAAATGTTATTACTTGCGATGAATCGTGGTTTTTTACTCACGATCCCGAAACTAAACGCCAATCGACGCATTGGAAAACTCCTGGTTCTCCACGACAAAAAAAAGCACGAATGTCAAAATCGAAATTCAAGGCAATGATGATTGTTTTTTTTTTTTGACATCAAAGGGATTGTGCACATTGATTGGGTACCAGAGGGACAAACAGTGAATCAGCATTACTATATTAGCGTCCTGGCTACCCTACGTGAGCGAGTACGGAGAATACGGAACGATTTGTGGAGAAAAAAGTCATGGATCCTTCACCAAGACAATGCCCCAGCTCACAGTGCGTTGTCAGTGAAGACGTTTTTGGCAAAACACAACATTCCCATCTTAGATCATCCACCCTACTCACCTGATTTGGCCCCCTGTGACTTTTTTCTTTTCCCTAAAGTCAAGTCAGCTTTGAAAGGAACTAGATTTGAGACTGTTGAAGCAGTAAAAGAAAAAGCGACGGAAGTAATGTATGGACTTACCGATAATGATCTGCAGCATTGCTATGAACAGTGGAAAATTCGTATGGAGCGGTGTAGAGACCGAGGAGGAGAGTACATTGAAGGAGATAACATGAAATTGTAAATAATTGTAAATAAATGTTTTTTCCAGCATCAGTCCGGTTTTTTTCTAGCCGCACCTCGTATTGCCAACAAATTTCATGTTTCTAGAACGAACTGTGAATTTCGATTCAGCAAGAAACTTTGGACTCCAGCTTAACACCCTTGGGGTCGAATTTTCAGAAAATATTTCTTACCGAGCGCCTAAGTAATAGAAAGAACTTATTCTCGATATTTCGTGTTTGTGGTACTGGGGTTTTTTTCAGTGCACGTTGTATTGTCAATCAGATTCCCTTTTACATGCATAGAGAGTTGATCCTGTTGACGAATCCTAGTATCAACCTCGTTGAGCCTAAAATGTCCGCGCCTAGTATTCCCAATGCTTTTCTCAAATATTTCATATTTGTAGCCACACAAATGAAACATAGATAATGCTGCAGAAATGTATTTCAACCATCAGTTTCCTTCTCACGTTAATAAATATCGCAGGAGAAAACTTATTATTACATCAGTGGAATGATAAAGTGAGTAGTAAAGTACCGATACTGTCCCTGCTCCGTCTAGAAGTAGAGTAAGGACCAAAAGTTTCGTGTCGTCGATATCCGGGTCACAAGACCCACAACCCACTTCCAGCTAGAGAGGGAGTAGGAAGTGAATGAGCCGTATCTACAGCTGCATTTACATGGCTACTCTGCAAATTACACATAAGTGCCTTGCAGAGGATTCATCGAACCACCTTCACAATAATTCTCTATTATTCCACTCTCGAACGGCGCGTGGAAAACATGAACACCTATATCCTTCCGTGCGAGCTCTGATTTCCCTTATTTAATTTATCATGGTGATCGTTTCTCCCTCTGTAGATCGGAGTCAGCAAAATATTGTCGCATTCGGACGAGAAACCTAGTGATTGAAATTTCGTGAGAAGAAAAAAATGGTTCAAATGGCTCTGAGCACTATGGGACTTAACATCTGTGGTCATCAGTCCCCTAGAACTTAGAACTACTTAAACCTAACTAACCTAAGGACATCACACACATCCATGCCCGAGGCAGGATTCGAACCTGCGACCGTAGCAGTCGCGCGGTTCCGGACTGAGCGCCTTAACCGCGAGACCACCGCGGCCGGCCTTCGTGAGAAGATTCCGCCTCAACGGGAAAAGCCATTGTTTTAGTGGTATCCATCCCAAATCCTGTATTATGGCCGTGACACTCTCTCCTCTATTTTGTGATAATACAAAACGTACTGCTCTTCTTTGTACTTTCTCTGTGTATCCCGCTAATACTATCTGGTAAGGATCCACACCGTGCAGCGGTAGTCCAAAAGAATACGGACAAGCGTAGTGTAGGTAGTCTCTTTAGTAGACCTGTTACATTTTCTAAGCGTTCTGCCAATAAAACGCAGTCTTTGGTTTGCCTTTCCCACAACATTTTCTATGTGTTCTTTCCAATTTAATTTGTTCGTAATTGTAATTCCTAGGTATTTAGTTGAATTTACGGCCTTTAGATTAGACTGATTTATCGCGTAACCGAAGTTTACCGCACTCCTTTTAGCACTCATGTGGATGACCTCACACTTTTCATTATCTAGGGTCCATTGCCAATTTTCGTAAGTTTCTTGAAGGAGAAATCCGGCTATCTTCTTAAGTAACCTACGGAAATCGATGAAAATGTAAAAGAGGTTGGACATACGGTGATTTGAACCCCTCTTCTGCCGAGTGTGACATGAGACTCTAACCACGGAGAATCGCGTTTATGTGTGCACTGACTGCAAGTACAATCACAACACCAAGAAGAGTTGTATGAGATAAACGAAAGTTGGTTCAGCTGTGTGTGAAATCTTATGGGACTTAACTGCTAAGGTCATCAGTCCCTAAGCTTACAAACTACTTAGCCTACATTATCGTACGAACAAACACACACACACCCATGCCCATGCCTCGAACCTCCGCCGGGACCAACCGCACAGTCCATGACTGCAGCGCCTGAGACCGCTCGGCTAATCCCGCGCGACGAAAGTTGGTAGGCGTGTTTCTACATCTGAAAGGTGACGTCTATGCAGATTTCGCACGAGTTGCAGAACAGTGGCGGTAGTAGTGCCACTATGAGTATCCAAATCACATTTGCTTTAAATACACGCTGCAACGGCCGTCAGCGTTAGTTACCTTTCAGATTGGAGTGAGTTGATGTTAGTCAAGAAAGCCTTTAAAGCGACAAAGACGGCATTATCAACACATCACTCGGTTTGAACGAGGTCGTGTAACAGAGAGGGTGGAAGTTCCTTCCGCAGTACCGGTACTGCAGAAAGACTTGGCAGGAAAGTACCCACCGTACATGACTACTGGCAGCCGTGGTGACAAGAATGTACGAGAAGACCGGGCTCGGGACGGCCAGTTGGCACTAGCGAGAGGGAAGACCATCGTGTTCGGCGTATGGCTCTGGCGCATCGTACTGCATCTGCAGCAGTAATCTGAGCAGCAGTTGGCACCACAGCGTCACAATGAACCGTTACAAATATATATCGTGCATTTCACTGACCCCAAATCACCGCCATTTGCGATTTCAGTGATGTCAAGCGAAGGCTCATTGGAGGGCATGTTGGATGTTTGTTGTGTTCTCTAATGAAAGCTGGTTCTGCCTCGGTGCCAGTGACGGCCGTGTGTTGGTTATAAGGAGGCCAATTGCGGCCCTGCAACCAACCAGTCTGGATGGTAGATACTCTGGACCTACACCTGAACCTGTGGTCTGGGATGTAATTTCGTATGACAGCAGGAGCACTCTTAAGGTTTTCCCAAGCACGCCAACTGAAAATCTGTGTATCAGTCTGGTGATTCGACCTGTTGTGCTGCCATTCATGAACTGCAATCTAAGGGGTGTTTTCCAACAGGATAACGGTAGCCCACGTACCGCTGTTGTAAGCTAATATGCTCTTCGGAGTGTCGACATGTTGCCTTGGCCTGTTCGACACCAGATCCGTCTCCAGTGGACCACATACGGGACATCATCGGACGACATCTCCAGTGACATCCACAACATCAACTCTTTGGCTGGTGCAGCCGTGCATCCATCTAGCCGGGTCGAGCGCGCCGGAGGCCGTCTAATCCTGGTATCTGCACTAATGGCTCTCCCCACGGACCGTTGTATGCGGCTGAGCTCGCTGCTTGACCGAGCACGCCCTGTGCTGAATATTTCTCGAGCCAGGGCATTCGCGGCTGTCTCGCCTTCTGAGTGTGATCACTGACACACGATGTATCTCGATACTTTTTCCGTGGCTTTGAATCTGCAGACGAGTTACTGGACACACATGATGTGCACTGAAACTGCTTGTGTTGCTTAGAATCACTATAATAAACGATATGTAGAATTAATTATTAGCCGGCCGGGGTGGCCGAGCGGTTCTAGGCGCTACAGTCTGGAACCACGCTACCGCTGTGGTCGCAGGTTCGAATCCTGCCTCGGGCATGGATGTGTGTGATGTCCTTACGTTAGTCAGGTTTAAGTAGTTCTAAGTTCTAGGGGACTGATGACCTTAGAAGTTAAGTCCCATAGTGCTCAGAGCCATTTGAACCATTTGAATTAATTATTGTCAACTTTGCCGTCTTAAGCTTAGTGCAGTTAATGAAAAAGAATTTCACTACAGACGTATTTCGCTTTTATTTACAAAGCATCTTCTCTGCTCACTGGTTTTCCTGCATCATGTTTACATCCTTTGCGCACCACTGCTTTCCCTCTCTTCATTAGCGGAGGTTGACATCTAAAGACGACGGCCTTGTTCACATATAGCTGGCAGTCTCTTTTGCTGTTGTCACCTTTTTCTTACGCTGCATTGGCACTGTAACTCACCTCACTTATAGAACTCGAGAAAATTATCAATGTCGCTTCTTCCCTTCTGAGTAATTATAGACGGTTGATAGTTTTGTATAGTGTGATAGGCCTCAAAACATGGTACTACACATAGTGGTATGTTGCATGCTCTACATTCGTATCTCTATTCTCGGCGCACTTTCTGCTTCGAGCATACTGCGCACCGACGCATTGGCATATGTTTCTTCGAGTTTTCCATCAGTGACCTTCCGCTGCCGGCTTTCCTCCGTTCCTTTGAGTAAAGTCAACAAGCTCTCTTACCAGACGAAAAAGAAATTCCGCTAGTTGCATTTTTCGTCTTGTTACTACTCTGTGGAAAGCATGGGCATTTAAAATGCACGGATCCAGGACGTGGAAAAAGAACTTTTTGTACCACTTGACAGTCTTTCGTATTGATTGCACTGAACTCAGCAGCATATTACAGCGGCCAACAGCACCCACACTGTTATTGTAATCTGCAACACATTGTGGTTTCCTTAATCTTTCACCTGTTTCTCTGTTTGTCTTTTCCATCTCAACCATTTCTTCAGTATTACAGGTGGTCAGCATCCAAACTTCTCTTTTGTCACCCCATTTTATCGCAAGGATTTGTCAGTGGACATAAACTGTGGTTCTTCTCGTCTTAGTTCTGTAATTTTGGCACTTGCGTCTGTTTTTGCGAACAGTACCACATGCGTTTGTTCCATGGTTATGAAGCCAGAGGAACAGGTCTGGACTTGAATACCAACTATCGGCATAGAGTGTATGTCCCCTTCCTAAAAATGGTTTCATCAATGTTGCTACTATGTCGCCACTTTTCCCCAGATTGTGGAAGTCAATTTCAGAATTTGTGCCCGTGTAAACAATGAAATCCAGGATATAACCCGTCTGGCAGTCGCACAGCACAAATGTTTTTATTCCAAACCTACTTCTTTTGGAGGGAATGTATTGATTGAACTATAATCGCCCTATGAATAACAAGAGGCTATTGTCAATGCAGAGCTTTTGGTATGGATGAAATGTGCTGCGAAATGTTGCGCAAATCTTATCAATAATACTTAATTTTAAATAACCTGTCTCCTTCATTGGTGACAGAGTTATCACTGAAGTGAAGCATTCTTAAAATTAACAGAAAACGGTCCCTGGACATAATTTCGCCGAAAACAGGAGTGTTCAAGAGTATGTCTGTGGACCTATAGTCACTGACTTTTAGCTTTATCACACGAGCCATTAGCATACAAACAGCGACGAAGGAATACAGTTCCTCGAAACCCGTTTCTTTTCATCTGGACAAACGAGAATACTCTGATTCTGGCGTATTTTCTTTCGTATATAAAAAAAACTGTTAGTTTCATCTGCCACGAATTTCATCACTTCTCCCGTTAAAAATATGAGGAAATATGGTCGTAAACCACACTTGTGTCCAGAATCTGAAGCAGCTAACGCGTGCATAAATTGACGAAAATCACTTTTCTTCCAGTCAAATGTGTAGCTAAAGCGAGCTCTTTTCACTGTCACTTCACTATCACTCTCAGACCCATCAGATTCTGAATGATATCCCTCCCTTGATGACAGATGCGTTGTTCCAGATGAAGTACACGGCACAGGACTGTTACTTCGAGATTCAGTCGAAGAATAATCACTACCATCGCTGTCGAAAATTTCATTCTCACAGTCGCTTCTAGTGAGAATTTCGACGATTACTTCGTCTGTACAGCCACGACGGCGTGCCATTTTCTTCTCAAAACGTTAACAGCGTCAAAAGTCAGTACAAGCACAGACGAAAACTGCAACGCAAGAACACAGCAGCAAACGCTCACGAGACCGCCGGCGGAACGCTGAATAGCTACTAGGCGCTCGGCACGAATATACGGCTGGGCGTGTTAACCGGCCAGAGGCAACACCACCTAGACTACAGGCCTGCGCGCACACTTGTGACGTCACATACTGATGGCCGGGTCTGTATCGGAACGTTGGTGTTAAGCTATACGAACTTTACGAGTTTTAGAGCTGAGACCGCATAGGGATTCTCGTGCTTTCCTCTTCTACATGGCCTTGTAATGAATGTATGGAAATTTACATCATTGCGTAAAGTAACTGAACAAAACTGCCCTATGTTATTTGAAGATGTAAAATTATTTTGACGATTTGCCTTAAATACGCATTTCTAGGCTTGAATACAAACTGTAATTTTAAATTCTGTCTTTTACCTCAGGAGCTAAGTTTTCCTGCAGTAAAAAATCGGCAATATGCAAATACAAGCATACGTTTTCTGTTCTAAATAAAGCAGCTGGAGCTCCTACAGAATTTAAGAACTTGTTTCCCCGGTTATTTTCGTAAATTTTCCTCTCCACTTCAAAATTTGCTGATCTCACACGAAACTCAGATCATTCGACGAAATGGAGTACCTCATGACATAATGTTTAATAAATCAAAAAACCCGAAAAAATATTTTATTTCCCTGTTTCTCCAGAACTTTAGAACCTTAAATATGAAAAGATTGTTTGTCCTATATCCTTGACTGAAATTCGTGTCACAGAGTGCTGTTAATTTAATCACAATCCGCTTACCTCGAAATTCTGCTTAATCTGTCGAACACTGAATTTATTAAAACAATTTTCAAAGGTAGTTTACTCAAACTGAAATTATTTCCGAATTGCTGTATATTTAAAACTGAAAAAATCATTCTGTATCCCTTCCAAATAAAATTCCTGGAAACTCAATAATCTGGAAGGAATGATAAGGAATACTAAACATTTTCGAGTCACGCTAATTAATATAACTGTTCTGTGTGACAATAGTTGCAAATATGAGAGACATTTCACAGCCAGCTTCGTATTAACCTCGCAGGAATGGTCCAGAATTAAGAAACAAATTATAATGGTACATGATACATAACTGCTTTTAAAAACAATTGGCAAATGTGGTGCAATGGAAACAAATAACACGCTACAAATTTTTTGTCATTTACTTACCCTTGAATGATGCGTAGACACAAATTCCTGTCTGGGAATACCTGGAATCTAGCGATTTCTCAATTTCACACATTTGGGAAATCGAAACATATGCACTTTCATGCCTTTCTGGGATTTATAATTTCCCTGGCAAAAGGGAACGCAACACTTCGAAGAACTGTAGGCGAATACTATATGGAATCTATATCAGTTTCACGTGGCACACACTTTCAACACAACATACACGTCAGCAGAACTGCCGACTACAGATAAGATGGCCAACAGTTTGTGACGTCAGGTGCCAATATGTCCACTGTGCGTAGGCCTTGTATCTAGAAGGCTTTGCCAGAGGCCACAGGGGACGAAGCGGCAGCGCGTCTCAACACGTCAGGAGGACACACGCGCCACTAAGGCGGCGCGAGTAGACACGTTCTAGAGTACCAGGTAGAAGGACTGGTGGCGCACGTAAACACGTTCAGAGCACACAGGGACAGGTACAAAGGCGCGCGTTAACACGTGCAGAGCAGTTAAAGGGTTAATAGTCCCTGTACTGACCGACTGAGTGTAACAGAAATGGAACGCCATCCCACAAATTGACATCCGGCACATGTGCAACACAATACACGCATGTTTGTATCATTGCATTCAACCTTCTGGCGCTTACACCCGTTATTAAAGTACCAGCATTTCACATTTTCAATGGTTTATCTCGCACTTACGTCAAACTGTGATCTTGTAATGTTGATCACTTAAATATGTTTCCTACACAAATGTGTTTCCGAAATTTCATTTCTCTACATTAATTAGTTTGTGGTGTTGCGATTCTTTTTCCGTCAGTGCATTACGACCTGTAACGTAACGCTTATGCTAGCGAACTATCAGGCAGGTGAAAGTCGTCGAGTCAAGCTGTTCAAAGTGTTGGAGTGGGTGGAGAAGCCGAGACGAGGGCCAATGGCTGAGACGAAGCCCCGCGGTCACTGGCAAGCAAGCACCCATCGGCCGGAGATCGGCGGTTTTCCCCAGGCAGCAGGAGTCGCGGGCAGGAGGCCAGCCATCAGCCATCAGAAAGCACGGTCTGGCGTGCCAGTGGATTACAAGACCGCTGCCTCCGCAACATGCTGGAATGTGGCTACACTAAAATACTTCGCAATTCGGTACTAATTCACAGTTTCAGTGTAACACAAAACCAGCCACATCAACATATTCATGGCACAGAGGTGCACGTGTTGAGATATTAATACCATCAGTATCACAAAAGCTACAGTAGTAGGTAGTTACAATAAGTGAAAAAATCTTATAAAAACCATTAAGACCTAATAACTTCTGATCGCATCATGCAATCCAGACAAACAAGATATTGAATGATAGTTTAAGGCATTAGCAATAATCCCTGAAACTCACACATTTTTACGTTTTTCATTTATTTACTTATTACATTTTTTTTATAATTACTTAAATGTGACCTATCATCGGACTGTCCACAGTTAAACAGCAAGTGAACGTAGTATGGGATTTGGCATACCTCTCCCTAGTTAAACATGTCATATATGTCTAGATTATTACTTGATGTCATATTCATGCGATTAAACATTAATTCAGGCTATATTAAACACACTTGTCATTTTTAAATGGTAATTAGAATGTGAATTTGTTACCGCCAATAAAAAGTTCATAAAAACCCGCTTCTACTTTATTGTTTTATAGGTTTTAGCAACTTTTTCTTTGTTATTTTTCGTAAGTCTGCATGTACAAAATTCTTGTTCTGATTGATTATGCTTATGCTTAAACTATTAGTTTTAGAACAATTTGTATTGGCTGATGGTGGCGAGGAGAGAATGACTTTTGGTATAACGTATGTGACGTATTCGTAACATGCATGTTTTGAATGGTGGCTCATTTTTTACATTTCAAGTATGTTGCGAATTTCCGAGGGGTTGCGAAGGTTTAAGAGCGGGAGCGAGCGGCTGTTCTTGGTCATTCTGAGTTGAGTGGGTCCGTCTGTGTCTGTCGGTCAGTTTGTGTGGCTGTGTCTCGGGGCAAAGTACTGCACACCAGGTACTGTAGTCACAGATTTGTAAAAGTAATAGATTTTTGTGGCATGTAGTTGCACGAACATTTTAACATTCATTCGTACTACTGTTATCCTTGAGTGATAGAACTAGTTTTGTTGTGTCCTTCATGTATAGTAGTAGACACATAGACTGTGTCATGAACGAGAGTATTTGTTGCTCAGCCGGCCGGTGTGGCCGAGAGGTTCTAGGCGCTTCAGTATGGAACCGCGCGACCGCTACGGTCGCAGGTTCGAATCCTGCCTCGGGCATGGATGTGTGTGCTGTCCTTAGGTTAGTTAGGTTTAAGTAGTTCTAAGTTCTAGGGGACTGGTGACCTCAGAAGTTAAATGAAGTTAAATCCCATAGTGCTCAGAGCCATTTGAACCATTTGTTGCTCACAGTTCTACTTCTGTCTCTGTCTCTGTCTCTCTCTCTCTCTCTCTCTCTCTCTCTCTCTCTCTCACACACACACACACACACACACACACACAATTCAGTTTTTCTTCTCTATTTTGCCAAATATCCTATCCGGGCAACAGTGAAATATTACATGAACATTTTGCTTTTGAATAAAACACGAAACTGTTTCTTCATATTACATAGTATAACATTGGAACCATATTTCAGTTTATAACAAACAAAGTGGCCACAAATTACGAATGTTCGAACTAATGGAAATATAGAAAGAGGAAACAAGACTAATTTCTACGATTTTTCTGAGGTTCACAGATTGAAACAGAAATGGCCATCTTTCAAGCTGTGGAGGCATGTGTATTCAAATACAGACATATGTAAACAGACAGAATACGGCGCCACGGTCGGCAACCCCTGTATGAGACAACAAGCATCTGGCGCAGTTGTTAGGTCGGTTACTGCTGCTGCAATGGCAGGTTATCAAAATTTAACTGAGTTTGGACGTAGTGTTACAGTCGGCAAACGAGCGATGGGACACAGCATCTCCGAAGTAGCGATGAAGTGCGGACTTTCCCGTACGACCATTTCACAAGTGTACCGTGAATATCATGAATCCGGTAAAACACTAAATCTCTGACTTAGCTGAGACCGGAAAAAGAACAGGACCAACGACGACTGAAGACAATCGTCCATCGAGACAGAAGTGAAACTCTTCCGCAAATTGTGCAGATTTCAATGCTGAGCGATCAACAAGTGTCAGAGTGAGAACCATTCAACGAAACATCATCGATAAGGTCCACTCGCATACCCTTGATGACTGCATTGATGAATGCACGACACAAAGCTTTACGCCTCGCCTTGGCCCGTCAGCATCGACATTGGACTGTTGATGACTGGAAACATGATGCCTGGTCGGACCAGTCTCGTTTCAAATTGTATCGAGCGGATGGACGTGTACAGGTATGGAGACAACCTCATGAATCCATGGACCCTGCATGTCAGCAGGGGACTGTTCAAGCTATTGGAGACTCTGTAATGGTATGGGGCGTGTGGATTTGGAGTGATGTGGGACCCCTGATACTTCTAGATACGACTCTGATAGGTAACACGAACGTAAGCATCCTATCTGACCACCTGCATCCATTCGTGTCCACTGTGCATTCCGACGGGCTTGGGCAATTCCAGCAGGACAATGCGACACCCCACACGTCCAGAAGTGCCACAGAGTGGCTCCAGGAGCACTCTTCCGAGTTCAAACACTTCCGCTGGCCACCAAACTCTCCAGACATGAACATTATTGAGCGTATCTGGGATGCCCTGCAACGTGCTCTTCGGAAGGGATCTCCGCCCCGTCGTACTCTTAAGAATTTATGGACAGCCCAGCAGGATTCATGGTGTCAATTTCCTACAGCACTAATTCAGACATTAGTCGAGTCCATGCCACGTCGTGTTGCAGTGGGGGCTCTACACGATATTAGGCTGGTGTACCAGTTTCTTTGGCTCTTCAGTGAAGAGGTGGCCGATTCCAACTGTGAGTCACTAATATTATGATATTATGGTCATAGGATACTACGTTTTTTTCGTCTTTTGAAGTGCACAATTTTACATTTCTGGGCAGTTATGCAAGTTCCCAATCGCTGGGCCAATCTGAAAGCTTGTCAGGGTCTGAAACAATAGTTATGGAGCTTTTTTCAGACAGTACTTCGTTACACATAACTACATCATTGGCGAAAATGGTAGTACGTTTATTCTTTTATGAAATTCATTACAAAATACACTCCTGGAAATTGAAATAAGAACACCGTGAATTCATTGTCCCAGGAAGGGGAAACTTTATTGACACATTCCTGGGGTCAGATACATCACATGATCACACTGACAGAACCACAGGCACATAGACACAGGCAACAGAGCATGCACAATGTCGGCACTAGTACAGTGTATATCCACCTTTCGCAGCAATGCAGGCTGCTATTCTCCCATGGAGACGATCGTAGAGATGCTGGATGTAGTCCTGTGGAACGGCTTGCCATGCCATTTCCACCTGGCGCCTCAGTTGGACCAGTGTTCGTGCTGGACGTGCAGACCGCGTGAGACGACGCTTCATCCAGTCCCAAACATGCTCAATGGGGGACAGATCCGGAGATCTTGCTGGCCAGGGTAGTTGACTTACACCTTCTAGAGCACGTTGGGTGGCACGGTATACATGCGGACGTGCATTGTCCTGTTGGAACAGCAAGTTCCCTTGCCGGTCTAGGAATGGTAGAACGATGGGTTCGATGACGGTTTGGATGTACCGTGCACTATTCAGTGTCCCCTCGACGATCACCAGTGGTGTACGGCCAGTGTAGGAGATCGCTCCCCACACCATGATGCCGGGTGTTGGCCCTGTGTGCCTCGGTCGTATGCAGTCCTGATTGTGGCGCTCACCTGCACGGCGCCAAACACGCATACGACCATCATTGGCACCAAGGTAGAAGCGACTCTCATCGCTGAAGACGACACGTCTCCATTCGTCCCTCCATTCACGCCTGTCGCGACACCACTGGAGGCGGGCTGCACGATGTTGGGGCGTGAGCGGAAGACGGCCTAACGGTGTGCGGGACCGTAGCCCAGCTTCATGGAGACGGTTGCGAATGGTCCTCGCCGATACCCCAGGAGCAACAGTGTCCCTAATTTGCTGGGAAGTGGCGGTGCGGTCCCCTACGGCACTGCGTAGGATCCTACGGTCTTGGCGTGCATCCGTGCGTCGCTGCGGTCCGGTCCCAGGTCGACGGGCACGTGCACCTTCCGCCGACCACTGGCGACAACATCGATGTACTGTGGAGACCTCACGCCCCACGTGTTGAGCAATTCGGCGGTACGTCCACCCGGCCTCCCGCATGCCCACTATACGCCCTCGCTCAAAGTCCGTCAACTGCACATACGGTTCACGTCCACGCTGTCGCGGCATGCTACCAGTGTTAAAGACTGCGATGGAGCTCCGTATGCCACGGCAAACTGGCTAACACTGACGGCGGTGGTGCACAAATGCTGCGCAGCTAGCGCCATTCGACGGCCAACACCGCGGTTCCTGGTGTGTCCGCTGTGCCGTGCGTGTGATCATTGCTTGTACAGCCCTCTCGCAGTGTCCGGAGCAAGTATGGTGGGTCTGACACACCGGTGTCAATGTGTTCTTTTTTCCATTTCCAGGAGTGTATATTATTTTCAAAGCATCTCTCAGTTCGTGGAATCTTCCTAAAGATTTAAATACTTGCTTTGATTGAGAAAAGCCTCTGTTATTCAGCAACGCCCATTTTCAATAACTTGCGAGCAGACATACGCTACTGGCCATTAAAATTGCTACAGAAAGAATAAATGTAGATGATAAACGGGTATTCATTGCACAAATATATTATACTAGAACTGACATGTGATTATACTTTCACGCACTTTGGGTGCATAGATCCTGAGAAATCAGTACCCAGAACAACCACCTCTGGCCGTAATAACGGCCTTGATACGCCTGGGCATTGAGTCAAACAGAGCTTGGATGGCGTGTACAGGTACAGCTGCCCTTGCAGCTTCAACACGATACCACAGTTCATCAAGAGTAGTGACTGGCGTATTGTGACGACCCAGTTGCTCGGCCACCATTGACTAGACGTTTCCCGTTGGTGAGAGATCTGGAGAATGTGCTGGCCAGAGCAGCAGTCGAACATTTTCCGTATCGAGAAAGGCCCGTACAGGACCTGCAACATGCGGTCGTGCATTATCCTGCTGAAATATAAGGTTTCGCAGGGATCGAATGATGGGTAGAGCCACGGGTCGTAATACATCTGAAATGTAACGTCCACTGTTCAAAGTGCCGTCGATGCGAACAAGAGGTGACCAAGACGTCTAACCAATGGCACCCCATACCATCACGCCAGGTGATACGCCAGTATGGCAATGATGAATACACGCTTCCAATGTGCGTTCACCACGATGTCGCCAAACACGGATGCGACCATCATGATGCTGTAAACAGAACCTGGATTCATCCGAAAAAATGACGTTTTGCCATTCGTGCACCCAGGTTCGTCGTTGAGTACACCATCGCAGGCGCTCGTATCTGCGATGCAGCGTCAAGGGTAACCGCACCCATGGTCTCCGAGCTGCTGCAAACGTTGTCGAACTGTTCGTGCGGATGGTTGTTGTCTTGCAAATGTCCCCATCTGTTGACTCAGGGATCGAGACGTGGCTGCACGATCCGTTACAGCCATGCGGATAAGATGCCTGTCATCTCGACTGCTAGTGATACGAGACCGTTGGGATCCAGCACGGCGTTCCACATTACCCTCCTAAACCCACCGATTCCACATTCTGCTAACAGTCATTGGATCTAGAGCAACGTGAGCAGCAATACGATAAACCGCAATCGCGATAGGCTACAATCCGATCTTTATCAAAATCGGAAACGTGATGGTACGCATTTCTTCTCCTTGCACGAGGCATCACAACAACGTTTTACCAGGCAACGCCGGTCAACTGCTGTTTGTGTATGAGAAATCGGTTGGATACTTTGCTCATGTCAGCACGCTGTAGGTGTCGCCACCTGCGCCAACCTTGTATGAATGCTCTGAAATCTAATCATTTGCATATCACCGCATCTTCTTCCTGTCGGTTAAATTTCGCGTCTGTAGAACGTCATCTTCGTGGTGTATCAATTTTAATGGCCAGTTGTGTAAAAAGCTTAACTACTAAAGTTCAGTTTAAGAGAAGTGTAAAGGATTTAGTTTGTAGCGAACTAGTACTACTATACTGAGGAATTTTTTCTACATCTGAAAGAGGCTGTCTGTTCATATTTCGCGCCAGTCGCATAAGAGTGGCGCTACTAATGCAACTATAAGGATGCAAATGAGTTTTACTTTAAATGAGCGGTGTAACGGTCGTGAGATTGGAGACGGTAAGTTGTTGGTAGTCAGTAGTGCCATTAATTCTACAGAGACACCACTATCAACACCTCACTGAGTTGAACGAGGTCTTGTAATAGGGCTACGAGAAGCTGGATGTTCCCTATGCTGTATTGCAGAAAGACTTGGGGGAATGTAGCCTCTGTACATGATTGCTGGCAGCGGCGGTCGCGAGACGTACGGTCGCAAGAAGACCGGGCTCCGGACGGCCACGTGTCACTACCAAGAGGGAAGACCGCCGTGTTCCGCGTGTGGTTCTCTTGCATCGTAATGCGTCTGCAGCAGCAATTGGAGCAGAAGTTGACACCACAATGACACAGCGAACTGTTACAAATCGGTTATTTCAAGGACAGCTCCGAAGCGGACGCCGTATAGCGTGCATTTCACAGACCGCCATTTGTGAGTTCAGGGGTGTCAAGCGGCAGCACTTTGTAGGGCAGGATCGAGGTCTCTTGTGTTTTCTGATGGAAGTTGGTTCTGCCTCGGTGCCAATGATGGCTGTGACCAAAATGGTACTGAAACAGAGGATGACAGACTAAAGGCCGAAATACTAAATGTCTTTTTCCAAAGCTGTTTCACAGAGGAAGACTACACTGTAGTTGCTTCTCTAGATTGTCGCACTAATGACAAAACGGTAGATATCAAAAGAGATGACAGCGGGATACAAAACCAATTAAAATCGCTCAAAAGAGGAAAGGCCGCTGGACCTGATGGCATACCAGTTTCATTTTACACAGAGTACGCGAAGAAACTTTGCCCCCTTTTTGCAGCGGTGCACCGTAGGTCTCTAGAAGAGCGTAGCGTTCCAAAAGATTGGAAAAGGGCACAGGTCATCCCCGTTTTCAAGAAGGAACGTCGAACAGATGTGCAGAACTATACACATATCTCTAACGTCGATCAGTTGTAGAATTTTGGAACACGTATAAGTTCGAGTATAAAGACTTTTCTGGAGACTAGAAATCTACTCTGTAGGAATCAGCATGGGCCATAGACACGGGTTCCCAGGTAGATGCCGTATTTCTTGACTTCCGCAAGGCGTTCGATACAGTTCCCCAGTCGTTTAATGAACAAAGTAAGAGCAAATGGACTATCAGACCAATTGTGTGATAGGATTGAAGAGTTCCTAGATAACAGAACGCAGCATGTCATTCTCAATGGAGAGAAGTCTTCCGAAGCAAGAGTGATTTTAGGTGTGCCGAAGGGGAGTGTTGTAGGACCGTTGCTATTCACAATATACATAAATGACCTTGTGGATGACATCGGAAGTTCACTGAGGCTTTCTGCGGATGATGCTGTGGTATATCGGGATGTTGTAACAAAGGAAAATTGTACTGAAATGCAGCAGGATCTGCAACGAATTGACGCAAGGTGCACGGAATGGCAATTGAATCTCAATGTAGACAAGTGTAATGTGCTGCGAATGCATAGAAAGATAGATCCCTTATCATTTAGCTACAAAATAACAGGTCAGCAACTGGAAGCAGTTAATTCCATAAATTATCTGGGAGTACGCATTAGGAGTGATTTAAAATGGAATGATCATATAAAGTTGATCGTCGGTAAAGCAGATGCCAGACTGAGATTCATTGGAAGAATCCTAAGGAAATGCAATCCGAAAATAAAGGAAGTAGGTTACAGTACGCTTGTTCGCCCACTGCTTGAATACTGCTCAGCAGTGTGGGATCCGTACCAGATAGGGTTGATAGAAGGGATAGAGAAGATCCAACGGAGAGCAGCGCGCTTCGTTACAGGATCATTTAGTTATCGAGAAAGCGTTACGGAAATGATAGATAAACTCCAGTGGAAGACTCTGCAGGAGTGACGCCTAGTAGCTTGGTACAGGCTTTTGTTGAAGTTTCGAGAACATACCTTCACCGAGGAGTCAAGCAGTACATTGCTCCCTCCTACCTATATCTCGCGAAGAGACCATGAGGACAAAATCTGAGAGATTAGAGCCCACACAGAGGCATACCGACAATCTTTCTTTCCACGAACAATAGGAGACTGGAATAGAAGGGAGAATCGATAGAGGTACTCAAAGTACCCTCCGCCATACACCGTCAGGTGTGGACTTACACCCGGAATTATAGCCTGGGGCGGGATCTCAAATCACAGCAGGAGCACTCTAGTGGTTATCCCACACACCCTGACTGTAAAATTGTACGTCAGTCTGTTGACTGGACCTGTTGTGCTGCCATTCATGAACAGTACTCTAAGGGGTGTTAGCCAACAGGATAACGCCTGCTGATGTACCAACGTCGTAACCCAACATGCTCTACAGAGTGGCTTGCTCGATCACCAGATCTGTCTCGAATAGAGCACATGGACATCATCGGACGAAAACGCCAGTGTCATCCCCAACCAATATTAAATGTCCCCGTATTGGCCGACCAAGTGCAACAGGCATGGAAGTCCATCCCACAGACTGACATCTGGCACCTGTACAACACAAGCATTCACGTTACCATGCTTGCATTTAACATTCTGAAAGTTGCACCAGCTATTAATGTACCCGCATTTCACATTTTTCATTGGTTATCTCGCGCTTACATTAACCCGAGATCTCGCATTGTTAATCGTTTATATATATCGCCTGGACAAATATATTCGCGAAATTTCATTACGCTATAATAATTACTTTTGGGTGTTGCGATTTTTTATCCGTCAGTGTATGTTTAAGATTTTCGGTTTATTGCACATCTATTGAATATCATCTATTGAAATCAAGAGCTCAGATGGAAACACAGTTCTAAGCAAAGAAGGGAAAGCAAAAACGTGGCAGGAGTATATAGAGGGTCTATACAAGGGCGATGTACTTGAGGACAATGTTATGGAAATGGAAGAGGATGTAGATGAAGATGAAATGGGAGATACGATACTGCGTGAAGAGTTTGACAGAGCACTGAAAGACCTGAGTCGAAACAAGGGCCCGGGAGTAGACAACATTCCATTAGAACTACTGATGGCCTTGGGAGAGCCAGTCCTGACAAAACTCTATCACCTGTTGAGCAAGTTGTATGATACAGGCGAAATACCCTCAGACTTCAAGAAGAATATAGTAATTACAATCCCAAAGAAAGCAGGTGTTGACAGATGCGAAAATTACCGAAGCCACGGCTGCAACATACTAAAAAATGGCTCTGAGCACTATGGGACTCAACTGCTGTGGTTATCAGTCCCCTAGAACTTAGAACTACTTAAACCTAACTAACCTAAGGACATCACACACATCCATGCCCGAGGCAGGATTCGAACCTGCGACCGTAGCAGTCCCACGGTTCCGGACTGCGCGCCTAGAACCGCGAGACCACCGCGGCCGGCGCAACATACTAACATGAATTCTTTACAGACGAATGAAAAAACTAGTAGAAGCCGACCTCGGGGAAGATCAGTTTGGATTCCGTAGAAATGTTGGAAAACGTGAGGCAATATTGACCTTACGACTTTTCTTAGAAGAAAGATTAAGGAAAGGCAAACCTACGTTTCTAGCATTTGTAGACTTGGAGAAACCTTTTGACAATGTTGACTGGAATACTCTCTTTCAAATTCTGAAGGTGGCAGGGGTAAAATACAGGGAGCAAAAGGCTATTTGCAATTTGTACAAAAACCAGATGGCAGTTATAAGAGCCGAGGGACATGAAAGGGAAGCAGTGGTTGGGATGGGAGTGAGACAGGGTTGTAGCCTCTCCCCGATGTTATTCAATCTGTATATTGAGCAAGCAGTAAAGGAAACAAAAGAAAAATTCGGAGTAGGTATTAAAATCGATGGAGAAGAAATAAAAATTTTGAGGTTCGCCGATGACATTGCAATTCTGTCAGAGACAGCAAAGCAGCTGGAAGAGCAGCTGAAGGGAATGGACAGTGTCTTGAAAGGAGGATATAAGATGAACATCAACAAAAGCAAAACGAGAATAATGGAATGTGGTCGAATTAAATCGGGTGATGCTGCGAGAATTAGATTAGGAAATGAGACGCTTAAAGTAGTAAATGTGCCTTGCTATTTGGAGAGCAAAATAACTGATGATGGTCGAAGTAGATAGGATACAAAATGTAGTCTGGCAACGGCAAGGAAAGCGTTTCTGAAGAAGAGAAATTTGTTAACATCATATATAGATTTAAGTGTCAGGAAGTCATTTCTGAAAGTATTTGTATGGAGTATAGCCATATATGGAAGTGAAACATGGACGATAAATAGTTTGGACAAGAGGAGAATAGAAGCTTTCAAAATGTGGTGCTACAGAAGAATTCTGAAGATTAGATGGGTAGATCACGTAACTAATGAGGAGGTATTGAACAGAATTGGGGAGAAGAGGAGTTTGTGGCACAACTTGACAAGAAGAAGGGACCGGTTGGTAGGACATGTTCTGAGACATCAATGGATCACAAATTTAGCATTGGAGCGCAGCGTAGAGGGCAAAAATGGTAGAGGGAGACCAAGAGATGAATACACTAAGCAGATTCAGAAGGATGTAGCTTGCACTAATTACTGGTAGATGAAGAAGCTTGCACAGGATAGGGTAGGATGGAGGGCTGCATCAAACCATTCTCAGGACTGAAGACCACAACAACAACAACAACTATTAGGACCAATTCACGTAGGATTTTTGGCAGTGACATTAGCACATCGTTTGTTGTAAATATGTATTACGTATTCTCGTTTTACGACGTGTTGCACAGTGTTGAGTAGCTCCTAAGTACAGAACAAACGATATATCTAACGTAATCCAATCTCAACACACTGACTTCCTTTGCTTTTGCACACTTTTCACCTGTCCGCGCCATCAAAAGCCTCGGAGCCAAGTGTGAGCTTTGCGTGTGCGTACCTCTCTTCTGTTCGTTACTTGTTCTAAGCAAATAGCACGTGTAGCTGTCACCACAGTGGATACACGGGGTAACGAATCCGCATCCTGTGGCGAGACCAGCTGGAGTGCTGCACAGTTTCACCACTCCGTCCGCCTCGAAGGCGCCTCAGGTGCGTTCGCGACGCTTCGTCCCGCCGTGGCGAATGAGCAGAGCTGTACACAGCGAGGATTAATCCCGCTCCGCGCCTAATGGCCGCTCCCCAGACAGCAGTCGAGGCGCTGTCTCGGTGATTAGCGACCAGCCTTCCAAGTTCCTACAAGCGCCACCAGGGGGACGGGGCGTGGCGTGCCTCCCGTCTCCTGGGAACAGCCTCCTGGCGTACAAAACTTCTCTCATCTTCCCTGCTGATCGAGTGTATAGCGGCTGAAACTGATGCTGAGGAATACTCAGTATTGTAGAACACTCAGTATAATGCCGTTTATTGAAACTGAACTACACTTCTCGAACAATCACTACATACACACAAAAACAAATAACTTGTAGACGACCATTCATCAAGAGCGCCGGTGAGGTCCGTCGGAGCTGGTCCTAGCTCGGCGAGGAGGTGGCTTTACTGCTGCTGCGCCGGCCTTATAAAGCCGGCGGAGGCCGGCGGAGTACTCCAACTTTCCCTGTATCTGTTAGGTGACCTCTGCAGAAAAAGGTTCGCATTAGTCTCTAGCAAGTTCTGTTTGTTTTGAAGACTTGTTTTCCTCTTGGTCGCGCCTGCAAGTGCTTGTGTATGTTATATGGTACACAGGGGTGTCTTGAGTGTAGTCTGCCTAGCAGGGGCCGTCTTTGGCAGACGTAACAGATGCTTATCGAGAATCGCTCCCGCCACGCAGCGGATAGCTACTGCAGTGTAACTGGAAATGGCAGCTCACTCCTGTTCACAAAAATGATAAAATGTCTGGTGCAGGGACTTATACACAGTACCGCTAACTCCTCATGGCTTTTGGAGAGCCCGCCATGGCAAAACTCTTCCATCTGGTAAGTAAGATATATGAGACAGGCGAAATACCCTCAGACTTCAAGAAGAAGATAATTACTCCAATCCCAAAGAAAGCAGGTGTTGACAGATGTGAAAATTACCGAATTATCAGTTTAATAAGCCACGGCTGCCAAATACTAACACCAATCATTTACAAAAGAATGGAAAAACTCGTAGAAGCTGACCTTGGAGAAGATCTGTTCGAATTCCGAAGAAATGAAGGAACACGCGAGGCAATACTGGCCCTACGACTTCTCATAAAAGATAGGTTAAGGAAAGGCAAACCTACGTTTATAGCATTTGTATATTTAGAGAAAGTTTTTGATAGTATTGACTGGAATGTTCTCTTTCACATTCTAAAGGTAGCAGGGATAAAATACAGGGAGCGAAAGGCTATTTATAATTTGTACAGAAACCAGATGGTAGTTATAAGAGTCGGGGTTACGAAAGGGAAGCAGTGCTTGTAGCCTATCCCCGCTGTTATTAAATCTGTATAGTCAGCAAGCAGTAAAGGAAACAAAAGAAAAATTTGGCGTAGGAATTAAAGTCCAGGGACGAGACGTAAAACTTTGAGGTTTGCTGATGACTTTGTAATACTGTCAGGGACAGTAAAGGACTTGGAAGAGCCTTTGAACGTATAAGTAGGCTGTTTATGTTTTCTTATTGGCAACGTTACGTAGCGCTCTGTATGAAAATCACAGGCTGTGCTGTGTGCAGTCTGTGGCTAGTTTGCATTGTTGTCTGCCATTGTAGTGTTGGGCAGCGGCAGCTGGATGTTAACAGCGCGTAGCGTTGCGCAGTTGGAGGTGAGCCGCCAGCAGTGGTGGATGTGGGGAGAGAAATGGCGGAGTTTTGAAATTTGTAAGACTGGATGTCATGAACTGCTATGTATATTGTGATTTTTCAACACTATTAAGGTAAATACATTGTTTGTTCTCTATTAAAATCTTTCATTTGCTAACTATGCCTATCAGTAGTTAGTGCCTTCCGTAGTTTGAATCTTTTATTTAGCTGGCAGTAGTGGTGCTCGCTGTATTGTAGTAGTTCGAGTAACGAAGATTTTTGTGAGGTAAGTGATTTTTGAAAGGTGTAGGTTAATGTTAGTCAGGGCTATTCTTTTGTAGGGATTTTTGAAAGTCAGATTGCGTTGCGCTAAAAATATTGTGTGTCAGTTTAAGCACAGTCATGTATAATTGTTCTAAGGAGACTGTGGGGAAGCAGCCTACTCACGCTGTAGTAAATTCACATCAGTCTTTCCATTGTGTGCCAGCCAGTCCGCTGTAACTAGCTCTGACGTCATAAATGTTGCGCAATACATTAAAAATCAAGCAAATAACCTAAAACATTTCTAGCATATCAGGAGTAATACTAAATTAATGTGTGTTGAATATCAGTTCGATAACTTTAGCCATTTTCGAAATTTGGACGTTTTTTGGACGTTTGTCCATAATTACTTGATGCATATTAGTGGTAGGTCGAGAGAGACTACCTGTGGTTTCAGCGTCCGATCGAGTGGAAATGGATTGCCACGTGAGCAAACTGATCAGCTGCAATACACTATAGGTATACAATAAAGGTGCTATCCTGTGCTTTAAATTTTAATGGAGTGAGTATTACTTAAGTTCATACACTAGCAAAGTAAGTAAATACATAATGGCAGACGTGAAACATTATTGATAGCTCAGCATAAATACACTTCAAAGTAAGTAAGTACATAATTGCAGATGTGGAACTGACACAGCAGCAGAGGACCAATAAGTGGATGTAGTAGCCAACTAAACGTAGTGTGTTTTGAACACTCAGAACTGTACTATTACCAAAAGTTACTCACATGTACAAAGAAGCTGAGAAAACTACTAATCAAATATATCTCTAAGAATAAAGTAATAGAAGATGAGTCAGCTAAATAAATAAAATACAAATGTATCAGGAATGTACCGAGCATTGGTTCAGTTTTCCGGCCCAGAAATAATAAATTGAAATTAAATATGATTTATGATTGTATGCCTTGAGCATAAATTTTCTCTAGTACGTGACTAACGGCGTTTTGAGCCATTTGTTTACCGATTTTATGACAATTAAGTAACCACGAGAGGAACTGAAGAAGTTCTGTTAACTTTGTTCCAGCAAAATATTAAAGGATAAAATGTATATATCCCCATTTCATTGTGACCCACCCTTAGATAATAAGTGAACAGAGTCTGAGGCACTCTTTTTGTTTGTTCTACAGGATAAACCAGATAATGGCAGCCTGGTAGCTGCGTGAAAGCGTGGAGTGACTTGGACACAACTCACAGTGACCCCTCCCCTTTCCCCAGGTAATTTAGAGTGAACGTGAAGGACGCACACCATAGCAACTTCCCCTCCTCTACCCTTGTGAATGGAAGTGTAGGACGCCAGCCAAAGCGGCTACAACCACAGCTGTAAAAATTATTTGTGAAATTTCCTTTCAGGTTTAGAAAAGACTGCTAAGATATAATCATCTGTTTATGTATCTTGAATAACTTTTATTTTATTTGAATTCGTGTAGGTAAAAATGTATTTAATGGATTTAAGATTTTCATAATTTTACATATTTTATGTGTTTGTTTATCTAAGGCAATATGTATGCCAAAGTGTTTCATGGACTTTGCTTAAAAATTTGAGTAATAATGTTGCTTAAGAGGCAGTGAACATGCCCGCAATTTAAATAATTAAAGTAGGTAATCAGTTCTCTTTTAATATTTATATATGTTTACAATTCAATTTTAATTTTTCATAGGGATTTAAACTGTACTCTTGCTTCCCTTTTTGTAATTAAATTTTTTTTTCGTTCATTAACATTCAAAAACAAAAAATTTAAGTAGAGGGTGATGTAGGGAAGCAGCCTACTCACGCTGTAGTAAATTCACATCAGTCTTTCCATTGTGTGCCAGCCAGTCCACTGTAACTAGCTCTGACGTCATAAATGTTGCGCAATACATTAAAAATCAAGCAAATAACCTAAAACATTTCTAGCATGTCAGGAGTAATACTAAATTAATGTGTGTTGAATATCAGTTCGATAACTTTAGCCATTTTCAAAATTTGGACGTTTTTCTGTAAAAATCATTGGCGCAACAGAAAAGAGCTAGAGAGTTAAAAATTTATAATTATATTCATTTTTCATAATTATTTAATAAAAACAGTCTTCTGGATCTCACAAATTAAGATTTTAGTGGAAATTCATGATTTTCTGGTTTTCGTCTCAAAACTTAAGGAAGCAAGATAGATTAAGTAGGCTAATAAATAAGGCTAGGATGTTTATATTTAAGTAGAATGGAGATCCGCTATCACCATAAGGATGTGAGAAGTTTCATTTGAATACCTATAAAACTATAGCGATACCATATCTCCAAAGGGCCAGTTCAGAGCTCGTCTACTGCGTGCAGTGTAATTAAATTAATTCTCTCGCCCAAAATATTTAACTTAGCCACATCAAAATTTTATTATGATTACTTACCTGTGTGCTGAATGCACATTTAAATTGAGAGCTTCATCGGCCATCAGCAAAAGAAGCTATGATTTATTCGGTAACTTAAAGTGGTGCATTACTAGCCCAGTGGCTAGTCGGGAGAGCCGATTTGATCAGGCGTTCCCTTAGCCGTCAGCACCGCGGTTTTATGTATAAGAACGCTGCGCGAGGAAGCAAGGCCCCAGTTCTCTCCAGACGCTGAATAGCACGGCATCTGTGTCGGGAGTCGCGTCGCGTCGGTATCATTGCTACAAACAGCCTCGGATGCCGTATTAAGTTACTCGAGATTCGCGTAACCATGAAATCATTTTCGAGTGAAGTATTAATTCTGGGATGACTAATTATCGATCTTCAGTTTGCGTATTGTCGTATTTTCACGTGCCGCCGCGGGACAAACATTCTACCATTATTTAGCGTGGCGTTTGATGAACCTAATCATCAAATTATGGCGAGCATTCATTTAAATATTTAATTTGGACAGTTATAGTGGCATCAGCGCATCAGACTCTGAATTGATCTGTTAGTTAGATTGTGTAGATTCTTTTGTTTTCATCTGTGACTTTCAGAATACAGAAGGTTTTTTTTTCACGACCGTTTTTGATTATAAATCCCAGACAATCTCCTAAATCATCAGAGCTATAAGCTGTAACTATAAGTGTATTCTCAGATGAAGTGGGCACTAGGAATTCTAATTACAGGCTTCACGTTTTGCTAATCATTTTCTGGTTGCCAATATTGTAGTTAGAGAGCCAGTGTTGAGAACGGCGAAAGACAGCATAAATAACATTCTAAATAATAGGAACATTTAACAATAATATTTCCTCACCCGCCGCCGCACATATGGTTAATCGGCCGGGAAATGCAGTGTTTCTACATTCAAACAAATTATATATAACATCAATCATTTCCACCCGCCGCCCCACAGGACGTTTCATATCTCGACCCTTAGCCGTGGATACCTCACTGGAATCTTCTGATTTTTTCTTGTAGTTTGTGTAATTAGTGTAGATTTTGTTTATTGCTGGCGCGTAATTGTAGAGAAAATCTCCTTTGTAGTTGCAGTCTTTCATTGTTGTACAGTAAAACAGTTGTGGCATGCATGTAGATTTGCACCAAGTATTTCGCAGCTGCAATTAACTAGATATTATTGTCAGTGCTATGTTAATGTGTTCTCTTATTTTTTCTCTTCAAATTGTGCTTTTCTGTGTTATCGTGTGAAATATTGTGACAATAATGGCGTGTGAAAAACGTAACACTAGGCTCCAAAGTAAACTGAGAAATAATGGTGACGACGAGCGTAGCTTACCAGCACCACTGTGTAATGAAGTAACAGACATTCAAAGTAGTAATTTGGTAATAGTGCATAGGGAAATGGAGCGGGCGGCAAATAATGGTGTAGACAGTGAAACAAGTAGTGAACAGGGAAGCATTATCGATCGATCGGTCGGCAACAGCTCGCCTCAGGAATCCGTAATGACAGAACACAATATTGCAAATACTGTAGACTCAGGTTTTGGGTCCTCACCGTTTTCTCAAATAAGTCAAGACACATTTTCTGCTCGTCAAAATGTAAATGTTGCCGGTGCAAATGCACTGCCGAAAAGCATAGAGGAACAGATTCCAGACACTAATACATTATTATTGCAATTAATGCAGCAAATGAAACAAAATCAGAGACAAACACAGCAACAGCTAGACACAATGGAACAAAATCTTCAAAAGTTAGACACAATGGAACAAAATCTTCAAAGGTTAGACAGAATGGAACAAAATCTTCAAAAGTTATACACAATGGAACAACACAGGAGACAAACACAGCAACAGCTTCAAAAGTTAGACTAATTGGAACAAACTCTTGAACAAACACGTGAAGATTTAACTACTGAGTTACATAACATTGAATCGAAATGTCAAAAAGCCTGTAATGACGTAAAAACACAAATTTGTGAGCATTTTCAACCTATTTTTTCGCGGCATGAACATGCATTACAGAATCACGAAGCAGCCATAAAAGAACTGCAAATTATTGTTCATGAAAATCATGAGACCTTGCAAGCTAAAATTGACTCAGTTGCATCTACCGATACGGTTACGCAACTTGCAAAAACTCAGGAAAACTTAAAGGCCACAGTAGATACGATTTCAACACAAATGGACACTCTGAAACTTGCTTCAGAAAAACACACAGAGGAAATAATTTCACTATCGGATAAAGTAGCCGAACTTTCAGATCAGTTCACTAACTTATCTACGAAGGTAGATGATAATCTGAATGACTAAAAACCGATAGTCTTTAATGACACAGAAGAGTGCGAACAAATTAGGAAATTCAAACAAAATCAGAATCAGATTAACACGCAACACCAAAGAGAAATCCGGGAAGTACAAGAACAGCTAACACAGGTAATATAAGAATTATGTATTTCAGAGGACATCCGCGCTCCAATACGGGAAGAGGGACATAGAAATACGGAACAGCCACAAAATAATAACACCGGGTACTTCGGAAATTATGCAAGAAATTGGAAAGGTGCACCGAATTTTGAGATGGAACCGCCGACACGACGTAACTTAGACCGATATGCTACTCGCCGACACGAAGATTTTGACTATAAGCTGTTCATTACTACACGTAAATTCAAAACATTTAAGAATTCTGGCAACGACATTCATCCACAAGCATTTGGTTTGGTTGTGGTCTTCAGTCCTGAGACTGGTTTGATGCAGCTCTCCATGCTACTCTATCCTGTGCAAGCTTCTTCATCTCCCAGTACCTACTGCAACCTACACCCTTCTGAATCTGCTTAGTGTATTGATCTCTTGGTCTCCCTCTACGATTTTTACCCTCCACGCTGCCCTCCAATACTAAATTGGTGATCCCTTGATGCCTCAGAACATATCCTACCAACCGATCCCTTCTTCTGGTCAAGTTGTGCCACAAACTTCTCTTCTCCCCAATCCTATTCAATACCTCCTCATTAGTTACGTGATCTACCCACCTTATCTTCAGCATTCTTCTGTAGCACCACATTTCGAAAGCTTCTATTCTCTTCTTGTCCAAACTATTTATCGTCCATGTTTCACTTCCATACATGGCTACACTCCATACAAATACTTTCAGAAACGGCTTCCTCACACTTAAATCTATACTCGATGTTAACAAATTTCTCTTCTTCAGAAACGATTTCCTTGCCATTGCCAGTCTACATTTTATATCCTCTCTACTTCGACCATCATCAGTTATTTTACTCCCTAAATAGCAAAACTCCTTTACTACTTTAAGTGTCTCATTTCCTAATCTAATCCCCTCAGCATCACGCGATTTAATTTGACTACATTCCATTATCCTCGTTTTGCTTTTGTTGATGTTCATCTTATATCCTCCTTTCAAGACACTGTCCATTCCATTCAACTGCTCTTCCAAGTCCTTTGCTGTCTCTGACAGAATTACAATGTCATCGGCGAACCTCAATGTTTTTACTTCTTCTCCATGAATTTTAATACCTACTCCGAATTTTTCTTTTGTTTCCTTTACTGCTTGCTCAATATACAGATTGAATAACATCGGGGAGAGGCTACAACCCTGTCTCACTCCTTTCCCAACCACTGCTTCCCTTTCATGCCCCTCGACTCTAATACCTGCCATCTGGTTTCTGAACAAATTGTAAATAGCCTTTCGCTCCTTGTATTTTACCCCTGCCACCTTCAGAATTTGAAAGAGAGTATTCCAGTTAACGTTGTCAAAAGCTTTCTCTAAGTCTACAAATGCTAGAAACGTAGGTTTGCCTTTTCTTAATCTACCTTCTAAGATAAGTCGTAAGGTTAGTATTGCCTCACGTTTTCAACATTTCTACGGAATCCAAACTGATCTTCCCCGTGGTCGGCTTCTACCAGGTTTTCATTCGTCTGTAAAGAATTCATGTTAGTATTTTGCAGCCGTGGCTTATTAAACTGATAGTTCAGTAATTTTCACATCTGTCAACACCTGCTTTCTTTGGGATTGGAGTAATTATCTTCTTCTTGAAGTCTGAGGGTATTTCGCCTGTCTCAGACATCTTGCTCACCAGATGGTAGTTTTGTCAGGGCTGATTCTCCAAAGGCTACCAGTAGTTCTAATGGAATGTTGTCTACCTCCGGGGCCTTGTTTCGACTTAGGTCTTTCAGTGCTCTGACAAACTCTTCACGCAATGTCATATCTCCCATTTCATCTTCATCTACATCCTCTTCCATTTCCATAATATTGTCCTCAAGTACATCGCCCTTGTATAAACCCTCTATATACTCCTTCCACCTTTCTGCCTTCCCTTCTTTGCTTAGAACTGGGTTGCCATCTGAGCTCTTGATATTCATACAAGTGGTTCTCTTCTCTCCAAAGGTCTTTTTAGTTTTCCTGTAGGCAGTATCTATCTTACCCCTAGTGACACAAGCCTCTACATCCTTACATTTGTCCTCTAGCCATCCCTGCTTAGCCATTTTGCACTTCCTGTCGATCTCATTTTTGAGACGTTTGTATTCCTTTTTGCCTGCTTCATTTACTGCATTTTTATATTTTCTCCTTTCATCAATAAAATTCAATATTTCTTCTGTTACCCAAGGATTTCTATTAGCCCTCGTCTTTTTACCTACTTGATCCTCTGCTGCCTTCACTACTTCATCCCTCAGAGCTACCCATTCTTCTTCTACTGTATTTCTTTCCCCCATTCCTGTCAATTGTTCCCTTATGCTCTCCCTGAAACTCTCTACAACCTCTCGTTCTTTCAGTTTATCCAGGTCCCATCTCCTTAAATTCCCACCTTTTTGCAGTTTCTTCAGTTTCAATCTGCAGTTCATAACCAATAGATTGTGGTCAGAATCCACATCTGCCCCTGGAAATGTCTTACAATTTAAAACCTGGCTCCTAAATCTCTGTCTTACCATTATATAATCTATCTGATACCTTTTAGTATCTCCAGGATTCTTCCAGGTATATAACCTTCTTTTATGATTCTTGAACAAAGTGTTAGCTATGATTAAGTTATGCTCTGTGCAAAATTCTACAAGGCGGCTTCCTCTTTCATTTCTTCCCCCCAAATCCACATTCACCTACTATGTTTCCTTCTCTCCCTTTTCCTACTGACGAATTCCAGTCACCCATGACTATTAAATTTTCGTCTCCCTTCACTACCTGAATAATTTGTTTTATCTCGTCATACATTTCACCAATTTCTTCATCATCTGCAGAACTAGTTGGCATATAAACTTGTACTACTGTAGTAGGCATGGGCTTTGTGTCTATCTTGGCCACAATAATGCGTTCACTATGCTGTTTGTAGTAGCTAACCTGCACTCCTATTTTTTTTTATTCATTATTAAACCTACTCCTGCATTACCCCTATTTGATTTTGTATTTAGAACCCTGTAATCACCTGACCAAAAGTCTTGTTCCTCCTGCCACCGAACTTCACTAATTCCCACTATATCTAACTTTAACCTATCCATTTCCCTTTTTAAATTTTCTAACCTACTTGCCCGATTAAGGGATCTGACATTCCATGCTCCGATCCGTAGAATGCCAGTTTTCTTCCTCCTGATAACGACGTCCTCTTGAGTAGTCCCCGCCCGGAGATCCGAATGGGGGACTATTTTACCTCCGGAATATTTTACCCAAGAGGACGCCATAATCATTTAATCATAAAGTAAAGCTGCATGTAAAGCTGCATGTCCTCGGGAAAAATTACGGCTGTAGTTTCCCCTTGCTTTCAGCCGTTCGCAGTACCAGCACAGCAAGGCCGTTTTGGTTAATGTTACAAGGCCAGATCAGTCAATCATCCAGACTGCTGCCCCTGCAACTACTGAAATGGCTGCTGCCCCTCTTCAGGAACCACATGTTTGTCTGGCCTCTCAACAGATACCCCTCCGTTGTGGTTGCACCTACGGTACGGCTATCTGTATCGCTGAGGCACACAAGCCTCCCCACCAACGGCAAGGTCCATGGTTCATGGGGGAAGATCCACAAGTATGGCTCCATCAATTCTCTCATTGTTTTCCTCCCAAGTGGTAGTTAGAACACAGATTAGAATTTATGTGTGGCTACTTAGAGAATGAACCAGCTGTAAGAATGCGATCTGTCATTCACGATTGTCACAGTGAAGTAGAATTTTATCATGCCTTCCTCTCAGCGTATTGGTCTCAAGCTACACAAGACCGAGTAAAACATAGCATCATAATGATGAAACGTTTCGAACAATCTGAATTTTCCAGTATTGTGAAATATTTTGAAGACATGTTGCACAAGAATCAGTACCTATCAAACCCATACAGCCCCTCAGAACTCATCCGCATTTGCTTAATCAAATTACCCGAACATTTACGACATATTATTTTGGGACGACATTGCAAAGATAACATTGAAGCTTTTCAGGGACTGTTACAAGAATTGGAAATTGACACTGACAATTGCGGAACGCGAAAACAGGAACACAACAATTACAGGTCACATCCGCCGCAATTCCGCGATGAAAGAAATAATAACTGGACACGACAAGGCTATTCTCACAACACAAATCGTGACCAAAACAGACACCACCCGTATGACAACCGTTGGCAGAGTAGTAATAATTACAGGGAAAGATCACCTCTCCACGGTAATGACTATCACACAGACAATTAGAGAAACAGACAATACGGGAACCAAAATAAATATTGTCAAGGGAGACAGAATAACTTTAGACGCAATGGACCAGCGCGCAGTTACGGTTCAGGGAGAAGTTCTCCACCACGTGACCGACAAGAAAGTAACTATGGAATCTACCGACATGACGACAGATGATATGATCGTAACGACAGACCTGAATTGCATCAGAACTGGCGGGATTCAAACAGAGCAGGGCCCTCTCGACAAGGTGAATTTGTAGAAGTTAGGTCTACAAACCCTAATAACGACGCACGCCAACAAAGAGACAATAGGCAATGACTCATACCGGTGGCAGCCACAAAACGTACGTATGAAACTAACGACGCAGCTGCCGTAGCTAGTAATTACGTAAAAATGGAAGACATTAGGGACATCTTACTCCAGGAACACGATGTAAAACATAACAACATTGCATATCCTGTGATTCACATTACAGTAAATGACGTAAAATTCACGGCAGTACTTGACTCTGGCAGTCCCATTTCAGTAATTAGTGAAACAGCCTTTAGCAAATGCAACAAATCGAACGATTGCCCCACACTTCCGTTACTTAAGATTAAATTACAAGGTGCAATCTTTGGAAAAAGTGTAGATGTACGCCAACAAACCAACTTAGAATTCTTTTGTCAAAGCCACAGCTTCTCTATGAGCTTTCTTATTGTTCCATTGTTGTCGACGGAAATTATATTGGGAGTAGACTTTTTGAATGAATACAATCTTAAACTTTCACGATGCTGAAATAAGTTTAGAGAAAGAAGGTAAGTCAATAGCTTTGAAATTTGAAGATTGGCTCTCAAACCATGACGAGGAAATTAATCGGCTTTACCTTCTGTTAGACAACAGTTCGGAATTTTCTACGGAACTAGACACTAACAATCACTCTGCAAGTACTGACAGGGATGATATCGACAGCATATTTGACACTAATGAGTTAATTCAGAATAAAATTCAAATAATTGAGAATTGTAATGACACTGATAGGCAAGACCTTTTTGAGATTTTACAAGCACATTCCACAGTTTTTACTCACAAAACAGGAACAATCATGGGATTTCAATACCAATTTCGTGTCCGTGAGCATACTAAATTTTGTGTTAGACCATACGTAATTCCGGCGCATTATAGGGACCGTGTTAGAACAGAAATACAATCTATGCTTGACGAGGACATTATTGAGCCTGCAGTAAGCTCATACAACAATCCATTACATGTTGTTGAGAAGAAAAATGGATAGATCAGGCTTGTCTTAGATTCGAGACAAATCAATACTATCATTATTGTTGAAACAGACAGGCCGCAAACGTTGGAAGAACTTCTTCAAAATTTTACTGGTGTAAAAGTGTTGTCTTCTATTTATCTCAGATCCAGTTTTTATCAGATCGAACTTCATCCAGAATGTAGAAAATACACAGCTTTTCTTTGTTTCGGCGTTTGTTACCAATTTCGGAAACTTCCTTTTGGTTTGAACATTTCTTTGGCAGCGTTCATTCGCGGGCTAAATTCCATATTACCTGAGTTCTTTAAACGTCACATCACCTTATATGTGGATGATATTCTAATAGCAGAAGCTTCATGGGAACAACATAATCGCATCCTCAACAGTTAGTTACGTATTTTTGCAGAATCTGGAATTACAGTTAACTTGGAAAAGTCTGAATTCGGTAGGTCAAAGGTGAGGTTTTTGGGACATATTATTTCTTCTGAAGGCATTCAGCCGGATCCTGAAAAGTTAGAAGCAATCAGAGCCATTCCAGTTCCATCCACAAAAAGACAAGTCCGCAATTTTCTAGGTCTCGTAAATTTTTACCGTCGTTTTCTGAATATGCAAATTCTAGTTACACCAAAACTTTGTTCTCTCACTGGAAAAAATACTATTTGGAACTGGGACGAACAAGCACAGTTGGAATTCAATTCTTTGAAAGAATCGCTACTTAACGCGCCAATACTAGCTCATCCAAATCTGTCACAGGATTTCTGCCTTAGCACGGATTCTTCTAAAGTCGGTCTTGGTACCCATTTATTTCAAGAAGCCACAGAAAATGACACTACTGTTCAGAAAACCATTGCTTTTGCTAGCCGAATGCTAACAAAATCTGAAAAAAATTATTCCGTTACTGAATTAGAAGCTTTAGCTATCGTTTGGGCATTTAACAAATTCCGTTTCTTTCTTTCTGGTAAGAACGTAGAAGTATACAGTGATCATCGTGCATTACAATTTCTTATGTCTTCAAAATTAAATCATGACAGGTTAAAACGTTGGGCATTGTTTCTGCAAGAATTCCACTTCACAATAGTCTACATTGCCGGCAAGGAGAACATTGTTGCGGACGCACTGTCACGCGCACCGGCTGGGCTTGAGAAAAGTAACACAGAAGGCAACCTCGAAAAAAATTTCAGTATTCTTTACATTCAGAAAGTCGCCTTTGAAAACTTCATCATCACATCTTTAAAGGACATTGCTCATGAACAAGATAAAGATCCGATTTGGAAAGACATCAAAAGTAAATGGCATGAAAAGCCGCACACTCAGATTCGGCATTATTATCTGGTTAGAAACAACATACTCTTCAAACGCTGCACTATGATGACAAGCTATGGGTACTTTGCATTCCTGACGATTTTGTTAATAAGCTCATTTGGTACATTCATTTCAGCTATGCACATTTTGGTCCACGAAAATGTTATCATATTCTTCGGACGACTTGTTATTTTAACAATATGGAAAAGAGAATTCGAAGAGTCTTGTCTATTTGTAAACTCTGTCAAAAGGCGAAACCATCTACTATCTCACATCGTGCTCCGTTGTTTCCTATCATTCCTTCTAAATTAAAAGAATTTGCTGCTGTTGATCTCTTGGGACCGCTTGTCAGAACATCTAATGGATTTTCGTACGTTCTAGTCGCTGTTGAACTTACTTCAAAATTTGTTTCTTTCACACCGTTACGTAAAGCCACTGGACGGTCTGTATCCAATGCCTTTGTTAAAAAATTTTTACATGAAGTTGGACACGTTAGTAAAGTCATTTCAGATAACGGACCTCAATTCAGATCTGGTGTTTGGTCACCCATGCTTCGGAACCATAAAATCAAACCTGTTTTTATTTCATTGTACTCACCACATTGTAACCCATCTGAACGAATTATGAAAGAAATCAATAAGCTTTGCAGACTTTATTGTCACAGAAAGCATCAGCATTGGGACAGATATTTACACTTATTTCAAAATGTGCTGAATGAAATGCCTCGTGACTCCATTGCTTTACCACCTACTCTTGTACTGAAGAATGAAGAACCACCGAATAGAATCAGAGAGCTTGTACCTTTCACGAATACACGTAAACTTCGACACAAGGACATAATTGATTTGGCTATTAAAAATATAAAATCTGCAGCAGACAAAAGGAGAAAACTACACGGTAAAGCAAATGCAAAGAAATTATATATTGGTCAGAAAGTTCTCATTAAAGCTCATTCATTGTCACATAAGAAGAAACACTTGAGTCACAAATTATTTCTAGTTTACAATGGACCTTACAGAATCCGACGTATACCACATGATAATTGCGTTGAAGTTGAAACTCTGCGTACTAGGAAGAGTAAAGGTTTACACCACATTTCATATGTAAAACCGTTTATTGAAAGATAATCTGCTTTTTAACTTAGTCTTTGCCATAAAACTTATTACTTCACGCTACTAGTACAATTTGTCACACTGAGAAACTGTTAACATGCAACAATGTTTTGAAGTTAACTATCCACCCTAGAACCTAGGGAACATTTTTAAACAGAAATTACAAATGCATTGTTGTTGTGAACAGACGACACAGTGTTATTGTGCGTGTACATTCTTGCTTGTTACTTGCACGATTACGTAACGACTATAAGGCTCACATACTTAGAACATATACTGCTAATGAGATTTTAATGCAACATTTTGGTTTACTTGAAAATACATTCTGGATTTAAAGTACTTTCTGTGAGATACCAGATGACACAGTGGTTAGTTTATGTAACAGCTACACGATTTTATCACGACGCTACTAATGAGTGACAATTTACAACGTTGCTTTTGCGGTGTATCTGTTTTATATCTGCACAGTTTTTCTGAATTCTTCTGGAAAGTAAAACATGTTTTAGTAGTAACTTTTGTGGTATAGCTACAATGAGACTGCCTTTTCCGTAGCACAACAATACGTTACAGCACAGTACTTTCTTCATCACGGCAATAAGTGTAATAACTAAGATATCTATACGCAAAGCATTTCACTTTTGTTTATCATGAGGTAAGTACATTGGCTTCTGCAGAACTTAGCTTTCGGACGACAATAACTACGACACTTCCACAGAGATTATTTTACAGCAAGACGCACATTTAGCGCTACAGGACACGTATTTGAGTGATTAATTTTGTACTTAAATCATTTATTTTTAAAAATATTTTAAGTATAATGATACAAAGGTTTTCCGTGATACATTTCATTCCATTGCTGTAATCTGTAACACCTGAGGGTATAATTACATTAATCCTCAGGGGGGTACACGCTTACTTTTTGTACCATGTGTTTGGCAAGCACAAGGAGCCCTAGATAATATGGTATTTGCTTATACAACTTTACACATTGGTACCATATTTCTCTAACACGTAATTACACAGCCATCTGATTATTTAACTGAGAGAGACAAACATTTATTTTACTACATCAGTGACAGATGTTTACGTAATTACACCGTTGGATAATTTCACACTTATGAAATTGTATTTTGTCTGTACTTTGTGAACTGTTCATATTTTTTCGGAACCCTTGTGATACTATGAGAGCTTTGAATGATATGTGGTATGGGATCATGATTTTCAAAGTACGTTTGAGGTAGATGACACTATTTAAATGAGCAGAGAATTTTTTAAGTTTTGAAATTATTGGAGGAAGCCACGACGATTTTGAGAGTTGACTGAGGTGTTATGATGTTATTATTACGATGACTATGTGTATTATGCTGTTGTGGTATGTTTATGATCAATAAGCTGATGCTGTATGAATTATTTGATTATGCTACCTATCTGTTATGATGAAATATTGAAGAAGTGTCGACGAATAAGGTAAGGAATAATGAGTAGTGGTTAGGGACTCTGGTTTGTGAAAAAGGTTATTGGAAACCAAGAATCGGAGTTATGAAATGTATGTAAATGTGTGAATGTATTACAATGCCGATGAAAATTTTTTGGACACTGTTATATCAATAGGATTTTGTTTCTACAGATTTGTAACGCAAATTCTTGACCTGTGAAATTTTTTATGCGAGACTGCCACTGTAGTGGAAACTGCTGTCGTAAATATTTCAGTAAGAAAGGTAAGTGACCTTGACGTAATGGTTTTGGGCGCCCAGCTGAGAGGTAGTCGTCTGACAAAAGAAAGCCATTAGGTGGAGAGAAAAAAAAGGCCATTATCCTCGCTATTGACATTCCTTTGTAGAAAGCATCGCAAATACGACACGCTCATTACTTGGAAAGATACTTACATCTGCACACCTGATTATGACAAGTGTCTATCTACGAGAGTTGAGAGAATTTCTACTAACTTATGAAATGTCACATGACTATGGAATGATATTTTTATGCTTTGGTTTGCGTAATTGCTTATTTCATTTGATATCTGGTTTCCAGCTATGTTGCAGCATTGGTTTTATAAAATAAAATTAAATGCATTTGCTAATGTGAACACTTTCTGTCAACAGATCTATTAAATGATTATTTTATAACTCACATTCTTCAAAAAAGGAGCTCTTGGAATGGAAAGAACAATAAGAAGGGACTAATAACAGTAATTGCATATATAATTTTCTTTTCAAGTACTTGGTAATTTCTTTTGTAGAAGTAGTTGTGGTGCACCACTTTAATTACATGGACATTAAGATGTGTTTATACATTTCCTTTAACTGCATCGTTGTTTTTAGTGTACTATTTTTTCTGCTTGAGCTTTGTCATGCTTAGGTATAAGTTATAGCATTTACTGCTGCTGTTTGCCAGGCATAGTGCTACTAAATTTCACTTTGTATTACTCTGTTAAGCCAGTTTTACTACGGATTTATTTTTCTTGTTTGCTGCGCATTGCCTTATGTTAGTTGTAATATTGCATTTGCTTTGCTAATTTATGCTGCTTGCTTTGCCATTTGTATTTTTTATCATTGCTGTTTGTGATAATTGTTTTCTGCTGCTGCATTGCCTCGTTCCTTAGTTTAGCATCTGAGCTCAGTAGATTTAAGTTAGCTTAAGATGGGGTAGGCTATATAAGAGAACGAGTTGTGATGAATTGGAAGAAATGCATTGAGAAGCTATAAGAAAATGGTTTGGCCAAAAAAGTATTTTGAAAGAGGATATGAACAAAAAGTAGGGTTTAGGGACAACAGGATTAGGTAGGATTTTCTTGGAAATAAATGATGAGGTAAGATAATGGAAAATAAATAACGAGGTAAGAAATACGTGAACATATAAATACAGAAAGCATGCTTGGATAGGATTTTTTTGGTGGAAACAAATGTTGAAATAAGACGAAAGATATATGGAATGACGTTTTGGGTTGGACTGCAGTACCAAATGTTACACTGAAAACAAACCCTGTCCTGTATTTTTGTGTTATTACACTATGTGAATTTGTCTTTTTCCTGTCTTTATGTGTTTAGCTAATAAGATTTATGTTGTAGAATTTTTCAACTACTAAGATATTTTCTTTGTAAAGATATTTAAACATTTTTTGTTTTGTTTTGTTTTAATGCTGATGTGTGAAGTTAATGTTTCAAAAGTTATTCTGATCTTTTATGTATGTACTTACGTCATAATTCCTGTAACACTGATGTATATGTCTATTTCTATTCTTTTGTAAACCATGTATTACTACAAATGTTATCTGTATTGTTATGTTCTTTAATAATGTATTTTGTACCTTTGTTATTGTATTCTTATGTTATAAAATTGTAATTGACACCAGTTCATCAAATTAAGTAACTTGTAAGTTACATTTCACTGCACACATTTCTGTTGGTCATAGTGTATGGACAATATGTGAGAAGTAGGGACTGATAGTGTCTGCAGGTGTGTTAATAATTCTGCAAGGGACTGGATAACAGCATTGCTGGTTCTAAGGACATTTCAAAAAAATTTTTGTGAGTGCACAAGTGGTGGTTCATGGACTTGCTATATTATCCGCAAGACTCTTCGATGGTGATTGTGCACCTGCACAGTCACAACAGATGGCTGCTGGCCATCTCTACAAGGACTACAGTGGGTCTGCATCTTTGATGACCCACCAATACCATTATTTCTACAAGGACTGCAGTGGGTCTGCACCTCTGGTGGCCCACCAATATCCGCAAGACTCTTCAATGGTGATTGTGCACCTGCACAGTCACAACAGATGGCTGCTGGCCATCTCTACAAGGTCTACAGTGGGTCTGCATCTTTGATGACCCACCAATACCATTATTTCTACAAGGATGGCAGTGGGTCTGCACCTCTGGTGGCCCACCAATACCGTAATCTCTTCCAGGACTACAGTGGGTCTGCTCTGTGATGACCTACCTACCAATATTCTTCAAACCTTCGACTGACTCTGCTGTGGGTTTGCTCTGTTGTGGCCCATTACCTGTCTGCATGTCAAGAGTCAGCACTGTCTTTCTGTTGGAAGGACAACACTACTTCTTCAAGACGGCATTGAAATCCACTACTTCCGTGTGCATTTTCTTTTACTGCTCAGCCTTTGAGAAAAACACTGCAATTTTATTGTGATGAATGATCAGGACTGTCTTTATGGACTGTGAGAAAATTTTAGCTTTTGACCAACATTATATCAATAAGTGTGTGCATTTGATATCTTTGTTATTGTAATTAAGAAAAATTTTATCAAATCATCATTGGCCACTGCCCAAAACAATTTGTAAAATTTTTTGTGGGGAGCATGGGGGATATGTAAGTAGGCTGTTTATGTTTTCTTATTGGCAACGTTACGTAGCGCTCTGTATGAAAATCACAGGCTGTGCTGTGTGCAGTCTGTGGCTAGTTTGCGTTGTTGTCTGCCATTGTAGTGTTGGGCAGCGGCAGCTGGATGTTAACAGCGCGTAGCGTTGCGCAGTTGGAGGTGAGCCGCCAGCAGTGGTGGATGTGGGGAGAGAAATGGCGGAGTTTTGAAATTTGTAAGACTGGATGTCATGAACTGCTAAATATATTATGATTTTTCAACACTATTAAGGTAAATACATTGTTTGTTCTTTATTAAAATCTTTCATTTGCTAACTATGCCTATGTAGTTAGTGCTTTCCGTAGTTTGAATCTTTTATTTAGCTGGCAGTAGTGGCGCTCGCTGTATTGTAGTAGTTCGAGTAACGAAGATTTTTGTGAGGTAAGTGATTTTTGAAAGGTATAGGTTAATGTTAGTCAGGGCCATTCTTTTGTAGGGATTTTGGAAAGTCAGATTGCGTTGCGCTAAAAATATTGTGTGTCAGTTTAAGCACAGTCATGTATAATTGTTCAAAGGGGACGTTTCAAACGGAATGGATAGTATCTTGAAAGGAGGATATAAGATTAACTTCAACAAAAGCAAAACTAGCATAATGGATGTATTCGAATTAAATCAGGTGGCTCTGAGGGAATTAGATCAGGAAATGAGACACTTAAAGTAGTACGTGAGATCTACTATTTGGGCAACAAAATAACTGATCATGGTCGAATTAGGGAAGATATAAAATAAAGACAGGAAATGGCAAGAAAAGCGTTTCTGAAGAAGAGACAATCGTTAACATAGAGAATAGATTTAAATGAGAAGAAGTCTTTTCTGAGAGTGTTTGTCTGGAGTGTAGCCATATGTGGAAGTGAAACATGGACGATAAACAGTTTAGACAAGAAGAGAATATAAGCTTTCGGAATGTAGCGCAACAGAAGAATGCTGAAGATTAGATGGGTAGATCAGGTAACTAATGAGGAGGTACTGAATAGAATTGAGGAGAAGAGAAATTTGTCACAACCTGAGTGGAAGAAGGTAGGACACATTCTGATACATCAAGGGATCACCAGTTTAGTGCCAGCCGCTGTGGCAGAGCGGTTCTAGGCGCTTCAGTCGGGAACCGCGCGACCGCTACTGTCGCAGGCTCGAATCCTGCCTCGGGTATGAATATGTGTGATGTCCTTAGGTTAGTTAGGTTTAAGTAGTTTTAAGTTCTAGGAGACTTATGGCCTCAGATGTTAAGTCCCATAGTGCTCAGAGCAATTTATTGACCAATTTAGTACTGGATGGAAGTGTAGTGGGTAAAAAATCGTAGAGGGAGACGAAGAGACGACTTCAGTAGGGAGATTTACAAAGATGTAGGTTGCAGTAGTTCCTCGAAGATGAATAGGCTTGCACAGGATAGAGTAGAATGGAGGGCTGCATCAAACTGGCCTCTCGACTGAAAACCACAACAACAAGAACAACCGCTAACATTCGTATGTTGCATGAAGCTACAGCGTAATCGAAGCTCTAACATTATGACGATCCTGCACAACAAGCTGCTCCCAGTGAACAAGAATGTATACAGAAAAAAACCACTCAAGCAAAACACGGCTTACTTCACTCACACGTAACTTCCTGCGAACAGTGCATGGAAGTTCAAACGTAACTCGGATTCTCGATTCGAAATTGGTGAGTGCCTTCCACGCCTCATGTCGTTCAAGCGCTCCAACTCCGTGCTTTGTGAGAAAAACCGAGCGGTGATGTAATCGTTAGTTCTCGGATGTTCTTGTCTGGGTTGCCTGTACAAGGTTAGGGATTTCATACGTACAGGGTATTGTATAACGACTGTGTTGTCACAAAAGCACTCTAGCTGTAAACTGAGTTGAAATCTCTCGTTTATCACTCAGCAGGTTCAGTTCAGTTCATAGTCATTTCACTGTAAATGACACTATTGCCAAAAAAAGTTACGTAAAATGCGCACGAGAAAATTCACGTCTCTTCTCCTTCACATCCACATATTATCTCTCACTCGGGCGTCCCAGCAACAAACCTGGTGGGCACAGTGCACCGTCAATACACTGCGCATCGCAGTTAAAGGGCCACTATTTCTAAACATCATAATTGGCTCCCATTGCGACGCAGAAGTTTTAATTTGGGCTCAGACGTGCCTGAAACCCTCCTCTGTAATGGTGGAAAAGTCTGGCTCCCTACGATGTCACCCTCCGGCTCGACGATGCTTCGAACAATAAGGTGTCGACACGCGCGGAAGAAAGGCTACAGCTCAGAAGTTCATGTGAGGTGCAGGGTGCGATAGTGATGTCAGACTGGCGCCAACTTTCACCACACTTCTGCCCAATGGCACTGTGGACGTGTCACACTATGGGAAGGTCGTCTCAACGTTCTTCGCCCACGTTTCACTCTTTCTCTTGACGGCTCTGTGACAGAGATTAGAACCGAACGCTCGATTTTGTAATGGGTGGCAGAGTAAAACATTTCAGACTCGCCGCCGCTCAGAATCGTCTGGAGCGTCAATAAAATCACCCTTTACCACTGAGACGTTCATTTACACACATTTCTCCGTCCAAAATGGCAGTTTGCAGTGTGTAGTGCTCTGGAACGACGTTCTTGACAACTCTGGTACCGTGCGCCGCGGAATTTGAATCCGCGCCAGACGTCATGGACGTCGAAGACTCATAGAGGTCTCTGCACCATCGCGCCTTAAGCTGTGGCGGCGCGCGCCTCCTGGCCCGCTTTTAGTGTGAGGGCGCCACAGTGGAACACGTGGTCCCAGTGGCCAATAGCGGCGCCCCCTATAGCATACTTAAGCGCCTGCCTCGCTCTCAACCAGCACTCTAACATCGCGTGCGTCTCAGGACATATCACCTCAGACAGCGTATTGATTTTCGTGTTTCTATTCCAGTAGACGTGGTTGTCTTGTTTGGTTCGTTACTCTGTTGTCTGTTCTTGTTGTGTTCTAACGTCCTCCGTTGGTCATGTTCGTCCTCTCCCGTTGTGTTGTTGTTCGCGGGCCGCTCCGGTTGCCGTTAAAACAACAACGATTGATACTGCCGACATCCTCCAGAAGATTCTACCGTCATCTAAGGACTTTGTGGGGCTGCAACACCATTGGACGTAATCTGACTCCTCTGGAGCGTAGCGTGACCCCAATTTGTGCTCTGGTTTACAGCACCGGTAAGAGACTGTTGAAAGCCATACGACAATATTTGATTGTGATCAGTGGCTGCAGAGAGTGTTTATGCTTGTCCAGCCCTCCATTTCACACACTGCAGTGCGGCGATCAGAGAGCGTTGCATGAATAAAATGGCAGAGGTTGCCTCTAAGACACCACAGTTCGGCAACCTTTATTGAGCACTTGTGCAGAGACAACCCTTGACCGATTCTTAGGTGCCTTTGAATAACAAACCCTTCGACACCCTTTGCTGAGACGCATTATGCTGCTGCTCTAGCGCCTGCTCGTGGACATGTGGAATCTAAGGGATATCGGAGGGGTAGCCTAGAAATCAGTCGAGGATTGTCTACATCTACATCTGCACCTACATTTATACTCCGCAAGCCACCCAACGGTGTGTGGCGGAGGCCACTTTACGTGCTACTGTCATTACCTCCCTTTCCTGTTCCAGTCGCGAATGGTTCGCGGGAAGAACGACTGCAGGAAAGCCTCCGTGCACGCTCGAATCTCTCTAATTTTACATTCGTGATATCCTCGGGAGGTATAAGTAGGGGGAAGTAATATATTCGATACCTCATCCAGAAACGCGCCCTCTCAAAACCTGGACAGCAAGCTACACCGTGATGCAGAGCGCCTGTCTTGCGGAGTCTGCCACTTGCGTTTGATAAACATCTATCAGCTATCACGCTTACCAAATAACCCTGTGACGAAACGCGCCGCTCTTCTTTGGATCTTCTTTATCTCCTCTGGCAACCCGACCTGGTACGGATCTCACGCTGATGAGCAATACTCAAGTATAGGTCGAACAACTGTTTTGTAAGCCACCTCCTTTGTTGATGGACTACATTTTCTAAGGACTCTCCCAATGAATCTCAACCTGGCACCCGCCTTACCAACAATTAATTTTACACTCCTGGAAATTGAAATAAGAACATCGTGAATTCATTGTCCCAGGAAGGGGAAACTTTATTGACACATTCCTGGGGTCAGATACATCACATGATCACACTGACAGAACCACAGGCACATAGACACAGGCAACAGAGCATGCACAATGTCGGCACTAGTACAGTGTATATCCACCTTTCGCAGCAATGCAGGCTGCTATTCTCCCATGGAGACGATCGTAGAGATGCTGGATGTAGTCCTGTGGAACGGCTTGCCATGCCATTTCCACCTGGCGCCTCAGTTGGACCAGCGTTCGTGCTGGACGTGCAGACCGTGTGAGACGACGCTTCATCCAGTCCCAAACATGCTCAATGGGGGAAGCACGTTGGGTGGCACGGGATACATGCGGACGTGCATTGTCCTGTTGGAACAGCAAGTTCCCTTGCCGGTCTAGGAATGGTAGAACGATGGGTTCGATGACGGTTTGGATGTACCGTGCACTATTCAGTGTCCCCTCGACGATCACCAGTGGTGTACGGCCAGTGTAGGAGATCGCTCCCCACACCATGATGCCGGGTGTTGGCCCTGTGAGCCTCGGTCGTATGCAGTCCTGATCGTGGCGCTCACCTGCACGGCGCCAAACACGCATACGACCATCATTGGCACCAAGGCAGAAGCGACTCTCATCGCTGAAGACGACACGTCTCCATTCGTCCCTCCATTCACGCCTGTCGCGACACCACTGGAGGCGGGCTGCACGATGTTGGGGCGTGAGCGGAAGACGGCCTAACGGTGTGCGGGACCGTAGCCCAGCTTCATGGAGACGGTTGCGAATGGTCCTCGCCGATACCCCAGGAGCAACAGTGTCCCTAATTTGCTGGGAAGTGGCGGTGCGGTCCCCTACGGCACTGCGTAGGATCCTACGGTCTTGGCGTGCATCCGTGCGTCGCTGCGGTCCGGTCCCAGGTCGACGGGCACGTGCACCTTCCGCCGACCACTGGCGACAACATCGATGTACTGTGGAGACCTCGCGCCCCACGTGTTGAGCAATTCGGCGGTACGTCCACCTGGCCTCCCGCATGCCCACTATACGCCCTCGCTCAAAGTTCGTCAACTGCACATACGGTTCACGTCCACGCTGTCGCGGCATGCTACCAGTGTTAAAGACTGCGATGGAGCTCCGTATGCCACGGCAAACTGGCTGACACTGACGGCGGCGGTGCACAAATGCTGCGCAGCTAGCGCCACTCGACGGCCAACACCGCGGTTCCTGGTGTGTCCGCTGTGCCGTGCGTGTGATCATTGCTTGTACAGCCCTCTCGCAGTGTCCGGAGCAATTATGGTGGGTCTGACACACCGGTGTCAATGTGTTCTTTTTTCCATTTCCAGGAGTGTGTTTATAATAGTACAGTACACATAATACAGTGTATAATTACGTTCTTTCATAACACTGATAGATCGGAGACATTGTCTATATACACTGTTTTCCAAGATGGCACTACAACTTAAAGTCCTCTATTGAGTAACAACACTTCTCTATTAATAATTGCTTCAGTCTACTCTTTACCATATTTAGATTTACTTTCTTGAGTTCACAGGGTAGTGCATTGTAGAAAATTGCTCCCATCATGTGCGGGCTGTGGTCCGTTGCCTTTTTGTTGGGCACAATTCTATGAAAATTTTCCCTTTCCCGTGTATCATAGTTGTGTACACTACTGTTTCTCATATTAAATTCAGGATTTTGTTTCACGAACATGACGGTCTGCAGTATGTGGTGTCACAGCCAGACACCACACGTGCTAGGTGGTAGCTTAAATCGGCCGCGGTCCTGTAGTACATGTCGGACCCGCGTGTCGCCACTGTGTGATCGCAAACCTAGCGCCACCACAAGGCAGGTCTCGAGAGACTGACTCGAACTCAGCCCAGTTGTACGGACGACAGAGCTAGCGACTAGACGTACGAAGCCTTTCTCTCTCATTAGCCGAGAGACAGAATAGCCTTCAGCTAAGTTAATGGCTACGAACTAGCAAGGCGCCATTAGCCTTACAGTGATTGTAATTAAAGTCTCCTTTGTGCGATGTACCACAATGATTGATTAAAGATAAGTATTATACCAGCTATGTACTTTTCTTCATAGCATTAACTACGTATCCTGTTCCAGTACTTCACGCCCGTCTGCGTTAGTCTAGCGTGCCTTTTAAGCCACCTCTATCTACAAGGTGTTGGCCCAGCTGCCGACACATCACATGGCGACGAGGATGGGATACGAACCCACGCGTGCAAAGCACATTGGATTAGCAATATTTACAAAGTATTTGTGCGTCGGTCCCTACTGCTGCGAACTCTCTGGACGATATTGTGATCTCCGGAAAGACAGAAGCCGAACATTTGCAAAATCTCCTAACATTATTTCAGGTCTTGCGACAAAATGGTCTTCGCTTGAGGAAGGACAAATGTGTGTTTTTTGCTCGGGATTTACCCTACCTGGGCCATGTCCTCAATGCCCAAGGAATACATCCGAGTCCAGAGCACCTCCGTGCCATACAGGATTTGCCGTCACCGCAGAACTTGAAACAGCTGCAAAGTGTGTTGGGGAAAATTAATTACTACCATAAATATGTTCCCCATGCCTCTTCCATTTCAGCTCCGCTTCATCGCGTACGCCGTAAAGGTGTTCCGTTCGTCTGGACGACGGAATGCGAACGCGCCTTTCGCCAGTTGAAATCGGCGTTGCTTTCACATACTTGCCTTACGCCGTTCGATCCCCAGAAACCCCTTTTGTTGATGGTAGATGCATCGGATTTCGGGATCGGTGCTGTGCTTGCGCACAAAGATGGATCGCATGATCGCCCTATTGCCTTTGCGTCAAAATTGCTCTCATCTGCGCAAAGAAATTCTTCACAGATAGAGAAAGAGGCTTTAGCTCTCGTGTTTGGTGTTACTAAGTTTCACGATTTCTTGTATGGTCGTCACTTTACCATCATCACGGACCACAAACCTTTGACATCGCTTTTTCATCCGAACAAGCCGGTACCTCCGCGTACGGCGCAGAAATTCATTCGCTGGTCTCTTTTCCTCTCGCAGTACCGCTACGATATCTTGTATCGGTCCACTGCTAAGCACGGAAACGCTGATGCGTTGTCCCGTTTGCCTGTTGCTGAGGATAAAGCATTCGATTCTTCCGAACTTGCTTGCATGTTCATTGATGCGGAAACCGATGACGTGGTCGCATCGTTTCCGATTGATTTTCGTCGTGTCGCTACAGCCACGGCTGCTGACCCTGTCCTTGCTCCCGTTTTGCGTTTTGTTGCTACGCAATGGCCCTTGTCCAAGTCACGGATCGAGGATCCGCTGGTTCGTCGATTTTTTGCTCACAAGGAGAGACTTTTTGTATGACGTGGTGTTTTGTTGTTGCGTTCTGATAATGATCAGTCCCGAGTCGTGGTCCCACGTTCGTTACAGTCCTCTGTCTTACGGCTTCTTCACCACGGACATTGGGGTATAGTGCGTACGAAACAACTTGCTCGTCAGCACTGTACTTGGTTCGGAATCGATGCTGCGATTACGAATATGTGCTCCTCTTGCGTGGCGTGTGCCGAACAACAATCCGCACCGCCGCGGAAATTCTTTGCATGGCCGAAAGCCACTTCCCCTTGGCAACGCTTGCACATCGATTTTGCTGGTCCATTCTGGAATGCTCGTTGGTTGGTTGTGGTCGATGCTTTCAGTAATTTTCCTTTTGTTGTCCGGATGTCTTCCACGACGTCTTCTGCCACAATCCAAGCCTTGTCTGCTATCTTTTGCATTGAAGGTCTTCCGCAGACTATTGTTTCCGACAATGGCCCACAATTCATGTCCGCAGAATTTCAGTCCTTCTGCAAGGCCAATGGTATTCAACATCTGACGTCCGCGCCGTTTTCGCCTCAGTCAAACGGTGCCGTGGAACGATTGGTCCGGACTTTCAAGTCACAGATGTTGAAATTGAAAGAGTCGCATTCTCGGGAGGATGCATTATTGCTCTTTTTGTCCTCGTATCGCTCTCAGCCCCGCGATGGTCGCTCGCCGGCTGAGTTGCTCCATGGTCGTTCTCGTCGAACCTTGATGTCTTTGCTGCATCCGCCGCATCAGGTTCCTGTGCAGCGGCAGACTCCTGCTTTTGCTCCTGGCGACGTTGTCTTCTATCGCACCTATCGCGGTTCACGGCGTTGGCTCGCAGGGCGCATTCTTCGCTGCCTCGGCCGCGCGATGTATTTGGTTTTGGGGGCCTCTGGTGAGGTGCGTCGGCATCTCAATCAGCTGCGCTTCTGTCGTCGCCCGGGTTCTGCCGCTCCCCGTCTGCTTTCAGCGACGGAGCCGTCCGGTCAGCACTCTGGGGACCCATCTACTGGCTCGCCTCATCCCCAGGTGTTACCGACGCTGCCTTCCGTTTTGCCTCATGGCGTCGCGCCGCCGCCGCAGCCGCCGCAGCCGCCTCCGGCGCCGCCCGCAGTGGACGCTTCGCTGCAGCCGCCACGCGCCTCCCTGGGTCACGCGCCGCCGATCGCTTCCCGTGACCAGCTGTCCTCCGCCATGGACCTCTTGCCCGCTCCGGACCAGATGTTGTCATCGCGCGTTGGATTCTCCGACCACATGGAGGTCGACCCTGCGGCCCCTCCTGTCTCTTTACGGGCGCATACACCGCATGTTGACGTGCACCCTGGACTAGGTTTTCAGGCGTTTCCTAGCTCCCCTCGGACCGAATGGCCGGGTGCGGGTGGCACAGCCTCGCTTGTTGTTAGGCTCCCCACCTCATCGCATACGTCAACATGGGGTCCTCCCCACGGCGGGCGGAAGCCTTATCTCACGACCGTTCGCCGATTTGCGGGGGAGGAATGTGGTGTCACAGCCAGACACCACACGTGCTAGGTGGTAGCTTAAATCGGCCGCGGTCCTGTAGTACATGTCGGACCCGCGTGTCGCCACTGTGTGATCGCAAACCTAGCGCCACCACAAGGCAGGTCTCGAGAGACTGACTCGAACTCAGCCCAGTTGTACGGACGACAGAGCTAGCGACTAGACGTACGAAGCCTTTCTCTCTCATTAGCCGAGAGACAGAATAGCCTTCAGCTAAGTTAATGGCTACGAACTAGCAAGGCGCCATTAGCCTTACAGTGATTGTAATTAAAGTCTCCTTTGTGCGATGTACCACAATGATTGATTAAAGATAAGTATTATACCAGCTACGTACTTTTCTTCATAGCATTAATTACGTATCCTGTTCCAGTACTTCACGCCCGTCTGCGTTAGTCTAGCGTGCCTTTTAAGCCACCTCTATCTACAAGGTGTTGGCCCAGCTGCCGACACATCACAGTATATACATGGAGCACACCGTAAGAAATTTATATTTTCTAAAGATGTCTCTACAAGGCTCTCTCTTCTTTATCTTGGCTACCATTCTTACTGTCATTTTTGTAATCTAAAAAGTCTATCTATATGAACTGCTGATGCCCCATCCCATATCTCAATACCATACTGAAGGTGCGGATGAAGTAACCCAAAATATATTTGCCTTATAGTATCATGGTCCAAGAAGGCTGAGACCCGTTTCAGTAGATACGCATTTCTACTTATTTTCTTGCAAATATGATCTACATGTTCTTTCCATGATAAGTGTCCATCAACAACGATGCCCAAAAATTTATGTGACCCAATGGGGATATAGATACAGTATCAGTTATGGCAGCATTATAACTGTCGATGAACTTCATTATTACCGTTTTGTTTTTTATTTACAAGAAGCTTGTTTGCTGTAAGGTATGCAGACAGAGTATTGAAACTGATCTCGGTACTGTTAGCTGCAGACTGCATATCACTGCCACAGCTGATGAAGGATATGTCATCGGCATAGCTTACAACCATGCAATTTTGGGGTTCAAATAAGTTATTTACATATACAAGGAACAGAAAAGGCCCTAGTATGCTTCCTTGAGGCACGCCACATAGAAGTGTCTTGAAGTTTGATTTGGTTGTTAGGAGCTGCTCATTATTTTGACAAGTTAGCTTTACACACTGTTTCCTGTCTTTCAAATAGGAACTAAGTATTTTCAAGGCTAGTCCTCTCAACCTGTACTCTTCTAACTTACACAGAAAAATGCTATGATTCACAGTATCGAAGGCTTTACTCGTATCTAGGAAAGTACCTATTACCTTGTCACTTTTGTCCAGCTTATTTAATATTCCATGTATAAAAGATGCTACTGCTGTTGTAGTAGATCTCCCTTTTCTAAATCCAAGTTGTAGGTTGTTTAACAGATTGTGTTTGGTGAAATATTCTCTAACAATTTGCCTAGCTTGATGATTAGCCTTTCCTGTCGCCTGCGAGGAGGGTTGTTGCTGCCTTGGGTTGCGTGCTGCTGGTTCCGGACACGGCTGTCTGCGGTCGTCCGCTGCATTATTGCCGCCTGCTGTACCCGACGCAAGCCATATCGGACGTCCAGCGAAAAGTTAAGTGAATTTGTCCGTGACTGCAGATCTGAAAGCATTGCTGTAGTGCTTTAAAATATATCGAACATTTTTACATTACTGGCCATTAAGATAGCTACACCAAGAAGAAATACAGATGATAAACGGGTATTCATTGGACAGATATATTATACTAGAACTGACATGTGATTACATTTTCAAGCAATTTGAGTGCATAGATCCTGAGAAATCAGTACCCAGAACAACCACCTCTGGCCGTAATAACGGCCTTGATACGCCTGGGCATTCAGTCAAACAGAGCTTGGATGGCGTGTACACGGATAGCTGCCCATGCAGCTTTAACACGATGCCGCAGTTCATCAAGAGTGGTGACTGGCGTATTGTGAATAGCCAGTTGCTCGGCCACCATTGACCAGTCGTTTTCAGTTGGTGAGAGATCTGGAGAATGTGCTGGCCAGGGCAGCAGTCGAACATTTTCTGTATCCAGAAAGGCCCGTATAGGACCTGCAACATGCGGTGGTGCATTATCCTGATGAAATGTACGGTTTCGCAGGACTCGAATGAAGGGTAGAGCCACGGGTCGTAACACATCTGAAATGTAACGTCCACTGTTCGATGTACCGTGAATGCGAACAAGATGTGACCGAGACATGTAACCATTGGCACCTCATACCATCACGCCGGGTGATACGCCAGTATTGCGATGACGAATACACGCTTCCAATGTGCGTTCGCCGCGGTGTCGTCAAACACGGATGCGACCATCGTGATGCTGTAAACAGAACCTGGATTCATCTGAAAAAATGACATTTTGCCATTCGTGCACCCAGGTTCGTCGTTGAGTACACTATCGCAGCCGCTCCTGTCTGTGATGCAGCGTCAAGGGTAACCGCAGCCATGGTCTCCGAGCTGATAGTCCATGCTGCTGCAAACGTCGTCGAACTGTTCGTGCAGATGGTTGCTGTCTAGCAAACGTCCCCATCTGTTGACTCAGGGATCGAGACGTGGCTGCACGATCCACTACAGTCATGCGCATAAGACGCCTGTCATCTCGACTGCTAGTGATACGAGGCCGTTGGGATCCAGCACGGCGTTCCGTGTTACCCTCCTGAACCCATGTGCTGCCCCTGAGTTAAAATTCGCTCATATTTTATCAGCACAAAATGTACGTAGCCTCAAAATGCGCAAAGAGGTTGGATAATAAATATATAAATTTTATTTGTTAAAAGGAATTCTGTTATATGTTACAGAGCGCACGACAAGGTGGTGGGTTTGGCTGCCGATCGCGGTACAACAGCGACCTGGCGTCTAAAGAACAAAGAATGCAGAAGGCCAAAGAAGAGTTAATCATTTAAAACAACAATGATGTAAAATAGTAAGAATTTTAGTAGTATGTCCGAAGTAGGTCTGAAGTAGACACAGAGTTCGTCGTTTGTTCATGATTAGGACACTAGTTCGGCGTTTGACGCTTAATTAATATTATATCTTGCAGTAGGAGAATTTATGATCTGACTTACGTATTTGCATCGATACGCAAGGAAAGGAAAATTAGCAACATAATATTGGATTCTATCCTGATTGGAAAGTTTGAAATTTGTCACCACTTACGTAAGGCTCATGTTTTTGTTTAACTCTGAAGAAGATAAGCCTGTTTTCACTTAAGGTGAGTGAACAACCATATAAAGTTCGTTGTAAAAAAAGGGAATAATTTTCGGTCGGAGATTGTTCTTATGTCGATTGAAATGGGAAGTTTTGAAGCTAGATGCTTCCAAATGGTTTATAAATTAAGGACTGAGCTGTCCTAGAAAGTTCAACAGAGGTTCAGTGTAGTATCTGAAGTTAATTTCAGAATAAATTTTGTTTGGGTTGAAAAGTGACGCAGGTGATTTTGGTTGAATTTTCGTTGTCTTCGGGTTAGTAGTTCCATATTGTAAAATACGCGAACCTATCAATTGATGAGAAAGTGACGACAACCGTATGTAAAGCCTCTGTCGTATATTGATTTATTTTGATGATAGGTGTCGGTATATGTATGGTATATTTTTTGTTGGTTGTGACTACTAACCCCTGTGGAGAGTGTAAACGATTGTGTGATTAAATCCTGGTCATTTCACCTAAAGAATTTATACTATTTTAATAGTTGTTCTTCCCATTTCATACTGAAATAAGCAATTGCGAGTTCAATAACTATGAGCACTTACGGTGATGACATTACTATTGGATAGTAGGTAAAGTGAACAATTACCGGACATACTAAAAAAAAATTCTTATTCTACATTGCTGGAAAAAGATATTTTAAAAAGGGTTAGTAACCACGAATGTCCAACGCCCGAAGAGGTTGAGTCTTGTACATTATTTCATACAGGGACAAAAGAGGCGGTGGAGCTTAGTGATTTGTTTTTCTTTATTTTTGATTTATTATTCAATACCGAAAATAGGGATTTTTAAAAATCTTTTCCACCAAAAGATTATATAACAAAAAACTATTTTATCCAATGTTGAAACATAAAAGACTGAAATATTGTGTAACGTTCCTCAAGGACAATAAATTAACGTTCATCGTTAAATTAAAATCAAAGATCCACTGGTGTCCGAACTTATTGTGTAGTTAGTCAATACTACTTATATTCTTGTGTTAATGCCACTGAGCATTTTAAATGTAGAAACAATAATACAAATGCTTCTGAAGAGAAATATTTAGTAACGTTTTTCTCTAAAGTGAAAAGAAAAGCGTAAGATTGAATTTTGACAGTTACGATATAAAGTTTAAGCTGTCAGAGAGGTTAACTGCCTCTGGTAGCAAAGATATATTTTATCACATCGAAACAATACGCAAACAGTAGTCATTTGTCTATCAGATCAGCTGATCGCAAATAGGCGTTTTTGTGTCGTTAATTTTCTTTAACGTTGATTTAACAATCTGATGGAGATAACGATTTCTTTTATTATCTAAAGAAATATCTTTTTATATTAATCCTCTTCAAATACTGGGCACAGACATAGGAGTGTTTTATCGTAAGCAAACATGACTTACAGACTGCAATACTCGGGTACGTAATATTTTGTGCGTCTATACACTGAGAGTTCCACTAGTATCTATATTGGCATTTATTTGAGCGGAAGTTATAAGTAGGGCAGTAATTTGTGAATTTGTGATTTGCTGACTTGGAATTACAACGTTGTGAGTTTTTATTTGGGTGTTGAATTGAGGCAGAGCTGGACATCTTCTGAAAAGAAAAAAAAAACTATTTTATCCAATGTGTCAGTGTCAGATTAATTTTGTTGCATATAACGTACGCGTACAGGTTGCCTACTCTTTTCAACATTAACTGCCTAAATAAAACTGTGGTGTTACATTACTGAAGGAAGTTGTTGTTACCAAAGTATAGGCCCAACGAACATACATTAGTTTAGAGAATCCATCTCTAAAGATTCTCTGTAGTGTACTCAGAAGTTTTCCATATTCTGCTAACAGTCATTGTATCTCGAGCAACGCGAGCAGCATTGTCGCGATACGATAAACCGTAATTGCAATAGGCTACAATCCGACCTTTATCAAAGTCGTAAACGTGATGGTACGCATTTCTCCTTACACGAGGCACCACAACAACGTTCCACCAGGCAACGCCGGTCAACTGCTGTTTGTGTATGATAAATCGGTTGGAAACTTTCCTCATGTCAGCACGTTGTAGGTGTCATCACCGGCGCCAGCCTTGTGTGAATGCTCTGAAAAGCTAATCATTTGCATATCACAGCATCCTCTTCCTGTCGGTTAAATTTCGCGTCTGTAGTACATGATCTTCGTGGTGTAGCAATTTTAATGGCCAGTAGTGTATTTATCTTATGCCATAATAAACTTCCTGTGGTGTGAATGCGTTCTGTGGATCCACTATTGGGTCTCTTGCTGAAACCTTGGGTGTATAAGTTCTCAAGATGTTCAGAGTGATATGCTATGTAATAAGCCTTGCATGTAGGAACCATTTATTTAGTGAGGTGTGTAAGTCTTCTTTTACCATAAAATGTGTATGCTTCATTGTATTACCACAATTAATCCATGATTCAGTATTTTTCATTGAAAATAGATGCACATAGTTGTTAAAACTGATTTTGTGCCTTCATCTATCAGCTAAGTGATAATACCTGTTGCACAGTGTATTTATATTTGGAAGTTGTTTAGCTGTGTCTACATGGTCGTCATGAAAATAAAATCGTCATGACTTCAGTTTGCGTTAGGACGTTCAAACTGCAGGGTTGGCCGCGGGGCGTGATGGGAATTAGTATGCGCATGCGCACGGGCTTTGTTGTTATCGGCCATTTGCACGTGAAAATGTCACGGTACAGTGTGCCTGAGCATATAGAGCTTGTGAAGGCCTACTGTGCGAGCAGTAACAGCCGAACTGCGGCTCGAAGGAAGTTTGCGACCGAGTTCAAGCTAAGGACAACCGGTCCAAGTGCGCTAACAATCAAGAATTTGATTTGTAAGTTTGAGAGAACGGGTAGTGTTCGTGCTGACAGTGTTGGCAATGTCGGTCGTCCAAAAAGGGTGAAAACGTCGAGAAGATACTCGCTGTGTTTCAAACCACCCCCAGGAAATCGATCAGACGAGACGTAGAACAGGCGGAAACCAGCCGGGAGACATTGGGAGAAATTGTTGTTGAAGATCTGAATCTCTCCCCACACAAAATTCAAATGCGTCAGCCATTAAGCCCCCGGGGCCATGGAACATTAATCTTAGTATATATATATATATATATATATATATATATATATATATATATATATATATATATATATATATATAGTGGCTCACCAGCCACTTGACCATCTTCTTCTTCTGTGCGAATGCACAAACAGTGCCCGAACTCTTAGGGGATACGGCAACGCGCCGCGAGTAATGAGTATAATGGGCGGAGGCACTACGAATGTAGTGCGGGACAATACGTTGAGAATGTGGGTTTCGCGGGAGGCGTGCCAGAGATAAATCCCTGCAGTCGCGCTATGCTCTGTGCCCTCAGTGGCTCAGATGGATAGAGCGTCTGCCATGTAAGCAGGAGATCCCGGGTTCGAGTCCCGGTCCGGGCACACATTTTCATCTGTCCGCCTTGACGTATGTCAACGCCTGTAAGTAGCTAAGGGTGTTAATTTCATTCTAATGAGCTGCATGGTCACCGATGGTATCTGTTCTTTCAGACATGTCAGAAAGAACAGATACCATCTTAGTATACGTATATACCATTACAATGTATCCCTACGACACTGAAATCGGTAAAACGGCTTAGGAATGGGACTTTCTTATTTGAAACAAGCACAGCTAAACCATCTACATGCTTCAGTTAGTTAGAGGAATTCTCTGTTGCTGCAGAAAAAGATATATTTCCCAGAACTCGAGCAGAGGGGTAGTCTTTTGCCGTGATATCATGACTGTAGATACGAAGGAATTGGCGATGGAATGGTCTGATGAGAAGTAACTGAGGTACGAAACACGATGAAGCGCATCAACGGCGGGCTTCAGAAAACTGATTCATTTGTACGCCCTATCTTAGAATACTGCAGAAATGTGTGGTATACGCACTGAATAGGACTCATACAAAGAACGGTTGTACGTATGGCCGCAGGTTTACTTGAATCGCGGGAGGGCTTCACAGAAACGATGACACACCTGCATTGGCAGACTTCTGAAGATAGACTTCAAAAATGGTTCAAATGGCTCTGAGCACTATGGGACTTAACATCTGTGGTCATCAGTCCCCTAGAACGTAGAACTACTTAAACCTAACTAACCTAAGGACATCACACACATCCATGCCCGAGGTAGGATTCGAACCTGCGACCGTAGCAGTCGCGCGGTTCCGGACTGAGCGCCTAGAACCGCTAGACCACCGCGGCCGGCGAAGATAGACTTCCCAACACAGCATACATACCGCGAGACGAAAAACTGGAACAGGTCAGTGTTCAGAACTCTCAGTAATATCATACAGATACTGAAAATAAATTTACTACAACGCCGTTGAGTATCAAAATCGGGAAAGAAACCCTAATGTGGTTAACGTGATTAGCTTAAAGAAGTAAGTTGTTGGCTGCCGGTGTTGCTTCAGAATGAAGGAGCAGCGAATGCGTCCAGTTTGGACAGCGTTCGCAGCTGGCTGCTCAACACAGAAAGTCGGATCCATTAGGGTAATCACTAACTGCATTGGCAGCAATGACGGCCGCCGATGCGGATACGATATTAATTTTGCCGGACAGGGTAATTGATGGGGCGTCACAGCCGTTAACGAGCACGTGTTTTGTCATAAAACTCCATTAGCAAATACATCACTTTACGTGACAGCAGCAAAAACCTTCCGCAGTTCACCGCCGGCCTTCATTTCAGCAACTATTTTCTTTGTTTTAACGTAACCCAGTTTTTTTCTGACGCACACAAGGTATCTCATCAGAAGTGTCCGGACACCTCTATGTAATATGGAACTGACGGGTGGATGACACGAGAGACAAGCATTCCAGCATAAAATGAAGCGGTGAGTGAGTCGTCAGTCGAGAAGCAGAAACACCAGAATAAAATGATGATTAAATCGACACCCTAGCTGCAAACAGGCGCTGATTACATCATTGGGGACATGTTGAAAATGTGTGCCCCGATCGGGACTCGAACCCGGGAAGTCCTGCTTAGAAGGCAGACGCTCCACCCATCTTTTTTTTTCGTTGATCTTATTTTGTTCTATATTGTTCGTTGAATTTGTTCGTGGCCGACGTCCGATGACACTCGCTCAGGTTGTTCGTTGATCCGTTCACTCAGTTTTTTCATTACAGAGGGTAGCTAAACCCTCTGACCGAACACGCTGAGCTACCATGCTGGATCCATCTGAGCCATCGAGGGCACAGAGGATAGTGCGCCTGCAGGGACTTAGCCCTTCCACGCTCCCCGTGAGACCCACATTCCCAACATGTCCAAACCACTACATTCGTAGTGCGCCTAATAGACGTTTGCCCATCACGTTCATTACTCGTGGCAGATTAATCTACCAAGTCCCGTACGAGTTGGGGCGTAGCGTGTGCGTTCGCACAAGATGGTCAATGGTCGGGTAGCCATGTTTTAACTATATATGAAGGTAGTATCTGTTCCCAGAAGAACAGATACCATTGATGATCGTACAGCTTCTCTAGAATGAAATACCTTCATATATACACTACTGGCCATTAAAATTGCTACACCAAGAAGAAATGCAGATGATAAACGGGTATTCATTGGACAAATGTATTATACAAGAACTGACCTGTGATTATATTTTCACGCAGTTTTGCTGCATAGATCCTGAGAAATCAGTACCCACAACAACCACCTCTGGCCGTAATAACGGCATTGAAACGTCTGTGCATTGAGTCAAATAGAGCTTGGATGGCGTGTACAGGTACAGCTGCCCATCCAGATTCATCACAATACCACGGTTCATCAAGAGTAGTGACTGGCGTATTGTGACGACCCAGTTGCTCGGCCACCATTGACCAGACGTTTTCAATTGGTGAGAAATCTGGAGAATGTGCAGGCCAGGGCAGCAGCCGAACATTTTCCGTATCCAGAAAGGCCCGTACAGGACCTGCAACATGCGGTCGTGCATTATCCTGCTGAAATGTAGGGTTTCGCAGGGATCGAATGATGGGTAGAGCCACGGGTCGTAACACATCTGAAATGTAACGTCCACCGTTCAAAGTGCCGTTAATGCGAACAAGAGGTAACCGAGACGTGTATCACGTCAGGTGATACGCCAGTATGGCGATGACGAATACACGCTTCCAATGTGAGCTCACCGCGATGTCGCCAAACACGGATGCGACCATCATGATGCTGTAAACAGAACCTGGATTCATCCAAAAAAATGACGTTTTACCATTCGTGCACCCAGGTTCGTCGTTGAGTACACCATCGCAGGCGCTCATGTATGTGATGCAGCATAAAGGGTAACCGCCGCCATGGTCTCCGAGCTGACAGTCCATGCTGCTGCAAACGTCGTCGAACTGTTCGTGCAGATGGTTGTTGTCTTCCAAACGTCCCCATCTGTTGACTCAGGGATCGAGACGTGGCTGCAATATCCGTTACAGCCATGCGGATAAGATGCCTGTCATCTCGACAGCTATTGATACGAGGCCGTTGGGATCCAGCACGGCGTTCCGTATTACCTTCCTGAACCCGCCGATTCCATATTCTGGTAACAATCATTGGATCTCGACCAACGCAAGCAGCAATGTCGCGATACGATAAAATGCAATCGCGGTAAGCTACAATCCGTCCTTTATCAAAGTCGGAAACGTGATGGTACACATTTCTCTTCCTCATACGAGGCATCACAACAACGTATCACCATGCAACGTCGGTCAACAGCTGGTTGTGTATGAGATATCGGTTGGAAACTTTCCTCATGTCAGCACGTTGTAGGTGTCGCCACCGGCGCGAACCTTGTGTGAATGCTCTGAAAAGCTAATCATTTGCATATAACAGCATCTGTCGGTTAAATTTCGCGTCTGTAGCACGTCATCTTTATGATGTAGCAATTTTAATGGTCAGTAGTGTAGTTAAGACATGGCTACCCGGCCATTGACCTTCTTGTGCGAACGCACACACTATGCCCCAACTCGTACGGGACTTGGTAGATAAATCTGCCACAAGTAATGAGTGTGATGGGCAAACATCTATTAGGCGCACTACGAATGTAGTGGTGTGGATATGTTGGGACTGTGGGTCTCACGGAGAGCGTACAAGGGATAAGGCCCTGCAGTAGCACTATCCTCTGTGCCCTCGGTGGCTCAGATGGATAGAGCGTCTGCCATGTAAGCAGGAGATCCCGGTTTCGAGTCCCAGTCAGGGCACACATTTTCAACATGTCCCCAATGATGTATATCAGCGCATGTTTGCAGCTAGGGTGTCGATTTAATTACCATTTCATTCTAGACAAGCTGCACGGTCATCAATGGTATCTGTTCTTTCGGGAACAGACACTACCGTCATATGCACTACTGGCCATTAAAATTGCTACACCACGAAGATGACGTGCTACAGACGCGAAATTTAACCGACAGGAATAAGATGCTGTGATATGCAAATGATTAGCTTTTCAGAGCATTCACACAAGTTTGGCGCCGGTGGCGACACCTACAACGTGCTGACATGAGGAAAGTTTCAAACCGATTTCTGATACACAAACAGCAGTTGACCAGCGTTGCCTGGTGAAACGTTGTTGTAATACCTCGTGTAAGGAGGAGAAATGTGTACCATCACGTTTCCGACTGTGATGAAGGTCGGATTGTAGCTTAACGCGATTGCGGTTTATCGTATCGCGACATTGCTGCTCGCGTTGGTCGAGATCCAAAGACTGTTAGCAGAATATGGAGTCGGTGGGTTCAGGAGGATAATACGGAACGCCGTGCTGGATCCCAAAGGCCTCATATCACTAGCAGTCGAGATGACAGGCAACTTACCCGCATGGCTGTAACGAATCGTGCAGCCACGTCTCGATTTCTGAGTCAACACATGGGGACGTTTGCAAGACAACAACCATCTGCACGAACAGTTCGACGACGTATGCAGCAGCATGGACTATCAGCTCGGAGACCATGGCTGCGGTTACCCTTTATGCTGCATCACAGACAGGAGCGCCTGCGATGGTGTTGGTGTACTCAGAGACGAACCTGGGTACACGAATGGCAAAACGTCATTTTTTCGGATGAATCCAGGTTCTGTTTACAGCATCATGATGGTCGCATCCGTGTTTGGCGACATCACGGTGAACGCACATTGGTTCAAATGGCTCTGAGCACTATGGGACTCAACTGCTGTGGTCATAAGTCCCCTAGAACTTAGAACTACTTAAACCTAACTAACCTAAGGACAGCACACAACACCCAGCCATCACGAGGCAGAGAAAATCCCTGACCCCGCCGGGAATCGAACCCGGGAACTCGAGCGTGGGAAGCGAGAACGCTACCGCACGACCACGAGATGCGGGCGAACGCACATTGGAAGCGTGTATTCCTCATCGCTATACTGGCGTATCACGCGGCGTTATGGTATGGGGTGCCATTGGTTACACGTCTCGGTCACTTCTTGTTCTCATTGACGGAGTTTGAACAGTGGACGTTACATTTCAGATGTGTTACGACCCGTGGCTCTACCCTTCGTTCCATTCCTGCGAAACCCCACATTTCAGCAGGATAATGCACGACCGCATGTTGCAGGTCCTGTACGGGCCTTCCTGGATACAGAAAACGTCTGGTCAATGGCGGCCGAGCAACTGGCTCGTCACAATACGCCAGTCACTACTCTTGATGAACTGTGGTATCGTGTTGAAGCTGCATGGGCAGCTGTACCTGTACACGCCATCCCAGCTCTGTTTGACTCAATGCCCAGGCGTATCAAGGCCGTTATTACGGCCAGAGGTGGTTGTTGTGGGTACTGATTTCTCAGGATCTATGCACCCAAACTGCGTGAAAATGTAATCACATGTCAGTTCTAGTATAATATATTTGTCCAGTGAATACCCGTTTATCATCTGCATTTCTTCTTTGTGTAGCAATTTTAATGGCAAGTAGTGTATAACACCAGAATAATTCGGACAGGTTGGCTCATTGACTTCATACAACGACTGCTCATTGGACGTCGCCGCAGTAACAAATCCCATCAGGGACATTTCAACCCAGGTCGACTGCTGATGACGTGGATGTGAAACGGAATCGGAAGGATCAAGCACAGGTAAACCAAGAGCAGCGGATCTCACGCACTGATGCGCAGGGACCGTCGAGCCCTGAGGAGGCTGGTTACACACAGAGCGGTTATAATTAAACTTTCAAACCGCTGTAGAAATAACACCACTGGTCAGAATGACGGCAAATTGTAACGGAATATTATCGGAGGAGGGGGGAAAACGTACGGCTGAAGAAAAATGTAGCAATAGATGGTGCTGTAAGCATCATAATTTGATAGTGGTCGACTAAAAATGACAAATGAATCACACAACAATGTCTAGGGTGTACGTTTGACGTTAAACAAACTGTACTACTCAGTTTGCACGGGTATACCGGTGTGACACTGATAGTTACGTAAGCCCATCCACCGTGGCAAGTTTGTACCACGTCGGACGGGAAAAATCTGTTTTTAATTTTCCTAAGGCCAAAAACCGCATAAAAAGCATCAATAAAAATCAAATCGGATTATTAATTTCCGTGTGGCTTGAGTAAAACATGTTCAGTATGCCATCCACCGTTTTCTGCAACAGGTTGAAACCGGGAAACAGCATATTCCACAACTGATCGAAGTCTTTCCGTGGTCACGTTCAGAATGTGTTGCGCAATGCATGCCATCGATGCAGCTAAGTTAGCAATCAGAACACTGAACACAACATCTTTCAGATAGCCCCACAGCCAGAAGTCACACTGATTAAGATCAGATGATCGGGACGGCCAGGCTGTAGGGAAATGGCGGATGATAATTCTAGCATTCCGATCTGCGGAGGTGCGGCATAAAAATGATCCCATCCATGTATCCACGCTGTTGGAGAGCTATAATAACGTGGTTACGCAAAAGACACTCATAGCGCTTACCAGTAACAGTACCGGAAGCACCTATCTCTTCGAAGAAAAATCGCCCTATTATAAATGATGCCTTAAACCCGCAGTGCACAGTGACATTTCAGGATGAAGTGGTAGTGGTTGATCTGCGTGTGGATTTTCCGTTGCACATATTTGACAATTCTGTGTATCGGTATATCCTCTCAGATGGAAGTGGGCTTAGTCTGTCAACAAAATAAAAATGGAAATGCCGTGTCGCTAGGGCCTCCCGTCGGGAAGACCGTTCGCTTGGTTCAAGTCTTTCGAGTTGACGCCACTTCGGTGACTTGCGTGTCGATGGGGGTGAAATGAGGATGATAAGTGCAACACAACACCCAGTCCCCCAGCGGAGAAAAAACTCCGACCCAGGCGGGAATCGAACCCGGGCCGTTAGATATGACATTCCGACGCGCTGATCACTCAGCTACCAGGGGCGGACAGTCCACAAAATCTTCCACGCCCAATCATTGTCCACTTCCATGTGAGCAAGAAATTCTAAAGCAAAGGTATCTCTTGCTGGTAGGTCAACAGGAAGCAACTCGTGCGCATGGGTTACTGTGAATGGATGTTTGGTAGAATTTTACGCATCGTGCTCACGGGCATGTCCAATGTTCGGGCAATTCTCCGTGCACTACAAGTTTGCACACCACCACTCGTCTCCTCCTGCATTACTGCGGCCACTGCTTCCACTGACGTTGAATCAATTCGTTTCCTCCCTCTTCCAGGTGGCACACCAAAAGAACCGCTCTTTTCGAATTTCCGAATCATTTCCTCTAGACCTACGGCAGTCATCGGTCCAACGCCTGTTTTCAAACCCTTCAGCGTCCGGAACTTCTGCAGAGGGACGTGTGCACAGTCATCATTCTTTTAATGCAGCTTTACAAGCAGAGCGCGAAAGTCACAGACGCGAAAGGAGGAAAAGCCGTGTACCCAGCGTGTTAATAACAACTTCAAAGGGTCGTGCGCATGACAGGTGTTTTCATTTACGTATTCTGACACATTCAGCGCCATATATTGATCAATTTTACACTTTTTTTTCTTCTGCCATACGTTTCTTCCTTGTCCGATAACATTCCGTTGCAAGTTGTCGTCATTCTGACTAATGATGTTGTTTCTTTAAAGTTTAACTTTAGTTATAATCACCCTGTATAAAAACTGCACGAAGTCAGCGAAATGAATCACTGGAGAGATCCGAAGTACTACCAGCAGTCCACCGGATTATTATTTTATTTGAAAAAGGAAAGGTTTTCTCTCTATTTTGTGTGGCGCTCTTTAGCGGTAATTGAAAAATAAATTTTGTCAAGAGGAAATTAACTGTAGTGCCGTTAATTAAAAGAAGCAGCCAAGTACAAAAAAATTATGATAAGTTTAAAGCATCACACGGCACAGATAAATTTACGACTAAGAAAGAGAAAATTAATAATTCAAGATTTTGTCTAACCTGCTTTGATACCCCTGGAATGGACTAACCGCTCACATCGTTGGTGGCCGTATGCAGGTCATTAATATTGAGCGTGATGCACAGAAGTGCTGCCCAGAAGCTGCGTTTACAGATCGGATCAACAGATGTCAGGGACACACGAGTGGCTGCTACAAGTTCGGACATCAGTAATGTTCGGCAGCGACCAGCAAACGATATGTCGGCAGTCATGCAGTTCTCCCAGCTGAAACATAGAAAGGTTGGCAGGCATAGTTAATGTTATTCAAACATTGATAAACAATAACAGTCATTCATATATTGACGTTTCTTTTACATAGATTAATACTTTACACACCTTGAAAATATCTTTCTTCGTCGAATGGTTTTAAACCGTCCCTAGTTGCTGCATCCTGTACACTAGAGCAAAAATCGCAGGCGCACTGCAATCCAAAGGGATGAGATCATGTTCAGTGGAATTACAGTCTCGTGATGTCCGTAGAGACGGCTTGAATCGCCCATGAGGTGTCAAGTTTTTTTTTATTATTTTTTTTTAATTGTGATTTCATTCCCCTGCCCCATATGGGCAGGGAGGGCTGTCAGCGTCACAATCCGCCGATCTTCAGCCGAGTGGCAGACAACTAAAACAAGAATAAAATGATACATACATAAGGCGATAAAAAAGGGGAACATAAAACAGAGTAAGGGGAGAAAATGGAGGTAAAAATACACTGACATGGAGACGTTCATGGGGGACAGTTAAAAGTCGCCAGAAAGTTAAAAAACACAGTTGTGCGATTCTTAAAACACAGAGAAGACACTGAATGCGCATGCACAGGTTAAAAGTCGGCCACAGTATTAAAAACACTCCGCAACAACACACTTAAAATCCACTTGGAGCACACACGACGAAGAATAAAACTGCCAAGTGAGACCTGCCGAGGGAAAGGTCAGAGAGGATGGAAAAGGAGGGGAGAGCAAGGGGCAGCAGGGGAGGCGGCGGGGCGGCGGGATGAAGAGGGCATCAGTGGGTACACGAAGAGGCAGGAGACACGTGGGGTGGGAGATGAGGAGGGAAGACAGGGCAAGAGGGAGTGCAGAGACACTGAAAGGGGGCACAAGAGAGGGAGGGGAATAGGAGGGGGAAGGCGCTCAGGAGAAAAGGTTGGTGGAAGAGAGGGAGCCCTAAGGAGGAGGCAGGAAGATGGGGTTAGAGTTGGTAAGAAGGGTAGATGTCAGGGCGAAGCTCATCATCCGGGAGGGGTAGGTGGCGGAAGTTGCGTTTGGAAAGGAGATGGAGTGGATGGAGATGAAGAGAAGGTAGGACACAACGGTAAAGGCGTGGCAACTGGTTGGGGGTGGAGAGGAAGAGAGACACCTGGGGGTGAGGGGCATCAAGGCGGCGGACAATATATAGTGTGCGGATGTGTTCAAGGAAAAGGAGAAGGTGGGGGAACGGGATGAGGTCGTAGAGGATGCGCGTGGGGGACGCAAGGCGGATGCGGAGGGCGAGGCGGAGCGCATGGCGTTCGAGGATTTGGAGGGCTTTATAGAACCGGGGAGGGGCGGAAATCCAAGCTACGCTGGCATAACAGAGGATGGGGCGGATCAAGGATTTGTAGGTGTGAAGGATGGTGGAAGGATGAGGTGTCAAGTGTCAAAGGTCATTAAGAGCGGCGTCCCGTTGCTCATCACACCGAGAACTCTCGTTTTCGACCGCGAAAGCCGTGGGAATCAACTTCCCAAGGAAAGGGATGGTTTGACTGATGCCCTTTTTGCCATCCCCTGACGCCTTTTCGTGTCGATTCTGAGCGTGAGTGTGTCTGAAGTGTTTTCCTCGGCCACTCATAAGAAAACCATGTGATTTCAACTCTGGCTGCCGCGTTTCTCACATCCATCGCAGAGGTGTCAAACCAAGGGGTTAAATGTGCGTATTCGGGGCTGCGACGACCTTCCTCTCGTGTGGTAACTCCACAATGGTGTAGGGCAGAATAGTGGTGAAATTTGGTACCAACGTAACGTAATTAATCCACCTTACAGCTCATGTGACTTCTCAGCTCTGCCCTGTCCTCTTCCATGTGTCGACACCTCGCTGTCTGAAGCTCCGCCGTATGCGAGGGTCAAGTCGCAGAGCGCCACGCCTATGTACCGTTGTGGAGGAAGATTGTACGCACCTTTTACCCAAGTTACAAACTTGTACGTCGCAATGGGAGACAGTACTGCTAGCTGTAGTGTAAGTTTTTTGTTAACCCTTAGCTACTCTAGTGAAATGCTCATAATGTTGAGGTAAGAGGAGTACCACCAAGTTTAACAACAACGTGTCACAGTTCACGAGAAAGGGGTCGGAAATCTCGACGTTGTATATGGGGCTTTACTAAATCCATTGCAAGCTTTTGCAGCAATTCTCTTCTTTTTAAATCATTTGTTTCATCAAGTTGTTTGGTGCACTGAAGCAAGACAGCAGCATTGACTCCTACTATGTTTAGAATGGCATAAAATACAGACATTGGCCATCTGCGCGTTCGCCGTGATAACGAATATTTGGCGCACATTTGGTCCAGTGCGTCTACTCCTCCTTTTGTGGCATTGTAATCAATGATCATTTCAGGTTTTTTTCTGTGGAGTACTAATTTTCTGATAGTGATGCATAGATGAAAGCAACACAACAGCTCGACCTTTCCGAGGAAAATAAGAATAAACTGTCTTTCCTTCGTTATGCCCAAATAATGCAGATTCTACTGGGCGCTTTCTGTTTGGTTTGAATTCTTCTGGGATCTGCGGTTTATTTTGCTGTAGAGTGCCTAAGACAGTCAACTTTTTGGCTTCTAGTTGATCACAGAGTTCAAATGACATGAACCAATTGTCTACTGTCACATGTCTATTGCTTCCCTCAATTGGTGTTACTAATTTCAAAACATCCTGTGTTGGGATTGATAATGTACTTTTATTTGTCCCTTTTCCTGTGTAAACAAATGCATTGCATAAATAGAATGTTCGTGAGTCACAAAGGCAGATAACTTTGAGGCTGTATTTGGCTGGCTTCTTGGGCATATACATGCGAAATTTGCACCTACCACGAAAGGGTACTAACATTTCATCGATTGTCACGTACGCCCCTGGAGTATAATACTTTTGACATTAGTCTATAAAGAGTTCCCACACATCTCTAATAGCTGCAAGTCTGTCATCAGCCTTCCTAGCATCTCTTGTAGCAGCACAATCGAATCGCAAACAAGACAAAATGAATAAAAATCTCTGAACGCTCATAGTGGCTCGAAACACATCACGACCAGTTCCATCCTTAGAGAAAGTCCAACAACATTTTCGTAATTGGATTTCATTACTCCAGATAAATAAAGCAGACCCAGAAATGCTCTCAGTTCTATTATATCTAGCGGCTGTATGAACGCTGGCTTAGGAACTCTGTATTTGTTTGACATGTCATGTATCTTGACATTTGTATTGGTGAGTATTAGTTGCAATAAATCTTCACTAATGAACAGTTCCCAAGCAGATAATATGTAAGTTGAATCAATCGTTTTTGCTTCACGTTTACCACCTGGAATATGACTAACTATATTGTGAGCACGGGTACGAGTTGTAGGAGGAGCTTCTTTTGACCACTTGTAGCACTGCTTTTTTCCAGAAAAATATTTGTCAGCGGAAGGTCTAATACACGCCTCTTCATCTGATTCTTCACAACTACTTTCTGGTGTAGCTTCAGAGGTGAAATCATGATCACTTAGTATAAATTCATACTCATCTGCTGTGCTTTCCTCATCAGATTGCAAAAACTCAGGATCATTCACTATTCTTTCCAACTCGTCATCTGTTAAAGACTTTGATGATGCCATTCTGAAAAATAATACATTCATACTCTCATAACCCTGACAATTAACGTTATCATGGAAAGTGTGCTGTTTTCAAAGTACTCTAAGATTTCAGTCATTTAAAACACTAATTGAGATAGTCAAACACAACTTACGTTAATACTTTGGTGGGATATTCTGAGACCTCTTTTCTTTATCTCACACAATAATACTGAAAACAACGCATTCAACACTCCGCGTTAAAAGGCAGCACTTCACTGAGGATTACCAAGAACACGGGTGCCATCTGTTGTTCCGTTCACGTAATATGTATTGTATTCGATCGTGTGGGGTTCTCTGGGACCCCACTAGAGCAGTTAAGGGTTAATCGTGCCTTGTTGGTTCTTATGGAGATATTTACACATCACTCCCAATAAACACTTCTTCATATATAACCGAGAATTGAAATACCAATTTGCATAAATTTAGTTTAAATTTTTTTAATGCAACCAAATATTTTCTTAAAAATTTTCATCTCGTATTGCTGTCCCTTAGGCGTTGAATTTCAAGAAACACGGAAACATGCATTTTTTTTTTAAATTTGTAACTGAGACGTCAAACACCAATTGCCACAGATGTAACCTTAAAACCCTTTAGTACTTTTTTAGTAATTATTTATATTTTAAAATAAAAACCTTCACTCTTTTACCCCCTTAGTGCTTGAGTTTCCAAAAACGCTTAAACACGTATTTTTTTTATTTTCTGACTGAGAAACCAAATACCAGTTTTCGTAGTTTTACCTTCAAAATTCCCTTAATAGCGACATACTTTCAAAAATCCTTTCATCCCCTATTTCACCGCCTTACGAGTGGAATTTCGGCCAATCCCTTCTTACACGATGCCTGCAGTATGAGATCCACACCCTCTCCAAACTTCAACTTTCTATCCTTGGCGGTTTGGGCTGGGCGATGACGTGTCAGTGAATCAGTCTGACCACATTTCACCCCCTTAAGAGGATGAATTTCCAAAAACAGTGACATTCGTATGTTTTAATTCTAACAGAAAGCCAAATACAAATTTTCATAGATTTAGCTGCAAAAACGCTTAAACAATGAAATATTTCCATAAAAACTTTCATCCCCATTTCACCCCTATAGGGGCTGAAAATCCAAAATCGATGTATTTTTTATTTCCATCTGAGAAGCCAAATTTAAATTTTCATAGATTTAATTTTTATAAATGCTCTCATAATACAATAGTACTTTTACCCCTTTACGAGTTCAGTTTCCACTGAAACATACATTTATGTATTTGTAACCGAGACGTCAAAAACCAATGTTTATACACTACTGGCCATTAAAATTGCTACACCACGAAGATGACGTGCTACAGACGCGAAAATTAACCAAGAGGAAGAAGGTGCTGTGATATGCAAATGATTAGCTTTTCAGAGCATTCACAGAAGGTTGGCGCCGTTGGCGACACCTACAACGTGCTGACATGAGGAAAGTTTCCAACCCATTTCTCATACACAAACAGCAGTTGACCGACGTTGCCTGGCGAAACGTTGTTGTGATGCCTCGTTTAAAGAGGAGAAATGCGTACCATCACGTTTCCGACTTTCATAAAGGTCGGATTGTAGCCTATCGCGATTGCGGTTTATGCTATCGCGACATTGCTGCTCGAGTTGGTCGTGATCCAATGACTGTTAGCAGAATATGGAATCCTTGGGTTCAGGAGGGTAATACTAAACGCCGTGCTCGATCCCAACGGCCTCATATCACTAACAGTCGAGATGACAGGCATCTTATCCGCATGGCTGTAAAGGATCATGCAGCAACGTCTCGATCCCTGACATGGACAATCAGCTCGGAGACCATGGCTGCGGTTACCCTTGACGCTGCATCACAGATAGGAACACCTGCGATGGTGTACTCATCGACGAACCCGGGTGCACGAATGGCAAAACGTCATTTTTTCGGATGAATCCACGTTCTGTTTACAGCATCATGATGGTCGCATCCGTGTTTGGTGACATCGCGGTGAACGCACATTGGAAGCGTGTATTCGTCATCGCCATACTGGCGTATCACCTGGCGTGATGGTCTGGGGTGCCACTGGTTACACATCTCGGTCACGTCTTGTTCGCATTCACGGTACATCGAACAGTGGACGTTACATTTCAGATGTGTTACGACCCGTGGCTCTACCCTTCATTCGATCCCTGCGAAACCCTACATTTCAGCAGGATAATGCACGACCGCATGTTGCAGGTCCTGTACGGGCCTTTCTGGATACAGAAAATGTTCGACTGCTGTCCTGGCCAGCACATTCTCCAGATCTCTCACCAACTGAAAACGTCTGGTCAATGGTGGCCGAGCAACTGGGTCGTCACAATACGCCAGTCACTACTCTTGATGAACCGTGGTATTGTGATGAATCTGGATGGGCAGCTGTACCTGTACACACCATCCAAGCTCTGTTTGGCTCAATGCCCAGGCGTATCAAGGCCGTTATTACGACCAGAGGTGGCTGTTGTGGGTACTGATTTCTCAGGATATATGCACCCAACTTGCGTGAAAATATAATCACATGTCAGTTCTAGTATAATATATTTGTCCAATGAATACCCGTTTATCATCTGCATTTCTTCTTGGTGTAGCAATTTTAATGGCCAGTAGTGTGGATGCAGCTTTAAAAATACTTTAGTAGTTTTGTAATAACGATACATTTTCAAAAACAAGCTATCACCCACCATTTCACGCCCATAGGTTTAAATTTCCAAAAATGCTGAAATATGTATTTCTTAGTTTCTGACCGAGAAAGCAAAAAACGATTGTTATAGGTCTAGCTTCAAAATTGCCTTAATAGCGATATTTTTCAAAAAAAAATCCTTCCTCCGCTACTTCGTCTTAGGGTTGGATTTTCGAAAAATCCCTTCTTAAGCGAAGCCTACAATATAGGATCCACACTCTCACAAAAATTTCAAGTTTCTGTCTTGAAAGATTTGGGCTGTGCGATGGTGAGTTAGTCAGTCAGTCAGAACATTGCCTTCTCTGTATGGAGATTGTATGATGTCCTTTCTCTCTCTCTCTCTCTCTCTCTCTCTCTCTCTCTCTCTCTCTCTCTCTGTTTCTCACACACACACACATACACATACACACACATCCACACACACACAGACATATACATACACACACACATCTCTGTATTACTAACCGAGTACCCCGAACCCCATATCAGCCTACCTACCCGATTCATGAGCAATAACCTTTCCATATTCAATATTTCGCTTGATTATTGACCGAATTTAAAATTCTGAAATGCTCTCATAATCTATTCGTGAAGAGGTATAATCTTATGTTAAAAGTCTAACACAGTAAAAACATAAGTATTACAGTTAGAAACGTGTGTTTCTCTTGACGTAGTGTGGCTGACGGCTCGTAAAGACCCCATCCAGTATTTGAGAATGAGAGGTGTTAGCGACTTCCAGTAAAAACTGCACATAATTTCAAATCTTTATTAAACTTTCTCGTGCTGACACCCGCCCCCCGCTTCCCCACAAAATGATGAAATGAAGAATGTTTATCGTTTACTCTGTATTCGCTGTTAATGTAGTAAAACTTCAGCGTCAGACATGACGTTTTAATTTATCACTTCTTTGATACGGACATATACAGTAGTTCCGGAGATAAGAGGACAGAAACATTGAAATGCGTGACGCAGATTGTATTCGACCTGTGCTTCGTAATGAGAGCATTTGGCGACTTTTTCACATAATTTCAAACTTTTTCTAAAAAAATTTCTGGCTTACACGCTTAACGTCAAATACACTCCGAAAAAATGCAACACTTTGAAGGACTGTCTTCAGTGGCACCAGAGTATAACATGTCCGTACTGAGGGATGGTAGTGTTGGTGATTCATTCATCAGGGTCATCGACGGTCAGAGGCCTGTCTGTGCACCCTGTGTTTTGGCTCTACATCTACATCTACACCTACGTGATTGCTATTCACAATAAAATGCCTCGCAGAGGGTTCAATGAACCAACTTCAAGCTCTCTCTCTCTCTAACGTTCCACTCTGAAACCGCGCGCGGGAAAAATGGGCACTTAAATTTTGCCGTGCGAGCCCTAATTTCTCTTATTTTATCGTGATGATCATTTCTCCCTATGTAGGTGGATGCCCACAGAATGTTTTCGCAATCGGAGGAGAAAACTGGTGATTGAAATTTCATGAGTAGATCCCGTCGCAATGAAAAAGCCTTTGTTGTAATGATTGCCACTCCAATTCACGTATCATGTCTGTGGCGCTAACTCCCGTATTTCGCGATAATACAAAACGAGCTGCCCTTCTTTTAAATCGATGTCATCCGCCAGTCCCGCCTGATGCCGATCCCACACCGCACAGCAATACTCCAGAATAGGGCGGACAAGCGTGGTGTAAGCAGTTTCTTTAGTAGATCTGTTGCACCTTCTAAGCCAATGAAGCGCAGTCTTTGGTTTGCTCTACCCACAACATTAACTATGTGAATTTCCCAATTTAGGTTACTGTAATTCTAAACCCTAAGTATTTAGTTGAATTTACAGCCTTCAGGTTTGTGTGATTTATCGCGTAATCAAAATTTAGCAGATTTGTTTTAGTACTCACGTGAATAACTTCACACTTTTCTTTATTCAGGGTTAGTTGCCACTTTTCGCACCATACAGATATCTTATCTAAACCATTTTGCAATTCGTTTTGGTCATCTGCTGACTTTACAAGACGGTAAATGACAGCATCATCTGCAAACAATCTAATATTGTCACCTATCTCGTTGATATATATCAGAAACAATAAATGGCTCTGAGCACTATGGGACTTAACATCTGTGGTCATCAGTCCCCTAGAACGTAGAACTACTTAAACCTAACTAACCTAAGGACATCACACACATCCATGCCCGAGGCAGGATTCGAACCTGCGACCATAGCGGTCACGCGGTTCCAGACTGAAGCGCCTAGAAACGCACGGCCACACCGGCCGGCTCAGAAACAATAGAGTGCCTATAACACTTTCTTGGGAAACGCCGGATATTACTTCTGTTTCAATCGATGACTTTCCATCTATTACTACGAACTGTGACCTTTCGACAGGAAATCACGAATCCAGTCGCACAACTGAGGCGATACTCCGTTGGCACGCAGTTTGGTTAGAAGACGCTTGTGAGGAACGGTGTCGAAAGCCTACTGGAAAAAATATGGAATGAATTTGACATCCCCTGTCGATAGCACTTATTACTTCATGAGTGTAAAGAGCTAGTTGTGTTTCACAAGAACGATATTTCCTGAATCCGTGCTGATTGTGTCAATAAATCGTTTTATTCGAGTAATTCATAATGTTCCAAAACAGTATATGCTCCAACACCCTATTGCAAATCGACGTTAGTGATATGGGCCTATAATCCAGAGGATTACTCCAATTTCCCTTTTTCGGTATTAGTGTGATTTCAGCAATTTTCCAATCTTTGGATACGGATCTTTCTGTGAGCGTGCGGTTGTATATAATTGCTAAATATGGAGCTATTGTATCAGCATACTCTGAAAGGAACCTGAGTGGTATACAATCTGGACCGGAGGCCTTGCCTTTATTAAGTGATTTAAGCTGCTTTGCTATACCGAGGATATGTACTTCTATGTTTCTCATCTTGGCAGTTGTTGTTTATTGGTATTCAGGGATATTTACTTCGTCTTCTTCCGTGAAGGAGTTTCGGAAAACCGTGTTTAATAACTCTGCTTTAATGACACTGTCATAAGTGACTTCACCGGTCTTATCGTTCAGTGAAGGTATTGGTTGCGTCTTGACACTGGTGTGCTTTATGTATGACCAGAAACTCTTAGGGTTTTCTGCCAGATTCCGAGACAGAGTTTCGTTGTGAAAATTATTATAAGTATCTCGCATTGAAGTATGCGCTGTATTTCGAGCTTCTGCAAAACTTTGCCAATCTTGAGGTTTTTGCATTCTTTTAAATTTGGCATGCAGTAAGTGTGCTGAGTTTAGAGATGAACAGTGCAACATTCATTCTATTGTGCAACCGTGCACCACTGGCGAGTACGTACTCCTGCTGAACAACATGAACCATCTTTTTTTTTTTTTTCATAAAGGATGGGGTCCCTCCACGCCCACACCAACGTGGTGACCAAACCAAAAGTTCTACTGTCACCTCCGTATAACATGTTAGTCTTTGACTCAGGAGTCACAGGATGCAGGCTGTGATGTTATCCATGCGTCTGGGTAAGATTACTCATTTACATGGTCCATCAGGAGATAGAAAGTGAACGAAAGCGATCGAAGGGTAGCGGTTGTAAGGGCAGAGGAAAAAAAGTGCCAAGGCAAGCGCCAAGGGCAAAAACCTCTGCGACAGTAGGACGGGTAGTAAGGGCAGTAGTGGCTTGCTAGCTGCGACAGTGCATGCAAGGTGTGGTTATGTTAGTGCGAGGTATCGTTCATCGTTACCTTTATCGTTGAGGAAGCTCGTTGTATGGCTTGCTGCAGTTGCTACGTCCCTGTAACAGTTCAAGGTCATCATACATTAGTGGGCGATTGAACATAGATCGGCTCACAGTGTAGGGGGTGTGTGCGGCTGGTTTGCGTGCTGTGTACAGTACGGCTTCCCTGCGATTATCTGTTTTTCGGCGGGTCGAGCATCTGGGATTACCAGTAGTAACTGTGTTGCAGGGGCTCGCCAGTACTGTCGTGTTAGCGTGCCATGGACCATAGATGTTTGGTTCCTTGCCAATGGTGTCTTTGGTCTATTATGTTTCCATCTATGGTTGTGGTCGAAGTTACCCAGAGTAAGGATAAACGGGTTACGCGAGTGTCTCGTGTTATTGTACAGTCGTGTAGAGAGTTTATGGAATACCTGCAAGAGATTATCTAGCCGATATTCCCGGTGAAGGTCCGCAGTGCGTGTGTAGCGCGGAGCGTTGCTTATGATTCCATCTGAAAAGGGCCACGTTATGGGCCTGCAGGAAGCTAGTCGGACGTATCGACAGGTTGCTGTACACGCTGGGAGCAGTATATCGGTGGTGTGCCCCTTCTTTCAGCAGTGGTCTGTGGAACATTCCCACAGCTGTAGGCCAGGTTCTGGTCGTCAGCGTAGTACAGACACACGTCAAGATCGACGCATTCTGAGTGCAGCGGTGGCGCATCTGAACGTCATCAAGGCAAGAAATCCGTGCATATTTTGCACCTGATGTGTGCGCCAAGGCCCACTTGGAACCGCCTGCTTGCAGCACGACTATGATCTACATCTACATCTACATTTATACTCCGCAAGCCACCCAACGGTGTGTGGCGGAGAGCACTTTACATGCCACTGTCATTACCTCCCTTTTCTGTTCCAGTCGCGTATGGTTCGCGGGAAGAACAACTGCCGGAAAGCCTCCGTACGCGCTCGAATCTATCTAATTTTACATTCGTGATCTCCTCGGGAGGTATAAGTAGGGGGAAGCAATATATTCGATACCTCATCCAGAAACACACCATCTCGAAACCTGGACAGCAAGCTACACCGCGATGCAGAGCGCCTGTCTTGCAGAGTCTGCCACTTGAGTTTGCTAAACATCTCCGTAACGCTATCACGCTTAGCAAATAACCCTGTGACGAAACGTGCGGCTCTACTTTGAATCTTCTCTATCTCCTCCGTCAACCCGATCTGGTACGGATCCCACACTGATGAGCAATACTCAAGTATAGGTGGAACGAGTGTTTTGTAAGCCACCTCCTTTGTTGATGGACTACATTTTCTACGGACTCCGCCAATGAATCTCAACCTGGTACCCGCCTTACCAACAATTAATTTTATATGCTCATTCCGCTTCAAATCATTCCGCACACATACTCCCAGATATTTTACAGAAGTAACTGCTACCAGTGTTTGTTCCGCTATCATATAATCATACAATAAAGGATTCTTCTTTCTATGTATTCGCAATAGATTACATTTGTCTGCGTTAGGGGTCAGTTGCCACTCCCTGCACCAAGTGCCTATCCGCTGCAGATCTTCCTGCATTTCGCTACAATTTTCTAATGCTGCAACTTCTCTGTATACTACAGCATCATCCGCGAAAAGCCGCATGGAACTTCCGACACTATCTACTAGGTCATTTATATATATTGTGAAAAGCAGTGGTCCCATAACACTCCCCTGTGGCACGCCAGAGGTTACTTTAACTTCTGTAGACGTCTCTCCATTGAGAACAACATGCTGTGTTCTGTTTGCTAAAAACTCTTCAATCTAGTCACACAGCTGGTCTGATATTCCATAGGCTCTTTGTTTATCAGGCGACAGTGCGGAACTGTATCGAACGCCTTCCGGAAGTCAAGGAAAATGGCATCTACCTGGGAGCCTGTATCTAATATTTTCTGGGTCTCATGAACAAATAAAGCGAGTTGGGTTTCACACGAACGCTGTTTGCGGAATCCATGTTGATTCCTACAGAGTAGATTCTGGGCTTCCAAAAAACGACATGATACGCGAGCACAAAACATGTTCTAAAATTCTACAATAGATCGACGTCAGAGATATAGGTCTATAGTTTTGCGCATCTGCTCGATGACCCTTCTTGAAGACTGGGACTACCTGTGCTCTTTTCCAATCATTTGGAACCTTCCGTTCCTCTAGAGACTTGCGGTACACGGCTGTTAGAAGGGGGGCAAGTTCTTTCACGTACTCTGTGTAGAATCGAATTGGTATCCCGTCAGGTCCAGTGGACTTTCCTCTGTTGAGTGTGCCTCTGGTCAGACTACCACTGACTTTACGACACCGCCAAGAACAGCTGGTCTGGTGTCGTGAGAGGGTCGACTAGGGAGTGGAATGGTGCTCTGTTGTCTTCAGTGATGAGAGTGGACTCTGTGTGGGAGTGACTGACGTAGACAGGTACGGCGCAGACACGGTGAGCGGCATATTCCGGTGTCCATTCGCACACGACACATGTGTTCTATCCCAGGCTTCATGGCACAAGGGGCCAACAGTTGCAGCTCGCGGCCACATTTGGCGTTCCTGCAGGATAAAACAACCATCGCCCGGTGTGTTTCAGTGTTTGTTATCCCCGTGCTGGTGCCATTTGTTCGGCAGGAAGGTGATGTGCGTTTTCAGCGGGATAATAACACCCACATACGGGTGCTGCGACGCGACCTGCTGTTCATCGTGTGCAACTGCCCTGGCCAGCAAGATCACGAGATCTCTCGCCGTTTGAAGACTCACTCGTTGTCCACAGCCTACAAGATCTATTGCCGAATTGCAATGAAAGGCACAAGATCGTTTGGACAGTCTAACGCCGGACGGTATTCGATACCTTTGCGGTGGCTTGCGTACGAGAATACGTGCCTGCGTTGTCACCAGAGGGGGGTGCACTGTGTATTGATGCGGCTATTCGTGCACTCTTTACTGCAGTGGTTCCCACCCTGGGGGTAATTACCCCCTGAGGGATAAAATGAAATTTTCAGACGACTAAAGACTAAACGATTCAATTCTGTTTCAGTCACGAAACTAATTTTTTTTACAAGATCATTGCTATTATCATAGTTGTTTAAGACTCTAATGCTTATTATATAAGTTATCAATAATTAGTTTTTCTCAGTTAGTTGCATTAATGTGGTGTGGGTTACAGGTTCCTCACATAGTCCACCCAGTACACACACATATTGTGCGTTGTCACGTACATTGTTGGTGATAAAAGAGAGACATATACGTAACAAATGCTAAATATCGCAACAAAATGCTTTCTCCAAGTTGCAGGCAGTACCTGCAGTAGTTCAAAAATTGCTTAATTACTCGCTTCAAAGCAGATAAGTGAATTAATTGACAACACCACGCAGCAGTAACTACGTAAGAGCTACAGTACTTACAGTACACAGTTTTATTGTTATTACTATTATTATTATTAGACTGCTTAGACAAAAAGAAGTAACAGCCTGAAGTCGCCCAATTTCTACCAGTTCAGAAGGTAGGAGTTCAGCAATGAGGTGATTTACGAACAGTAATTATAGTGCACACATATGAACTTGTTTGATTTGAAATGGGGTTGCAGTGTGCAGGTAAACCAAGTGCCGCAATGGAGACAAGTAATGCAGGGGGTATGTTTTCTAACAAATGTCTATCCTCACTGTGGATAGTTGGCTTTCTTTCCCAAGAAGGAGTTGTGGGTAGCACTTGCAATCCACCACGAATTTCTTCATCATTCGTTCTAACACACATATACACACAAACTAAATATCATTCATCTTTCATCATTTTAAAAATAAAAGAGTTCCAAGGAAGGTCTTTATTCTATAGTTTAGTTAGGTGCTAAAGATGGTCATAATGTATGGGAGTGGGGATTGATTGGGAACCACTGCCTTACTGTGACACGTGTGTTTCAGTTGGTCTGAGTTTGTCATCATACACTCCTACATTGAAGAACTATCTGTCACATCAAATGTCAATAAAATGGCCTTTTTGCATTTTTTTAAAAACAGTAACTCATTTGTAAAGTAATCAAACGTTTGAAGGTGTTTTACACATCGATTAAAAAATCGGAGTTTACTGGTATACAAAATTCTTCAATAAGACTAACCAGTTGCATTTCACATACAAAAATGATTACAGTTCTGCCAAATAGCTGATCACAAAGGGCAGCAAGAGTGAATTAGCCATCATTTTATTAGATCGGTTTACACATATCTTCAGAACATTTCTCGACCTAGCGTACCGTCGCTCTTCGTACTGTCACTTTTCGTGCCATCCCTTATTTTATTGTGAATCTGATTACCATTTATTAATGTTACACCAAGGACGAACTGCGCGCGAAAGATATTATTTATATGCACGGACTACGGCAGCGAGACAGCTAGGCACTCTCTGGATTGCGACGGCGTTATTCCGTGAACTTACGATTTCATCAAACGCGAATGAATGAGCTCTCTCTTTTTTCCAAGCTTCGATGAAAATGATTGCGTGTGCTTGTATATAATAACGAGCGTTGTAGTACTCGCTATTAAAGAAACTGATTAAAATTCACAATTTAAAGTTAGCTTCGTAAGATTTGGTTGTGAAACTGGGCATCCATTATGCGCGTTTGCCTATAATAGTTCAAATTCTCTCCTATGCTAAAATTTTCCACAAACAGTACGTTTCAGCACAAAATCGGTATCCAATGTCAGAATCCTGTTGAAAAAGTTTTCTAACGATACCTCATACATCACTGGAAGATTAGTATGCGTTGATGAAACAGGATGTTGGCTTGAGAAATAATATATGTGATTACTGACGTTTATCAATAATACCATCACACGGCTAGTTTACGAATCATGATCATTGCAGGATACAGTAATTTCCACTTATTACTGCATCCAACACATTTTTCTCGCCTAACACTCAAGTTACAATATCAGCAGAAGTGTACCGACGTTTCGTGGTTTCAGTTCACACGCCATCCGGTACCTTTCGTACAGACTCAGACTACGAATGACTGTAGTCCAACCCACGTACAATGGCAGCTCGCGCGTGTCAAGGGAAGGACCGGCGTCGCATTGTTGCCGGTTGCAGGCGACAGTTGCAGCATGGGTTTTGCGCTTGAAGAAAGCGTATATCGTACAAGTCATGTCTGTCGCTTGTTTATGGAGAATTTGTCGCGTACCACCACCATCAGCGATGACAACTCGCAACGCATGGAATAAAAATTCACTAAATAACTCGTTGCAATAACGTGCAAAGCTGGAATAGGCTACGAATTCATAGCAGAGCGCTCAGACCAATACTAAACGCTCATTGACTGTCGGAGAATGCATAACGTAGGTGCGCAGAACAAGCCTAAAGTCGACCGCCATCGTTCGTGACTCAAATGGTTCAAATGGCTCTGAGCACTATGGGACTTAACATCTGAGGTCATCAGTCCCCTAGAACTTAGAACTACTTAAATCTAACTAACCTAAGGACATCACACACATCCATGCCCAAGGCAGGATTCGAACCTGCGACCGTAGCGGTCGCGCGGTTCCAAACTGAAGCGCCTAGAACCGCTCGGCCACTGCGGCCGGTGTTCGTGACTCCAACTACAGTGATGCGGGACCTATCTGTGTTGGCAACAAAGCCCAGCTGCTGCGACAAAGACTCAATTTCAGTGACTAGCGCTGGAACAGTAAAGTTGTAAATTAGATGAGTAATGTGGCGTGACACTACGCTCACTCCTGATGATAAACGCGATTTACGCTCGCTCACGAAGACCACAGTTCGCAGTTAAACAAGAATTGGGGAGCACGTCAGCTCTACTGATCATAGCTGTTAAGTGATTACCGCAACGACCTCACCCGGTAAACTCCCGACAGCCCACAAGCGGCTGATGTGCCGATAATGATTCCAGCGGAGCGGTCTGGTGACCCTTTTGCTGGATCACTAATGGTAACATCAACAAATTAAACGAGCCGCTTGCCGGCATACGGCGTCCTAATACCGGTTGATTAATGGTGACGAAATTAATTAATTTACGTGCTCTAATGAGAATCCCACATAAGCTAATGGGTAGCTTCGACGCCTGCAATGGCATCTGATATTCCACTGTTTCATATTCTGCATATTAACAACTTTATTCGTCTAGTAAATTCTCTAATACGAAAGTAGCCAAGAAAGTAAAGACAATTTCAACAATTTTTGCCACAAGAATAATCGCCTTTGTAAAAGAATAAATCACTACATTTAAATTGTTTAATATATTTTAAATCATTGTCTAATGTCCTATGGGATAATATTCTGGCATGACTCCCCACTTAAGATAAAAAGAATGCATTGCACGAAAGAAAGAAATTAGAATTATGTATGGGCTTGACGTTTGTATACATCGTGGGTATTTAAACAAGCAGTATTGACCACAGACTCACGTATTCACTAATGAAGTGTGTTGTCAATAATTCGTTAAGATTTGAGCGTAAGAGAGATATTCACAAATACGTTAGTACAACGAATAGTCTGAATTCACCTCCTCCAATTCACCTAACTAAGGCACTGAAAGGAGTGAAATTCACAGCTATAAAACTCCGAAAATCCGCCCACTGAAATGGACGTTAGACAGACAGACGGAAAAAGTATTCGCAAACATGGACTCTAGTTGTACCTGCTCAATAACTTCTCCTGCAATGTGAATCTGAATTACAATGGCAGCATGTCGAAGGTTGTTCGGGGGTCTTTTCTGAGTATTTCACACCTCGTATCTATACATAGGTCTTTGTATGTCCATCTTTGTGACTGGAGGTCTGGGGGACTTCGTTCACTTATCTAAGGCAATGAAACACCTACAGCGGTCCCTGATAGTTGATGGTTGGAAAGACAACATCGCGGTTACTGGTACTCTGCGAAAACCGGTTACAGATGTTGGCCACGGATGCATCGTGTCTACGGATGGTGTTACCCCCTTCAGCGTCAGCTAAGACCTGAAGATGGTACAATGACGCACCGAAACTGGCAGCCATAAATGACATCGTAAGGACAGCTCTAGGTGTTTCATTTTCTTCCACAAATAGGTCTGTCCTATTGACATAATCAATATAAAGAGAGGGAGCAACGATCGTTGTCATCGAAGCTATTTTCATTACTAAAATCAATAAATTCGTCAAGAAGTCCTGAAGGGTTTTTATGCTGAAAACAGCAGAAAAGCCGTTGTTAGCATCTGACTTGACAGTGACTGGAGGTAATTTAGTTCCAGTACGATAGAAATAGAGAAACTGTGGGAAAAGTTGTAAATCGCGCTCTGAGGAAGCACGTGCCGAGTAAGTGGATTCGAAATGTCGACAGGCAAAAATTAGCAGGAATTCCAGAGTCTGTAAAAAGATGGACGCGTGGAGTACGCTACAACTTCTACCGTCAGACGTTGGCGAGATATGTTGCTGAAAACCCCAAAACTTCTGGCACTACGTAAAATCGGAAAGCGAGTCGAAGGTTTCTATTCAGTCACACTTCAGCCAATCTGGCGTGGCAATAAAAGACAGGAAAAAGAAGTTGAAGTTTCAGATTTCACGTTTTAAATATTTACGTAGAAGGATCGTATATACATACCATCGTTCGACTGTTACACGAACTCTCGTATGGAGGACATAGATACAGTAATCCCTTGCGTTCGGAAGAAAACTGAAAGAGTGGTTTAGAAATAATTCCCAGTTACGTTTTACAGCGAGTATTCGTCGGCAACGGTCTCATACTTAGCTCGCATTTATTGCGAATCTCTCGCCCCACACAAAATCCCATGCGAATGCGGTGACTCCCCTATATAATAAGTGTAAAAGAACGAACCCACTAAATGGCAGACCAATACTCTTAACATCGATCTGCTGCAGAGTTGTTAAGCATATTCTGAATTCGAATGTAATAAATTTGCTAGAGAGAGCAAAGCTTCTGTCCATAACTCAGCACAGAATTAAAAATCGTCGCTCGTGTGAAGCTCAGCTTGCCTTTTGCCACACTGTTTCCTGAGATCCATGGATCAAGGGCAACAACCAGATTCTATATTCATAGATTTCGGGAAAGATTTTGGCATGGTGGCCCCGCTGCAGATTGGTAATGCAGGAGCGAGTGTACGGCTTATGATCCCTGATATGTGAGTGGCTCGAAGACTTCTGAACCAACAGAACCCAGTGCGTTGTCCAGGGTGGCAAATGTTCATCGGAGATACAGTTATCGTCAGGCGTGTCCCAGGGATGTGTGATAGGACCGCCCCTGTCCTCCCCACACAAAAATAACCTGTCGGTTATGGTGAGCAGCATTCTGCGACTGTTTGCTGGTGACACAGCAGTACAAGCGAAAGCGACGTCTTTGTGTGACTGCAGGAGAACAGATAACTTGCACAGAATTCCTCTTTGGTGTGATGGATGGCAGCTTGCTCTAATTTTGTGGAAACGTAACTTAATGAAGACGAGTACGAAAAATAATGCTAATGAGACAAGATCACGTAAGGCCGGTTGTATGGAAGAATGGTCGAGTCCGGTTCATTCGGAGAATTCTAGGAAAGTGTAGCTTATCTATAAAGGAGACCGGGTCCAGAACAGTTTTGCGACCCATTCTTGAGTACTGCTTTTTTATTTGGGATCGGCACCAGGTCGGATTAAAGGAAGACATCGAATCAGTTCAGAGTCGTGCTGTTAGATTTCTCACCGGAAGGTTCGATCAGTACGCGAGTATTACAGACATACTCCGTGAACTCGAATGGGAAGCCCTGGAGGGGAGGTGACTTAATTTTCACGAAACACTGTTCAGAAAGTCGAGAGAACAGGCATTTGCGACACTCGACACCATTTTCCTGCCGCCAACGTACATCCTGCTTAAGAGCTGCAGAGTGAAGAAAGTCGGGGCTCGCACGGAAGCACAGAAGACAGTCGTCTTTCCCTCTCTCCATTTGTAACTGGAACTGGAAAGGAAATGAGCGACAGTGGTGCAGGGGACACTCCGCCATGCACCACACGGAGTATGTATGAAGATGTATAAGGAACCCGCAGTCTCCAGTGGTTCGTTGCAAGAGTAACTACACTTAGTAGTTTGATTTCTTACCCTGTTTATTTTTCTACGAGGGCGTGCTGAAAAGTAATGCATCCAAGATTTTTATGTGAAAACTCTTAAAGGTTTTTAAGGATAATAAACTTTGTAAACATTCTATATCTTTAAATTTCATGTCTACAGATTTGTTTCCCATCATAGTCACGCTGCCAGAATGCGATTTTCACTCTGTAGTGGACTGTGCGCTGATATGAAACTTCCTGGCAGATTAAAACTGTGTGCCGGACCGAGACTCGAACTCGGGACCTATGCCTTTCAAGGGCAAGTGCTCTGCTGACTTTTTTTTAATCTCAGTTTTGTTCAATATTGTTCGGTGCGTTGTTTCGGGGCGGACGTCCCAAGACCCCCGTTCAAGTTCATCGATGATCCATTCACTCAGTTTTTTTTTTTTTTTTATTGCAGAGGGCAGCAATTCCTCTGACCGAACACGCTGAGCTACCGTGCCGGCTGCGACTGAGCTACCCAAGCATGACTCAGGACTCGTTCTCACAGCTCTAATTCTGGCAGAACTTCGTCTCCTACCTTGCAAGACTATTCCCTAGTTACTACGACTTAGTGAGTGACAGCTGTGAACATATATATATGAACAAATGGTGGCGTCTGCTACCTGTTTACACTGCAAAAATAATGGGTGAGAAGAATTATTTACAGTTCTTGTGGTTCCCAAGTTTTCAAAACTAGATTATATTTGAACATGAAATTGCTCTCTACAAGAGGTGTAACATGCATCTTAATAGTAACAAACGTCTCTTCTGGTACACAGCTCAGTTACACTATTATGTTACGCCTAGGTGTGCCACTTGAAAGAAAGGCCACTTCTGTGACTTAAAGTTAGTAGATGCCTGGTGCTTGTTGATTTGTTGACTCATGAAATCCACTGGTTCAAATTAAAATGGCTCTGAGCGCTATGGCACTAACAGCTGAATCTGATGCGTATAGTTGACGATGATGTGTGTGCGTATAAAGTAGTGTCACGTTTGTGTTTATGCTGAGACATGTACAATACTGTATGTATGATGATTAGAGATGGGAGAGAGTATGAACACCAGTGACGCTAAACATCCTACTGCTTTCGAATAACACCAGGGGGAACCACCAGGCTTAAATCTCCATCTAATGGACGAATCACAATCAGCTTTCTCAGATCTCTTCACTCCACCAGACACATAAGACGAGTTTTGGATCTAAATCCGGGACATTGGCGCAAAATTGTGGTGATCACTACCTCTCCTTCTATTGTCGGGCAACTATTCATGGATTAAGACTGGATGCTGCTGCGTCGCGCAGCCTCTGCATAGTGGCTGAAGAGGTGGATTTCTTTGTACTCTTCGCTGTTTGTATTTATGTGACGTTAAAAATCTTTAAAAGTTGAATGAGTCATACGTACGAAGACAGTAATAAAAAAACACCGAAGGTATTGGCGTTCAAAAGAGCTTCCAGACGGCACAGAATGGATAAGTGCAAGTCCTGTATGGTTTTTAGGGGAACCTTACACCTTTCTTCCTGCAAATGGTAAATTCAGGTAACGATGATGGGGATGCATAGCGATCAGGCACCCTTCTCTCCAAAGTAGACGACAAATTCTCAATTGCATTTAGATATGGCGACTGTGGCGACCTTTCATAGCCGTGCTCACAAAACCAGTCCTGGACGATGTGAGCTGTATGAACAGGGGCCCTGTTGTACTGGAACACACCATTATCATTGGAGAAGAAAACGCTGTACCATAGGATGGATCTGAAAAGCGAAATATGGTTTCGGCATCACGTTTTCCTGTTATGGGTATTTCTGTCATACACTATATGACCAAAAGTATCCGGACACACCCAAAAACATACGTTTTTCATATTAGGTGCATTGTGCTTGAACAGTGATTTATTTTCAAAGAATATTCTTAAGAATTTATTTTATTTACTAGCAATTCATCAAGAATATTACACATTTAATCACACTATGTAAGCATGGAAGTAGTTGCCAGGGAGTAACTGATGAAATCATAACCAAATTCTTTTTAACAAATGGGAATTTTATTCACTTTCATAGTGCCTAAAAGCATTTTTTTAAGAAACAGATTTAAAATTATAATCAGAAAGCACCCTCTAAATATCAAAGTTACAATTTATTCAGAGGCAGAAAGAAACAAGTTTTGACGGTATGAGCTTTCGGGCAGAGAACCTTGCCGCTCCCTTTTGACACGGCCGTAGTTACGACCGCTCACAACAGCCTCTGAAAGACTACACACTGGTGCAAATCTGCAACACACCAGGTAACTTTAAATTAAGAGTTTTTACAATTTACACAAGCACACAAACTATGCACCCCCCGTAGGAGGGATGGAAATGGTACAAAACACTAACAATTAAAATACTAACCTTGCCACCGAAGCTCCAACTTGATTTTAACTTCTAAGAAAAGTCTTACGGTGAAAGGGGGGGGGGGGGCAACTTTATATGCTAAAATGATCATTCAAATAAAAGCCCATGAAATGCAATCTTATATAAAATTCTACAAGGTTGGCCAAACAATAGTTAAGATGCTCTACAGTACACAGATACCGCCTCTCAAGATCATAGGCAATAATATCAAATTTTCCAAAGATCAAAACATATTTCAGGTATTAGACCGTTACACTCCAAGCAATAAATTCATTAACACAACAAATCCGACAAACATGACAGAGGCAGCTACTAACTTACGGTAGATTGATAGGGAGATTACCGAACAACCCGAACAGCAGGTTGCTTTAACCCGCCCCGACTCTACAAGGGAAAAACGGACCAACCAATTTATAAACAACCACCTCCCCGCAGGTGGGCAAACGGAGAAGAAAGGTGGGACGACCCCAAAGCAAAACGGCTGGTGACCTCACCAAGAAAACAAGTAGAATTTAACAAGAGTAAATCAAACAACATATCACTAATCACTTAACTTCTAATAAACTGCGATTTCTCGAGAAGACCTGGCGCAGCACCCCAAGTCGCTCTCCCGAACCGTCCGCTGCCAGCCGCTTCAACGGACGCAGGTAGGTGCGCCGAACTCTCGTCTCACGGCGTCGCAGCTCGCACCGGCCAGACTACATCTACATCTACATCTACATTTATACTCCGCAAGCCACCCAACGGTGTGTGGCGGAGGGCACTTTACGTGCCACTGTCATTACCTCCCTTTCCTGTTCCAGTCGCGTATGGTTCGCGGGAAGAACGACTGTCTGAAAGCCTCCGTGCGCGCTCTAATCTATCTAATTTTACATTCGTGATCTCCTCGGGAGGTATAAGTAGGGGGAATCAATGTATTCGATACGTCATCCAGAAACGCACCCTCTCGAAACCTGGCGAGCAAGCTACACCGCGATGCAGAGCGCCTATCTTGCAGAGTCTGCCACTTGAGTTTATTAAACATCTCCGTAACGCTATCACGGTTACCAAATAACCCTGTGACGAAACGCGCCGCTCTTCTCTGGATCTTCTCTATCTCCTCCGTCAACCCGATTTGGTACGGATCCCACACTGATGAGCAATACTCAAGTATAGGTCGAACGAGTGATTTGTAAGCCACCTCCTTTGTTCATGGACTACATTTTCTAAGCACTCTCCCAATGAATCTCAACCTGGTACCCGCCTTACCAACAATTAATTTTATATGATCATTCCACTTCAAATCGTTCCGCACACATACTCCCAGATATTTTACAGAAGTAACTGCTACCAGTGTTTGTTCCGCTATCATATAATCATACAATAAAGGATCCTTCTTTCTATGTATTCGCAATACATTACATTTGTCTGTGTTAAGGGACAGTTGCCACTCCCTGCACCAAGTGCCTATCCGCTGCAGATCTTCCTGCATTTCGCTACAATTTTCTAATGCTGCAACTTCTCTGTATACTACAGCATCATCCGCGAAAAGCCGCATGGAGCTTCCGACACTATCTACTAGGTCATTTATATATATTGTGAAAAGCAATGGTCCCATAACACTCCCCTGTGGCACGCCAGAGGTTACTTTAACGTCTGTAGATGTCTCTCCATTGATAACAACATGCTGTGTTCTGTTTGCTAAAAACTCTTCAATCCAGCCACACAGCTGGTCTGATATTCCGTAGGCTCTTACTTTGTTTATCAGGCGACAGTGCGGAACTGTATCGAACGCCTTCCGGAAGTCAAGAAAAATAGCATCTACCTGGGAGCCTGTATCTAATATTTTCTGGGTCTCATGAACAAATAAAGCGAGTTGGGCCTCACACGATAGCTGTTTCCGGAATCCATGTTGATTCCTACATAGTAGATTCTGGGTTTCCAAAAACGACATGATACTCGAGCAAAAAACATGTTCTAAAATTCTACAACAGATCGACGTCAGAGATATAGGTCTATAGTTTTGCGCATCTGCTCGACGACCCTTCTTGAAGACTGGGACTACCTGTGCTCTTTTCCAATCATTTGGAACCCTCCTTTCCTCTAGAGACTTGCGGTACACGGCTGTTAGAAGGGGGGCAAGTTCTTTCGCGTACTCTGTGTAGAATCGAATTGGTATCCCGTCAGGTCCAGTGGACTTTCCTCTGTTGAGTGATTCCAGTTGCTTTTCTATTCCTTGGACACTTATTTCGATGTCAGCCATTTTTTCGTTTGTGCGAGGATTTAGAGAAGGAACTGCAGTGCGGTCTTCCTCTGTGAAACAGCTTTGGAAAAAGGTGTTTAGTATTTCAGCTTTACGCGTGTCATCCTCTGTTTCAATGCCATCATCATCCCGGAGTGTCTGGATATGCTGTTTCGAGCCACTTACTGATTTAACGTAAGACCAAAACTTCCTAGGATTTTCTGTCAAGTCGGTACATAGAATTTTACTTTTGAATTCACTGAACGCTTCAGGCATAGCCCTCCTTACGCTAACTTTGACATCGTTTAGCTTCTGTTTGTCTGAGAGGTTTTGGCTGCGTTTAAACTTGGTGTGAAGCTCTCTTTGCTTTCGCAGTAGTTTCCTAACTTTGTTGTTGTACCACGGTGAGTTTTTCCCGTCCCTCACAGTTTTACTCGGCACGTACCTGTCTAAAACGCATTTTACGATTGCCTTGAACTTTTTCCATAAACACTCAACATTGTCAGTGTCGGAACAGAAATTTTCGTTTTGATCTGTTAGGTAGTCTGAAATCTGCCTTCTATTACTCTTGCTAAACAGATAAACCTTCCTCCCTTTTTTTATATTCCTATTAACTTCCATATTCAGGGATGCTGCAACGGCCTTATGATCACGGATTCCCTGTTCTGCACATACAGAGTCGAAAAGTTCGGGTCTGTTTGTTATCAGTAGGTCCAAGATGTTATCTCCACGAGTCGGTTCTCTGTTTAATTGCTCGAGGTAATTTTCGGATAGTGCACTCAGTATAATGTCACTCGATGCTCTGTCCCTACCACCCGTCCTAAACATCTGAGTGTCCCAGTCTATATCTGGTAAATTGAAATCTCCACCTAAGACTACAACATGCTGAGAAAATTTATGTGAAATATATTCCAAATTTTCTCTCAGTTGTTCTGCCACTAATGCTGCTGAGTCGGGAGGTCGGTAAAAGGAGCCAATTATTAACCTAGCTCGGTTGTTGAGTGTAACCTCCACCCATAATAATTCACAGGAACTATCCACTTCTACTTCACTACAGGATAAACTACTACTAACAGCGACGAACACTCCACCACCGGTTGCATGCAATCTATCCTTTCTAAACACCGTCTGTACCTTTGTAAAAATTTCGGCAGAATTTATCTCTGGCTTCAGCCAGCTTTCTGTACCTATAACGATTTCAGCTTCGGTGCTTTCTATCAGCGCTTGAAGTTCCGGTACTTTACCAACGCAGCTTCGACAGTTGACAATTACAATACCGATTGCTGCTTGGTCCCCGCATGTCCTGACTTTGCCCCACACCCGTTGAGGCTGTTGCCCTTTCTCTACTTGCCCAAGGTCATCTAACCTAAAAAACCGCCCAGCCCACGCCACACAACCCCTGCTACCCGTGTAGCCGCTTGTTGCGTGTAGTGGACTCCTGACCTATCCAGCGGAACCCGAAACCCCACCACCCTATGGCGCAAGTCGAGGAATCTGCAGCCCAGACTGATGTCGTGGGTTGACTCCTGTTGCTCTCGTGTCGACCACGAAGCCACTACCGCTCGCTATATGCAGTCCGGAACCGCGTGACTGCTACGGTCGCAGGTTCGAATTCTGCCTCGGGCATGGATGTGTATGATGTCCTTAGGTTAGTTAGGTTTAAGTAGTTCTAAGTTCTAGGGGACTGATGATCTAAGATGTTAAGTCCCATAGTGCTCAGAGCCATTTGAACCATTTTGAACCTCTCGCTATACGCCGCCGCCCACTGGACTCACGTGGTGACCTCACATGCGCCGACGCTCAAGACCGACCAGTCATCTTGTGTCTCAGTGCGCGACCGACCAACCGATCGATCCAACCGCCAATGACCATTGCCTGAGCAAACTCGAGCAGACTGGCGGCCTAACGCGCAGACTCAGATGCAGGGACTAAGCCGCGACCGGGCGACCACTCGCTGAGTTCTCTTACTGGCGGAGTGGAAAGACTCTCATTTGGCCGGCTTTAAAGGTTGATCCGAACGACAGACATAGCAGCACTCCGAACGACAGACAGACACTGACTGCGTAACAAATGCGGACGAGAGACTGACCCAGGCTGACCCACTGGCGAGCTCATAGCGCCCCTTAAATGCACGTGAACAGGCAACCTTTCCCACCAGAGGGAGACACCAAAGCTGCGATTGCCACAGCAGCGCCACCGCCAGAAACGGAGGCCGACTGCATCACACTACGCGCTGCAGCGCGCTTTTCAAAACAGCATTTTTTACCACGGCTGCCACTTACTGCCAGTTACTCCATATCAGCGACCTCAGTAGTCATTAGACATCGTGAGAGAGCGGAATTGGGCGCTCCATGGAACTCGCGGACTTCGAATGGGTCAGTGGACTGGGTGTCACTTGTGTGATACTCTGTACGCGAGATTTCCACACTCCTAAACATCCCTAGGTCCACTGTTTCCGATGTGATAGTCAAGTGGAAACGTGAAGGGACACGTACATCTGTTGACTGACAAAGACCACCGACAGTTCAAGAGGGTCGTAATGCGTAACAGGCAGACACCTGTCCAGACCATCACACATTGGACGGTTGAACAGTGGAAAAACATTGTGTTGAGTGACGAATCACAGTACACAATGTGGCGATCCGATGGCAGGGGGTGGATGTTGTGAATGCCGGGGGAACGTCATCTGCCAGCGTGTGTAGTGCCAACAATAAAATTCGGAGGCGGTGGTGTTATGGTGTAGTCGTGTTTTTCATGGAGGGGGGCGCAAACCTTGTTGTTTTGCGTGGCACTATCACAGCACAGGTCTACACTGATGTTTTAAGCACCTTCTTACTTCCCACTGTTGAAGAGCAATTCGGGGATGGCGATTGCATCTTTCAACTCGATCGAGCAGCTGTTCATAATGCACTGCCTGTGGCGGAGTGGTTACACGACAATAACATCCCTGTAATGGACTGGCCTGCACAGAGTCCTGGCCTGAAGCCTATAGAATGGGATATTTTGGAACGCCGACTTCGTGTCAGTCCTTCACCGACCGACATCGATACCTCTCGTCAGTGCAGCACTCGGTGAAGAATGGGCTGACATTCCCCAAGAAACCTTCCAGCACCTGATTGGACGTATGCCTGCAAGAGTGGAAGCTGTCATCAAGGCTCAGGGTGGGGAACACCATATTGAATTTCAGCACTACCGATGGAGGGTGCCACGAACTTGTGAGTCATTTTCAACCAGGTGTCCGGATACTACTGATCACATAGCGTAGATGTATGGTTATGGAGTTCCAGATCCTCCTGCACTTACCAGCTTACGGATCTGCCTTCGTGTTGTTTTGATGCTGACAGCGTTCGCGAGTGCGACATTCAGTTCTGTTGCAGTGACTTTTCCAGCGGTCGTCCTGCAGTTCTTCGTCATAATCCTCTCCAATGACCTTCTGTCACTACCACTCGACACACATTTTCGTCTGCATTGTGATTTGTGGATGATGATTTCCGCTTTTCCTGTATGCGGTGCAAACCTTCGATATAGTTCCTCTTGAAACACCAACACTTCGAGTACTTTGGTTGAAGAAGCACTCACCATACGAGTGCCAACAAACTACCCACGTTCGAATTCACGTGGCTCCGACATGATGCACTCACAACCACACAGTACGCTGTTCTGACTATGGCTGACACTTGCAACGTATTGACGGCATTACTGAGCCAGATCTCTGGTCGATCATCAGCGATCGCCTTATCTTTGGCGCGTCCCCGGGCATGAGCATCTTTGCGTTTTCGGCTGGGGCGCGCGGGACGGCGAGAGGCAGTCGGTTTGGGGCGACCGGTGAGACTGGCGGAGTTGTGGCTCGGGCGTAAGCACATGTGTGATGTCTGTTACGCTGGGGCTGTTTGCTAATCGTGAAACTCCTGCGGCGATTACTGGTTGCCTGGAAGGCATTTCATGTAAACTGTGCCAAGCCTCACAGTGAGAGGGGAGTCCGCAGTTGGTGTTGGCCTAGATGTTTGTACAAACTGAGGTGCCTGTGTGAGAAGCACGGCGTGGGTCTGTTGGTTGCTTCGTCCTTCTGGCAGCCACCGCAAGCGGATGTTCCGTGTGGTGAGCATAGTGTGAACAAGTTCTCGTAGGATGTGCTCCCAGCCTGACTCTTAGCCTGTGTTATTTGTGGGTGGCAACCCCTTGTCTGTTACTGCTTCCGGGTGTCCTGTAAGATTTCAGAGCAAAACTGTGTTTTTGTGGCATTCTGTGTTTCTGGCTCAGCCTCCGCCTAGAAAGGGGAAAGTTTTGGAATTCCTTAATGCTGTAATTTAAACATATAAAAAAATTGTTCTTTCAGAATAAGTGCCTGTTTCTTTGGGACACTGCAGTTCAAACAGGAGTGGCGTAATGTTAATGAGTATTTGTTAATCGTCAAATAAAGTGTATTTAATGTCTTGCTGTTTTCTGGGGCACGCAGCTGTGTTATTGAACTCATTATGAAGTGTTCTGTCGGGTGAATCACTGTTCCCCCTTCAGTGTATTCTTTTGAGTGGTATTGTAAGGTTTTTTGGATATTTGTCAGTGGGGTGTATTGATTCAATTTTGTTTTCTCTTTCTTTTGAATTACGATGAATTTTTTTAGTTTACCCGGTTATTGGCTTAACTCGCCTTCACGCACTAAATCAGCTGATATTGAAATTGTTTTTTTTTTTTAAATTCCGTTTCAATGTCAGACAGATTCAAATGTAATTTCATTTACGTTATTTGAAATAAATGTGTTGGATTGACCTTAATGAATTATGTGCAATCGAAGTAAGGGACCCAGTCCTTCATTAGTGCTTAACAGTGGCGTGTGGTTCGGGTTGTGAGCCCCGTGCTCCTACCAATTACACAGATGGCTTTCGTGGTCAAATACAACAGCACAACCTGCAGGCTTGGCTACCAGTCCGCATTTACATTCAGGCACGCATTTCTGGCGGTTTTCCCATATTTTTATGCAATGCCTGTAGCAGACTTGTGGTACCTTCTGTGAGATCTTGTGACTGTAATTATCACTGTGCTGCTGTTTAAGTGCTTTTAACTCTGGCAGCTTTTTGAAACATATACTGCCACACACAGGCACAGCCCTGTTAGATGCCACAACCCTGTTTTACAGCTCTAGCGAATCCATATGTACATTAATTCCAGGTAGCGATGCATCAGCCGCGACAGGAAATTGACAGCTGCGTTGTCCGCTGCCGTCGCGGTTCGGACAGGGCCGTTACTGGAATACCGCACCCCTCGTCTGCCGTCACACGGCACGCGTGTTGGCTGCAGTGTGAGGCCAGACTAACCGCACAACATCCGCGTTCCGCGGGTTGCCTGCACTGTTCTCAGATCGTATCGGAGACGACGCACGACCCGCGGAGCAACATCACGGGTCCAGCTGGTCCACTTCAGATTGCTTTCAACTCAATAAGATGTCCGTAATCTCTTTTTCCCTAGATGAATAGTGACAAGGAGCGCATGAAATAAAGACCAACGAGCTTCCTAAACATCATTGTCTTAAGGCGGTGGTTCGATTCTGGAGACTCACACAGGCACCTCATGGACCACGAATGATCAGAACTCCTTCACTGGTTCACAGCTACGAAAAATGACGCCATGTCTTTCCACTCGTTCTACAGAACACAAAACTCTCCCGTTTTCGTTTAGTCTATTCTTCACTCCAGCCCAGCGGCATAGCGTCCGATTTCTGAACGGAAAGCGACATCATTCGTGACATGGAGCATTGTCTCAGCATACAATGACCACCGTACGCTACATTTATACGGACGGTTCTTAATCGGAGGTGGGTTCCGGATACGCCTTCTTTTTCCCTTCTAGTGGCGCCTACCAAATGTTTGCGCTTCCATATTAATCTTCTATCTACTGTCGGAGTTACTGGCCATCAGGAAAGCTATTCATTGTGGTATCCGGGCATTCAAGTTCGTCCTGATACATAAGGACTCTCAAAGTGTGCTGCAGAAATTGCACCATCCCAAGTTTGATAAACAGACCAACAGGTATGTTCTGGACGTCTTGGCGACCACAAGAGACGCGCAGACCCCGGGCATTGCCGTTCACTTACTCTGGATTACAGGACCTCATGGCATTCTTCGTAATGAAACGGTTGACCGCCTTGCCAAGAGGAGTATTACAGAAGGCCAGTTACAAGGCGGCCATACTACCAAACATCTCTTCTCGACCATGAATCACCTCGATGCAGTTTCGTAAATGTTATGTGACTTCCATCATTTGCATGAGGCTGGGACACGGGTGTTACTCCAAGCACCTACGTATATCTGTAGAAGATTGTCACGTCTGGACACTGCGATAAGGTCCGCCCCCGGTAGCTGAGTGGTGCCGCCGCGGTAACTCAGCGTGTTCGGTCAGAGGGTTATCTGCCCTCTGTAATAAAAAAAAAATGAGTTAATGGATCAACGACGAACTGAAACGGGTGTCTTGCGACGTCCGCCCCGAGCAGATGCAACGATCGAAAACGGGGTCAGAGATTTTCTCCGCTCAGGGACTGGGTGTTGTGTTGTCCTAATCATCATCATTTCATCCCCATCGACGCGCAAGTCGCCGAAGTGGCGTCAAATCGAAAGACTTGCACCAGGCGAGCGGTCTACCCGACGGGAGGCCCTCGTCACACGCCATTATTATTATACTTTGATAGGGACGGAACGGAAGTAGTGGATTTTAACCACACCGTACTGCAATGTTCCAAGTACCCAGTGCATAATCAGACTTATATAAGAAATTAGTTGCGAAAGGTTCCCCTTCCCTACCAGTTTTCCTCTTTGCTCCTCCGTTTTAATAAATATAACTCGCTCATAGACTATTTGAAAGCCACCGGCATCAAAATTTCATTTATGAATTGCTGGGGCCTTCATTTCCACATGGCATGAGCCCGGTTCGTAATCAGGTGCATAATTTTGTGCTTTAATTTGCGTACAGACCTCCATTTGTACATTAAATTTTCATTATTGCTCTCTTGTGAATTTTATATCACTGTTCTGTTGGCATTATTGTACATGCCGTGGGTGCTATTGTGTTTGTCATATTGGGTATTTTTAAGTACGTCTGTCTGTATGCTACATATCTCACTTCGTTAAATGATGTTATCTGCGATTTTGTTCTTCAGCTATTGTTGTACTTATTGTACGATATACGGTATTTGACCTTTCATGTTTTATCTTTTACTATAAGAGCATATGCACGTTTCCACAATGTTGCTGTATACTGCTGTCTGTAATTCTGCTCCAGTGTCACTGTCACCACTGCCGCCGGCTGTCTGGTGTTTGTCTAATTGCGGTTTTACTTTAAGAGTGTGTCTGTATGCTAACTTCGTAATTTTGTGCTATTTCGCTTTTTTGAGATTGTTTCCTCGGCATTTTATAACTGTTGTCGGCTGTATGGTCCTTCTAACCCAAAGGCAAAATAAAGAAATTAAAAAAATAGTCATCATTAACCAGTAAGACAAACACAGCCAACCGCTTTACGGAATTTTTTTATAATTTTTGCACCAGAATATGAAATCTGTGGGAGAAAAGTGACATAACTTTCACACGAAATTGTGCGATGACGGTACATTCAACAGAAGTGATTTTTGTGGGGTTTTTGTATCCTTCCGGAAGTTTACATGAACGTTACACAAGTGACGCCTAGACAGAGTAATTGTTCAAGGCTAAATAGTGTAAGACATTTCCAGGGGCAGAATCTATTGGTTATGAACTGTAGATTAAAACTGAAGAAACTTCAAAAAGGTAGGAATTTAAGGAGATGAGACCTGGATAAACTGAAAGAACCAGAGGTTGTACAGAGTTTCAGGGAGAGCATAAGGGAACAACTGACACGAATTGGGGAAAGAAACACAGTAGAAGAAGAATGGGTAGCTTTGAGGGATGAAACAGTGAAGGCAGCAGAGGATCAAGTAGGTAAAAAGACAAGGGCTGGTAGAAATCCTTGGATAACAGAAGAGATACTGAATTTAATTGATGAAAGGAGAAAAGATAAAAATGCAGTAAATGAAGCAGGCAAAAACGAATACAAACGTCTCAAAAATGAGATCGACAGGAAATGCAAAATAGCTAAGCAGGGATGGCTAGAGGACAAATGTAAGGATGTAGAGGCTTATCTCACTAGAGGTAAGATAGATACTGCCGACAGGAAAATTAAAGAGACCTTTGGCGAAAGCAGAACCACTTGCATGAATATCAAGAGCTTTGATGGAAACCCAGTTCTAAGCAATTAAGGGAAAGCAGAAAGGTGGAAGGAGTATATAAAGGGTCTATACAAGGGCGATGCACTTGAAGACAATATTATGGAAATGGAAGAGGATGTAGATGAAGATAAAATGGGAGACATGATACTGTGCGAAGAGTTTGACAGAGCACTGAAAGACCTGAGTCAAAACAAGGTCCCCGGAATAGACAGCATTCCATTACAACTACTGATAGCTTTCGGAAAGCCATTCCTGACAAAACTCTACCATCTGGTGAGCAAGTTGTATGATACAGGCGAAATAACCTCAGACTTCAAGAAGAATATAGTAATTCCAATCCCAAAGAAAGCAGGTGTTGACAGATGTGAAAATTACCGAACTATCAGTTTAATAAATCACAGCTGCAAAATACTAACGCGAATTCTTTACAGACGAATGGAAAAACTGGTAGAAGCAGACCTCGGGGAAGATCAGTTTGGATTCCGTAGAAATGTTGGAACACGTGAGGCAATACTGACCCTACGAATTATCTTAGAAGAAAGATTAAGGAAAGGCAAACCTACGTTTCTAGCATTTGTAGACTTAGAGAAACCTTTCGACGATGTGGACTGGAATACTCTCTTTCAAATTCTGAAGGTGGTAGGGGTAAAATACAGGGAGTCAACGGCTATTTACAATTTGTACAGAAACCAGATGGCAGTTTAAGAGTCGAGGAACATGAAAGGGAAACAGTGGTTGGGAAGGGAGTGAGACAGGGTTATAGCCTCTCCCCGATGCTATTCAATCTGTATATTGAGCAAGCAGTAAAGGAAACAAAAAAAAAAGTTCGGAGTAGGCATTAAAATCCATGGAGAAGAAACAAAAACTTTGAGGTTCACCCATAACATTGTAATTCTGTCAGAGACGGCAAAGGACTTGGAAGAGCAGTTGAACGGAATGGATAGTGTCTTGAAAGGAGGATATAAGATGAACATCAACAAAAGCAAAACGAGGATAATGGAATGTAGTCGAATTAAGTCGGGTGATGTTGAGGGTATTAGATTAGGAAATGAGACACTTAAAGTAGTAAAGGAGTTTTGCTATTTGGGGAGCAAAATAACTGATGATGGTCGAAGTAGAGAGGATATAAAATATAGACTGGCAATGGGAAGGAAAGCGTTTCTGAAGAAGAGAAATTTGTTTACATCGAGTATTGATTTAAGTGTCAGGAAGTCTTTTCTGAAAGTATTTGTATGGAGTGTAGCCATGTATGGAAGTGAAACATGGACGATAAATAGTTTAGACAAGAAGAGAGTAGAAGCTTTCGAAATGTGGTGCTACAAAAGAATGCTGGAGATTAGATGGGTAGATCACATAACTAATGAGGAGGTATTGAATAGAATTGGGGAGAAGAGGAATTTGTGGCACAACTTGACTAGAAGAAGCGATCGGTTGGTAGGGCATATTCTTAGGCATCAAGGGATCACCAATTTAGTATTGGAGGGCAGCGTGGAGGGTAAAAATTGTAGAGGGAGACCAAGAGATTCAGAATGGTGTAGGCTGCAGTAGGTACTGGGAGATGAAGAAGCTTGTACAGGATAGAGTAGCATGGAGAGCTGCATCAAACCAGTCTCAGGACTGAAGACCACAGCAACAACAACTAATAGTGTACTTATCGATTGCTTCAATAGTGCAGCCACGCTGAAGGCCAAATAAGAAAGAAAATAAAAAACTAGTGCCCCATTGTTGGAACTCAGAATCAAGGTCGAGCGTTGTACTCTTTATAGAGGTTTGAACAGCTTTTGTACGAGAGAGAACGATAGATCTTTTAAAGGTATTGAGTGTGATTTGTAGTCTGGTTTTCTTGTCTTGGAGACGCCTGTTTCCGCCGACAGTGGTGTAAGCATCATGTATCACTTGCCTCAGCGGCGCAAGTACCCTAGCAGTTTAGAGTAATCTATAAAAATTTTATTCCTCCTACAGTTGTTTAGATCCCGAAGGTTCTTCAATGGTTAATACAAACTTAAACCCCTATTATAATACATACACTTAACAATACAGACAGGTTTTGTGCGAGCCCAGTTACATTGTGTCCAATGTTATACAATGGGAGTATTCCATGTGTATTAACTTATTCAGCATTTTATCAAAACTGGAAATACTTCTCGGTGGGAAGCCACTCATGATCGTTAGTTGTAGAAATAACACTCATTTCGGGGTCTGTCGATTGCTTTATTATCTCATACTGATCGGTTTCGGGCGACCCTCCAGGATAGCCAAGAGCGCTAACGCGCTGCTTCCTGGACTCGGGGGTAGGCGCGCCGGCCCCGGATCTAATCCGCCCGGCGGATTAGCGACGACGACTGGTGTGCCGGCCGGCATGGATGTGGTGTTTAGGCGGTTTTCCACATCCTGCTAGGTGAATATGGGGCTGGTCCCCACGTCCGCCTCAGTTACACGACTTGCAGACATTTGAAACACATTCACACTATTTTACGATTTACACTAGCTGGGGTATATTAATTCCATCCCCCTTAAAAATTCACCTTGCCAAATCCGTCCCTAACCCTGCCGACCCTGCGCCCATTGCGGGATAAAGGCAGTGCCAAAAGAAAGAAAGAAAGTCTGATTGGTTTCGGGCAGTGTCGACCATCTTCAGATACCTAAAACATGTCAAAATAAATGACAACTGCGCTCTAATACTGTGTTTCCAGTATTAAAACACAAAAAAGTTATATCCAATTATACGACAAACTTTGTATAACATACCATTTCTTGAAGTTACTGAGTAACCAATCTTAACGGGACACTGTCAGTTTCACCGTCATAAACTAAATCCAAACTTGTTTACTGTCGCTACACATTAAAATTTAAAAGTCTATACTGTAAATGAGTGTTCTCTACACGTGTCAATGTACCGGGTGATCAAAAAGTCAGTATAAATTTCAAAACTGAATAAATCACGGAATATTGTGGATAGAGAGGTACAAATTGACACACATGCTTGGAATGACATGGGGTTTCATTAGAAAAACAAAAAAAAAAAGAAAAAAATCAAAGTTCAAAAAATGTCCGACAGATGGCGCTTCATCTGATCAGAATAGCAATAATTAGCATAACAAAGTAAGACAAAGCAAAGATGATGTTCTTTACAGGAAATGCTCAATATTTCCACCATCATTCCTCAACAATAGCTGTAGTCGAGGAATAATGTTGTGAACAGCACTGTAAAGCATGTCTGGAGTTATGGTGAGGCACTGGCGTCGGATGTTGTCTTTCAGCATCCCTAGAGATGTCGGTCGATCACGATACACTTGCGACTTCAGGTAACCCCAAAGCCCAGAGATCTTTCACGCGTCTAGCAATATGGGGTGGAGCGCCATCCTGCATAAACATCGTACGTTCCAGCAGGAGTTTATCAGCCAGGCTGGGGATGATGCGATTCTGTAGCACGATTCTCAAGCGCAGTCACTGACGTTTTGCTGTCCAGCACCATCTGTCGGACATTTTGTGAACTTTGTTTTGTTTTTTTTTTTTTGTTCTAATAAAACCCCATGTCATTCAAAGCGTTGTTGTGGTCTTCAGTCCTGAGACTGGTTTGATCCAGCTCTCCATGCTACTCTATCCTATGCAAGCTTCTTCATCTCCCAGTACCTACTGCAGCCTAAATCCTTCTGAATCTGCTTAGTGTATTCATCTCTTGGTCTCCCTCTACAATTTTTACCTTCCACGCTGCCAACCAATGCTAAATTGGTGATCCCTTGACGCCTCAGAACATGTCCTACCAACCGATCCCTTCTTCTAGTCAAGTTGTGCCACAAACTCCTCTTCTCCCCAATCCTATTCAATACCTCCTCATTAGTTACGTGATCTACCCATCTAATCTTCAGCATTCTTCTGTCGCACCACATTTCGAAACCTTCTATTCTCTTCTTGTCCGAACTATTTATCGTTCACGTTTCACTTCCATACATGGCTACACTCCACACAAATACTTTCAGAAACGACTTCCTGACCCTTAAATCTATACTCGACGTTAACAAATTCCTCTTCTTCAGAAAGGCTTTCCTTGCCATTGCCAGTCTACATTTTATATCCTCTCTACTTCACCCATAATCAGTTATTTTGCTCCCCAAATAGCGAAACTCCTTTACTACTTAAAGTGTCTCAAATCCTAATCTAATTCCCTCAGCATCACCCGACTTAATTCGACTACATTCCATTATCCTCGTTTTCCTTTTGTTTATGTTCATCTTATATCCTCCTTTCAAGACACTGTCCATTCCGTTCAACTGCTCATCCAAGTCCTTTGCTGTCTCTGACAGAGTTACAATGTCATCGGCTAAGTTTTTATTTCTTCTCCATGGATTTTTAATACCTACTCCGAAGTTTTCTTTTGTTTCCTTTACTGCTTGCTCAATATACAGATTGAATAACATCGGGGAGAGGCTACAATCCTGTCTCACTCCCTTCCCAACCACTGTTTCCCTTTCATGCCATTCGACTCTTATAACTGCCTTCCGGTTTCTGTACAAATTGTAAGTAGCCTTTCGCTCCCTGTATTTTACCTCTGCCACCTTTATAATTTGAAAGAGAGTATTCCAGTCAACATTGTCAAAAGCTTTCTCTAAGTCTACAAATGCTAGGAACGTGGGTTTGTCTTTCCTTAATCTTCCTTCTAAAGTGAGTCCTGAGATCAGCATTGCCTCACGTGTTCCAACACTTCTACGGAATCCAAACTGATCTTCCCCGAGGTCTGCTTCTACCAGTTTTTCCATTCGTCTGTAAAGAATTCGCGTTAGTATTTTGCAGCTGTGACTTATTAAACTGATAGTCCGGTAATTTTCACATCTGTCAACACCTGCTTTCTTTGGGATTGGAATTACTATATTCTTCTTGAAGTCTGAAGTCCAAGCATGTGTGTCAATTTGTACCTCTCTATCTACATTATTCTGTGGTTTATTAAGTTTTCAAATTTATACCGACTTTTTGATCACCTGGTACATTATACACTGTCCAGTCACATAAATGTGACCACATGTCAGAAGCCCGATTAACCACTTCTTGCAGCGAGGACCTCTGCAAGACGTCGGTGAGGATCTGGAAGGTACAAATACGGACGTGTTGTCATGCTGACTCCAGTGCCGTGACCAGATGCGCTACGTTTCTCGGTAGAAGATGCATGGAGCGAACAGACCGATAGAGGTGGCCCCATTGATTCTCCATTTAATTTCAACCCAGGGACTGTGGTGACCAGAGGATTATAGAAAATTCGACTCGGTGTTCTTCAAACCACCTGCGTGCACTGCGAGCTGTGTGGCACGTTGCATTGTCCTGCTGGTAGATGTGACCGTGCCGAGGAACAACAAAGTGCATGTCGTGGTGGACACGGTCTCCAAGGATAAATACAGACTTCTGTTGGTCCATTGTGCGTTCCAGAATGACAGGATTGGTCAGGGAACGCTACGAAATCATTCCCCAGACCATTATAGTCTGCACCGACCTGAATCCTACCGACGACTGTTGGTGCAAGCTCTTTCAGTCCAATGGAGCATAAAACGTGATCCATCTGAAAAGGCCCCCTGTCGCCAGTCAGTGCACGTCTGATTGCGCTATTGGTGAGCAAATTCCAGCCTTTTTCACCGACGAACACCAGTGAGAATGGATGCACGAACCAGGCACCTGCCGCGGAAGCCCATACGCAGCAACAGTCGTAGAGGAGACGCTGTTAGTAGCCCATTGCTTCTGGGTGGTCAGCAGCTCAACAGTTACACTAATAGCCGCCTGCACACATCTCCGAAGCCGACATCCACGGCCCGGGGTGCACCGCAGTTGCCTCGGTGCTGGTTTCGAATAGCGCAGTTTTGCCGTGCGCGGTATGCTTTAACCACAGCGACACGCGAATAGTTTACAAAGTTTGCAGTTTCGGAAGCGCTTCCAACCTTGGCCCGAAAGCCAGTGGTCAAGGCCTTTCCGACGACGTATCAGTCGCTCCTTTTCCACATTACTACAATGGCTGCACTGTTTTCCGCGTCCCCCCGATACGGTTTGTGTACCTGCCGCTGCCAGGACTGCCACCTGCCCTCTGTCAGTAGTTGTTGCACGGTGACGTCGAATGCAGGCGGTGGTCATATTAACGCGATAGGACCGTGTACACATTTTAACATACGTATAATTGTTATACAGTGTGCGTCAAAAAAATGTATACACACTTTGAACTGTCATAGACCATTTATTTCCCGTTCTACAAGGTTAAATATCTGTGAGAAGCCGGCCGGAGTGGCCGAGCGGTTCTAGGCGCTACAGTCTAGAACCGCGAGACCGCTACGGTCGAAGGTTCGAATCCTGCCTCGGGCATGGATGTGTGTGATGTCCTTAGGTTAGTTAGGTTTAAGTAGTTCTAAGTTCTAGGGGACTGATGACCTCAGAAGTTAAGTCCCATAGTGCTCAGAGCCATTTGAGCCATCTGTGAGAAAGTAATGTTATGTTTCTTCAATAGGTGGCAGCAGTGGCTAGGAAGTAACTGCAACATGGCGGACGTGCGTTTGAGCTTTGAAGCGCGGGAGCAGATAATTAAGTGGTACTGAAAGTTTGAGAATGTAGCTGCGGTTCGAAGACAGTGGGAAAGTGTGTATGGTACAGAACCACCTTCAAGGTTAACAATTACACGTCTACGAGACAAATTCGAAATTCATGGAACAGTGTGTGATGTGCATAAAGGTCGATCATGGCGACCTTGTACAGCTACGAGTGATGGTTCCACAACTGCGGTCTTGGAACTGCTTCAGCATTCGCCTCAAAAATCTTCAAGGCAAGCGGCACGTGAGAGTGATGTAAGTGCTATTAGTGTGCTACGCATTCTGAAGAAAGGCAAGTTTCGTGTGTACATTCCAAGGCTGGTGCAACAGCTAAGCGACGACGATCCAGATCGAAGGTTAGAATTTTGTGAATGGGTTCAGGAGATGGTGAGGCGTGAACCGCGATTTATGGGTAGCATAATTTGGTCGGAGGAAGCCCAATTCAAACTGAATGGAACTGTCAATAGGCACAATTGTGTGTACTGGGCTGAAGATAATCCTCACATTACAGTTGAAAAGGCTGTGAATTTGCGTGGTGTAAATGTGTGGTGTGGTTTGTCTGCAAGGGGACTCATTGGGCCTTTCCGTTTTGAAGGTACTGTTCCTGGAGAAACGTACCTAACAATGCTTGCTGACTCCATATTCCCTGCCATTCGTGCATTATACGGTAATGATGAGTTTTATTTCCAACAAGATGGCGCCCCGCCGCACTATCATAGGGACGTACGAGCATACCTGGATCACAATGTGTCAGGCCAGTGGATAGGACGCAGGGGACCAATCGAGTTTCCTGCAAGCTCTCCAGACCTCACGCCGCTGGATTTCTTCTTATGGGGCACAGTAAAAGATGAGGTGACAAACGTAAACCACGTAACCTGGACACACTTTGGAATGAGATTCAGGCGGTGTGCGCAGAAATCTCATTGGACACTTTGGTACGATGTATGGAATCAGTGGTGACTCGTACTCAAAAATGTATTGATGCTGAAGGCCACCAGTTTGAATATTAATCACGTTTACAAAGTACATTTATTTTTCCAATTGGACTTTAAGCTTTCCATTTCCAGAAATTTAACATTGTAGAACTGGAAATAAATTTTCTATGGCGCTTCAAAGTGTGTATAGATTTTTTGACGCACCCTGTATATTTAATGGCTTTAGTATATGGCTATGAAAATGATGGGGTTCCGTTAAGACCGGTTACTCCGTAACCACAAGAAATAATATTTTATAGAATAAATTTACTACAATTAGACGAAAAATTTTTTTGTGAACATGGGATTAGAAACTGAGGCGTAGTAAAGTTAACTTTGAAAAGCACGCCGCAGCGCGTAGCGTGAAGCAGTCGCCCTCCGTTTTCTGGCGGTGGCGCCTTTGTCGCAATTGAAGGCTTCGGTGTCTCCCTCTAGCGGGAAAGGGGAAAAGTGGGCTGTTCGCGTTGGTTTAAGAAGTGATTGTATGGTCTCTCGTGGAGAGTCGGCAGTCGGGGCATCAAGAAGCGACTTCTCTGCCGGTGCTAGAGGGACAGCACGCAGACCGCGGCATCAGCGTAAGCGACGCGAGCAGCGGCTCCGTGGTATGGGGCGTTAACTGCTCGTCGCGAAAGGACTCTTCCTGAGCGTGGGTCCGCAAGGGGCCTAATCTGCAGTTCGGCCGTATGCTGTCGACCGGCGAGGAGGTTCTGAAAATCGGCGCGCCTTCCTGCGTCCGTTGTAACGGCTGGCAGCGGGCGGCTCGGCAGAGCATTTGGAGGTGCTGCGTTGGTTCAGTCCTGGGAGCCGTAACGCACCAGAAGTTGAGTATTGATTGTTAACAGATTTTATGAAGTCTTTTATTTACTTATTTTTGTTAATTATACCAGCCGTATTTTTTTGGGCGTTTCCCGCGATTCATTCTCGTCTGACAACCCGCGGGAAGGTGGTAATATTAGAAAGGGTGGTCCGTTTGTCCCCTTTTGAGGACGAAAGGGGGGGGGGGGGGAGTCAGAGTAAATCTGTAGTTCGGATTGCTTCTTTCCCTCCTAGCTTACCTACGGGTTTATTCGACTGTTGGCCTCTGCCATGTCTGTGAAAGTCTGAGGCACCAGTGACTGTACTGTTTAAAATGCAAGGCACTAAGACCTGATCCATTCTCTCGCCTGCCATAACTAGTATTACTAGTCTCACCTGTAAAAAGTACTCTAAGAAAAAAGAAAAATTCCTTTTGACTCGTTGTAAGAAATAGTCAATTGCATAACGAATTCCTGCTCATCTGGAAGCTGTAACTTACGTAAATTTGTGTTTATGTATATTTGGCTATAATCAAGCAAGGTTATTAATGTACGCCGTAGTGGATTTTTTATATTGTTTCTAGTCAGCAAAAACTTTTGTGTGTTTTTCCAATTCAATAACTTTTAAGGCTTTTACTCAACGTGCTTATGTGTTTTATACAGGTAGTTGGTTATTAGTGTGTTTTCTTGCCATGCAAAAGTTTGCCATTTCATTATGGGTAGAAATTGTTGCCTTGAAAGGAGAATGTTGTAAAAGTTCGCAAGTCCTACCTGCTGAGCGTGTGTCTTTGCCGTAAGTTAACTGGCGGAAATTTGTAAAAATTGTCTTTTTATATATTTTGGAAATGATAATGTTATTAACTGTGAGTGTCCCCCCCCCCGTGTGCATGACTCATGCGTTTTGGTTTTTCTATTTTGAGAATTTTTGTAAACATGATTGTCTTTATATGTTGCAGACAAGCTTGATTCTGCGCCATTTTATGAATGGAGTGAAATTCACCTGTAATTTAGCTGAGCTTGAAATATTATACAGCGTCGCGTTGTATACGTTAAATTGCTTGCCTGTACTTGCCTTTTACTGGCGTGAAATTTTTTATAATAATTTAAAGCCATTTCCTAACGTAAATTGTGACTTATTTGTTAAATGATTGTTGTTTTTTTAAATATCGTAAAGTCTTGCATCAAATTTGAATAAAGAGTGTTACTGAAAATTGAGCGCAATTTCACCAGTTATTCCTTGGCACCTACTTACATTTTGTGTATTGATTGAGATTAATAACCTTTGGTGAACCAGTAGTAATATTACGGTTCAGAAACCAATCGTCATTCATTCTTGTATCTTTTAACACATCTGAAGATGCTCTACACTGCCCGAAACTGATCAGTTCGAGATAATAAAAGAGCAATTCAAAAACGGAAAATAGCTACTCGTATTTATTCAGTATCTTCATATCTTATTTCAGATTTTTTTCCTTTTTATGGGAGAAGAAGTTCATCATTAACTTTGCTATTATTGAATAAGCATCCCCAAGTCTCCTTACCATTAACTGAATGACCATATAACAATGGGAATCTGTTTAAAGCGACAATTTTTGTGAGAAGGTGTGAAGTGATCGTAACGTTAGTTCGTATGTTCTGTGACCAGATAACGATATATTACTACAACACACATAATGATGCCAACTAAAACAAATATTTCCGGATAGCAGCAACAATTTTTCGGGTTATAGTCTCACTGAAACAGCTAGCAAAATATCTTTTCCCACTCCAAAGGAAGCTGTAGTTAACAACTGATTTGTAAGTAACGTAGCCTGCTTCCAAATGCGTCACGCCAATAAATGTAGGATCACACCACACTGAACTTAACACTTTCCTCAACGTGATTTGGGACCGCCCCGCCGTCCAGAGCCAGTTGTCTTGTATATCTGATGCGCAAAACCCAAAGTTTGCTTACCAAAACGTATTCTTTTAGCAACCGTCGAAGATGTGCAGAGAAAACCTCGATTTAAACTGCAGACACGTCGATGGGTTGAACAGTGAATTGTTACGCATGTATAAAAATCTTCTTTGGCATTCCTTTGGAGATATTAGGCCTAACACATTTTACCTTTTCAAATATGCGACAGAGTATGAAATTATTGAATGAAAATATGTAAAATGTGCCAACTTAATAATCTGTATCTCCCCAAGATTTGTAAGTGGAAATGTGGTTGAACTAAGTTGTTTTAGGAGCTCCGAAATGTGATTTTTCTAGTTTAAATTCTCATCGATATGAACTCCAAAAGTTTTTGAAGTTCCCTTGCCATTTATTATGGCCTCACTATATGTTACACGTATCATTGGTGTAGTGCCCCTAGATGTGAAGCACTGAACATGTTGAGTCTTTTTAAAATTGAGATTGAAATCAATCGCAGAAAACCAGTCAATGATACTCTTAAGAACATTAAAGCTTTAAACATGGCTACGTTATCAGCGACCGCTACAAGATAAAATTAAAACAATTTCAGCCCTCGGTCGCGAAAATGAAGTCTCTTTGACCCAGGTTTCGCCCACTTGTAAGTGTGCCTTCATCAGAAATAAAACATATAAAACTGGCACGTCACGTATAAAACAAATATGAAGCCATAACGCTTTACTCACAAGATATTAAAATAGAAAATTAACTATGCTTGTTGTGTATTAGACGGGGGTCTTTTACATTAATGAGGAACAACAGTGGACCTATGATTGAGCCTTGGGAAACCCCATTTGTGATTTCTCCGCAGTTATAATTACGTTCCCAGACCATCCTGGTTCAATTACAACTTTCTGCATTCTTTTGGTTAGATATGACACTATCCACTGGCTGGCTATACCATATAGCCCATAACATTTCAATTTAACTAGGAGAATAATGTGATTCAAACAGTCAAACACCTTCGATAGGTTGCAGAAAATACCAAGCAGTGTTATTATATTTTTTAATGCTTGTAAAATTTAGTGAGTGAATATCTAAATGGCATTGTCAGTAGAGAAACTTTTCTAAAACTCAAACTGTGATCTGCTGGGGATATATTGTTACTTGGGTGGGACACTATTCTAGAATAAATTACTTTCTCAAAGATTTTGGAAAATGACGTCAGCAATGATGACACAAGAACACATTTCAGGCTTCAAACGTTGCAGAAAGAAACGCTGTGAACCCCTTAAGTCAAACATTAGACCATCCAAGAGCGCTGACCTTCCTCCCACACACGCACAGAGTTAGGCTGTTGCCTCCGCATCACAGATACCGATGGAAGGCCAACTCTACCAGCAGCAGAACGCGCTGGTGAATGCACTAACGGCCATTAAAATTGCTAAACCATGAAGATGACGTGCTACAGACGCGAAATTTAACCGACAGGAAGAAGATGCTGTGATATGCAAATGATTAGCTTTTCAGACCATTCACACAAGGTTGGCGCCGGTGGCGACACCTACAACGTGCTGACATGAGGAAAGTTTCCAACCGATTTCTCATACACAAACAGCAGATGACTGGCGTTGCCTGGTGAAATGTTGTTGTGATGCCTCGGGTAAGGAGGAGAAATGCGTACCATCACGTTTCCGACTTTGATAAAGGTTGGATTGTAGCCTATCGCGATTGCGGTTTATCGTATCGCGACGTTGCTGCTCGCGTTGGTCGAGATCCAATGAATCGTAGCAGAATATGGAATCGGTGGGTTCAGGAGTGTAATACGGAACGCCGTGCTGGATCCCAATGGCCACGTATCACTAGCAGTCGAGATGACAGGCATCTTATCCGCATGGCTGTAACGGATCGTGCAGCCACGTCTCGATCCCTGAGTCAACAGATGGGGACGTTTGTTAGACAACAACCATCTGCACGAACAGTTCGATGAAGTTTGCAGCAGCATGGACAATCAGCTCGGAGACCATGGCTGCGGTTACCCTCGACGCTGCATCACCGACAGGAGCACCTGCGATGGTGTACTCAACGACGAACCTGGGTGCACGAATGGCAAAACGTCATTCTTTCGGATGAATCCAGGTTCTGTTAACAGCATCATTATGGTCGCATCCGTGTTTGGCGTCATCGCGGTGAGCTCACATTGGAAGCGTGTATTCCTCATCGCCATACTGGCGTATCATCCGGCGTGATGGTATGGGGTGCCATTGGTTACACGTCTCGGTCACCTCTTGTTCGCATTGACGGCACTTTCAACAGTGGACGTTACATTTCGGATGTGTTACGACCCGTGGCTCTACCCTTCATTCGATCCCTGCGAAACCCTACATTTCAGCAGGATAATACACGACCGCATGTAGCAGGTCCCGTACGGGCCTTTCTGGATACAGAAAATTTTCGAATGCTGCCCTGGCCAGCACATTCTCCAGATCTCTCATACAATGAAAACGTTTGGTCAGTGGTGGCCGAGCAACTGGCTCGTCACAATACGCCAGTCACTACTCTTGATGAACTTTGCTATCGTGCTGAAGCTGCATAGGCAGCTGTACCTGTACACGCCATCCAAGCTCTGTTTGACTCAATGCCCGGGCGTATCAAGGCCGTTATTACGGCCAGAGGTGGTTGTTCTGGGTACTGATTTCTCAGGATCTATGCACCCAAATTGCGTGAAAATGTAATCACAGGTCAGTTCTAGTATAATATATTTGTTCAATGAATACTCGTTTATCATCTGCATTTGTTCTTGGTGTAGCAATTTCAATGGCCAATAGTGTACAACGGAGTGTCTCCAGTCATCGCCACCTTAGAGTCAGTGCTACAAAACTGCAGCTGTCTGACTGTGGAGGGAACTCGGACTCTGCGAGCTGCACTCCTGCCGGTCACAATGCTGACTGACTGAAGATAAGGGCTAGGACAATCCTCCGTGGAAGAAGAAGCCATCTGTCCACCTGCGAGCTGTTCAGCTTGCGAGCAGGGCTCCCGTGCCGCCATCCTGGGCAGTACAACCACCGTCTTACTATCCTCTCACCGGACGTGAAAACGCACGTTGACGAGGAGCTGGTGACGTCACAGCGTGGAATTCCATTACACTGCGCAGTGCGAAATAAACGCTCTGGCACGTCGTATTTTTGCCTCGTCGAGAGGAACGTGGCCATTCAGACGCGACATCGTATTACATCATACGCAGAGCGTAGAGGCCGCCATATTGTATGGTGTTAAAGTCGTATTCGATGGATTTTTATTCTCGCAGAGTGCGTGGTATCAATACAAGCTGCTTCAAAGCATTAGCAAATTGTGGACTCGAAAACGCGTCGATTTGGATACGATTTGTTAATAATGAAATGGCAGGAAACTACATGTCAGTTGGTAAAGGCTTCCTGTAGTTGATGTTCTTATTGTTGTGGCTTGTGTGCTATGAAAGCATACCGTTTCAAAGCTACGGACAATGAAGATTTATCAGAAGCGCTCCTTTTTGGAACAGTTTGCATATTAAATATCAAACAATGGCATTTGTAGATAGGGATTTTATACGTGTACGTCACATACGAAGATCTTTGTTCAGTGCTCTGTAGTGTTCGAGTCCAGAATCTTGTTCGCGGTTTTCGCCGCTCTTCTTCGACAACGCTAAAAGAGTCAACGCGCGCGCCCATATTCGCAAAGAAGCTGTGCGGTAACGCCGACAGCGGGCGCTGGAGAACGCTGACGGCGCAAAATCACGTTAGCCAACGCGTTCCGTGTGCAGACCTTCGACCATAAATATAATAGACTGGCCCTGACGTCATTTTCGTGGCTCCAACATCTCTGGGTTAAAGTCACGTGAATGTTGGCAAAACATGGTTGTTTGGTGTTGCGCTTATGGCTGTACTCAGAGTTTTGTCGGGGGAAATGGCATTACATTTCACGTGTAAGTGTTTCTATGGTAGTGCAGATGCGTTTATTGAAATGTGCTGAAGTGACTTTTATATGTTTTTCACACTTGAAATAGAGTATCACGTAAATTAAAGTGTTGAAAGTGATGTCTGTAAAGTCAGACTCATGTTACATTTTGGAAAGTATCTGTGATAATTCGGTTACAGAAGTAAGTATAACTGTTTCTCGTTCCTACTCATAGGTTCCCTAAGGATGAAAACCGAAGGCAGCTTTGGATACAGGCCCTGAAACGGAAAAACTTTAAGCCATCTGCATATACGCGCCTTTTTGTATACACAAGTGAGATTATAATAAGGTAAGAGCACCTATAGTCGACACATGAAGAGCATTTTTTTCTGCCTTCTAATACTATTTTCATCTAAAATATCATTTTTTTTATAACTGATAGTTTAAACTTTTGTAAAAATAGTAGGAACTGAACCTTTGAAGTGCACCTAAAATTGATACTCTAAAATGGACCTGCTCCTAAAGTCGATAATTTTGGCACCTATAGTTGACATAATTCCCATTTCCCATTTTCTTTTATAAGTGACTACAGCTCAAAACGCGGCGAATCCAATATTTGAAGTTTTGACACGAGCCCATTGTTAATGTTTAAAAGAATTTTAACGAAATTTTATTTTAATTGACAGTTTATAGTAATTTCGTCCCGCTGCCCACCAGAGGGGCGTTCGATGTATTTGTTAGATTTTATAAATGGTACTATGAACAAATCCAGGTCAAATGTAGTTCTGACATAATTTTTCGCAAATAAAGAAGTAATTTTTGTTGGAAGCGTTTGGCAGTCAATTGTTAAATGTGGGTAAAATACGATACATACATAGGATGGCAGACCGCTGATTTGAAATCCCGCCACGTTTTGCCAACAGTCACGTGGTTTATGTTGGAACCACACCAGCCCTATAGCTTCTGCACAGCAAGGCCAGTCTACTAGTATCTATGGTCGAAGGTGCAGACGGCGGCGCTGTTTCTGGCGAGCCCTGCTGTCCCGTCCGCGTCCGCGTCAACGTTAGCCGCCCCGCCCCTTGCGTTGCGTCGGTGGCCGCACAGATCACACGAGGCAGCTCCGCCATGCTGCCCGCACCGAGAAGGCCAGCCCATTCAACCAACAAACGACTCCATTTAAATGCAACGACTTTTTTTCGGACGACATCCCTCTTTGTCGATCTGGAGCGCTGCCATGTGAACAGAGCGTTCATTTGAACCCGTTTGCAGCCAGTCTTTTCTACATCAGCCCCCCCCCCCTTTTTTGGTACGTAACGATTATCATTTAAAGCGAAACAGGCACCAGGCGGAAACATTCCGCTGCATTTTAAAAAACGTTGGCCCTCTCTCCGTTTTTTTATTTCTTCTGCCCTGTTTATCTTCTGTCTATGCAGCTGAAAAAAGCTCTGGCTGAAATTTTCAAACAGCCATTGTCGCGCCTATCAAACAATTGAAGTACCCGTGCACAATCACGTGGGACGATAGGATTATTAACAGCGATCAAAGCTCACGTGCTGCAAGTATTGTGTCTGCAGAACGGGGCATACACGTCAAAAAAAAAAAAAAAAGTGTGTAAATATAGAGCCGCTCATCGCCATCAAACAGTATCACAATTACATCTGAAATTAACTTGGAGAAGGTCTTTTATACAGGGTGTTACAAAAAGGTACGGCCAAACTTTCAGGAAACATTCCTCACACACAAAGAAAGAAAATATGTTATGTAGACATGTGTCCGGAAACGCTTACTTTCCATGTTAGAGCTCATTTTATTACTTCTCTTCAAATCACATTAATCATGGACTGGAAACACAGCAACAGAACGTACCAGCGTGACTTCAAACACTTTGTTACAGGAAATGTTCAAAATGTCCTCCGTTAGCGAGGATACATGCATCCACCCTCCGTCGCATGGAATCCCTGATGCGCTGATGCAGCCCTGGAGAATGGCGTATTGTATCACAGCCGTCCACAATACGAGCACGAAGAGTCTCTGCATTTGGTACCGGGGTTGCGTAGACAAGAACTTTCAAATGCCCCCATAAATGAAAGTCAAGAGGACTGAGGTCAGGAGAGCGTGGAGGCCATGGAATTGGTCCGCCTCTACCAATCCATCGGTCACCGAATCTGTTGTTGAGAAGCGTACGAACACTTCGACTGAAATGTGCAGGAGCTCCATCGTGAATGAACCACATGTTTCGTACTTGTAAAGGCACATGTTCTAGCAGCACAGGTAGAGTATCCCGTATGAAATCATGATAACGTGCTCCATCGAGCGTAGGTGGAAGAACATGGGGCCCAATCAAGACGTCACCAACAATACCTGCCCAAACGTTCACAGAAAATCTGTGTTGTCGTGATTTGCACAATTGCGTGCGGATTCTCGTCAGCCCACACATGTGACGGTGAATCGATGAACTACAGTACATACTGACGAAACTAAAATGAGCTCTAACATGGAAATTAAGCGTTTCCGGACACATGTCCACATAACATCTTTTCTTTATTTGTGTGTGAGGAATGTTTCCTGAAAGTTTGGCCGTACCTTTTTGTAACACCCTGTAGAGACACAGCTAGTAACCATTTTAGAAGCACTTGATCACGTAGCAAAATGTATTTAGGACAAAACTGTTACCTTAACCGCCTCTCAGGCTGTAGTCCTGATACTGCAAAACCGTGCACCTGTACGCACAATCCGTGTAAGAAAATCTACTGCTCCATGGCTGACAACTGAATTACGTCAAATGATGAATAATAAGGATGCTGCCCACAGGCGTTTCAAAGCAGACCCGAAACCCGAGCGTTTCGAAGAAAATAGAAAGCTACGGAACAGAGTGAAACAATGCGTTCGCAATGCTAAAATCAGACACGCTCGCACCCTTGTGTGCAGCGATCTGACGCCCACGACTCTGTGGAAGAATCTTCGTAGCTTGGGGGGTCGGAAAGGCAAAATCGGAAACCGCTTTTCATGTCTCAGCTAACGAATTAAATGAATTATTCTCTGCACCTCTGAATACCCATACGGCTGATAATTAACGTCCACAAGAATCCCCTAACTGGATAACTAACCACGATACCTTCCATCTAAAACACGTAACGATAAATACGGCAAGAAAAGCAATAATGAGAATCTCTTCTGATGCTATAGGCAGTGACCATATCAGTATAACCATGATTAAGAGTGCTGCCGATATCTTAACACCTGTCTTAACTGACATATTTAATTTTTCCCTCGTGAACGGAATATACCCCTCTGTATTGAAAAGAAGCGTAATTCGACCCATTCCTAAGATCTAAAACCCCCAACTGCCTAGTGATTACCGACCAATTAGCATACTGCCTGCTTTTTCCAAAGCACTTGAATATATTGTTCATTATCAAATCACTGAACACCTGCATGAATTCAACCTATATGAAAAATTTCAATCCGGTTTGCGTAAACGCCACAGCACAAACACTGCTCTAATTAAAGTAACTGATGACCTGAAATATGCCATCGACAGCCGAAAGGCAACAATATTGACGCTACTAGACTTCAGCAAAGCTTTTGACACTGTTAACTTTGACATATCTCTCAGAAAAATTCGACAGCTTAATTTCTCAGATAGTGCAATGAGGTGGTTTGAAGGCTACTTAAAAGATGGACAGCAATGTGTTGTGTGTGTAAATGAAAAATCTTCCTGGAAACATGTCTCCTCAGGAGTGCCACAAGGATCAGTCTTAGGACCACTTTTGTTTTTCTTATATGTCAACGATATTTCGTCGGTTATGTCCTGTAAATATCATTTCCATGCCGACGACCTCCAGCTCTACCTAAGCGTCAGACCGGAAGATATAAACACTGCATCGCTCATATGAATGATGATCTATCTTCAGTGGTAACATGGGCGAAAACCTGTGGCTTAAATGCAAAAAAGACACAAGTAATCTTAACAGCCCATCAGAAATTAATAAGTTCAGATTTCCGCGAACGGCTGCCTACTATTCTGCTTGACGGTATTCCAATACCATATCAGAAAACAGTTAATAACTTGGGTGTAACTTTGGATGAGCATCTCAACTGGGCAGAGAATACAGTCGGAGTGTGCCGGAAGACGCCGGCTTGTCTCTATGCTCTCAAAAAGTTTCGGAACGTATTTCCACACGACGTGAAACGCCAGCTCGTGCAAGTACCCTTTCTACCGAACCTCCACTATTGTGACGTAATTCAACAAGTCATGAGTAGTGAAAACAAAAGACGGTTAGAACTAACACCGAATGCGTGTGTGCGTTACACCTGCGACATTCGCCGATATGATCATTTTAATGTTTCATACTCCCAGCTACGGTGGGTGCTGCCAGACAAATTGCGTGACTACCGCACTCTATGTCTACTTCACCGGCCCCTCGTCACGCAAACACCGCAGTACCTTGCTTCAGAGATTAAACACCTTTCATGCCATCATAATCAAAACACGAGGTCACTGTTATCTGGTATCCTAACTGTGCCAACTCACAAAACAAAAACATTTACAAACTCCTGCCCTGTTGCCGCTGTCCGCCTCTGGAACAAACTGCCCCTTCACTTGCGCAAAATTCAGTCCCCTCCTGCTTTTAAGAAGTTGAAGCATTTCCTACTGGCATCCTCATAACGTTTTCCACAAAATTAATGTACAAGGCCAGTTCTCCCCTCTGTCAAATACAAAGCTAGTGTCTCCTATCTTCCTCCTTTCCCTTCTTCCTCTTCATCTATGTCCATTTGCCACGTAATCTTCTTTTCCCTTATATTTCTTTAACTGTGTTTCATCACGTGCCTATTCTTCCCCTTTCACCAACAGTTTCCCTCACACCCTCTGCTGCTAGCACTCCTATAGAAATCTGTCTTTATCATAATGCCTAATTATTGCAGTACTTATTATCTACGAAAATTGTATTTGTATGCATTTTTCCAAGTGTACCTTTGTAGTTGTTTATTTCACTTTCCGTACTAGATGTAGTTTAACATGCCTATTAAAACATATGAAAGCAAGATTAGTAGAATTCCTGGTTAGATGTAACCTTGGTAGGTTAAATAAATCAATCAATAAATAGAATAAATAAATAAATTTTTCACAGCAACACAACAATCGTCTGTGAAGTTGCGCAAGAAGTCGAAAGCCTGCAACGAAAAGCACGAGGTAGTCGTATTATTAATCGAGAGCAAAAGCCACTGTGACATCCTTGGCAATGAAGACACCGACCAACGGCTGAACAAGGAGCAACTTCAGGTGCACCATGCCACCCGAAGGTACCACATACTTATTTCCTACAAGGACTTAAAATGTTGATGCGAGAGACATGAGACGACGAATGGAAAAGGAGAATTTACAACAGAGGGAAACATTATACAGTAATGCACCCTGCGATACTGACAACCCTTTGTATTCCAGGCAAACGGTGTCAAGAGAATTTTATAAAACAGTAGCAGATACGAAATTTAATCACGTTCGTTTAAGAAAAAGTCTACATCGTCTGTGACATTTGTGAGTCTGGAGAAGAAGAATACGAGAAGCACAAAACATTAGGATGGCCCGAAAAGAAAGGCACGACAGATCGAACGGTAAAATAATTGACTGCAACAGGGTATTACGGCCGCAAATGCGTCACAAAATCTGTTGGGGACATGGTAGTTTATAAATTTCCAGACAGTTGTGAAAGAGACAGGAGTGTCCATATAACGAAGCAATAGAAGATTTAGATCCTGCGTGGAATTAGAAAATTTTGATCCTGCGTGGAATTTTGAGATCTGTTTCCGTACTTACGGAAAACAGTAATAGATTAAAGAGAATTCACCTTCTTAAGGTTTTTTATTTTTTCTCTCCAAATATATTTCACCACACTTGTGGCAACATCAGTAGTTTTCATTGTTACGGATTTATAAGGAATTAGGAAAGGAGATAAGGAATTTACATTTATTGTCTACAATACAGCACACAATCGCCCACAATCTTTATTTTACAATTGTTATTGCCTACTTTGGCCCATATCAACAGACACTCGTTAGAGTTGAGCTACCTCTTTCTCCTTGTTGACAAAACAAAGGGCTTATCTGGAACCAGAGTACCACATGGGACCTTAGAAAGTTTTCTGTTATATTCCACGTCTTCCACGACAGAATGTTTGCATCAGGGAAAGCTTCAGGCCACCGTAGTCTGCATGCTTCCACAATTCAACAGCCAAAGTCAACCATGCACTGCAACCAAAGACAGCAGTAACATCACACGTGTGCATTCTAAGTCCACGAAAGACATTTGGACCACCAATAAGCTGCTGCTTATTGAACTGCCCAGCAAGATCAATGTTTATTGCTTTCAAAGCCTTGTACACAGGCACAATGCGCCTTTCTATTGCTCATGAAAACCACACATTGCATGTTGTACCACCATACAGCGAGATCTTCAGAGGTGGTGGTCCAAATTGCTGTGGATGCCGGAACCTCTAATACCCATAGCACGTCCTCTTGCATTGATACATGCTTGTAATCGTCGTGGCATACTATCCGCAAGTTCATCAAGGCACTATTGGTCCAGATTGTCCCACTCCACAACGGCGATTCGGCGTAGATCCCTCCGGCTGGTAGGTCACGTCGTCCTTAAACAGCCCTTTTCAGTCTATCCCAGGTATGTTCGATAGCGTTCTTGTCTGGAGAACTTGCTGGCCACTGTAGGCGAGCGATGTTATCCTGACGGAAGTCATTCACAAGATGTGCACGATGGGGGCGCGAATTGTCGTCCATGAAGACGAATGCCTTGCCATTATGCTGCCGAAATGGTTGCACTATCGGTCGGAAGATGGCATTCAGGTATCGTACAGTCGTTACGGCGCCTTTCATGACCACCAGCGGCGCACGTCGGCCCCACATAATGCCACCCCAAAAGAGCAGGAAACCTCCACCTTGCTGCACTCGCTGGACAGTGTGTCTAATGCGTTCCAACCTGACCGGGTTGCCTCCAAACACGTCTCCGACGATTGTTTGGTTGAAGGTATATGCGACACTCATCGCCGAGGAGAATGTGATGCCAATCCTGAGCGGTCCATTCAGCATGTCGTTGGACCCATCTGTACCGCGCTGCATGGTGTCGTGGTTGCAAAGATGGATCTCGCCATGGACGTTGGGAGTGAAACTGCGCATCATGTAGCCTATGTCGCACAGTCTGAGTCGTTCAAATGGCTCTGAGCACTATGGGACTTAACATCTGAGGTCATCAGTCCCCTAGAATTTAGAATTACTTAAACCTAACTAATCTAAGGACACCACACACATCCATGCCAGAAGCAGGATTCGAACCTGCGACTATAGCGTTAGCGCGGTGCCAGACTGAAGCGCCTACAACCGCTCGGCCACCACTGCCGGCGTCTGAGTCGTAACACGACGTCCTGTGGCTGCACAAAAAGCATTATTCAACATGGTGGCGTTCCTGTCAGGGTTCCTCCGAGCCACAATCCGTAGGCAGCGGTTATCCACTGCAGTAGTAGCCCTTGGGCGGCCTGGGCGCGGCATGTCATCGACAGCTCCTGGGTCTCTGTCTCTCCTCCATGTCCACTCCGAGACGCCTGGACACTTACCGTGTTGAGAGCCCTTCCTGGCACAAGGTAACAGTGCGGACGCGATCGAACCGCGGTATTGACCGTCTAGGCGTGGTTGAACTACAGACAACACGAGCTGTGTACCTTCCTCCTGGTGGAAAGATTGGAACTGATCGGCTGTCGGACCCCCTCCGTCTAATAGGCGCTGCTCATGCATGGTTGTTTACATCTTTGGGCGGGTTTAGTGACATCTCTGAACAGTAAAAGGACTGTGTCTGTGATACAATATCCACAGGCAACGTCTATCTTTAGGAGTTCTGAGAACTGGGGTGATGCAAAACTTATATATATATATATATATATATGTGTGTGTGTGTGTGTTGGGAATATGTTGACATCATATTTTGTTGTATAGATTACATTATGTACTTCCTTCTATTTTTACATTACGTGTGCTCTGTGGCTGCCAACATAAATCAGCCGCAAGAGTGTATTAATAAAGCATGTGATATGTAACATAGATATGTAAGGCCAATTAATTTTCTGTTTAGAATGTAGCACCTACAGCTACGTATTCCGGTAAAATAGCGGCACGTGCTCCATTTCTTATGGTTATCATTACCGTACTTGACCTGTTCTGAACTGCACTCGGCTATTATTTGCCTGCTAATTGTATTGTTGCTGTTCTTGTGTTTGAAGTAGCCTGAGGATAATGATAAAATATCCTGAGGTTTTGATTTAGAAAACTATTTGGTGTGGTTTGCTATTTATAGATTCTAGTGCGGATTTTTAACAGCGCTTTCATACGATTTCGCACGATCATTGGCGAATTCTTCAACTTACTATGTTGTTTTAACTAATACACAAACATATCACTGCACATTCACGTTTCAGACACGCAATTGACAGTCGTTTGTTTTAGTATCTTATTCTCGATTGGCGGTCGCGAAGTTTGAAGTTGTTCAGATGTTTATTTTTTTCTGTTTATTTATTTGCAACATGCTCCATTACAATATTTGTAATACTACCTCTACATATCGTGTGTGTGTGTGTGTGTGTGTGTGTGTGTGTGTGTGTGTGTGTCGTGCGCGCCCATTTATTGTGTGTTGTTCGATAATTCGGTTAGGGTGTCGAATAATGTCCTGTTGATTATTGATGACTTTCTGGATGTGGTAATTTTCTTCTGTTATTTATAAGCGGCGGCAGCGGCCTTGCCGCAGTGGCTACACCGGTTCTCGTGAGATCACCGAAGTTAAGCGTGGTCGGCACTTGGATGGGTGACCATCCAGGCCGCCATGCGCTGTTGCCATTTTTCTGGGTGCACTCAGCCTCGTGATTCCAATTGAGAAGTTACTCGACCGAATAGAAGCGGCTTCGGCCAGGAATACCATCACAACGACCGGGAGAGCGGTGTGCTGACCCCACGCCCCTCCTATCCGCATCCTCCACTGAGGATGACACGGCGGTCGGATGCTCCCGGTAGGCCACTCTTGGCCTGACGACGGAGTGCTTTCTTTATAAGTGGTACACATGGTTACTATATTTAAAGAACTGTTCTACATACACTCTGTATGTGCGTGGACGTTCTGAAAAGAAATGCCTCCGAATTTTTTATTCTGTTCCCAATACCGGTTGAGGTATTACATGTCGTGTATATTACTCGGCCGACTTTCGCACTTTGCTGACGGAAGTTGCAGCCTTCTGCCGCTAGAGTGCTCCGAATTGTAGCGTGTAACATGGCGGTGTGTAACGTGATTATGTCGGAGTGTGAAAACAGCGTGCTGCAACGGAGTTTATAACCGCGGAAATTGTGTCTCCGACTGAGATCCATAAAAGAATGAAAGCTGTGTGCGGTGACGATTGTATCGACATCAGTAGAGTCTCGCGTAGGATTGTTCGTAATCAAAGCTGGGTGTACCATTTTGACCCAGAAAACAAGAGAGCATCAATCCCGCGATAAACCAGCACCGACGCCAAATGTCATGCTCACAGAGTTTTGGGACGAAATTCACTTCTAAAGACACCACCATAAACTCTACAAGGTATTGTGAGACCCTCAGAAAACTGTCATCGATCATCCTCCATACGATTTTCAGCTGTTTCCAAAACTTATAGAGTAACTTAGAGGGCTTCACTTTGATAGCGACGAATCGGTGCAAGCAGAGGTGAGATTGTGGCTCCGTCAGCAAAGTCTACACTGACATTATCAATAAACTTGTGTCTCGTTGGGAGAAATGTGTTCATCCACAGGGTGACTTTGTTGAGAAATAAATATGTTGACACGAAGAATAAAGATATAGAATGTTAAAAGCATGCGTTTTATTTAAAAAAGAGTTTTCACACAAAAAATTCGGAAGAATTACTTTTCAGTGTATATTAGGTTGGATCACAAGTTCGTAGTGTTTTTCCGGAAGTTTAATAAACACAACACACGTGACAGAGACCTTGGTCATCAATAATACACTACTGGCCATTAAAATTGCTACACCAAGAAGAAATGCAGATGATAAACGGGTATTCATCGGACAAATATATTATACTAGAACTAACATGTGATTACATTTTCACGCAATTTGGGTGCATAGATCCTGAGAAATCAGTACCCAGAACAATCACCTCTGGCCGTAATAACAGCCTTGATACGCCTGGGCATTGAGTCAAACAGAGCTTGGACAGCGTGTACAGGTACAGCTGCCCATGCAGCTTCAACACGATACCACAGTTCATCAAGGGTAGTGACTGGCGTATTGTGACGAGCCAGTTGCTCGGCTATCATTGACCAGACGTTTTCAATTGGTGAGAGATCTGGAGAATGTGCTGGCCAGGGCAGCAGTCGAACATTTTCTGTATCCAGAAAGGCCCGTACACGACCTGTAATATGCGGTCATGCATTATCCTGCTGAAATGTAGGGTTTCGCAGGGATCGAATGAAGCGTGGAGCCACGGATCGTAACACATCTGAAATGTAACGTCCACTGTTCAAAGTGTCGTCAATGCGAACAAGAGGTAACTGAGACGTGTAACCAATGGCACCCCATACCATCACGCCGGGCGATACGCCAGTATGGCGATGATGAATACACGCTTCCAATGTGAGCTCACCGCGATGCCGCCAAACACGGATGCGACCATCATGATGCTGTAAACAGAACCTGGATTCATCCGAAAAAATGACATTTTGCCATTCGTGCACCCAGATTCGTCGTTGAGTACACCATCGCAGGTGCTCCTGTCGGTGATGCAGCGTCAAGGGTAACCGCAGCGTGGTCTCCGAGCTGATTGTCCATGCTGCTGCAAACGTCGTCGAACTGTTCGTGCAGATGGTTGTTGTCTTGCAAACGTCCCCATGTGTTGACTCAGGGATCTAGACGTGGCTGCACGATTCTTTACAGCCATGCGGATAAGATGCCTGTCATCTCGACTGCTAGTGATACGAGGCCGTTGGGATCCAGCACGGCGTTGCGTATTACCCTCCTGAACCCAAGGATTCCATATTCTGCTAACAGTCATTGGATCTCTACCAACGCGAGCAGCAATGTCGCGATACGATAAACCGCAATCGCGATAGGCTACAATCCGACCTTTATCAAAGTCGGAACCGTGATGGTACGCATTTCTCCTCCTTACACGAGGCATCACAACAATGTTTCACCAGGCAACGCCGGTCAACTGCTGTTTGTGTATGAGAAATCGGTTGGAAACTTTCCTCATTTCAGTACGTTGTAGGTGTCGCCACAGGCGCCAGCCTTGAGTGAATGCTCTGAAAAGCTAATCATTTGCATATCACAGCATTTGCATATCTTCCTGTCGGTTAAATTTCGCGTCTGTAGCACATCATCTTCATGGTGTAGCAATTTTAATGACCAGTAGTGTATGTTCTCCTTCACTATTTGCAACAGTCTGCCAATGCTGCGGTAACTTTTCGACTCCGTGACCGTAGACACCACGCGATTCTGACGCGAAGTGCTAGTCATCCATGTTTGGAGACCATTTTCATCTGGAAAGGAAGTTCCTTGGAGGTTTTACGACGTAGAGCGGGAAAGGTGAAAATCTGAGCGCACAAGATCAGATGAATAAAGTGGATGCAAGGTGACTTCCCAACCCAGTACCTGTATGCTGCTTTCAGTCAGCCAAGCTGAATGGGGGCGGACGTTATCTTCGACTAGTATCACTTCACGCAGATTTGGTGGTCGTTGTTCTTGGACTGCATCTCCAAGGCGTCTCAGTTGATGGCAGTAAATGTCAGCAGTGACGGTATGACACTCCATTCCTTTCCACATTCACCAGACATCAGAAAAACACCCTGAGAGTCCGTTAAAGCCATTAGAATAAATTACTGGGGTTAGGAGTAGACCCGTATTCTATGACAAAGCACATCGGTGTTTAGCTGTAAAATTTGTTTAGTTTCTCTGTTGTTGTCAAAGACGAAATTAGGTTTACATAGATTGTGACATGACAATTTCAAGACAGTTGTCAAGATAACATATTACGTCCTAATTAGCAGGAATAACACTGAAGACGACAAATTTATAGAGAAGGTACTCCACAATATTTTTCTTACATCTAGACAGTGAAGCACTGTCTGAGTTACTCAATATTACGATAAATCATCCGATTGTGGTTCTAAGTTCGGTACTATTTACGATGACAATCAAGTCTACGGAGGATGGTTAGTTTCTGTGACAAGAAAAATGGTTCAAATGGCTCTGAGCACTATGGGACTCAACATCTTAGGTCATAAGTCCCCTAGAACTTAGAACTACTTAAACCTAACTAACCTAAGGACATCACACACACCCATGCCCGAGGCAGGATTCGAACCTGCGACCGTAGCAGTCCCGCGGTTCCGGACTGCAGCGCCAGAACCGCACGGCCACCGCGGCCGGCTCTGTGACAAGATGAGCAAAAGATTACTCAAGCTTGTTCATGTTCACAGTGGACGAAAGCTGGTGATCCAACTATTTTACACCATCGGCAGCGGCATTTACATTTAGCTGTGACGTGCTGTCGCCTGTAAGGCTGCTCTCACCCTCTGAAAATTCTATAAAAAGCTAATCAAAATCTTTACTAATTTTATCAGCTGTAACTGTCTCGTTAGACAAGAAAACATGCACTCATCCCTAGTCTGGCAAATAAGCTACATACACGTGCATAAATGGAGTAGCATGTATATGTACTTCAATGCCCTCTCAGTTCTCGCAAGGACAATTAACTACCTGGCTGTTTCGTTTCTCCGCTATTGGAGCTCAACGACTCTTCAGCTAATATATAGCTGTTTGTCAGCCAAAGTGAATGCAGTGTTCACACAAAAATTCCTCTTTTGTCGTCGTACAGAGCGTGATGCGCCCTGTTCTACACTTGACGCTGGTTCAGAGGAGAGTCCCCTAAGTTTTCGGTATTGTGTCTTTCGTAGCAAACTGTCACCCACCTGTGTCCTTTCCTACTTCACGTCAGGGCTTTTTCAGACCAATGGGAGCGTTCCTTTCATCTTGTGGAAACTAACCGTGCCAATCGCAAAGGGCCTACCTTTAAAGTGTGTCGAAATATCGCCACTTTAACTCCTCCCGAGTTTATTTCAGCCAATCGTACATTTTGTGCATGCATACATCACGAGCCCACCACGGGCCTTTCACGTGATCAGCTGCGTCTCTGGCTTGTTTGTATCCATCTGGAAATTCCCCAACCTGCTCCCCTCACTGTATCGCCCAGCGCGTTCCTAGTCTCTCTCGCTGCAGGTCACCAACCACTGTGAGAAGCCTTTCGTTGTATGTAGGCCGTGACGGCGCAACTCGCGTCTGACCCAAACTAAAATGTTTCTTCCAGCTGCTTTTTTCACATTTTGCTCACTGACATGCAGGATTTGGATTCGGTGTGTTAACACTGTCGAATCGAGTGTCATACCTTTTGACATTACCTACTATATATTTTGACAGGCAAATCTGCTCACTAGCACCAAATTATGTCAGGTGACATGTCCATCTACTTGTTACAATTTATAAAATCTCATGTAAGGTACGAAATTAACGTTCATTCAAGCTGCCACCTTACAATGGTTACACCTCAGGGATGCAGTTGGTAGCACACCACATGGTTGCTTTTCCAAGAGATGCATAACATCATCTTTTGTGGATGCACACCCATCTTTGTATGGAGGGTAGCTGCTTTGTTTGAGCTCTACCATTCCTTTCTTTACCTTATGTTAGTATAGTCACATCATTTCTCGTGATAGGAATGATCGGTGTTGTTTACTAGCCAATTGATGACGAGCAAGCAGAGATGCACATATGGCCACCTGCTGATCGCTGTGATTTTGGCTTAGAGGTTGCGGCAGCCTTACACGCGATTTTGGTATTATGCCCATACACAGTGCAAATGTTCCTGCTGTCTCCGCTGCTGTCAACCCTCTAATGAACTCAAACAGCAAAATATGTCGAAAATGTTCCAATTCCTTCTCATGGCACTTCATTTTCTAGCGTCCACAGCTCCACTCTATCTCCAAATGGTAATATGTAAACTGAAACAGCAACATTGCACCACAAATAAAAAATGACTATTGATAAATAAACCCAGAGCAACCTCAATACCAACACGCAAAACAAAAAGCTACAAACATATGTGTGCGCGCGGGCTCTTCTTCCCGTGGTGGCACATTGAAGTGTGAATGTATAGTACGAGAGGACTTACTGTCCTCCCCTTGTTTCCACTCACAATAACTAGACAGAACAAGTTGTCTGGTATAATTGTTTATTACATTAAACGTTACAAATTGCACAGGCAGCGCGCCAACTGCGGCTCCTGGCTTAGCTGGAAGACATACACGCCCGTCCACTACGGGGTCTCGCAGCTACCTGCCCGGCCGTTACAACGGCTAATCCTACCTGTGTGCACAAAGGACCTGAGAGGTCCACTTCCGCACATAGGTTGCAAATTCTTCCGACAGGGAGCAGACTATACTGGACAGTCTGACCTGCCCAGTTTTAAGCTGCCACTAGATGGCAGTTGGAGTGAGTAGCAGAGTCCAAACATACTCCCACTCTAAAATGAGTTTTCTCATTTTACAAATACCAAAATTTTAACAAACAACAAAACCAAAACAAGTAAACAATAAAAATATAACTAGACACAATATCAATGCACATAAAACATGAATACACTAACATTTGGGATGCCCACATCACCAAACACCACTGTCATGCTGCATGTGAAACACAATGGGTACTAACATGCAGGACACAAAACAATAGAGTATTAATATTATACTGCATAAAAACATGAAATCAATACTAACAGCAGTTAGTGAACAAGAAACATCCACAGCCTCCAAGCTGATCATCTTATGAATTATGAGGTTATTCTAGTAAATGGCCATTTAGCAGTGTCTCAGTATCATATACCACTACACAGATCTGAGGGAACACTTAACTGATTCACTGCTTAGGTAGGGGACACAATTTTGCTATAGGCCTCTTAATCTGCCCATTAGCAGTTTTTACCATCACCACACGCACACACTTATCAGGACCAGGAAACAGCTGGTCAATGACACCCAGCCTCCACACCAAAGGAGGCAAATTATCCTCCTTGACCAACACATGATCGCCGAACTGCGGTTGCCATGCACCTTCCGATGTCCATTTTTTCCGTTGCTGCAGATTATGTATGTATTCTGTGGACCACCTCTTCCAAAAGGACTGATGCAACTGCTGCACAAGTTGCCATCTGTGCAACCTGTTGGCGGGAACCTCAAGGACAGAGGGTTCAGGATGAGCACAAAGGGGCTGTCCGATTAGGAAATGACCAGGAGTGAGAGCAGCAGGAGAATCTAGGTCATCAGAGAGAAGACACAATGGCCTTGAATTCAAGCATGCTTCTATCTGAATTAACACAGTAGTCAGTTCTTCAAATGTCAACACTGCATTGCCGACGACGCGTTTGAGATGCGACTTCATGCATTTGATTCCTGCCTCCCAGAGTCCACCAAAGTGAGGGCACGAGGTGGAGTGAACCTCCAACTGATTCCCTCTGAGGTCGAATAATTCACCACACCTTCAACAGTAACATCGTTGGAGAGAAAACGTTTAAGCTCATTGTCTGCACCTACAAATGTGGTACCATTGTCACTGTACATGTGAGAAGGTTTCCCCTCTTCTTGCAATGAATCTCCTGAGGGCGGCCAAAAATGAACTTGTTACCAAGTCACTAACTAATTCTAAGTGGATGGCCTTGGTTGCCATGCAAGTGAATAAAGCAATATAAGCCTTGGTGGCAACTTTACTCCGCCTTCCACCATGCTTTACAGCAATAGGGCCTGCATAATCTACTCCACAGTGCTGGAATGGATGAGACTGGTTTACTCTAGCTGCAGGCAGCTGACCCATGAGTTGAACTGCTGTCTTGGACTTAAGCCTAAAGCATTTTATACATTTTCTGATAACTCCCTTGACTGTGTTACGCCCATTGGGGATCCAGAACCTCCTACGCAACATAGCCAACAAAATTTGTGACCCAGCATGCAACAGATTTTCATGTTCACGTATTATGAGAGTTTTGTCAAATGATGCATAGGCGGTACGATAATAGGATGGCGCTCATCATATGGTACACTAGCATTCATTAATCTCCCTCCCACTCGTAAAATACCTTCGGCATCAACAAACGGGTGCAAATCCCTTAATTTGCTATTATGTGGAATAGGGGAACTGTCCATCAGCAAAGCGATCTCATTACCATATTGATGCATGAATGCAGCGTATTCCTTCTGCAGATTCGGTTGCCTTTTAAACCTCCTCGCAGGATGCGCCAATCTCCGAGATGCTTGTTGTCGTGATTCGCCTAATGATTTACAGTCAGGTTTCACTGGTAGTCGAACCACAAATCTCCCTTCTTCATCTCGTGCGGTGTGGCGTTGAAAGTGAGCCTCACATATTTTATCCTGCTTACTAATCGTTTTCGTAGACAGTTCCTCTAACTCCCAAAATCTTTGCAGTTTGGCATCTAAATTGTCACCTCTAACAAAGCACGAGGTCACTGTAGAACGAGGCATGTTGCATGAAACTGAAGGCATCCTACCAGACAAAATCCAGCCAAATTTTGTTTCGACCAGTGAGGGATGACTTGGTTTCACCAGCCTTTCCTTACAAACAACGTCAAAGAAAACCTCAGCACCAAGAATTAAATCTACTGTGGCAGGTTTGTTGAATTCTGGATCAGCGAGCGGAAGATTACAGGGGACACTCCAGGACCTTGTGTCTATCTTGCTCGCTGGTAGGTCACTGGTGACATGATCTACGATAGCACAAGTGGATCTGATATGAAAGTCGTTGACCCTAGACGACAGTTCAACATCACAAGTGTAAGACACTGAGGCTGCAAAGGCATTGTTTGTACCCTTCACAGGAAACGAATGTTTACTTCGTTTCAGTTTTAATTTCTCTGCCATGCCCTTAGATATAAAGGATAGCTGACTCGCACTATCTAGCAGAACTCTGCAAACCTGCTGTCTACCCATGCTGTCCTTAATGTTGACAACAGCTGTTGCCAACAAAACATTACAATGGGTGTTTGCCTTCCCGTTCGTAGTTTGATGGGCCAGGGAATGGCCTCCTGGTTCACTATTCTGCCCATTCCTAAGTTCAGCAGGCTTGTGGAGCAGTATGTTGTGCCTTCCTTTACAGGTCTTACAAGGAGAAATCCTGCATTTAGTCGAGAAATGACCAGAGCGGATGCACAAAAAACAAAGCTTATTTTTTGTGACATATGCCCGCCGCTCATCGACATTTAGTGCTTGAAACCCTTTGCATTTAGTGATAGTATGAGGTTCACTACAAAAATTACATGATTCCTCAGCATCAGCATTAACGAGATGAGCCCTCCTCACATGTCTCGTTTGATTTAAATTATTAACATTTCCTTGCAAATCCCTTGAGGTGTTATCCCTGAACCTGATCAACTCAAGGGCCTGACATTTTGTTTCCAAAAAATCTATTAGTTGATTTAATGTGGTGAATGTCGACCCAGACATCTTTACCTCCCACTCATGACGATCTGTGGGTCGCATACTGGACAGAATCTCTTCGGAAAGAATAACTTCATGAAGTGGAACATCAGGTTTGAGAGCTTCTAAGGCCTTCAAATGGCTGCATACATGATTAATTAGTTGCCTATAATTGCTCGCTGCGCCGTGGCCGACTGTAGGCAAGGCCAACAAAGCCTTAGCATGTCTGGCTGCAATTATTTTTGGGTTATTATACCTCTGCGTAATAAGTCCCCAGGCTATCGCTAGATTTCCTGCTGTGACAGGTATGTGTTTCAAAAGGTCTTTAGCTTCACCTCGCAAGGACGAATTAAGGTAGTGAAGTTTTTGAACGTCATCAATTGAATTGTTATTCATAATGAGGCTCAAAAACGTATCCCTGTATGATGACCACTTAAGGTAGTCACCTTCAAAATTTGGCAAGTTAATAGCGGGTAGTTTCAAAGAACTGACACTGCCTGATGCATTCGAGCCCAAAGGCTGCGGAAGCTGGGTGTACCTCTTCATTGAACACTTGAGAGTGGATTCAACAAAGTCCCACGAATCCTCGAATTCTGCCCTGTCCTTACTGTGATCTGCTGATTCGTCTTCAATTTCCAGCCGTGTTTGAGACGACTCAAAATCAGTCCGAATCCGAGTCAAACGATTTAATTTTGATTCCAACATTTCGATGCTGGCACTGTCTGCAGACTGCACAAAGCTCGCTAAGCGCGCGAGAGCGGCCTTTGCTACACCTCTCTGCTTGACTATTTTTGTTTTCTCTGAGGGCTCCATTTTAGGACCAGGAAGATGATAGCAGGAAGCCAACAGTTGCACTTACCAGGCTGCAGCGGCAGTACGGACTGGAACAGCAGCGGCGTCACGAGCACTGGCAGCTGGCGTGGCAGGCGTTGCAGTCTCCGACGGCGCGAAGTTTCGGCGGGAGCAGGAGGTGACGTCACCGACGATGCTGCACCGACGCGTTTCTGTGCCTCCCGCGTTTGAATTAGAGACACATTAACTGTTCACAAATATGTCCCCGATCGTCGTTGTTAAGGCTGTTATTGTCGAAGTCCCGAACAGGCCTTGGGACACTCGATAGCAGGCAACAACGAAACCGATCACGTGCGCAGCTCTCACGTGGTTTTTTAGAAGTTCACAAATACCGGAAAATAAATACGCGCGAACGTAAATTCCGCGTGGTCACTGTATCCGGCCCGGAGGACCAAAAAATGTGCGCGCGGGCTCTTCTTCCCGTGGTGGCACATTGAAGTGTGAATGTATAGTACGAGAGGACTTACTGTCCTCCCCTTGTTTCCACTCACAATAACTAGACAGAACAAGTTGTCTGGTATAATTGTTTATTACATTAAACGTTACAAATTGCACAGGCAGCGCGCCAACTGCGGCTCCTGGCTTAGCTGGAAGACATACACGCCCGTCCGCTACGGGGTCTCGCAGCTACCTGCCCGGCCGTTACAACGGCTAATCCTACCTGTGTGCACAAAGGACCTGAGAGGTCCACTTCCGCACATAGGTTGCAAATTCTTCCGACAGGGAGCAGACTATACTGGACAGTCTGACCTGCCCAGTTTGAAGCTGCCACTAGATGGCAGTTGGAGTGAGTAGCAGAGTCCAAACAATATGCCCCAGCCTAATATTCCAGAAACAATAATGAAACAGTGATGATAGCACAAGTGGTTTGGGATTGAAACAAAATAAACAAATTGTATTATCGCAAATTCACTATTGCATACTGCTAGTAAGTTGAGATGTTTTTTCCGCTGTAGATATCGCTGGTAAGACATGTTGGCTATGAGAGTGTGTGTGTTCGTTAGGCTGCTATTACACTATCATTTTTTTATCAAAGTAGATATGTCAAATATTTATGTCAAAGAAATTGGATGGTGTAATAGAGAACTTTGTCAAATCTCTCCTGTCGTCAAATAAATATGATCAAATCTAGGACATCGCCGCAGATTTGATCATAAAAGTCGTTCGTCTTCTGCTCTCTGCAATGTGAAACGTAACTGCTTGGTGCACTGGCGTTGCTACAGCTGCGTCTGTGCAGTGTGTTTGTAAACATGGCTCCAAAGTTGGTATGTTCCTTCGACTCTTTTTTTTTAGTAAATTTGCTTCGACCAGGGTTGGGGTGGTGGGGGGGGGGGTGAGCAAGGGGCACAGTGCATGCTATTAATTGGGTGCTGAAGGGGCAGGTGGAATATGCTTCAGGCGATTTCATGTCCACAGTCACAGCGACAGCCATCCATCTCTACATTTGGCAACATCCAGGCAACTTTCTGGTTCAAATGGTTCAAATGGCTCTGAGCACTATGGGACTCAACTGCTGAGGTCATTAGTCCCCTAGAACTTAGAACTAGTTAAACCTAACTAACCTAAGGACATCACAAACATCCATGCCCGAGGCAGAATTCGAACCTGCGACCGTAGCGGTCTTGCGGTTCCAGACTGCAGCGCCTTTAACCGCACGGCCACTTCGGCCGGCCAACTTTCTGGCAACGACGAATAGAAGAGGATGCGGTCACAATCTAAAATAATAAATTCTTACTTAGCTTTCCAATCTACTTTGTCAATTTTTGAACTCTGGATGCCAAAAGTTAAAAAGTGCTTCATCTGTTTCGTACTTTTTATTAATTTTGTAGTTGTTGGAACACTAATTCCATCAATTAAGTTATTCAAAAAGAAAAATCGTTCTTACTGTAGTAAACATTTATTTACCTCCACATATACCCCTTACAGTGCTTCATAAATCGCTTTATTAATTTTGTAGTTGTTGGAACACTAATTCCATTAATTAAGATATTCAAAAAGAAAAATCGTTCTTACTGTAGTAAACATTTATTTACCTCCACATATTTCCCTTACAGTGCTTCATAAATCGCTTCACTCGTTTCTGGAATTATTTTGGTTAATGTGCAATGTGATCTTCGAGCGCTGTGTTGTAAACTAGAGTAGCTCTCTCATGTATCAAGAAATCGCCGTGTCGCAGTTTGCCTGTCTTCTGCACATATAGCATTTCTCAAGAGAGTATTCTGTTTTGTAACGAGAAGCCACTTTGCTGAGCAAATACTGAAATAAACTCTCATCCATTCGTAAGTAATTTACACTATGTGATCAACTGTATCCGGAAACCTGGCTGAAAAAAGTTCGTGGTGCCCTCTATCGGTAATGCTGGAATTCAGTATGGTGTTGGTCTACCCTTAGTATTATTGACAGCTTCTACTCTCGCAGGCATACGTGCAATCAGGTGCTGGAAGGTTTCTTGGGGAATGGCAGCCCATTTTTCATGGAGTGTATCGATGTCGGTCGGTGAAGCCTGGCACGAAGTCGGCGTTCCAAAACATCCCAAAGGTGTTCTATAGGATTCAGGTCAAGACTGTGCAGGTCAGTCCATTACAGGAAAGTTACTGTCGTCTAACAACTCAGCCACAAGCCATGCACTATGAGCAGGTACTCGATCGTGATGAAAGATGCAATCGCCATCCCCGAATTGCTCTTCAATAGTGGAAAGCAAGAAGGTGCTTAAAACATCAATGTAGGCCTATTCTGTGATAGTGCCACGCAAAACAACAGGAGGTGCAAGCCCCCTCCATGAAAAACACGTCCACACCATCGCCTCCGAATTTTACTGTTGGTACTACACTCATTGGCAGATGATGTTCAACGGACATTCGCCGTACTCACGCCCTGCTATCGGATCGCCTCATTGTGCACCGGGTTCGTCACTCCACACAACGTTATCCCACTGTTCAGTCGTCCAATGTTTACGCTCCTTACACCAAGCGAGATTCGTTTGGCATTTACAGGCGTGATGTGTGGCTTATGAGCAGCCACTCGACGATTAAATCCAAGTTTTTTCACCTCCCGCCTAACTGTCATAGTACTTGCAGTGGATCCTGATGCAGTTTGGAATTCCTGTATGATGGTCTGGATAGATGTCTGCCTACTACACATTAGACACTCTTCAACTGTCGCCGGTCTGTCAATCAACAGAAGAGGTCGGCCTGTACGCTTTTGTGCTGAACATATCACTTCACGTTTCCACCTCACTATCACATCGGAAACAGTGGACCTGAAGACGTTAAACTGTGTGGAAATCTCGTGTACAGACATATGACACAAGTGGCAGCCGCGCGGGATTAGCCGAGCGGTCTAAGGCGCTGCAGTCATGGACTGTGCGGCTGATCCCGGCGGAGGTTCGAGTCCTCCCTCGGGCATGGGTGTGTGTGTTTGTCCTTAGGATAATTTAGGTCAAGTAGTGTGTAAGCTTAGGGACTGATGACCTTAGCAGTTAAGTCCCATAAGATTACACACACATTTGAACATTTGAACACAAGTGACACCCAATCACCTGACCACGTTCAAAGTCCGTGAGTTCCGCGGAGCGCCCCATTCTGCTCTCTCACGATGTCTAATGACTACAGAGGTCGCTGATATGGAATATGAGTTCCTGCCAGTAGGTGGCAGCACAATGCACTTAATATGAAAAACGTATGTTTTGGGGGTGTCCGGATACATTTGATGACATAGTATACAGGGTGTTACAAAAAGGTACGGCCAAACTTTCAGGAAACATTCTTCACACACAAAGAAAGAAAATATGTTATGTGGACATGTGTCCGGAAACGCTTACTTTCCATGTTAGAGCTCATTTTATTACTTCTCTTCAAATCACATTAATCATGGAATGGAAACACAGCAACAGAACGTACCAGCGTGACTTCAAACACTTTGTTACAGGAAATGTTCAAAATGTCCTCCGTTAGCGAGGATACATGCATCCACCCTCCGTCGCATGGAATCCCTGATGCGCTGATGCAGCCCTGGAGAATGGCGTATTGTATCACAGCCGTCCACAATACGAGCACGAAGAGTCTCTGCATTTGGTACCGGGGTTGCGTAGACAAGAGCTTTCAAATGCCCCCATAAATGAAAGTCAAGAGGGTTGAGGTCAGGAGAGCGTGGAGACCATGGAATTGGTCCGCCTCTACCAATCCATCGGTCACCGAATCTGTTGTTGAGAAGCGTACGAACACTTCGACTGAAATGTGCAGCAGCTCCATCGTGCATGAACCACATGTTGTGTCGTACTTGTAAAGGCACATGTTCTAGCAGCACAGGTAGAGTATCCCGTATGAAATCATGATAACGTGCTCCATTGAGCGTAGGTGGAAGAACATGGGGCCCAGTCAAGACATCACCAACAATGCCTACCCAAACGTTCACAGAAAATCTGTGTTGATGACGTGATTGCACAATTGCGTGCGGATTCTCGTCAGCTCACACATGTTGATTGTGAAAATTTACAATTTGATCACGTTGGAATGAAGCCTCATCCATAAAGAGAACATTTGCACTGAAATGAGGATTGACACATTGTTGGATGAACCATTCGCAGAAGTGTACCCGTGGAGGCCAATCAGCTGCTGATAGTGCCTGCACGCGCTGTACATGGTACGGAAACAACTGGTTCTCCAGTAGCACTCTCCATACAGTGACGTGGTCAACGTTACCTTGTACAGCAGCAACTTCTCTGACGCTGACATTAGGGTTATCGTCAACTGCACGAAGAATTGCCTCGTCCATTGCAGGTGTCCTCGTCGTTCCAGGTCTTCCCCAGTCGCGAGTCATAGGCTGGAATGTTCCGTGCTCCCTAAGACGCCGATCAATTGCTTCGAACTTCTTCCTGTCGGAACCCCTTCGTTCTGGAAATCTGTCTCGATACAAACGTACCGCGCCACGGCTATTGCCCCGTGCTAATCCATTCATCAAATGGGCATCTGCCAACTCCGCATTTGTAAACATTGCACTGACTGCAAAACCACGTTCGTGATGAACACTAACCTGTTGATGCTACGTACTGATGTGCTTGATGCTAGTACTGTAGAGCAATGAGTCGTATGTCAACACAAGCACCGAAGCCAACATTACCTTCCTTCAAGTGGGCCAACTGGCGGTGAATCGAGGAAGTGCAGTACATACTGACGAAACTAAAATGAGCTCTAACATGGAAATTAAGCGTTTCCGGACACATGTCCACATAACATCTTTTCTTTATTTGTGTGTGAGGAATGTTTCCTGAAAGTTTGGCCGTACCTTTTTGTAACACCCTGTATATATTAAGACTTGACTTCCTCCACTTGCAGCTCCCGTAACAAATTTTACTGAATGCTTTTATTATCTCGACGTAATACCTACAGCCTCATCCAAATACCTTTCCCGGTTTTCCGCCGCTTTCCTTCCAAATATTCATTCAGTGCAGTTCTGGTACTAGCAACCGCAGCGCATAACAAATTGTTGTCCGCCATCTTGAAATTTAACGAAAAATATGAGGACAGTGTAATGTCCCTATTTAGCGTCACGTCAAAGGTTTTTGTCAAAGAAATTTGACGAATATTTGATAGTGCTCGACATTTCCGCTTAGCCGGCGCGGTGCCGCAGCTGGGTCCCAGCGCCACGCTGGCGATGACGAGGAGCGGCACGCCGTACCTAAGGGATGGGCGCGTGATTAATGGAGCGGCGCCAGGTACTGTGTCAGCCTGCGAATTACGAAGATGGACAGCGAGGAGGCGCCCGGCTGACTGTAGCCGCGAGCGCTCGAAGGCGGCCAAGCAGACGAAGGAAGCACCGGGAAAAAAACGAGAGTCGCAGTAAAAGGCGAGCGACGCGGCTAACAGCGAGAGAGGAAGCGCAGGTGACGCAGACGGCGCCAGCCAATTGCGGGCAAGACAGTCGAGCGGCGAGGAGGCGGCCAAGATGGCGGCGGGGCATTAGCGATATTGGGCACCACTATGCAGATGGGGCCCGCCCGGCGGCTGCAAATTACTGCGCGCTCCATCCATCAAGTCGCCGCGGCTCAGTAAACACGGCGGCTGCCCGCCTGCTTGTACACACACACACAGGCCAGGCCTCAAAGTGGGTCGTGTAGCGCTCTAGTTTAATTTTTCGTCCGTGACAGTACACAAAACTTCTTTCAGTATAAACAGCCAGTATGTAGAAGTCGTTTGGTGACAGCCTGTGACTATTTAATAACCGTTACGTGACAATGCTTAATACCGGTCTGCGTTAAATTTTTAAACTGACGAGCTCCCAATTGCCTACTTATTCTTTTCATGCAAATTTGTCGTCAGCTCGCTTGTAATTACGGCAAGCTAGTAGTAATTTCTGACTTCGTCCCCCTCCCCCCCCCCAAAAAAAAAAGAAAAAAAAATCTACACAGCCAAGGGAACTGCTACACCTGCCTAATATCGTGCAGGGCCCCGCGAGCATGCAAAAGTACCGCAACACGACACCATCAATCCTGCAGGGCTGTCCATAAATCGGTAAGAGTACGAGAGGGTGGAGATCTCTCCTGAGCAGCACGTTGCCCCCAGATATCCTCAATAATGTTCGTGCCTGGGGAGTTTTTGGTGGCCAGCGGAAGTGTTTAAACTCAGAAGAGTGCTCCTGGAGCCACTCTGTAGCAATTCTAGATGTACGGGGTGTCGCACTGTCTTGCTGGAATTGCGCAAGTCCATCGGAATGCACAATGGGCATGAATGGATGCAGGTGATCAGACAGTATGCTTACGTACGTGTCACCTGTCAGAGTCGTATCGAGACGTATCACGGGTCCCATATCACTCGAGCTGCACGCGCCCCACACCATTATTGAGCCTCCGTCATCTTGAACAGTCCCCTAATGATATGCAGCGTCCAGGGATTCATGAGGTTGTCTCCATACCCGTACACGTCCATCCGACCAAACAATTTTAAACGAGACTCGTCCGACCAGGCAACATGTTTCCAGACATCAACAAATCAATGTGTATGTTGACGGGCTCAGGCAAGGCGTAAAGCTTTGTGTCGTGCAGTCGTGAAGGGTACACGAGTGGGCCTTCGGTTCCGAAAGCCCATATCGATCACATTTCGTTGAATGGCTCGCACGCTGACACTTGTTGATGGCCCAGCACTGAAATCTGCAGTAATTTTCGGAAGGATTACACTTCTGTCACGTTGAGCGATTCTCTTTAGTCGTCGTTGGTCCCGTTTTTGCATGCCCTTTATCCGGCCGCAGTAATGTCGGAGATTTTATGTTTTACCGGATTCCTGATATTCACTGTGATAACCTGCCATTGTAGCAGCAGTAACCGATCTAAAACTGCGCCAGACACTTGTCTTGTATAGGCGTTGCCAACCGTACCGCCCTATTCTGGCTGTTAACATATCCCTGTATTTGAATACGCATGACTGTATCAGTTTCTTTGGCACGTCAGTGTAATATATCTTTAGATTTGGAGGTTAGCGTTACCCCGTTTAACAGCAATTTAAACACCATGTAGCTCTACACCCCCCACCCCCACCCCCATGAACCATGGACATTGCCGTTGGTGGGAAGGCTTTGAAAGGTGGCTACACTGAGCCACAGCGCCAGAGATCGCGCTAGAGAGTATTGTTCCGCCGCCTCCACTGGCAGTGATTCTTGAGATGTCGTGGTAGGCAGTGCTTGTTAAGAACTCGTAGCAGAGAGTGTTTGTTGAGATGTGCTACTAGGGAGTGCTTGCTGAGATGTGATACTGAAAAGTTCTTGTTGAGATGTGGTAATAGCGAGTCGGTGTGGAGATAGATTGTAATGATTAGAGTGATTTTGGTCAATATATGAAGGTAACGAAACTTGATTTATTTTTCATTATTTAATGTCGTAAATAATGCTTCATTACAGGTTCAGTCAACAAAGCATCTGGCTTGTGTTCTGGGATTAGAGTGTAATTCTGGTTCTCTTGAGTAATTATGGTATTTTTATTTTCTTTAATTAATTCAGTATAAATGATATTTAAAATTTCTTGTGTTATTGAAGAAGAACCGTGCCAGATGCGTACGTTGAGTCATACTTCCACACACAGAACAGTTACACTTGTGCTTTGGTTTCGTAGGTTTTATAGTTGCTGGGGACTTAATTAATTAATTGTGTTAATGAAAATTTCCATTTCATTCTTTGTTGTTGTTCTATGCAGTCAGATTGCGTAATAATACTAGTCAGGGCCAACCGTTACGAGACTTCGTAATCGAACAGACAGCTACTGAAGCAAAAAATTAAAATTATTTGCATTTTATTTTAATTGAGCCCCCATGCACGTGGCGACCGCTGCTTCGGATCGTCCCTTGGAATTCTTCTGATTGTAAAAAATAGTAGACAGTAGTATTGTTGTAGTAATTTGTAGTTTAGTAATTGTAGTCTATTTTGCATGTGTAGATTTGGTAATTGTCATTCTCCTAATGGCATTTTTTTTTTGCAGAATTTAACTTTGTTATCTTGTATACGGGTTTGACAATTTTGTGCAGTTAGGAAGATTTCAATTGTTCGTTAATCATGATTGAGGGAAGCATTTCGTGTGAATGGTATTGTTGGAGATAAAGTGTCATTGTGTGTAATTTTCATATAGTGACGAGTTTTGTATGTTTTGTAAATGATTACGCGGTCGATGAAAAAGGCAAAAATGATGAATAGTCAGAATAACGAAATTGTTGACATGGCGAACTCGCCAACACAGGACAACAGTATGATGAATAATGAAGTGGAAAATAATTTAATAAGCAGGGAAAATAGTCCGGAACCATTTCAAAATTTTTCACAATCAAAAAAATTTCAGAATACGAGATTAACGACAGAAGAAATGGAGCAGTTGATGGGTGCTATATTAAATTTGGGATCTCGGTTAGACTCACAAATGGGAACAATGGAGCGGTTACGAGACTCACTGGGATCACAAATGAAAGCAATGACAACACGGTTATGCTCAAAAATAGAAACAATTAAAACCGAATTAAAAACAGTGGGATCACAGTTACGATCTGAAATTAAAACCGAGATGGAGACAATGGAAACACAGTTAGGCTCACGAACAGGGACATGTTTCAAAATCATGAAAGATGAATCAAAGAAAGAAATTAGAGAAGAAGTACAACCGATTTTGAATTCTCACAATAATAGATTAATTGCAGTAGAGATTAGACAAAGGGAACAGGATAGAGAACAGGAAGAAAGAGATCGCGTGATAGTACAAAAATTTTCAGAGTTAAATTTACAACGTGTACACGATAAGGAAGAAATATTTGAGAAAATCGAGGAATCCGTACCAAATGACACATTAAATAATCTAACACAACAATATGAACAGTTAGCTACCAAATGTGTCAACACTGAAACCCGAGTCGCGACACTTACGGAAGACGTAAATAATCAGAAAGAACAATTAGGTGACTCATCGGAAAGAGTTGAGGAAATTTCAGATAAATTGACCAATCTTAGTTTACATGGGGACAGAGATTCGGATGATACAGCTCCATTACCATTTGCAGAAACTGAAGAGTACCAGAACATAAATAAACATGTTGAAAATCATGGAAAATTTAATGAACGCGTTAAAAGGGAAGTTGAGGCATTACGAAAGCAAGTCAAACAAATTGAAGGCGAAATTGTAGGAAAAGACATCAAAAGAAATTTAGAATCACAGATAGCAGAAGGGTTTGAAGAAAGTAATTTGTTTCATTTACGGGATGCAACAAGAGAGCGCCAGGCGCGCGAACTTGACAATAATCGACATTCAACTGGGACAGACGCGGTAGGTCTTTGTCGCCACGAGGCGAAAACTTTGACTATAAACATTTTTTGACTGTTCGGAAATTTAAGATCTTCCGCAATGCTAAGAATGACATACATCCATGTGTATGGTTAGATCAATTTATGTACGCACTTCCGCTAAATTTGCCACTAAGTCACAAACTGAAATTTATGTGCAGCTATTAAAGTCCTCAGGGGATTCACTACACTAAGTGAATATCTGCCGTAGCGTTCACAGGGCCCCGAGCTGTAGTGGTGCTATTTCCCTTTTAGTTTTCTGCACCGCTGCCTACTCTTTCACTATTCTTTGCATCTATAAAAACAACTCTTCTACTATCCATCTACACTCCTGGAAATGGAAAAAAGAACACATTGACACCGGTGTGTCAGACCCACCATACTTGCTCCAGACACTGCGAGAGGACTGTACAAGCAATGATCACACGCACGGCACAGCGGACACACCAGGAACCGCGGTGTTGGCCGTCGAATGGCGCTAGCTGCGCAGCATTTGTGCACCGCCGCCGTCAGTGTCAGCCAGTTTGCCGTGGCATACGGAGCTCCATCGCAGTCTTTAACACTGGTAGCATGCCGCGACAGCGTGGACGTGAACCGTATGTGCAGTTGACGGACTTTGAGCGAGGGCGTATAGTGGGCATGCGGGAGGCCGGGTGGACGTACCGCCGAATTGCTCAACACGTGGGGCGTGAGGTCTCCACAGTACATCGATGTTGTCGCCAGTGGTCGGCGGAAGGTGCACGTGCCCGTCGACCTGGGACCGGACCGCAGCGACGCACGGATTCACGCCAAGACCGTAGGATCCTACGCAGTGCCGTAGGGGACCGCACCGCCACTTCCCAGCAAATTAGGGACACTGTTGCTCCTGGGGTATCGGCGAGGACCATTCGCAACCGTCTCCATGAAGCTGGGCTACGGTCCCGCACACCGTTAGGCCGTCTTCCGCTCACGCCCCAACATCGTGCAGCCCGCCTCCAGTGGTGTCGCGACAGGCGTGAATGGAGGGACGAATGGAGACGTGTCGTCTTCAGCGATGAGAGTCGCTTCTGCCTTGGTGCCAATGATGGTCGTATGCGTGTTTGGCGCCGTGCAGGTGAGCGCCACAATCAGGACTGCATACGACCGAGGCACACAGGGCCAACACCCGGCATCATGGTGTGGGGAGCGATCTCCTACACTGGCCGTACACCACTGGTGATCGTCGAGGGGACACTGAATAGTGCACGGTACATCCAAACCGTCATCGAACCCATCGTTCTACCATTCCTAGACCGGCAAGGGAACTTGCTGTTCCAACAGGACAATGCACGTCCGCATGTATCCCGTGCCACCCAACGTGCTCTAGAAGGTGTAAGTCAACTACCCTGGCCAGCAAGATCTCCGGATCTGTCCCCCATTGAGCATGTTTGGGACTGGATGAAGCGTCGTCTCACGCGGTCTGCACGTCCAGCACGAACGCTGGTCCAACTGAGGCGCCAGGTGGAAATGGCATGGCAAGCCGTTCCACAGGACTACATCCAGCATCTCTACGATCGTCTCCATGGGAAAATAGCAACCTGCATTGCTGCGAAAGGTGGATATACACTGTACTAGTGCCGACATTGTGCATGCTCTGTTGCCTGTGTCTATGTGCCTGTGGTTCTGTCAGTGTGATCATGTGATGTATCTGACCCCAGGAATGTGTCAATAAAGTTTCCCCTTCCTGGGACAATGAATTCACGGTGTTCTTATTTCAATTTCCAGGAGTGTATCTAGACAATAGGTAAAGATTAACCGGATTTGACTGTTTTACCCAAAAGTGACTTTGGAAATTACCGTTTCGACTTACTATATTTTCTGCAGCATTCATTCCTAGTTTAAACGAAATTTTACCTGTTTATCTTCGTGACAGTATTACTTTATACGTTGACGATATTCTTATTGCTAAACAGTCTTGGAGTGAGCATAACGAAATTTTGGATTCATTATTACGTATTTTTGCAAGAGTTGGCATTACAGTGAACTTAAAAAAATCTGAATTTGGTCGTTCACAGGTGAAATTTCTCGGTCACATTATTTCTACAGACGGTATTCTTCCTGATCCAGAGAAACTAGACGCTATTCGTAATTATGCTGTTCCTACCACAAAACGTGATGTTTGTAGTTTCCTTGGTGTCTGTAATTTTCTTAGACGCTTTGTTAGATTGGATGATTTGGCCACACCTCGTTTACACATTTCAGTTATGCGCACTTTGGTCCCAGAAAATGCTTTCATAAATTACGAGAAAATTGCTACTTCAGTAATATGGAAAAACGTATTCGATCTGTTCTTGCCAAATGCAAATTATGTCAAAAAGCTAAGCCGCCAACGATTTCTCACAGAGCACCGTTGTTTCCTATCATTCCAGCGAAATTAAAGGAGATGGCTGCAGTCGATCTGTTCGGTCCAGTGGTTCGTTCTACTAATGGTTTTGCGTACATTTTCGTAGCAGTGGAATTGACACCAAAATATGTGTGTTTTACACCTTTACGCAAAGCAACAGCTCGTTCAGTATCTAATGCTTTCATCAAACATTTTCTTAAAGAAGTTGGTCATGTTGATAAGGTTATATCAGATAATGGATCACAGTTTCGCTCTAAAGTTTGGCTTCGTACTCTACGGCGTCATAAGATTAAACCAATTTTTATTTCACTTTTCCACCCTCAATCGAATGCTTCAGAGAGATGGATGAAGGAAATCAATAAATTGTGCCGTCTTTATTGTCATCAGAATCACAGAACTTGGGATCAGTATCTTCATATTTTTCAAAACATTCTGAATGAACTTCCTAATGACTCAACTTCGTTACCGCCTATACTGATATTAAAAAATAAAGTACCAACAAATCGCATTTCTGAAATCGTTCCTTTTCCGCCTTCACGGAAACTGCGGCATTCTGAAGTTGTCAACCTGGCTCTACGAAATATTGCGTCAGCGGCTGCAAGAAGAGAGAAATCAGCTAAACGTCCTGGTCGTTTAAAAATTTTGTCAGTTGGTCAAAAGGTGTTAATTAAGTCTCATCGTTTGTCTCATAAAGGAAAAGGCTTGTGTCGCAAATTTTTTCTGCTTTATAACGGTCCATATAGGATTCGCAAAATTATACATGATAATACTGTTGAAGTAGAAACTCTTAAATCTCGGCGCTCTAAGGGAATACATCATATATCGAACGTAAAAATTTTTGTGGAATGACATACTTATGAGAAACCAACAGTTATACGTAAACATGCGGAGAATGCAAGGATACTGCGCCGTGTTCCGGCGGCGGCAGATACTCAAAGCAACAGTGAAGTCTGCGCGCCGCACAAGGCTGTCGTTGACCGCAAACAATCACTTTCTACGTCACGCGCCTACAGCTGATCGAGCGGTCAGTGCGAATGCACTGACAGACGTAAACAAATACACAGTCTAATTTCTCCGACTAAATTCTGTATAAAGCTATGGTGACTTTATAAATTATGTTATTAACGTTCAGTATTTTTCAGGATACGGTTGTATAAAATATTTAAGACCTTCAGGTAAATTCTGTGCGTGTCCGACGTTAAGACGACTTGCTATGGAGAAAATTTCAGGAAGAATGTAATTTCGAAGAAAAAAAAGTAATAAACTAAAAAGGGTAACTATTAATTGAGTTTATTTTTCAGGTAACATATTTCCACTTAGGTACGTACTTTAGACGTAATTTGCTGCTTGCGATTACATGACTTATACTTTGTGCTAAATTTCATGTTCTATGAATTTACTTGTGAAGCGACGTGCTTGTGTACATTTACTGATTTTGACAATGATTGATTAATGAACAGGCTTGTTATTTGTATATATTATGCATCGCTTGGCTGCACTGCTTTTTCACTGATGTCATATTTTTCTATTATGTGCCTGCTGTGCTTATTTATTTAAATTATAATTGTCACATGATTAATTGTGCTGATATGGTTATGTATGTAAGTTATACTTTGTGATTTATCTGCTTGCGCCTTCATGTTTACTTATTAAGATTACATATGAACATCTATTTGCTTACGCTGATATGATGATAATGGCCTGTTTATTATGTAAGATACATGTTTGCTGCTGTGCGTATGGATTGCAAATTTCCACATTTCTGTTTTGTTGTCATAATTACTCTTCAATTTAGAATATAGCAATGCTGATGTACTGTGTACAAACATAGAGTTTAGGTTACACTATGGTATTAATTGTAGATTGTTCGCTTGGCAGAGCCTCGTTATAGGGATTGTGTTGCATCCACTTGTTGACATTCTGTTCTCTACTGGTATATTTACTCGCTATTGCATGTTTTGCTTACGCTCAGTGCCTTATATTTTTAAGATAAGAAAATGAACTGCTATAATTCGACGAACGACATTAGTACGAGAAACTTCATAGAAGTCACATGAGCTGGAGGTTTTATGGAAGCTGTATAAATTTATGCTAATAGGAAGGAAGATAACGACATGACATACCAACACTAGGTTTAGACCATCGACAGTTATTACACTGCATTTTTCGTGAGTAATTGAAATAGGAAGTGACACTTGACACAAGAAATACTCCACATGTTTGCTTCTGCCATGATTCTTGAAGTGGTGTACACACTGTGAAATATTATGATCATTCACACTCCGTAATCGTAATTAATTACTGAGAGTTATTCGAACTAAGTCTGTTAGAGGTCATGTACGCATTTCTTTTATTTAATGATGGACAAGGTAAACAAAATGTATCTTATAATTTATAATGAGTAGCAGATTTGGATCAGATGGATTACACGAGAGGTTGTGTGTTGACATTGTGTCTTCGGATTGTATGAGATGATGAATTGAGGTTTGCATTAGGATTTTGTCTGCACTTGTTCGAGGAGACTGACTAGAGGAAAGAGTTGTTATGGAAGTGAAATGATATTGGCAATGAGGTTATATATATCGACGTATTGAAGAGGTATGATTGAGGTATTGAGATTATGTGAAGTTGATGATTATTGAAGTTTTCGTGGACAAGAGGTAAGGTAAATGATATTGGTGATCGACGTATTGAAGAGGTATTATTGAAGTATTGAGATTATGTGAGGCTGATGATTATTGGAGTTTTGGTGGATAAGAGGTGAAGTAAGTGAGGAGCATATTTTTTTTGTTGGTCTATATGGAACAAGGAGGATGAAGATGGCAGACTAGAACACTCAAGTAGAAAGAAGATTGTCTACACACACACTTTGTTAAATCACTAAGCAGTATATACTTTTTTTTTTTTTGGAGAGAGGAAGCATTTGCATATCTTGGCTCACTGACAGTTGTTCAGCAACCGTACAATTTGATCTGGCTTGGCAAACATTGGTCTTGACATGATGACTATGACGTTGACTAACTATTATTGACTGTTATACATTGCTGCCACTACTACTTGATACACATGATGAACATAAAATTTTGACAGAATTGCATTTACACAGTTAACACTATTCAATTACACAGTAGCACTAATGTGGATGAAAGATGAGTGAGTGTGTTTTGTGTGTTTTCCTTTTATAATCCCAGAGAAGTGATCCTAACCTATCTCCTAAATATTATTTTACTTGTTTGTTGTGGCTTGCACTGACACCCATAAATATTATAGGTTTACTGGTATTTGTGTATTGTAATAGTTAATAGGACAATTATCTGATATCATTTGTGTGTTTGTTATGATTTGTATGTTTAGTGTAAAAGCATTGTATGTGTATTCAAACTATTGTTCATGCCTGAACTGTCTGATTAGTGATGGTGCTGCACTTTTCAACATGATGTGTGACATTTAGTCATGTTTAATTTCTGCTGATGAACAGTGTGATTAGTGAAAGTGAATATTATGGACTGCGGTCTGCACCTGTTCAACATTGCTGGTGCCACTAATGGAACTGCTTATACTGAAATGGTGTTACTTGTTGGTGTCTGTACCTATTCAACATTACTGGGTGCCACTGATGGACCGCTTCTACTGAAAAGATGTCACCTGTTGATGTCTGCACCTGCTCAACATTGCTGGGTGCCACTGATGGACTGCTTCTACCGAAATAATGTCACTTGTTGGTGTCGGCACCTGCTCAACATTGCTGGGTGCCACTGGCGGACTGCTTCTACTGAAAAGATGTCACCTGTTGCTGTGTGCACCCGCTCAACATTGCTGGTGCAACTAATGGAACTGCTTATACTGAAATGGTGTTACTTGTTGGTGTCTGCACCTATTCAACATTACTGGGTGCCACTGATGGACTGTTTCTACTGAAAAAATGTCACTTGTTGGTTTTTGCACCTGTTGACCATTGCTGGGTGCTACTGCTGGAACTGTCAACTACTTGTTTCTTGGGTTATGGAAAGCGTTTATGTGAATATTTGTATAAACTGATTTTTTGTGTATTACTGTTTGTGAAAAGTTATGAGACTCTTACCTGCACATATTCGTCATTGCTGACGCTATTGATTGAACTGTTTAACCACATAATACTTGTGTAAACTATTATGTAAAGTCACATGTATGAAAGAATTTGTATTCCTTACTGTATTTTATATATTAGGTTATTGAAAGGTCAGTGCAAAGCCAAAATTTTATCTAGTTATATGATATTTACGCATTAATATTATCTTTTATTTTTGTCTGTATTTTTTTGACGAATTTGGTGGTATTTTCACCACCAATGCTGGCAAAAATACCATCAAATTCTAGCCTGTGGAGGAAGGGCATATGAAAGGTGTCTACACTGAGCCACAGCGCCAGAGATCGCGCTAGAGAGTATTGTTCCGCCGCCTCCACTGGCAGTGATTCTTGAGATGTCGTGGTAGGCAGTGCTTGTTAAGAACTCGTAGCAGAGAGTGTTTGTTGAGATGTGCTACTAGGGAGTGCTTGCTGAGATGTGATACTGAAAAGTTCTTGTTGAGATGTGGTAATAGCGAGTCGGTGTGGAGATAGATTGTAATGATTAGAGTGATTTTGGTCAATATATGAAGGTAACGAAACTTGATTTATTTTTCATTATTTAATGTCGTAAATAATGCTTCATTACAGGTTCAGTCAACAAAGCATCTGGCTTGTGTTCTGGGATTAGAGTGTAATTCTGGTACTCTTGAGTAATTATGGTATTTTTATTTCCTTTAATTAATTCAGTATAAATGATATTTAACATTTCTTGTGTTATTGAAGAAGAACCGTGCCAGATGCGTACGTTGAGTCATACTTCCACACACAGAACAGTTACACTTGTGCTTTGGTTTCGTAGGTTTTATAGTTGCTGGGGACTTAATTAATTAATTGTGTTAATGAAAATTTCCATTTCATTCTTTGTTGTTGTTCTATGCAGTCAGATTGCGTAATAATACTAGTCAGGGCCAACCGTTACGAGACTTCGTAACCGAACAGACAGCTACTAAAGCAAAAAAATTAAAATTATTTGCATACTATTTTAATTGAGCCCCCATGCAGCTTGCGTGCCTCAACGATACAGATAGCCGTACCGTATGTGCAACCACAACGGAGGGGTATCTGTTGAGAGGCCAGACAAACGTGTGGTTCCTGAAGAGGGGCAGCAGCCTTTTCAGTAGTTGCAGGGGCAACAGTCTGGATGATTGACTGATCTGGCCCTGTAACACTAACCAAAACGGCCTTGCTGTTGTGGTACTGCGAACGGCTGAAAGCAAGGGGAAACTACAGCCGTAATTTTTCCCGAGGGCATGCAGCTTTACTGTATGATTAAATGATGATGGCGTCCTCTTGGGCAATATTCCGGAGGTAAAATAGTCCCCCACTCGGATCTCCGGGCGGGGACTACTCAAGAGGATGTCGTTATCAGGAGAAAGAAAACTGGCGTTCTACGGGTCGGAGCGTGGAACGTCAGATTCCTTAATCGGGCAGGTGGGTTAGAAAATTTAAAAAGGGGAATGGATAGGTTAAAGTTAGATATAGTGGGAATTAGTGAAGTTCGGTGGCAGGAGGAACAAGAATTTTCGTCAGGTGAATACAGGGTTATAAACACAAAATCAAATAGGGTTAATGCAGGAGTAGGTTTAATAATGAATAAAAAAATAGGAGTGCGGGTAAGCTACTACAAACAGCATAGTGAACGCATTATTGTGGCCAAGATAGACACGAAGCCCAAACCTACTACAGTAGTACAAGTTTATATGCCAACTAGCTCTGCAGATGATGAAGAAGTTGATGAAATTTATGATCAGATAAAAGAAATTATTCAGGTAGTGAAGGGAGACGAAAACTTAATAGTCATGTGTGACTGGAATTCGACATTAGGAAAAGGAAGAGAAGGAAACGAAGTAGATGAATATGGATTGGTGCTAAGAAATGAAAGAGGAAGCCGCCTGGTAGAATTTTGCACAGAGCATAACTTAACCATTGCTAACACTTTGTTCAAGAATCATGAAAGAAGGTTGTATACATGGAAGAACCCTGGAGATACTAAAAGGTTTCAGATAGATTATATAATGGTAAGACAGAGATTTGGGAACCAGATTTTAAATTGTAAGACATTTCCAGGGGCAGATGTGAACTCTAACCACAATCTATTGGTTATGAACTGTAGATTAAAAATGAAGAAACTGCAAAAAGGTGGGGATTTAAGGAGATGGGACGTGGATAAACTGACTAAACCAGAGGTTGTACAGAGTTTCAAGGAGAGCATAAGGGAACAATTGACAGGAATGGGGGAAAGAAATACAGTAGAAGAAGAATGGGTAGCTTTGAGGAATGAAATAATGAAGGCAGCACAGGATCAAGTAGGTAAAAAGACGAGGGTTAGTAGTAATCCTTGGGTAACAGAAGAGATACTGAATTTAACTGATGAAAGGAGAATATACAAAAATGCAGTAAGTGAAGCAGGCAAAACGGAATACAAACGTCTCAAAAATGAGATCGACAGGATGTGCAAAATGGCTAAGCAGGGATGGCTAGAGGACAAATGTAAGGATGTAGAGGCTTATCTCACTAGGGGTAAGATATATACTGCCTACAGGAAAATTAAAGAGACCTTTGGAGAGAAGAGAACTACTTCATGAATATCAAGAGCAAAGAAGGGCCGGCCGCGGTGGTCTAGCGGTTCTAGGCGCGCAGTCCGGAACCGCGCGACTGCTACGGTCGCAGGTTCGAATCCTGCCTCGGGCATGGATGTGTGTGATGTCCTTAGGTTAGTTAGGTTTAGGTAGTTCTAAGTTCTAGGGGACTGATGACCACAGATGTTAAGTCCCATAGTGCTCAGAACCATTTGAACCAAGCAAAGAAGGGAAAGCAGAAAGGTGGAAGGAGTATATAGAGGGTCTATACAGCGGCGATATTCTTGAGGACAATATTATGGAAATGGAAGAGGAGGTAGATGAAGATGAAATGGGAGATATGATACTGCGTGAAGAGTTTGACAGAGCACTGAAAGACCTAAGTCGAAACAAGGCCCCGGGAGCAGACAACATTCCATTAGAACTACTGACAGCCTTGGGGGAGCCAGTCCTGACAAAACTCTACCATCTGGTGAGCAAGATGTATGAGACAGGCGAAATTCCCTCAGACTTCAAGAAGAATATAATAATTCCAAAGAAAGCAGGCGTTGACAGATGTGAAAATTACCGAACTATCAGTTTAATAAGTCACAGCTGCAAAATACTAACACGAATTCTTTACAGACGAATGGAAAAACTGGTAGAAGCCGGCCTCGGGGAAGATCAGTTTGGATTCCGTAGAAATATTGGAACACGTGAGGCAATACTGACCCTACGACTTATTTCAGAAGAAAGATTAAGGAAAGGCAAACCTACGTTTCTAGCATTTGTAGACTTAGAGAAAGCTTTTGACAATGTTGACTGGAATACTCTCTTTCAAATACTGAAGGTGGCAGGGGTAAAATACAGGGAGCGAAATGCTATTTACAATTTCTACAGAAATCAGATGGCAGTTATAAGAGTCGAGGGACATGAAAGGGAAGCAGTGGTTGGGAAGGGAGTGAGACAGGGTTGTAGCCTCTCCCCGATGCTATACGATCTGTATATTGAGCAAGCAATAAAGGAAACAAAAGAAAAGTTCGGAGTAGGTATTAAAATCCATGGAGAAGAAATAAAAACCTTGAGGTTCGCCGATGACATTGTAATACTGTCAGAGACAGCAAAGGACTTGGAAGAGCAGTTGAACGGAATGGACAGTGTCTTGAAAGGAGGGTATAAGATGAACATCAACAAAAGCAAAACGAGGATAATGGAATGTAGTCGAATTAAGTCGGATGATGCTGAGGGAGGCCGGCCGCGGTGGCCGTGCGTTTCTAGGCGCTCCAGTCCGGAGCCGCACTGCTGCTACGGTCGCGGGTTCGAATCCTGCCTCGGGCATGGGTGTGTGTGATGTCCTTAGGTTGGTTAGGTTTAAGTAGTTCTAAGTTCTAGGGGACTGATGACCACAGCAGTTGAGTCCCATAGTGCTCAGAGTCATTTTAACCATTTGATGCTGAGAGAATTAGATTAGGAAATGAGACACTTAAAGTAGTAAAGGAGTTTTGCTATTTGGGGAGCAAAATACCTGATGATGGTCGAAGTAGAGAGGATATAAAATGTAGATTGTCAATGGAAAGGAAAGCGTTTCTGAAGAAGAGAAATTTGTTACCATCGAGTATAGATTTAAGTGTCAGGAAGTCGTTTCTGAAAGTATTTGTATGGAGTGTAGCCATGTATGGAAGTGAAACATGGACGATAAACAGTTTGGACAAGTAGAGAATAGAAGCTTTCGAAATGTGGTGCTGCAGAAGAATGCTGAAGATTAGATGGGTAGATCACATAACTAATGATGAGGTATTGAATAGAATTGGGGAGTAGAGGAGTTTGTGGCACAACTTGACTAGAAGAAGGGATCGGTTGGTAGGACATGTTCTGAGGCATCAAGGGGTCACCAATTTAGTACTGGAGGGCAGAGCGGAGGGTAAAAATCGTAGAGGGAGACCAAGAGATGAATATACTAAACAAATTCAGAAGTATGTAGGTTGCAGTAGGTACTGGGAGATGAAGAAGCTCGCACAGGATAGAGTAGCGAGGAGAGCTGCATCAAACCAGTCTCTGGACTGAAGACCAAAACAACAACAACATAGCTCTACAGTTATAAGTAATTGTTCCGTTTGGAAATTTTTAAGGAGCTACTGTACGAACTATTTTTGTTTTTGATAACACTCTTTCCTCTGTTTTAGATGCAGCAGGATAACACTGATATGATATCACTGCAACTATATGAAAATCATTTAGGGGCTTCCAGTAAAGCGCCCTTTGTTTGCTGCCACTCCATGTGTAGCCCTGAAAGGTTATCAATCCATTATCTCGCCTCCTTACTGGTTGATTTTTTAGTTTTCCATGTTTGTTTTCGTTAAATAGTTAACAGAAGTTGGTTTCATCAGAGTGTGCTTCTGATTATGACTTCTCATACGTATTGCACTCTTTGAATTGCGATGTAATAATATTAATCGTATTCTGATTGGATTCTTCTCGCTTCCGGTATATTGGGTGGGGTAAAAGATTACAAATTTGTTTTTGTTTCATATAAAATTGAAACTGCTTTCGTTGCATGTGTATGTTTACTAGTTACGAATCTGAGTGTGACCTGCTCGATTTAAATACATTGCAAGTGTATTGCTCGTACTGTAGGCTATTTTTGTTTGTTTCTGTTTTCCGTACTTTCTCGCATTTAATACAGAACTACATGTTAGCACGTTTTGACAATATCACTACTGAACTTTTTTCTATCTTGCCACGGAAAGAGTATCTAATTCTGCTTCGAATGGTGTTGCTTTTTGTCACTGAATGCCACGCATTTCACAGTGGCTTGTAGAGTATGGATACAGACGTAGATTAATAGGTTCTATGATATGTAGTCTTGGTGACTAGAGCGTTTGTCCCTGCAAATGCTAAGAACGCGAGAGTAGTTATGCGAATGCTTTCACAGGTTACTAACAGACACTGCAAGCAGTACCTTTCAGGAGGAATCAATGAAAATTTCGGGTGCCTCCATTAAATGCGAGTGTACGAGAAATGAATGGTAATAAAAATAACGTATAATACGAGCACTGTTCTTACAGCATACAGTTCACACACGGATTAGTAAGCAGTAACAAATAGACGTGACTCCACGGAACACCATGTGATGGCTGGATTGAAAAGTTTTTAGCAAACAGAACACAGCATGTTGTTCTCAATGGAGAGACGTCTACAGACGTTAAAGTAACCTCTGGCGTGCCACAGGGGAGTGTTATGGGACCATTGCTTTTCACAATATATATAAATGTCCTAGTAGATAGTGTCGGAAGTTCCATGCGGCATTTCGCGGATGATGGTGTAGTATACAGAGAAGTTGCAGCATTAAAAAATTGTAGCTAAATGCAGGAAGATCTGCAGCGGATAGGCACTTGGTGCAGGGAGTGGCAACTGACCCTTAACATAGACAAATGTAATGAATGTATTGCGAATACATAGAAAGAAGGATTATATAAAATTAATTGTTGGTAAGGCGGGTGCCAGGTTGAGATTCATTGGGAGAGTCCTTAGAAAATGTAGTCCATCAACAAAGGAGGTGGCTTACAAAACACTCGTTCGACCTATGCTTGAGTATTGCTCATCAGCGTGGGATCTGTACCAGGTCGGGTTGACAGAGGAGATAGAGAAGATCCAAAGAAGAGCGGCGCGTTTCGTCACAGGGTTATTTGGTAAGCATGATAGCGTAACGGAGGTGTTTAGCAAACTCAATTGGCAGACTCTGCAAGAGAGGCGCTCTGCATCGCGGTGTAGCTTGCTGTCCAGGATTCGAGAGGGTGCGTTTCTGGATGAGGTATCGAATATATTGCTTCCCCCTACGTATACCTCCCGAGGAGATCACGAATGTAAAATTAGAGAGATTCGAGCGCACACAGAGGCTTTCCGGCAGTCGTTCTTCCAGCGAACCATACGCGACTGGAACAGGAAAGGGAGATAGTGACAGTGGCACGTAAAGTGCCCTCCGCCACACACCGTTGGTGGCTTGCGGAGTATAAATGTAGATGTAGACGTAGATGAAACCAATGTCCGTTTCATGTGAAACAAAAGCATATAATATACCCCATCCAATATTACGTATGAGAGCAAAAATTAAGCAGAATATGGGCAACACGTTTACGTTGCATTTCAAAGAATTAACACGGACAGGACTGTCGTAACAGGAACATAATTTCCATTTGATAACAGCCACACTGTTGAAATTACAATACTGGGTTTTACAAAGAAATGCACCTCACAGTTCTACCAGAGCCACCCAAAAAGTATAAATGAAAAATATTTCATCTAGTACTAGTGTTTCGAAAAGCAATCATACGGATTTCCGCGTCATGTATCTCGTATTCAAAGTGCACTGTCACTCCACTTGGAGCGCTGTTGTCTTTTTCTATTTCCTTGTAACACCGGCCTTGCACTTCTGATATTTTGTTGTTCTGTGGCTCACTAGTCAGGGATACTAGTGCCGGGCTGTGGCCCAATTATTAGGATATCCCTCACGTGCGGTGAAACCATGGAGGTAAAAAAACGAATGGAGATGTCATTATGTCTCAAAGCCGATGTCCACCATCTTAACTATCCCAAAACTCTAGGTTCATCGCATCATACCTCCATAGTTCACAGCGGTGATACTTCCCAGTGACGTCACTATGGCGTGCCCCGTACCCAGTTTCGACCATGCTGGGTGCTTTGGTTGTGTGGAGACGTAGTTGTTTATGGGTGTACTAATCGATCCGATCGTAATCTAAAGTTTAAAGGAATCACATTTCAAGCAATATTTTCTTATGTATAATGAATTATTGTTACACTGTTTATTTTTATTGCAGTGGTTTTATTTCTGTTATTTGACTTTAGATTTGCCTTACTTTACTCACTGTCCGTTCTTTCTCTTCTTCCCTGTGTTTTTCATTGGCTTCCAGTCCGCCACCGTAGCTGAGTGGACGCGCACAGGCTTGTCATACCGGGGGGCCGGGGTACGATTCCCGAGTGGGTTGGAGACTCTCCACTCAGAGACTGGGTGTTTGTGTCGTCTTCATCATTATCATTTCATCCTCATCGACACTCAAGTCGCCGAAGTGGCGTCACCTCAAAAGACTTGCACCAGGCGATCGGGTCTAGCCGCCGCGCCGGGAGGCCATCGCTACACGACATTTCATTTCATTTGATATTGCCTTCCAAATCGCAAACGCTCCGACATCCGGGCAACATCTACATCTACATGATTACTCTGCAATTCACATTTAAGTGCTTGACAGAGGGTTCATCGAACCACAATCATACTATCTCTCTACCATTCCATGCCCGAACAGCGCGCGGGAAAAACGAACACCTAAACCTTTCCGTTCGAGCTCTGATTTCTCTTATTTTAATTTGATGATCATTCCTACCTATGTAGGTTGGGCTCAACAAAATATTTTCGCATTCGGAAGAGAAAGTTGGCGACTGAAATTTCGTAAATAGATCTCGCCGCGACGAAAAACGTCTTTGCTTTAATGACTTCCATCCCAACTCGCGTATCATATCTGCCACACTCTCTCCCCTATTACGTGATAATACAAAACGAGCTGCGCTTTTTTGCATCCTTTCGATGTCCTCCGTCAATCCCACCTGGTAAGGATCCCACACCGCGCAGCAATATTCTAACAGAGGACGAACGAGTGTAGTGTAAGCTGTCTCTTTAGTGGACTTGTTGCATCTTCTAAGTGTCCTGCCAATGAAACGCAACCTTTGGCTCGCCTTCCCCACAATATTATCTATGTGGTCTTTCCAACTGAAGTTGTTCGTAATTTTAACACCCAGGTACTTAGTTGAATTGACAGCCTCGAGAATTGTACTATTTATCGAGTAATCGAATTCCAACACTGTATCAACGGTCTCGTTCGCTCACAATACACGGCTACGAAATGCGCTAATTGCTAGGACAGCATATGACGCCGTAAGTTCAAATGTTTCAAATGGCTCTGAGCACTATGCGACTTAACTTCTGAGGTAATCAGTCGCCTAGAACTTAGAACTAATTAAACCTAACTAACCTAAGGACTGCACACACATCCATGCCCGAGGCAAGATTCGAACCTGTGACCGTAGCGGTCGCCCGGCTCCAGACTGCAGCGCCTAGAACTGCACGGCCACTACGGCCGGCCGCTGCAAGTTCCTCGTCGACAATTATTACTCATTTTTCACATTTCCTTCCCCTTCAAAAAAGATTTTGGCTAGAACAGGTCATGTGTACGTTCGTGTGTATGATTATTATGAATATGTATTTGTGCTTTGCTTCCTTTCTGACGAAGGCTTCGGCTGAAAATTTATGTGAACGTTCTTTTCGTCGTACCTGCCCTCTGCACGACTTGTGAGTAACAATCTATCGGCTTCACAGTATAGTTACTCCCTCATGAAGTTTGTTGTAAATAATCCACTGCACTTCAACGGGAACAATGATATACATACTTACCATACCAGCAGAAAAAAATAAGTTATTTCTCCAAATGAAGGTTGTCTGTAACACAAGCATGGGTACATAATGCTGCAACCAAAAGTTTTGATCACTTACCCACTGATATGAAATGCCTGTCACACAGCAGAGTAAAATTTCCAACTAAACTGAAAACGTTTCTCTTCGACAACTTCTCCTATTCCACAGAAGACTATTATTGTAATGCATAAATGGTGGTGGGTCGCAATTAATGACTGTGCATGTCTGTCTGCTAATAAATGATCAGCATGGAAGCATTTACAAAAAAATTGATGTTAATATAAAATTACTTGCTCCATATCATTAAGATTTATCGTGAAAATGACACTTAGTAACTAACTATCTATTCGTATATCACAATACACTACTATACTCTGAAAATCCCAAAATGGATTTCAAAAGTAAACTCAAGCAGATAATCAAAGTAGACGTAAATTCCAAAGGTGATATGTTTGGTTATTCCTGAAAAACTGACAGTTACTGGCGAAAAATATTCCGAGAAAAGCAATCAGGCTTCTGTTGGAAAGGTAGGCCCACAGCTCAGGCTGCCATTACTAAAAAATGACTTACATCACGTAAAACCAAAATATCCATTTTATGGATTTTAAGCGTTTGAGAGCAATCCCTTAATCACTTTTATAGCATTCCACAATTCTGGAATATGTTTAAAAAATTGAATCGTTTTTTACCCTGTAAACTGCAATTATTGGTCACACACTGTATGACGCATCATAGGTAAGATTTCAGTGTGAGAAGATGTGTAAACTACGGTGAGACAAATGCACAGGCAATCTAATAAAAGAAGGACTCTACGACTCTACTCTGCATGGAGATATACCTCTATGGAATTCTGTTTCTTTCACATTTCAACAATCCTTCACTTTGTTAACATGCCCAACATACGATAGCATCCTCGCTTCTTTCCTTGTTGCACACGTAGGTAAGTTCCTTGCAAACGTGAACGTTAAAAATGTTGTACATGTTAGTTGAAAACTGAAAATGTAACGAACAGGAAGCAGTACCGATACCAGGACGCAAACAAGATTGGTTTCGAAACAGATACAGTAAAGTGGAACTAAATGAATTATGAAAGTATATTTTACACATAAATTTTTCTCTTCTTGGTTATTCGACATATATCAACAAAAAACAAGTTACATTAACAGGGTTAAATGTGTCGTATTACTAGAGCAAATACGTATTTAAGAACAAAAACGTTCGAAATTACCTTAAGTACACCGTAACTCTATGATGTCATCTTACTTACTTAACTTTACGCTATCTGGCCCAGAGAAGCACGCTCTGCTACAAGGTTCCTCCTCCACTGGGTTCTGTTTTGTGCCTCCGGGCGCCAATCATTCTCTATTCCAATCTGCAGCAAGTCCTCGTGGATTCCATCCCTCCATGTCTTCTTTGGTCTTCCTAGTGGGCGTCTTCCATAGGGAGTATAATCCAAAGCTTTCAAAGGCCATCGGCATTTATCCATGCGACTGACATGACCTGCCCATACAAGGCGCATGGTTCTCATCAGTCCTACAATGTTTGGTCCATTGTACATTTCGTCTAGATCACAATTATGTCTGATCCTCCATGCTCATGTGATCTCATCTTGTACCGGACCAAAGATCTTCCTTAAGACTTTCCACTCAAAAACAAAAAGATTGTTCAGTCTTTTTTCCGGACACTCCAAGTTTCAGAACCATACAGTACTACGGGTTGAATCATTTTCTTTTATACAGCTGGAGTTTGAAATTCCTCGAGAGACCACGCAATGCAAGAAGCTGACTGAGACCAAAGTATGATCGGTTGGCGGCTTGGAATCTCGCTTTGATTTCTGCTCCGCGTGCTGCGTCTTCTGTAAAGATAACCCCCAGATACTTAAATTCACGAACCCTTTTGGAGGATCGGTTTCCGACTATCAAAGGCTGGAGTGGGTCTCTTGAATAAGCATGGGTCCTGCTTATCGCCATATATTCCGTCTCTGATTCATTCACAAGGAGTCCAATTTTGCTTGCTTCCGCCTCCACGCTTTCACTCATCCTCATCAGTTCCTCCTTATATTGGGATAACAGGGCCACATCATCAGCAAACGCGAGGTGCGTGATTTTCTCACCCTCTACCTCTATACACTCGAAGCTTTTACAAGACACTTCTCTGATTATCTTTTCAAGTTTCAGGTTGGATAATACTGGTGACACACCATCCCCTTGTCTCAACGCTGTGTTTATGTTAAAGCTCTCTGTGAGTTGGTTCCCGAGCTTCACTTTGCCTTTTGAATCAGTGAGACAATTTCCAACTAGGCTGACGAGTTTCTTAGGTATTCCAAACTCAGTTAGGCAGTTCCTCAGGCTCTCCCAGTGGATGCAGTCATACGCCTTCTTAAAATCTATGAAGAGCACTTGAAGTTCTCCGCCATACTCCCACAACGTTTCGGTGAGCTGTCCCAGCACAAAGATGTTGTCGACAGTTGAATGGCCCTTTCTGAATTCCCCCTGATATTCACCAATCACTTCTTTTGCAAATGGCTGTATTCTATCCAGTATACAGTTGGACAAGCTCTTGTAGCAGACATTCAGTAGGGCGATTCCTCTGTAGTTAGTGCAGTTCATTTTGTCACCTTTCTTGTGTATAGGGCATATGACAGCTGTCTTCCAGTCTTCTGGGATCTTCTCCAAAATCCAGATCCCCTTGATTAATTGGTGAATTTTCTTGTGGAGTCTCTCCCCTCCAGCTTGAGTGATTTGTGCCTGGATTCCATCTTCTCCTGGGCTTTTGTTCTTCTTTAGCTTCATTATCTGATTCTTCATTTCCTCCAGTGTGGGTGGAAGATAGTCTAAACCTGCAATGTCAGGAAACTGAAATTCCAACAGATCTTTAGGTTAATCACAGTTGAGGAGTTCTATTTTTTCCTCCATGGGTGAAATTCATGTAGGGGTCTCTGGTAACACGACCTTCTTTCGCCCCCAGCATAGATCAGAAATATCTCTGCAGTGAGCATTCGTATTCACAGAACAGATATTGTGTTGTCAACACACACTGGTAGCCTGGTCACGTAATCTCAGGATGCTGTAGGTTTGTCCGTACACTTCGCTCTCAGCTTCAGGCTGTGATGGCTTCGGTTACACAGCTTGAGGCTGCAGTGGATGGGCACCACTGTTGTGGGCCAGCCGTAGGGATCCAACGGACGTCCAGCGCGTCAGAGTCCTCCGATCGGCCCTCACCGGTGGCCAACCCAGTTACTGCTCGCACTGAGGCTGACCCCTCACCTGTGGTCGAGTGGGAGGTCACCCCAGTGCGAAGCAGGCGGCGAAAGACTTCCCAGGCGGCCGCACGTAAGGCCTCCCCGGTTTGTCTGACAAACAGGTTCCAGGTGCTGCCTGTGGCTGACACTGTCACTGAGCCAGATGCTGTCACCTGTCCTGTTTTAGAGGAAACCACTCAGCCTGCAAGATCCCAGCAATCGCAGAGGGGGGGGGGACTATTGGTAGTTGGGAGCTCCAACGTTAAGTGCTTTTGGGGCCCCTTAGGGACTTGGCTGACAAGGAGGGTAAGAAAACCAATGCGCACTCCATGTGCATACCGGGTGGAGTCATTCCAGATGTGGAAAGAGTCCTCCCGGATGCCATGAAGAGCACAGGGTGCAGCCAACTGCAGGTGGTTGCTCACGTCGGTACCAATGATGTGTGTCACTTTAGATGAGAAGAAATTCTCCCTGGTTTCGAGCGGCTAACATAAGTGGTAAGGGCTGCCAGTCTTGCTTGCAAGATGAAAGCAGAGCTGACCATTTGCAGCATAGTCGACAGGACCAATTGCGGACCTCTGGTACAGAGCCGAGTGGAGGGTCTGAATAAGGGGCTCAGACGGTTCTGCGACCGTGTAGGCTGCAGACTCCTCGACTTGCGCCAAAGGGTGGTTGGGTTTCAGGTTCCGCTGAATAGGTCAGTGTCCACTATACGCAGGAGGCGGTTACACGGGTAGCAGGGGCTGTGTGGTGTGGACTGGGCGGTTTTTTAGGTTAGAAGGTCTCGGGAAAACACAAGATGGGCTTCAGTCACAAAGGGTGCAGGCTGAACACAGGAAGAACATAGATACAGGAACCATTGGTATAACAGTTGTAAACTGTGGTAGCTGTGTTGGGAAAGTACCAGAGCTCCAAGCGCTAATAGAAAGCACTGATGCTGAAATCGTTATAGGCACTGAAAGCTGGCTGAAGACGGATATAAGCTCAGCCGAAATTTTTGCGAAGAACCTAACGGTGTTCCGAAAAGGTGGGCTAAACACGGTTGGCGGTGGCGTGTTTGTTGCTGTTAGAAGTAGTGTAACTTGTCGCGAAATTGAAGTAGATACTTCCTGTGAGGTAGTATGGGCAGAAGTCATTGTTGGCAACTGGAATAAAATAATAATTGAATCATTTTACCGACCTCCCAGTTCAGATGATACAGTCGCTGAAAGGCTTGAGTTTGATTTCAAACGCGATAATAGTTGGTGGTGACTTTAATTTACCCTCGATATGTTGGCGAAAATACATGTTTAATTCCGAAGGTACGCATAAAATATCATCCGAAATTGTGCTAACCGCATTCTCTGAAAATTATTTCGAGCAGTTAGTTCATGAGCCCACGCGAATAGTAAACGGTTGTGAAAACACACTTGACCTCTTAGCAACAAATAATCATCAGTTAATAACGAGCATCAAAACCGATCTAGGGATTAGTGAACACGGCTGTCGTAGCGAGATTGAATATTGTAATCCCCAAATCCTCGAAAAATATACCTATTCAGAAAAGCAGATAAAAATTCACTTGACGCCTTCTTGAGAGACGATCTCCACTCATTCCAAATTAATAATATAAGTGTAGACCAGATGTGGCTTAAATTCGAAGAAATAGTATCGGCAGCATTTGAGAGGTTTATACCAAATAAACTAACAAACGACGGAGCTGATCTTCCTTGGTACACAAAACGGGTTAGAACACTTGCAGAAACAACGAAACAAACATGCCAAATTCAAACAGACGCAAAATCCCCAAGATTGGCGATCCTTTACAGAAGCTCGAAACTTAGCGCGGAGTTCAATGCGAGACGCCTATAACAAGTTTCCACAACGAAACTTTGTCTCGAAACCTGGTAGAAAATCCAAAGAGATTCTGGTCGTATGTGAAGTATGTTAGCGGCAAGAAACAATCAATGCCTTTTCTGCGCGATAACAATGGAGATACTATCGAAGACAGTGCTGCCAAAGCAGAGTTACTAAACAGCCTTCCGAAATGCCTTCACAAAAGAAGACGAAGTAAATATTCCAGAATTCGTATCGGGAACAGCTGCCAACATGAGTAACGTAGAAGTAAATATCCTCGGAGTAACGAAACAACTCAATTCACTTAATATAAGCAAGTCTTCTGGTCCAGACTGTACTCCAATTAGGTTCCTTTCGGAGTATACTGATGCATTAGCTCCATACTTAGCAATCATATACAACCGTTCGCTCGACGAAAGATCCATACCCAAAGACTGGAAAGTTGCACAGGTCACACCGGTATTCAAAAAAAGTAGTAGGAGTAATCCACTAAATTACAGGTTCATATCGTTAACGTCGATATGCAGCAGGATTTTAGAACATATATTGTGTTCGAACATTATGAATTACCTCGAAGGAAACGGTCTATTGACACACAGTCAACATGGGTTTAGAAAACATCGTTCCTGTGAAACACAACTAGCTCTTTATTCACATGAAGTGCTGAGTGCTATTGACAAGGGATTTCACATCGATTCCGTATTCCTGCGTTTCCGGAAGGCTTTTGACACTGTACCACACAAGCGGCTTGTAGTAAAATTGCGTGCTTATGGAATATTGTCTCAGTTATGTGACTAGATTTGCGATTCCCTGTCAGAGAGGTCACAGTTCGTAGTAATTGACGGAAAGTCATCGAGTAAAAGAGAAGTGATTTCAGGCGTTCCCCAAGGTAGTGTTATAGGCCCTTTACTGTTCCTTATCTATATAAACGATTTGGAAGACAATCTGAGCAGCCGTCTTCGGTTGTTTGCAGATGACGCTGTCGTTTATAGACTCATAAAGTCATCAGAAGATCAAAACAAACTGCAAAACGATTTAGAAAAAATATCTGAATGGTGCGAAAAGTGGCAGTTGACCCCAAATAACGAAAAATGTGAGGTCATCCACATGAATGGTAAAAGGAACTCGTTAAACTTCGGTTACACGATAAATCAGTCTAATCTAAAAGCCGTAAATTCAACTAAATACCTAGGTATTACGATTAGGAACAACTTAAATTGGAAAGAACACATAGAAAATGTTGTGGGGAAGGCTAACCAAAGGCTGCGTTTTATTGGCAGGACACTTAGAAAATGTAACAGACCTACTAAGGCGACTGCCTACACTACGCTTGTCCGACCTCTTTTAGAATATTGCAGCGCGGTGTAAGATCCTTACCAGGTAGGACTGACGGAGTACATCGAAAAAGTTCAAAGAACGGCAGCACGTTTTGTATTATCGCGAAATATGGGAGAGAGTGTCACAGAAATGATACAGGATTTGGGCTGGACATCATTAAAAGAAAGGCGTTTTTCGTTGCCACGGAATCTTCTCTCGAAATGCCAGCCACCAACTTTCTCCTCCGAATGCGAAAATATTTTGTTGACACCGACCTACATAGGGCGGAAGGATCACCACGATAAAATAAGGGAAATCAGAGCTCGTACGGAAAGATATAGGTGTTCATTCTTTCCTCGCGCTATACGAAATTGGAATAATACAGAATTGTGAAGGTGGTTCGATGAACCCTCTGCCAGGCACTTAAATGTGATTTGCATAGTATCCATGAAGATGTAGATATTCACTTCATAGGTGCGTGGATTTGGCATAGACATTTCGTAAACATCATAGCAATTTGTATTTTATATCTGGGATAAACTAGCTTGAAGATAAATGAAGGAAACTAAGAAGTTGATAATTTGAAGAGCTTCTTTGAGAGAAACTTTCGGTATTACATGGCAGCTTTTCGTATTACCGAGTCCGCTGTAGTAACTTTTGCTGTGATAGTATTGCAAAACGGCTTGACAGCAACCCAGTGCCCTTGAAAATGTCAGAAAATCGCCGAATTTGTCACATGTTAGCGACTATACCATCTGCTTCATCTTTTTTTTTCAGCTTTTGTGGAATTATTTTCCTCGTACTAGTAGGCTAGCCCACAGTTTTGCTTACTGGTAACACTTGTACGTATATATTTAGCGCATTTGCTTTCCGCTACATTACAGACTAGTTAAGAAGTGAATCAACACATCTAATTGCCGGTTAAATGCACTACAAAGCCAGATGCATTCCCACACATTACGAGCGTACTCGTATATAAGAAGTTGCACTCTCCCCTCGCCGCTATTTCCTCCCCCCCCCCCCCCGCACCAATCACCCTTAACACACAGTGTATTGCATGAACTTATAATACCGCTACTTCTGTAACATTTATTTTAGCTCTTCAGTGTCGGACCATTTAACAGTATCAAGGGAAGTGGACGACACTCATGGATGGCATCTTTTGTAACAATATTTTATGCTTGTTAATCAGCTTTCTTTATACCATGTGTGTGTGTGTGTGTGTGTGTGTGTGTGTGTGTGTGTGTTTGTGCTTTGTCTGACTTTCGGTCCCTATTACTACGATTCACATTTAGTCTGCTGATTTTGTATTGATTTACTTCTGAAGCAGAATATACAACCTAGATGTGAGAATGCCAGCATCGTAATAAAAATAAGTAAAGCAATTTTTCTGTACCATACATGTGCAGAAAATACATTTAAGGTAAATGTTGAAATTTCACTCACTGCATCGTATCATATTTTCCACCTTTTGTGCACTGAATATATTTTCGATTCACATTCCTATTAGCATATATTTAACTTCCTGTTTATTATCAATTTTCTGTACTCTAAAAAGTTAGCTCTCTCTCTCTCTCTCACTCACTCACACACACACACACACACACACACACACACACACACACTTAAACACAAAAAATTCAGTTTTTCTTCTCTGTTTTGCAAAATATCCTATCCGGACAAGAGTGGAATGTCACATGAACATTTTGCTTTTGAATAAAACACGGAATTGCTTCTTCATGTTACATAGTATCACATTGGAAGTATATTTCAGTATAAAACAAACAAAGTGGCCACAAATTACGCAGGTGTGAGCTAACAGAAATGTATAAAAAGCAAAAAAGTATAATTTCTACGTCTTTTCTGTGGTTCACAACTGTCGAAAGAAATTGCCAATTTTTCGAGCTGTGTCTTTAATATCCTTTCATGTATATCACTAATAACAAATGACACACTTTTGCACAGACAATCACAGATTTAAAACATTTATTTAAAATATAACCAGAACAGCACAGACCGTCAAAATGTAAATGTAAGAAAAGCTTTTTCTCCTTCAATTTATTTCGCTTTGCATCTGTAGCAACAAAAGTAATTCACATTGCTACTAGGAATAAACGTGTGGTGAAAATGCAACAAATATGTGTAATATTATAAATTTCGAACTCTGCAGACAGCGGTATTCCAACATCACGTGACTATCCTAGGTTAACGCTGAAAAAATGCGCAGAACGCAATTCTCACTCCAGAACTATTTCTATGGTTCCAGGCTACTTGGAACACTGCAAGTTTATCAGTCCATTTCGTTTCCTTATTGATCGATTTAAAGTCTTCCATATTAATTTTGCTTTCGTTTCGAAGTAAGCAAAGCTCTTTACATCGAAGCCATTTTGACTATTTTTCGACCGCGACTGTCTCATGAAATATGTAAAGGTTTTTTTTTTCTTTTTAATTACTAAGTTTGTGACTGTTAGCGGCAATTTAAGAAAGATCTTTACATACTCGTCACTTCGCATTGTGTTCGTGATTATGACTTCCTGTGCTAATTGCACTCTTTGAACTGCATTGTAAATATGTTGCTCGTATTCTGCATGATTTCTGCTCACACCCGTAATACTGGTTGGAGTAAATGATTCCATATTTGCTTTTGTTTCATATAAAACAAGCTGGCTTTATAGCTTGGTGTTCTGTGGACTCACATATGTTGGTTACTGCTTACGAATTCCTAGTTGAACTGCTCTATTTAAAAGCGTTTTAAATATATTGTTTGCATTCTACTTCATTTTTTCACATATGTTTTTCGCACTTTCTCGCCGTGTTAGCGGATTTTTACATCTTGTCAGAGAATCAGTACGTGATTCTGCTTTGAATGACATGGCAAGATGTATATAAATAAAATAGAATAAAAAAATATAAAGGGAACACAAACAATTTACTTACAAGGCAGTTAAATCGAGCAGTTCACACATGGACTCGTAAGCAATAACAAATAATGTGAGTCCACAGAACACTGCGCTAGGGAACCAGCTTGCATTTTATAGGAAACAAAAACAATTTGAGACCATATACTCCACTCAGAATCAAAGACGCGAGCAAATCTCAATCAGAGTACGCGGCACATACTTCAAAGAATGCTGTATACACAAGAAGTCGAAATCAGGAGAACGATGTGATGAAACCAGTCGTGTCAGATGACTTTTAGTATTGCCGAAAGCGAAAGCGCTATTATTTCCACTTGATAGTGGCCACACGGCCGAAATATCAATATTAGGTTTTAAAAATAAATAATTTTATTGTCAAAATGTGACCACAATGTCATTCACAAATTTTTACTTGACTTTGAACCCCAGCTGCGAGAAGTTAATCTTAGTTTTCGATTGTGATTTCTCGGATATATTACTTTACAAGCTCACAAAAACCTTTCTGTTCCAGGCACACACTTTAATTCAAGACTGTAGGGCTCACCCATAAAGAATAAATGAAAAATATTGTCATCTAAATGCGAATTTGGAAATGAAAACACGGATTTTCGCACAATATTTTATCGTATTGAAAGTTCACTGCCAGGCCACTTTGAACGCTGCTGTCGCTCTCTGTTTCCATGACTTAACACAGGCTTTGCGCTTCTTATATTTTGGTGTTCTGTGATATCCCTCTGATACCGTGATAACTATTATGTTTATATATTGATATTTTGCTTAATATTTTCGGCCTTTCTTTCCATAATAACGTCTAACTACCATCTGACTGTGGATATTTAATTTTTTTTCATTGACCAACTATGATCGCGTAGCAACTTCAATTCCTCTTCTTCACTTGTTCTTTTCTATTTTTCCAGTACTCCTTCATCTTGTCCCCATGTTGTCTTTTCCTTTCTGCTGTCTATGTTGTTCCGGATTTCTTATTTATTCTGCATTGGTAGCCTTCAAAGCTTAATATTTTATCCTCAAAAAGATTTCTGTTTGTTATTTCCGATTCTTTGATGTTGTTTCTTTCTAGATCTTTCTTTATTTCTGTAATCCATAGTATTTTCGATTTATTCTTCCAGGCATACAGGAATATTCGTTTTATGAGCCTTTTCTCAGTAGAGGTGTCCAAAAAAGGCTAATATTTTATGATGTAGTTAAATCTTTTCTCATTGCAATTGGAAACATTTTCATACAGTAAAATAACAAAGATACAACAATTCTGAACCACTTCAAGAGTTGAATTCTAGCTAAATTACTTCTCCCAATTATAGGTTACAATAAAATGTGGAAATTCGATCCATCTTATGAAATAAGTGACTAATATTGCTGTACTTTGTGTTTTAACAGCTCTGTAAGACCATGTATAAGAGCTGTAGTGATCCTGATTTTTAAGAAGTAGCACTGCACTTATTTTCCTCTTGGGCTAAGCAGGGCAATTAAAATGTATTAACTGTCCATTTATACATATTGTACGTGATGTATATACTAAAAACGTCTTTTTTGTAGGTTTCATGTCGAACAGGCAAGTTTCTAGCAAAGTGATCCAGTACTGTTTTGCCGACGCAGCGTTCAGCAGTGTGGGTCACTGAACAAAACGTGCCGAAGGTTCGTAATAGAAAGAACAGCTGGGAATCATTGTCAAGAAATGCTATTCTGTCCATTATTAAGAAAATTTTCAAAAAGATTTGAATAATGTATCAGTCTTATATGAGTCTTGAAAAAGTATTTCATATGTAATGGTGTATGTAACATACATATCAGCATGTGATCAGTATTAATTTGTTTTGAGCACATGTTTTGAGTAGAACAGCACAACAGCAAGAAACGAAATAGTTTTTTAATTTACTGGAAGCTGATTAATATGGCTCAAGTGTATTAGTCACTCATTTTAAAAGGAATTGCTTTATTTAGGAATTTTTTCTGAACAGTCAATCAACATTGAAAAGCCATTAGTCAGAAAATATTGATTTGTAAGCTATTGGCAAGTTCAAATGCTATTGTTCAGTGCATTGATATTTGAAAAGTGACTCATAGCTTACTACATTGAAAGAAGTGCTTCAGTCACAATACTGATATTTTAAACAGCAATAATTAATTTCTTTGAAAGCGATAGGCTGGGTTCAGGTCTGTGAAAAACAATTCAGTTGTTGATTCAAATTATAATTTGAAACTACTTGTATGCAGACCAATTGATCTCAGAATATCACATGTATAAATTGCGGAAAGGGGCCAAAATAAGGGGCTGTCAGTTACACTCGAATATACAACTTTATTTTATGATAAAACATTGCAAGAGCCACAAAAAATTTTTTAAACACACATCTTAAATCTTTGGGACTTAATTACCGGCTGAAAGCCACTTTAATTTAAAAACGGCTAAAGGCCAATAACTTAAAACGTAAGCTTAATCAGAAATTTAAAAGGCAAGCCTTATCTTAAAACCGTTCTTTACTTAGGCTGAAGTAAACAAGTTAACTTCAGATCAGCTGAAGGCCTAACACTTAAAACTGCATAACATTAATTTTTTTTAGTACTAAAGGCCTTACGTGGAACAGTTCTTTAATTTAGGCTGAAGGCCTTAAGAGCAAACAACTCGAACTCAAAATCGGCTGAAGGCCCAAACCATTTGACGTCTCAAGGGCAAAACAACGTTAATCTAAAAATCGGCTAGAAGCCATACAAGTACAAACAACAAGAACAAATTAAAAAATAGGGCAGAACACCCAAGGGCGCTCAGATGTTCGAGGGTCGGCCTGGAATTCAAACTCTAACGCTCGCTTAGGTGAGACAGGCAGTCGGGCCAACCATTCACGATCCTTTCTATGCCGGTATGATCCGCCTGTACCCGACAACAGATTGAAAGAATACGTTTTCAGTTAATATTTACATTCATAATGTCATATGAAGATACATTCAATACTTTTTTCTTTTCTTTCTCAGAATCAACAGCATCTGTCTGGTTCATTTCCTTTACATTGTAAGGTCAAAATGGCTACTGCGATTGCCTCCTTCGTGCCCCCTTCCTATTCAAAATGTGACACTGTCTAAGTCGCGTTTGTTCCTTCCTCGCTCCAATTTAGGATAACTTTTCACAGCAGAAAAATTACGATAGGCAGAATGATAACTTTTTGACTGAAGAGCTAGTGATGTTATTTATAACAACCTGAGACCTCTTGCAGATAATTCATTTCTCTATAATGTCTGAAAAACGAAGCTGTGCAAATATTCAGTCATACCATAATAAAGTTCAAAGATTGCCAGCTGCCTTTAAATGGTCTTTAAATGTTCAGAATTGCAAAATGCTGCACATCGCAAAACGAAAAGAAGTAGTATCGTATGACTACAATATGAATGGGTCACAGAAGGAATCAGTGAACTCATAGAAATTCCTGGGCATAACAACTTGTAGGGATATGAAGTTGAACGATCATGTAGGCTACATGGTAGGTAAAACAGGTGACAGACTTCGGCTGATCGGTAGAATATTAGGGAAATCCAATCAGTCAACATAGCAATAGTACGTGAGACGGAAGAAGACGCAAAGACACAACTCGACAACTTAAGTAAGGTAGCCAGAAAGGTGGGACTGAGGATTGCCTATAACAAGACAAAGATATTAAATACGACTGCAGACTGGGAAACACCGGAAGGCATAGTGCAAATGGTGGACAAATTTAAACACCTGGGCGAACTTATAACAGGAAGGAACAGGAGCAAGTAGGGAATAACAGAGAGGATAAAGAAGATGAGGTCAGCCTTCTGCATGATGAGAGAGATATACAATAAAAAGAATATATCTACACAGGCAAAGATAAGCCACTACAAGGCAACGGTGAGGAATGCGGTATCATATGCTGCTGAGACGATGACACTAGGAAGAAATGGGGCAGAACAACTAGAGAAAGAAGAGAGAATAATACTTTGAAAAATACTAGGTCCCGAAAGAGGTGGAGAGAGGTGGATGGGAAGACCTAGGGAAGAATTATACCGAAACATGAGAACAATATCCGGGGAAATCAGACTCAAAAGGGCAAGGTTGACTGGACATGTAGTTAGGATGAGTATGGACAGAATCACGAAGAGAGTGTGGGAAACAACAGGGAGGACAAGGAGAAAGACAGAAACCAAGTGGGTTGTTAAAATTCGGAAGGACTGGTTGGAATTGGGGATCGAGGTCGAAGGAAAGGAAAATTGGAGGAACAAATATACACCGACCAATATGTCGGAGATCAACGACAGAGAAGAATACAGGAAAAGATTAGAGTGTCACCAGTGGATCCGACAGGAGAAACGGAAACTGAAGATCTCGGAAGAAGAGCGGGAGAGAAGAAGAGAAAGAATCAAAAGGTTCTGGGAGAAGAAGAGGAAAATGCAGTCCACGAAGGGGCCACCCGTGGTCCTAGAGAGGCCGTAACGCAAGAAGAAGATGAAGAAGAAGGAGATTACATACAAAACACTCGTGCGACCCATCCTAGAATACTGCTCAAATTTGTGGGACCTGTACCAAGTATCACTAACAGGGGATATTGAATGAATACAGATAAGGGCACCACAAATTGTCACAGGTTTGCTTGATCCATGGAAGAGTGTTAAGGAGATGCTGAAGAAACTTAACCGACAGACGCCTGAAAATCGACAGACACTATCCAGACAAAGCCTTATTAGTAATATACTGCATCCTCGTATGCATCGCTCCTTCAAAAGTCACGAGAACAAGATTAACTGCTCACAGATACACTTAAGCAATCATCTTCCCACGCTCCGTACATGGAACTGGAAATGTCCTAATATCACGCACAATGGGAAGCACCCTCTGCCATGCATTTCGCAGTGGTTCGGAGAGTAAGACTGTAGATGTTGTAATACATCCGACCATGGCCGAGGAGGAGAAGGGAAAAGGACGCACTGGGGCGAGCCCCCGAGGAGAGGACACTACAGTCATTCTGCAAGCCACTGTGGGAAGCTGGGCGGATGCACACGCCTCGCTCAAGGAGGGACGCGTTGCAAAAGGCCTGTCTGACAACGAGAAGCATGCCGAGTACTGGTGGACACCTGCAGCCATTAGGACAGAACGCCAAGAACGTGCGCGTGAAAGCATGTGAGTTCTTCTGGCCTGGCGGCAGTCATTTTACCTGCCTTAGAAAGCAAGGATGATGCGACGATTCCAGCACCACATGGGCACAGGGAGGAGCGTACACAAAAAGTGGAGTACTGGCGCAGGGATGCGTGTGAAAGAAGTCAGCGTTCTTAAGAAGATGTTTTTCTCGGCAGTGGGGACATTCCTTATACACTAGTGGCCATTAAAATTACCACACCACGAAGATGACGCGCTACAGACGCGAAATTTAACCGACAGGAAGAAGATGCTGTGATATGCAAATGATTAGCTTTTCAGAGCATTCACACAAGGTTGGCGCCGGTGGCGACACGTACAACGTGCTGACATGAGGAAAGTGTCCAACCGATTTCTCATACACAAACAGCAGTTGACCGGCGTTGCCTGGTGAGACGTTGTTGTAATGCCTCGTGTAAGGAGGAGAAATGTGTACCATCACGTTTCCGACTTTGATAAGGGTCGGATTGTAGCTTAACGCGATTGCGGTTTATCGTATCGCGACATTGCTGCTCGCGTTGGTCGAGATCCAATGACTGTTAGCAGAATATGGAATCGGTGGGTTCAGGAGGATAATACGGAACGCCGTGCTGGATCCCAACGGCCTCGTATCATTAGCAGTCGAGATGACAGGAATCTTATCCGCATGGCTGTAACGGATCGTTCAGCCACGTCTAGATCCCTGAGTCAACACATGGGGACGTTTGCAAGACAACAACCATCTGGACGAACAGTTCGACGACGTTTGCAGCAGCATGGACTATCAGCTCGGAGACCATGGCTGCGGTTACCCTTGACGCTGCATCTCAGACAGGAGAGCCTGCGATGGTGTACTCAACGACGAACCTGGATGCACGAATGGTAAAACGTCATTTTTTCGGATGAATCCAGGTTCTGTTTACAGCATCATGATAGTCGCACACGTGTTTGGCGACATCGCGGTGAACGCACATTGGAAGCGTGTATTCGTCATCGCCATACTGGCGTATCACCCGGCGTGATGGTATGTGGTGCCATTGGTTACACGTGTCGGTCACCTCTTGTTCGCATTGACGGCACTTTGAACAGTGGACGTTACATTTCAGATGTGTTACGACCCGTGGCCTTACCCTTCATTCGATCCCTGCGAAACCCTACATTTCTGCAGGATAATGCACGACCGCATGTCGCATGTCCTGTACGGGCCTTTCTGGATACAGAAAATGTTCGACTGCTGCCCTGGCCAGCACATTCTCCAGATCTCTCATCAATTGAAAACGTCTGGTCAATGGTGGCCGAGCAACTGGCTCGTCACAATACACTAGTCACTACTCTTGATGAACTGTGGTATCGTATTGAAGCTGCATGGGCAGCTGACCTGTACACGCCATCCAAGCTCTGTTTGACTCAATGCCCAGGCGTATCAAGGTAGTTATTACGGCCAGAGGTGGTTATTCCGGGTACTGATTTCTCAGGATCTATGCACCCAATTTGCATGAAAATGTAATCACATCAGCCCACGCCAGATAGGAAATTTCCACCCCGCACGGAGAGGCGTGGCAATGAAATGGAGGTCATTGGGTTGCACTGAAAATTTCGTCAGCCAATGACAACACTGAAAGGAAGAATATTTCGGAAGGGAGTTGAGCTGAGAGAGATGGAGGAGAAGCGAGAAGAGTGGAGTCGCGGAGACACCGCGGAAGCGAGAGGACGTGGGCGCTCTTCCACCCATCTCCGACATCCGCCTTCCGACACCGAGATAGCACAGATTCGATCACGTGACCGACAACTGTTAGACAACGCGGTGATTGAAGCTGGGCCTGGCCGCAAAGCCGCGACTGCTGACGGAGGACAGCCGAATCGCGCAGCACAGCTCCGAGGCGACCCGCCGAACCGACGTAGCACCTGCCGCCGACAGCACTACATCTACATCTACATTTATACTCCGCAAGCCACCCAACAGTGTGTGGCGGAGGGCACTTTACGTGCCACTGTCATTACCTCAATTTCCTGTTCCAGGCGCGTATGGTTCGCGGGAAGAACGACTGCCGGAAAGCCTCCGTGCGCGCTCGAATCTCTCTAATTTTACATTCGTGATCTCCTCGGGAGGTATAAGTAGGGGGAAGCAATATATTCGATACCTCATCCAGAAGTGCACCCTCTCGAAACCTGGACAGCAAGTTACACCGCGATGGAGAGCGCCTCTCTTGAAGAGTCTGCCACTTGAGTTTGCTAAACATCTCCGTAATGCTATCACGCTTACCAAATAACCCTGTGACGAAACGCGCCGCTCTTCTTTGGATCTTCTCTATCTCCTCTGTCTGGTCTTATGTCAAAGCGGTAGGTGGATCAAAACAAAATGTCCAGACACTCTGTGACCAAAATGGTACTGAAACAGAGGATGACAGACTAAAGGCCGAAATACTAAATGTCTTTTTCCAAGGCTATTTCACAGAGGAAGACTGCACTGTAGTTCCTTCTCTAGATTGTCGCACAGATGACAAAATGGTAGATATCGAAATAGACGACAGAGGGATAGAGAAACAATTAAAATCGCTCAAAAGAGCAAAGGCCGCTGGACCTGAAGGGATACCAGTTCGATTTTACACAGAGTACGCGAAGGAACTTTCCCCCCTTCTTGCAGCGGTGTACCGTAGGTCTCTAGAAGAGCGTAGCGTTCCAAAGGATTGGAAAAGGGCACAGGTCATCCCCGTTTTCAAGAAGGGACGTCGAACAGATGTGCAGAACTATAGTCCTATATCTCTAACGTCGATCAGTTGTAGAATTTTAGAACACGTATTATGTCGAGTATAATGACTTTTCTGGAGTCTAGAAATCTACTCTGTAGGAATCAGCATGGGTTTCGAAAAAGACGGTCATGTGAAACCCAGCTCGCGCTATTCGTCCACTAGACTCAGAGGGCCATAGACACGGGTTCACAGGCAGACGCCGTGTTTCTTGACTTCCGCAAGGCGTTCGATACAGTTCCCCACAGTCGTTCAATGAACAAATTAAGAGCATATGGACTATCAGACCAATTGTGTGATTGGATTGAAGAGTTCCTAGATAACAGAACGCAGCATGTCATTCTCAATGGAGAGAAGTCTTCCGAAGTAAGAGTGATTTCAGGTGTGCCGCAGGGGAGTGTCGTAGGACCGTTGCTATTCACAATATACATAAATAACCTTGTGGATGACATCAGAGGTTCACTGAGGCTTTTTACGGATGATGCTGTGGTATATCGAGAGGTTGTAACATTGGAAAATTGTACTGAAATGATGGAGGATCTGCAGCGAATTGACGCATGGTGCAGGGAATGGCAATTGAATCTCAATGTAGACAACTGTAATGTGCTGCGAATACATAGAAAGAAAGATCCCTTATCATTTAGCTACAATATAGCAGGTCAGCAACTGGAAGCAGTTAATTCCATAAATTATCTGGGAGTACGCATTAGGAGTGATTTAAAATGGAATGATCATATAAAGTTGATCGTTGGTAAAGCAGATGCCAGATTGAGATTCATTGGAAGAATCCTAAGGAAATGCAATCGGAAAACAAAGGAAGTAGGTTACAGTACGCTTGTTCGCCCACTGCTTGAATACTGCTCAGCAGTGTGGGATCCGTACCAGATAGGGTTGATAGAAGAGATAGAAGATCCAACGGAGAGCAGCGCGCTTCGTTACAGGATCATTTAGTAATCGCGAAAGCGTTACGGAGATGATAGATAAACTCCAGTGGAAGACTCTGCAGGAGAGACGCTCAGTAGCTCGGTACGGGCTTTTGATGAAGTTTCGAGAACATACCTTCACCGAAGAGTCAGCCAGTATATTGCTCCCTCCTACGTATATCTCGCGAAGAGACCATGAGGATAAAATCAGAGAGATTAGAGCCCACACAGAAGAATACCGACAATCCTTCTTTCCACGAACAATACGAGACTGGAATAGAGCGGAGAACCGATAGAGGTACTCAAGGTACCCTCCGCCACACACCGTCAGGTGGCTTGCGGAGAATGGATGTAGATGTCAACCCGACATGATACGGATCCCACACTGATGAGCAATACTCAAGTATAGGTCGAACGAGTGTTTTGTAAGCCACCTCCTTTTTTGATGGTCTACATTTTCTAAGGACTCTCCCAATGAATCTCAACCTGGCACCCGCCTTACCAACAATTAATTTTATATGATCATTCCACTTCAAATCGTTCCCTACGCATACTCCCAGATATTTTACAGAAGTAACTGCTACCAGTGTTTGTTCCGCTATCATATAATCAAACAATAAAGGATCCTTCTTTCTATGTATTCGCAATACATTACATTTGTCTATGTTAAGGGTCAGTTGCCACTCGCTGCACCAAGTGCCTATCCGTTGCAGATCTTCCTGCATTTCGCTGCAATTTTCTAATGCTGCAACTTCTCTGTATACTACAGCATCATCCGCGAAAAGCCGCTTGCAACTTCCGACACTATCTACTAGATCATTTACATATGTTGTGAAAAGCAATGGTCCCATAACACACCGCTGTGGCACGCCAGAGGTTACTTTAACGTCTGTAGACGTCTCTCCATTGATAACAACATGTTGTGTTCTGTTTGCTAAAAACTCTTCAATCCAGCCACACAGCTGGTCTGATATTCCGTAGGCTCTTACTTTTTTATCAGGCAACAGTGCGGAACTCTATCGAACGCCTTCCGGAAGTCCAGAAAAATGGCATCTACCTGGGAACCAGTATCTAATATTTTCTGGGTCTCATGAACAAATGAAGCGAGTTGGGTCTCACATGATCGCTGGAAGCCATGTTGATTCCTACAGAATAGATTCTGGGTTTCCAGAAATGACATGATACGCGAGCAAAAAACATGTTCTAAAATTCTACAACAGAGCGATGTCAGAGATATAGGACTATAGTTTTGCGCATTTATATATATTATGAAAAGCAATGGTCCCATAACACTCCCCTGTGGCACGCCAGAGGTTACTTTAACGTCTGTAGACCTCTCTCCATTGAGAACAACATGCTGTGTTCTGTTTGCCAAAAACTCTTCAATCCAGCCACACAGCTGGTCTGATATTCCGTAGGCTCTTACTTTGTTTATCAGGCGACAGTGCGGAACTATATCGAACGCCTTCCGGAAGTCAAGGAAAATAGCATCTATCTGGGAGCCTGTATCTAATATTTTCTGAGTCTCATGAACAAATAAAGCGAGTTGGGTCTCAGACGATCGTTGTTTCCGGAATCCATGTTGGTTCCTACAGAGTAGATCCTGGGTTTCCAGAAATGACATGATACGCGAGCAAAAAACATGTTCTAAAATTCTACAACAGATCGATGTCAGAGATATAGGCCTATAGTTTTACGCATCTGCTCGACGACCCTTCTTGAAAACTGGGACTGCCTGTGCTCTTTTCCAATCTTTTGTAACCTTCCGTTCCTCTAGAGACTTGCGGTACACGGCTGTTAGAAGGGGGGCAAGTTCTTTCCCGTAATCTGTGTAGAATCGAATTGGTATCCCGTCAGGTCCAGTGGACTTCCCTCTGCTGAGTTGCTTTTTTAATCTTTGGACACTTATTTAGATGTCAGCCATATTTTCGTTCGATGGCGAATAATGGTGAGACGAGTCGTCCCCTCCTCCTTCCCCGTAATAAATGAGTTGTGTCCATGCCCAGTCACGTCGGCCTTGAGATTTATGTTTTTGTTTTGGTTTGTGTAAACAGCACGAAAATAAGTGAATTTCTTTCGCGTTTTCATCAAATAAGCAATCTTTCACGTTCATACATGAACCCCTTAATTACGAAACATTTGTGTTTGATTTCATTTAATTATTGATATCAGTTAATTGTTGGCTCCTAAGGTGGAGCAACGTCATTAGTCATCTTCTCGTCATTTGATGTCCGACAGCAGAGAGAAGAATTCACAGTTCACTACAATGTAGATGTTCTTTTCCAGCTATTGCGTTACCTATAGCGTTGTTAGGTAATATGGAATCTTAATTTGGTAGGGTTACAAAAATATGTGTGTAAAAACTGAAAAGAACTAAAACCGAAAACAAACGACTGGCGGATGAGAGAGTAGGCGTCAAAAACACATTGGCTTACGGCGCTGCTTTCTGTAAATCCACCCCTGAGTATTTTTCTTTGATTTCGGATCTTTACCATGTAGGATTAATAGAAGAGATAGAGATAATCCAAATTAGAGCTGCGCATTTCTTCACGGATGCATTTAGCATGTGCACTAACTTAGAGATGGTTATCAAAACCACGCTGGCAGACGATACAAGAGAGGCATTGTGCATCATAGAGGGATTTACTGTTGAAATTTCGAGAACATATGTTCCTATAATAGTCAGGGAACGTTTCACTGCCCACATTCATGTCTCCCGAAAGGACCACTATGGGAAAAACTGATACATTAGAGTTATGATACAGGATTCCTGGTAGTCGTTCTTCCAACGCAGCATTCATTAATGGAAGAGGGAGATGTCGGAAATTGGAAATTTGTGGTAAGGTCTTATGGGACCAAACTGCTGAGGTCATCGGTCCCTAAGCTTACACACTATTTAACCTAACTTAAACTAACTTACGCTAAGGACGATACACACACCCATGCCCGAGGGAGGACTCGAACCTCCGACAGGGGGAGCCGGGAGAGGCCGGGGGAAGTGATGTACCCTCCAGCACACACCATAAGACTGCTTGTGGAACATAAATGACGATTCAGATAATATATATGTATAGTGAAGCACCCTGAAGAGGTGAAGGAAGCGACATGAAACTGGACGTGCTGAGAGGCGACATGAGCCCACATATCAGTACGAGTTCCACTCTGTCTGGCCTGGATGCACGCGCTGATTCGGTTCGTAAGGCTGTCAGAAAGCCGTTGTACCCTCTCCTGAGGCAAGCTGGCCCACAGCCGTTGTATTAGGTCCTTGACATCCTGAATGCCAGCACTGGGAGAGGGTTGAAGTCCTGGCTGGCCCCACACATATTCTGTTGGGGACAGATGTGGGTATCTATCTGGCCATAGGAGTACCTCAACATCACACAGACAGTTCACAGAGACACGTGCTATGTGTGGAAGAGGTCTGCTCTGTTGAGTTGAGGAGCAACTCATGGGGATGCAGGTTGTCGTGACGTACTGTTGTGCTGCCAAAGTTCCCTCAATCCCTACCAGCTGTTGCCTGAAGTCTCGCCCGATGCCTCCCCACAATGTAACGCCAGGAGGAACCCTGCTGTGCCCCTCCAAAACACTGAAAGAATGGAACCTCTCCCCGGGTCGCCGCCACACCTGCCGACGGAGGTCATCCGGTGCAGTGCAGAACCGCAATTCATCGCTGAAGACGGTGCGGCGCCATTCGTCACCAGTCCATCTTTCCCGGTCACGGCACCGCTACAAATGCAGCCGTTTGCTGTTGTGGAATTAAAGAAGCCTACGAATGGTACGGTAATTCGCTGCTCCTGCTGCTGCTAGACTCATACCGACAGTTCGAGGAGACACACAACAGTGCACGGTGTCCATTACTCGTTCACGGATGGCAGGTGCTGAAGTTAAGGGTGTTACATCTACATCTACATTCATACTCCTCAATCCACCATACGGTGCGTGGCGGAGGGTACCTCGTACCACAACTAGCATCTTCTCTCCCTGTTCCACTCCCAAACAGAACGAGGGAAAAATGACTGCCTATATGCCTCTGTACGAGACCTAATCTCTCTTATCTTATCTTTGTGGTCTTTCCGCGAAATATAAGTTGGCGGCAGTAAAATTGTACTACACTCAGCTTCAGATGCTGGTTTTCTAAATTTCCTCAGTAGCGATTCACGAAAAGAACGCCTCCTTTCCTCCAGAGACTCCCACGCGAGTTCCTGAAGCATTACCGTAACACTCGCGTGATGATCAAACCTACAAGTAACAAATCTAGCACCCCGCCTCTGAATTGCGTCTATGTCCTCCCTCAATCCGACCTGATAAGGATCCCAAACGCTCGAGCAGTACTCAAGAATAAATCTATTAGTGTTTTATAAGCGGTCTCCTTTACAGATGAACCACATCTTCCCAAAATTCTACCAATGAGCTGAAGACGACTATCCGCCTTCCCCACAACTGCCATTACATGCTTGTCCCACTCCCACTTCATATCGCTCTGCCCAAATATTTAATCGACGTGACTGTGTCAATCGATTCACTACTAATGGAGTATTCAAACATTATGGGATTCTTTTTCCTATTCATCTGCATTCATTTACATTTATCTATATTTAGAGTTAGCTGCCATTCTTTACACCAATCACAAATCCTGTCCAAGTCATCTTGTATCCTCCTACAGTCACTCAACGACGACACCTTCCCGTACACCACAGCATCATCAACAAACAGCCGCACATTGCTATCCACCCTAAGTGCTTGGTTCACAATACGGCCATCGTTCGTTGTAGTGACCAGACATAGTCGACTCGAGCAGACCCTTGTCAAAGAGTACACTTGTCCACATTTTTTCCACGTGTAACACTTATATCGATTGGGAGTAGGTTTATTCTAAGTAACTGTGTATCTGAAATTTATGAAGTCATTTGAACTCCTTGATGTATGGCAAGAAAATTAGAGTTTTGTAATTTATATATAAAAAAAGCGAAAGAGTACGTTGAAATTTTAAATTATTATAATATGAATATATCTATGAAAGAAGTATATTTGTTAAAAGCTGGTTCACGCTTTAGGGCACTTGTATTTGTAACGTGTAAACGCTGCAGAGAAGTCCCTCCGTAACGAAAGTGGCATGGCGCGATGTAAAGGTGGGTTTGGCGGTCGAACTGAGCGGCTGCTTCATGTGAGTGGCACGCAGTGTGTGGCTAACCTTAGCACGGTACACCTCGACGGTGCTAAGAGAGGCGATTGGAAGCTGCATTAGAAGGGATTTGCCTAGGATGTGGATCTGGCTATTATTTGGTACTCACAGAATAATGGAATGGCTCTAATATGTTGAAAATACGACGCCAAGAAGAGATTTTACAGAGCATTCGCACATCAAGAGCCATGAGTACAGTTAGCCGCCGTTTCGCCTGCCACTAATCTTCGCCACTGCTTCACAGACTTCATACATTCAGTTACGTAATGTGTATTGCCATGGACCAGTTAATTTATGTGTTGTTTCAATAATAATCGTATAAAATGTCAATTCGTGTTCGAAACCATAACTTCAGTCCTGATCACGAACCTACTCAGGTCCACACCTAAGTGCTAGTATAACCGGGTATCCTGATTTAAATGAACAATTCTGGCATTCGTCTGTTTAAAAGTGCTTTTTTTCTAAAATAAAAGGAGCAGTAAAAGTTAAAGTAAGAGTAAAATTTGGATGCTTTGTTTATAGACTGCTCCAAATTAAATTGTTAAGGTACGAAGTTAACGTACAAAAATTTAAAGATCAATCAACAGGAAAGTGGAAACCTTAATTATTTAAAAGCTAAAACTATAAAAGTGAAGTTGAGTAAACTTTTGCTAAAGTATGCTTAGTTTATTATAAAACATAGTTTTTTAGGATTACAGTGTAAGATTGTGTAAATATTATTGTCAAGAATACCTGTTTAACAGGTTTAAGTAGGCTGTTTAGGTTTTCTTATTGGTAACGCCACGTAGCGCTCTGTATGAAAATCACTGGCTGTGCTGTGTGCAGTCTGTGGCTAGTTTGCATTGTTGTCTGCCATTTTAGTGTTGGGCAGCTGGATGTTAACAGCGTGCAGCGTTGCCCAGTTGGAGGTGAGCCGCCAGCAGTGGTGGATGTGGGGAGAGAGATGGCGGAATTTTGAGAGCGGACGATCTGGACGTGTCTCATTAAGAAAGCGTAAATTTGTAAGACTGGATGTCATGAACTGATATATATAATATGACTTTTGAGCAATATTAAGGTAAATACATTGTTTGTTCTCTATCAAAATCTTTCTTTTGCTAACTGTGCCTATCAGTAGTTAGTGCCTTCAGTAGTTTGAATCTTTTATTTAGCTGGCAGTAGTGGCGCTCGATGTATTGCAGTAGTTCGAGTAACAAAGATTTTTGTGAGGTAAGTGATTTGTGAAACGTATAGGTTAATGTTAGTCAGGGCCATTCTTTTGTAGGGATTTTTGAAAGTCAGATCGCGTTGCGCTCAAAATATTGTGTGTCAGTTTAAGCACAGTCATGTATAATTGTTCAAAGGGGACGTTTCACAGGTGACTAAAGTACAAGTACATATAAATCTCTAATGAACCGATTTGCAGTAGTACTATTAGAAGTGAAGTTATGCACATTTTCAATGATAGTGTAGTTTTGGTACCCATCATGAATGATTCCCTTTGAAGTTAATTAAGCCCAGTGTTGCATTTTCTTACCTTGCAAGGTAATTTAAGTGAATGATTAGCTTTTAGAAATAGTTTTTACTTTTGCAATAATCAAAGAACCTTGCCTAGTGAAATTATACCAGTTTATGGGTCCCCACAATATTGTCCTCCGATTAAGAAAAAAATGAACTATTACTGCTGCTAAGGAAAACTCCTATATGCAGCGGAGCTTAAACGGTGTGTTTAATATGTTATTCATCTTTATTTGTGTTATTCATGTCAGTCAAGATAGAAGCACCGCATGTCCAAAATTAATTCTGCACTTCATGCAGTGTTGTTTCAGTATTTTGATTAAGTAATGCTAATGATTGTGGCCGCCATTAGTATGAGCTCGGTGCAATTTGGTCTTCATAATTTACTGGTGTGCGTGCTATTGGCAACTGCTGCTACACACAGTACAGAGTGCACTGTGTCAGTTTGTATCCTGTTTGCTATTCCAAGGGAAGTATCAAGAAAAGTAACTTCAATAACTAATATCCAATTTTCTCATATATACACTACTGGCCATTAAAATTGCTACACCACGAAGATTACGTGCTACAGACGCGAAATTTAACCGACAGGAAGAAGATGCTGAGATATGCAAATGATTAGATTTTCAGAGCATTCACACAAGGTTGGCCCGGTGGCGACACCTACATCGTGCTGACATGAGGAAAGTTTCCAACCGATTTCTCATACACAAACAGCAGCTGACCGGCGTTGCCTGCTAAAACGTTGTTGAGATGCCTCGTGTAAGGAGGAGAAATGCGTACCATGACGTTTCAGACTTTGATAAAGGACGTATTGTAGCCTATCGCGATTGCGGTTTATCGTATCGCGACATTGCTGCTCGCGTTGGTCGAGATCCAATGACTGTTAGCAGAATATGGAATCGGTGGGTTCAGGAGGGTAATACAGAACGCAGTGCTGGATCCCAACGGCCTCGAATCACTAGCAGTCAAGATCACAGGCGTCTTATCCGCCGACGTTTGCAGCAGCATGGACTATCAGCTCGGAGACCATGGCTGCGGTTACCCTTGACGCTGCATCACAGACAGGAGCGCCTGCGATGGTGTACTCAACGTCTAACCTGGGTGCACGATTGGCAAATCGTCATTTTTTCGGATGAATCCAGGTTCTGCTTACAGCATCATGATGGTCGCATCCGTGTTTGGCGACATCGCGGTGAACGCACATTGTAAGCGTGTATTCGTCATCGCCATACTGGCGTATCACCCGACGTGATGGTATAGGGTGCCATTGGTTACACTTCTCGGTCACCTCTTGTTCGCATTGACGGCACTTTGAACAGTGGACGTTACATTTCAGATGTGTTACGACCCGTGGCTCTACCCTTCATTCCATTCCTGCGAAACCCTACATTTCAGCAGAATAATGCACGACCTCATGTTGCAAGTCCTGTAGGGGCCATTATGGATACAGAAAATGTTCGACTGCTGCCCTGTCCAGCATATTCTCCAGATCTCTCACCAATTGAAAACGTGTGGTCAATGGTGCCCGAGCAACTGGCTCGTCACAATACGCCAGTCACTCATGGGCAGCTGTACCTGTACACGCCATCCAAGCTCTGACTCAATTCCCAGGCGTATCAAGGCCATTATTACGGCCAGAGGTGGCTGTTCTGGGTACTTACTTCTCAGGATCTATGCACCCAAACTGCGTGAAAATGTAATCACATGTCAGTTCTAGTATAATATATATGACCAATGAATACCCGTTTATCATCTGCATTTCTTCTTGGGGTAGCAATTTTAATGGCCAGTAGTGTATATTTCCAAAGTAATGTGCCTAATTAGGCTGGTTACCGTTCATTTTTTTTTCATTTGCTTACAATTTTACCACTTCTGTTAACTCCCAAGGTTACGGCCCGTTTGGTTTACTGTCAACCTCACAAAATTCGAAATTATAGTCCGATACCCTTTTCTATTAGACACACACACGGTCGAACTTTGAAACCTCTCATAAAATAACATTAGCATGTTTTGTGGCACGTTAGTGTTATAAGAAGGTTTTTCCGTGACAGAACTAAAGATTCAGTTATTAGGGAATAGTGTTACACACGCAGTACAGCATCGGGCCACTGTAACATGGGAATGCCCCACAGCTCTGGACACTGGACGATTCGACCAGGAGGTCAAATGGAGACCCATGACGAGACCCCTTTCAACCTCTTTTAGGTGCTGATAACATAGTCTCAGACCAGTAAGCAGCATCTCCGTGCCTCCACACTGATCACTCAATGTCTGACGCTGTATGCACCCCTTATAAACCCTACAAAGCCTGGTAACTACACTAAACAGGATCAACACTGATACTGTCTGGCTGGTGTTCTGCCTGTTACAGAGTCTAAACATTTGCATACCTGCCGTTGGCGGGTACTCGCACGCGTACAAAGTAATGTTGACATCTCTCCACATCTACTGGGTGCTTCAGCTTTTGTCAGGCAGTGTAGATGCGATGTCTTCCCCATAAAGTACGTACGAGAACTTTTTGACATAAAAAGTAGTTTCTGTCCCACATGCCGTGTTATAGTCCGATCCGCGAACGATGGTGCTTCGCGCATGTCGAGGCACGGACTGGGACTGCGTTGTTGATAATTCCAAGCGACAGTTACAGTACGCGCATGCGCGTGCTTTCCGCTTGAAGAAATGTATACCTGCAAATTCTGTCTCTCGCTTACTTATGCAGAATTTATCACTTACCACCACAATTAGTAATGACACTCGCAACAACTGGAATCGAAATTCACTAAACAAGTCGGTGATTTCACGTTTAATGCTCGCATCAGCTACGGCATTCACAGCAGAGGGACATACTGAACGCTCATTGGCTGTCGGAGCATACGTGACGTAGATGCGCGGAACAAGCCTAAACTCGACCACCATTGTTCGTCCAACTGTAGTCTTACTGAACTAAGAGTGTCTTTCTGTCAGAAATTCAGTGAACTGCGTTTCTCTTATCGTCGACAGCGTCTCGTTGCAGGCGAAAACATACAGACATACAGTACAGAACGCATGTGGCTACTACAGCTCGTGTGGTTTCGCCGAATGAATTTAATGATTTCAAAGATGTATCGCTTCCTTTCGTGGATTGCACCTTGTCCCCTGTGAGCGTTAAACCAGTAAAACGCTCGTTGCTAGAGCTGAAGTTGGTAGTGACAGGTTTATTGTACGGCTGCAAATGGATCACCTCGTCGCTGGCGGTTTGAAACACAGTTCGAGGCGAAATGCCAGCAACCAACCAGACATTCACCTCTGCTAACGGAACACTACGTCACGAGTGAGAGATTTGCTTTCTTTTCTCCCAGTATCGTGGCAATAAATAAGAGCGGATCCTGGAGTTTCCGTGCTAAGAATTCGGCAGCCACATACTTCTTTTGTTTGTTGCGGGAAATGACAAACTACAAAATCGACGTAAATATTCACTCGCCCAAAACAGATATTTCATATACCCACAACTGTCCTCTATAAACACAGCAGCACTTGAATTAGGTATGATACTCTGAGATTTTTGTAGGTCATCATTGAAGATGTGGGACTAGGTAACACATGGTTCCTCCTAACACAATAACTAGATGGTAGTCATTGGAACAGTATACGGAGAAAAAATGTTTTATAATATTATCGGGATAAACAAAAAGATTTGTTGTTTAAACTTTTAATCAGTACTGAAAAAAGACACATTTGTTATTCAAAGTAGCCAATTATTGCATAGTCTGTTGTAAAGAATGCAGTGCAAGCATCTATATATTAAATATTTTCAGTGAAAGAAATTCAGTGTGATCTTAACTCCCACCGGAAGCAAAGAAAACGAATAACATGTAGCATTTCGTATTCTGTCCCCTATCACTGAACAATTACAATTCTTATGGGTCTTCCAACAGCAACTCATTCACAAACCTCTTCGGCTGTAAACATAGCTTCCAACGTACTCGACCACTTACAAGCCAGTGGTAAGCGTAGGGCAGTGATGCTACAACAGACTGGTTTTAAGAACCAAGTAGCCATTCTTTTTTCCCGTTAAGTCGGTTTTTTCAGTCAAATGGAACAACCGAGTGAAACTAGTCTCATGGATCATCAATTATTAATCTTTTAATGTCAGCCAAAAATCCACATTTAATGTCGGAAAGACGAAAAATTCGTGTTTAAGTAAATAAGTACATACATTTTGAAAGTACTTGATTTTTAGAAACATAATTTTTATTCACGTTTCTTTGAAACAAGATACTTTATTTGTCTCTGAAAAAGATGGCTATCCTGGTGATGGCTCAACAAATATGTAAATGAAATCTCTCAAACTCAGGGCCTGCATGAAAACATTCATAATTGCCGTAACTGTCAGAAAATTGGTCTCACATTAAGAATAAGTGAAATCACTCAAACCCAGAGAATGAGTGAAAACATCCATATATAAATGTTCTCATTCATTCTCCGGGTTTGAGTGATTTCACTTATTGTTAATGTCAGACCAATTCTCTGACAGTTACGGCAGTTACGAATGTTTTCGTTCAGTCCCTGAGTTTGAAAGATTTCATTTACATATTTGTTGAGCCATTACCACGATAGCCATCTTTTTCAGAGACAAATCTTGTTCCAAAAAACGTGAATAAAAATTATGTTTCTAAAAATCAAGTAATTTCAAAATGTATGCATTTATTTTCTAAACACGAATTTTTCGTCTTTCCGACATTACATACTGATTTTTGGCTGACATTAAAAGATTAATAATTGATGATCCATTATAAGTTTGTTTAAACAAAGGAATAATTACTTTACATTTAAATTTACTGAAACTATGTCTCTCACTTCCCACTGGCTTGCACTCGTCATCGAAACATCTATACCTATATTATGCAAAACACTGCGAAGTGGATGACAGAGGGTGTGTCCCATTGTACCAGTTATTAGAGTTTCTCCCCGTTACATTCACGTATGGAGCGCGGGAAGAATGACTGTTTGAATGCCTCTCTGCGCGCTGTAATTATTCTATTCTTGTCCTCACGATCCCTATGTGAGCGATACGTAGGAGGTTGTAGTACAGTCGTAAACACTTAAAGCAGTTTCTTGAAACTTTGTTAATAGATTTTCACTGGATAGTTCACGCCTATCTTCCAGAGTCTTTCAGTTGAATTCCTTCAGTATTACTGTGGCACTCTCAAACCGAGCAAACAACTATGCGACCATTCGTGCTGCTCTTCTCTGTATACTTTCAATATCCCCCGTTAGTCCTATTAGGTATGGGTTCCACAGTTGAGCAATATTCTAGAACCTGTCACAAGACTGATTTGTAAGCAATCTTCTTTGTAGATTGATTGCACTTCCCCAGTATTCTACCAATAAACCAAAGTCTACCACCTGCTTTGTCCACTACTGAGCCAATGTGATCATTCCATTTCATATCCCTACAAACTGCTGCGCCCTGATATTTGTATGAGCTGGCCTATTCCAACTGTGGCCCATTGACATTACAGTCATAGGATACTACGTTTTTTAGTTTTGTGAAGTGCACAATTTTACATTTCTGAGCATTTAAAGCAAGTTGCCAGTCTTCGCACCACTTTGAAACCTTATCAAGACTGACTTAATAATTATGCAGCTGCTTTCAGACAGTATTTCATCATAGATAACTGCATCATGTCTAAAAACTCTGAGCTTACATATAGTATCACCTGCAAGGTCATTAATATACAACACGAACATCAAGGGTCCCAACTCACTTCTGGGGCACACCTGGAGTTACTTCTACAACAGAAATTATGAGAAATGAAAGCAGCTGTCAAAAGGTCAATGAGGTATTCTTTTAACGAATTTGAAAGCAATATTTTATCTGCAGATTCTAAAAATAACACCACAAAATTTTGGTCGTACGTAAAATCTATGAACGCTACAAATAATTCAATACCTCCTCTTGCTGACAGTACGGGTAATGTAACGGATGATGATAAACAGAAGGCTGAAATTCTAAACCTAGCTTTCAAAAACTCGTTTGCGGTAGAGGACTGCAGCACTATTCCCCCTTTCAATTATCGAACAAACGCAAGGATGGCTGACCTAGTGTTTAGTGTATCTGGGATTGTAAAACAATTAAGATCCTTAGAAGCCATTAAGGCACCTGGCCCAGACGGTATCCCCGGTAAGATTATATGTTGACTATGCTACAAATATAGCACCATTCTTATCCATCAGCTATCAGAGATCATTGGAACAGCGGAAAGTTCCCCAAGACTGGAAGAAGGCCCAGGTCATAGCAATCTATAAAAAGGGTAGAAAATCGGATGCACATAATTACTGGACAATTTCGCTGACATCGATTTGTTGTAGAATCATGGAACATATTTTGTGTTCAGACTTAATGACCTTTCTAGACTCTGAGAAGCTCATCTGCAGAAACCAGCAAGGTTTTAGAAAACAGCGGTCATGCGAGATACAGCTGGCCATCTTTGTGCATGATATACAACAGGCTCTAGATACTGGCTCCCAGGTTGATGTCATATTCCTCGACTTTCGAAAGGCGTTCGACTCAGTTCCCCACTGTCGCTTGCTCCAGAAGGAGCGCGTTTACGGTCTATCCGATGACATATGCGGTTGGACAGAAAGTTTTCTAAAAGACAGAGAGCAGTATGTCGTCCTCAATAGGGAGACTTCAACAGAAACAAGCGTAACTTCAGGTGTGCCCCAGGGCAGCGTAAAAGGTCCTCTGCTTTTTAAGATTTACATAAACGATATGGTTGATGGTATTGGCAGCGGCATTGGACTGTTTGCCGATGATGCTGTAGTCTACAGGAAAGTAGTATCACACGAAAGTTGTGAACAAATCAAAGAGGATTTGCAGAAAATAAATGCGTGGTGTAATGACTGGCAATTATCTTTGAATATTAGTAAGTGTGACCTATTGCATATAACAAAGCGAAGATCCCCATTAATGTACGAGTACAAAATAAATGCCCAGTCTTTGGAAGCGGTAACATCCGTCAAGTATTCGAAATGATCTCAAATGGAACGATCAGGTTACACAAGTAGCGGGTAAAGCGAACTCTAGACTGCGGTTTATTGGTAGAATCCTGAAGCAATGCAGTCCTTCAACAAAGTAAATTACCAGTTGGGTCTGATTCAAGAGATTGAGAAGGTCCAAAGAAGAGCGGCAAGATTCGTGACTGGTACATTTATCCACCGCGAGAGCGTTACAAATCTCATAGAAAGTTTGTAGTGGGAAACACTCGCAGATAGACGACGCGCTATACGGACGGGACTGCTCACTAAATTCCAAAATCCGATCTTCGCCGAAGATGTAGAACATATACAGGGTGTTACAAAAAGGTACGGCCAAACTTTCAGGAAACATTCCTCACACACAAAGAAAGAAAATAGGTTATGTGGACATGTGTCCGGAAACGCTTACTTTCCATGTTAGACCTCATTTTATTACTTCTCTTCAAATCACATTAATCATGGAATGGAAACACACAGCAACAGAATGTACCAGCGTGACTTCAAACACTTTGTTACAGGAAATGTTCAAAATGTCCTCTGTTAGCGAGGATACATGCATCCACCCTCCGTCGCATGGAATCCCTGATGCGCTGATGCAGCCCTGGAGAATGGCGTATTGTATCACAGCCGTCCACAATACGAGCACGAAGAGTCTCTACGTTTGGTACCGGGGTTGCGTAGACAAGGCTTTCAAATGCCCCCATAAATGCAAGTCAAGAGGGTTGAGGTCAGGAGAACGTGGAGGCCATGGAATTGGTCCGCCTCTACCAATCCATCGGTCACCGAATCTGTTGTTGAGAAGCGTACGAACACTTCGACTGAAATGTGCAGGAGCTCCATCGTGCATGAACCACATGTTGTGTCGTACTTGTAAAGGCACATGTTCTAGCAGCACAGGTAGAGTATCCCGTATGAAATCATGATAACGTGCTCCATTGAGCGTAGGTGGAAGAACATGGGGCCCAGTCAAGACATCACCAACAATGTTTCCTGAAAGTTTGGCCGTACCTTTTTGTAGCACCCTGTATTATTACCACCAACTTTCAAATTGAGCAATGATCACCATTCAAACATAAAGGAAATGAGAGCTGGTACTGAGGCGTTCAGACAGTCGTTTTTCTCTAGCGCGATCCGCGAATGGAACAGATGAGGGGAAATACGACTGGCGCGAATTGTGCCCTCCGCCACACAACGCTTGGTGGCTAGCGGAGTTTATATGACGATGACTCTCCATCCAAGATAACATGCCCCCTACCCAAAAATGCTCAATCCAGTAACAAATTTCACTTGTTACCTCATGATCGTACTTCTGACAGATAGTGACAGTGAGTATAGGTATGGTATTAAATGAGTTATTTCTCGGAAATCAAGAAACACTGCATCTAGCTGACCATCTTGATCCTAAGCTTTCAGTATGTCAGGTGAGAAAAATGCTAGTTGGGTTTCACGTGATCGATGTTTTTAGAATCCATGCTGCCTGACATTGAAGAGGTCATTCTGTTCAAGACACCTCATTATGTTTGAGCTAAGATTCTAGAACAAATCGATGTCAAGGTTATTGGACGGTAATTCTGTGGCTCACTTCTACTATTCTTCTTGTAGACGGGTGTGACCTGTGCCTTTTTCCAAGACCTGGGCACGGTAGTTTGAGGAATGTACGATAGGTTATAGTTAGAAGAGGGGCAAACTCAATCGCAAATTCAGTATAGAATCTGACAGGGATTCCATTGGGGCCCGGAGCTTTGTTCAATTTTAACGATTTCATCTGTTGCTCAGTACCACTGACACTAGTACTTATTTCATTCATCTTTTCAGTGGTACGAGGATTAAATTGTGGCCATTCTCCTGGGTTTTCTTTTGTAAAGGAACATTTGAAAACCGAGTTACAAAAAAATGGTTCAAATGGCTCTGAGCACTATGGGACTTAACTGCTGTGGTCATCAGTCCCCTAGAACTTAGAACTACTTAAACCTAACTAACCTAAGGACATCACACACATCCATGCCCGAGGCAGGATTCGAACCTGCGACCGTAGCGGTCTCGCGGTTCCAGACTGCAGCGCCAGAACCGCGCGGCCACTTCGGCCGGCTTTCTGATTGGTAAATTCGGTAATTGCTAAGGTGACGTGAACAGAAAACATACAAGATACATTTTTTTCCCTTTGTTTAAATGACTCAATCGTTTACTGTGAAGAAAACAGGTCAAGTTGCAGACAGGCACAATTAAAAGGCACTCACGTGTAGCTTTCGGCCACAGCCTTCGTCAGTAAACCACACACACACACCATTCACACACTCACACAATCAACACCACCTCCCGCACGTACGACCCAGGGGCGCCCGCAGGTTTTTGTCTCAGTATATATATTGCCAGATTTTATGTTTCTGGCCCGCATCTCGTGGTCGTGCGGTAGCGTTCTCGCTTCCCACGCCCGGGTTCCCGGGTTCGATTCCCGGCGGGGTCAGGGATTTTCTCTACCTCGTGATGGCTGGGTGTTGTGTGCTGTCCTTAGGTTAGTTAGGTTTAAGTAGTTCTAAGTTCTAGGGGACTTATGACCACAGCAGTTGAGTCCCATAGTGCTCAGAGCCATTTTATGTTTCTGAACCGTATTCTGCCAATAAATTGTTTTCTTATCACTAATAATTGTTTAAGCGCTTAAAAACACCGCTCATGCAGTGAACGCATTTGGATTTAAATTAACAGTCCGGAAAAAAAAACGGTTCACTACACTCAACTGTGTAAACCTGGTCAAATTAACTTACATTACTGTGAAAGCTTCTTTTATGCACTTAACAATAGTGTTCTGCAGCTGCGTAGTGTACTAACTAAGAACGATTCTTTCATGCGATACAGCTCTATTTTGGAATAGGCCTACGCATTCTAATATGCTTACTGAATTACTATTGTTCTCTGAAGAGCATTTGTCGTTTCATGGTAAGCCAGATGTTTTCCCCTTATATGCAATTTAGAAATACTGATGCACTTTTAGTACCACGCCAGAGTTATGAACATAAAAAACTAACATTATAACTATAGTAAAACCTGTTTTTACATTAGCAGACTGTACATTTTACCGCCATTTTCGTTTGGTCCTGTCCTAAGCTTTTTCTCTCTGAACTACTTGTTTTCCTGCTATTAAAAATCGACATTTGGAAGTAACTGAAGGATATCTTGTCATCCTTCCCTTCAAACAACGTTTAGAAAGCTCCATCTTCCCCTCTTCTTAAATTAATTGGATGATGATCCCAAATTATTCGGTTTTTCCTTCTCCTTTTCATTAGTCAACACAATAACAATACTTAGATTTTACTGTCTGTTCATTTCAAACAAAACTGTACCTAGTGAGGTGGGGACAGAGAGGGTGACATTTTAGTACCCTATAAGTCAACATTTTAGAGATGGAACTCTCACCATGGGTACCATTCTTAATGGGACCACGTACACATTTAGTAGTTTGTCGATCAACAGATTCGCTTTATTTTATTATAGCTTATTCGTATTGCCCAGAGTTTGTGAATATGTAAACGGTCTTTCCTTATCAGATATGTATTGTTTACAGTTACTAAAATCTTGAATATTCCGGCTGTAGATATCTGTCTTTAATTTTGTATTTTTCGTCATATAGATACTGTATCGTAGATTATTTTTCAAGGAAGATATCATTTTTTTACGTTTGTGTTTAACGTCCTTTTATGACACAACTGATTCTTTTAATATGTAAAGAACGAACAATGGGCGTGCCTTCAGTAAAAACGCTTAAATGTTGCTCAAGAATGCATTTGTAAAAGTTAACAATAAACTGCTGGTTCATCTGATTATTCTCATTGTTGCCTCACTTGCTGTTGTTGATTTCTACCACGTGTGGGTGTAGAAATAAAAATAAAGATACTTCGCAGGCAATAGCTGTAAGACGGATATATAACAATTTTGCACATCTTCAACGAACGAGATTTCTTAAAGAAAAACACACAATTTTTAAATTTATCATCTTTTTTAACTTTAGTTCGATTCTCCTTTAAAGTTTTTCATTGCTCTAGTTCATCCTGTAATTCTGTTTACATATGTTTTATATTATTTTTACGTCGTTTTATCGATATTTTCCGGCTATTTTAGTGGTAATTTTACAGGTATTTTAAATCATACATAACTGAGCCCTAAAGTTACAGGTATTTTTTTATATTCGTAAACTGAATGAATTCTCACTAGGGGCAACTGCCCCCGCCCTCCCCCCTGCGGGCACCACTGATACGACCGCCAACTCGGGCATCTCTGGCCGGAATGTGAGTCTCTTTTAATTGTGCATGTCTGCAACTCGACATGTCTTCTTTACGGAAAGTAGCAATCTGTCTTTTCCTACATTGTTTATATTCCTACCTGGAACTTCCATTGTTTGACTTAATCATTTGTTTTATTAATTATATACTGTCACCAGTCGGAAGTATTTTTTGCGATAAATATTTGTCATCATTTGTTAATTTTCTTTGAATGTCTTTAAGTAACATAGTTTCAGAATATGACTCGTCCTTGAAGATACTATATATCTCAGTGAATTCATCTTGAGGATCACTTTATTTCCAGTCATATGATTTCTTCCATTCCGCACCACTACGCGTTGCGCCATTGATTCGGACACAAAGTTCACTATTAAGAAAACATCTGTTCATAAACATGGACGAAAAGCTGAAGTACGATCTACTTACTGCCACTCAATAAAAAGTAAGTATTAGAAAGGCAATAACAGTGAGGACAGTCGGTAACAGAGCGAAGACAACAATGACTTAACAATGGCAAAACGATCGAATGTTTCAGCTCGGAACTGAATTCGACGGATTCCGTCGACTGTTTTCATTCGGTTGCTCCCACAGACTAATATCACTCAAAATAGGGTGGCCAGACGTCCGGATTAATCCGGACAAGTCCTCCTTCTTAGCTCTTTGTCCGGGGTCCGGGCAGATTTTTACAGTGTCCGGCTTTTTTGCAAAGTTGAGCGTAATGCAGTTAAATTTACAATTCGTCCCGTTCTACTGCTCTTTTCTTAAAGTATCAATAATTGTTAAGCAATGTATATATGTTATGTCTATAAATAATAAACTCATTTATTAAAATTGAACGTATGTTTGATGGGGAATACTGCAGATGAGGATACGACCCGTCAGCTTTGGACAAGTCACATGAAAGTAGCCAATCAGGAGTGGCGTTTAGGCAGCCATCTTTGTTAAATCTTAAAACTACGCGTAAATATAAAAACAATTGATGCCACACTGCCACCACAATCAATGTTTTTAACTTAAAATAAAAAAAATATTGCTCTGGGAATCACCACCTGACCACCAGTAACAATTACCTACTAATTTGGTATCCTCATCTGCAGTTGACCCGTTTGATGTGTCCTCTTTTTTCTTCCTTTGTCCTCCTTTCTGAAGCTGTTTGTCCTCCTTTTTAAAAATTTGCATCTGGTCACCCTAACTCAAAAGATTGAATGACTATTTCAAGCGACACATAAAGCTACAACCAACTGAATCGATTGTTTACATTAGGTTGCTCTCAAAGACTGGTTTCACTCGAAAGATTGAATGAATAGTTCAACCAATACCTAAAATTACATCCGAATTAGTCTGTGACAAGCAAGGACACCGATGCGGTAGGAACAGCTCCCAGTGATACGCGACACGGTTAGCAACACACACTTCATTCACAAGAGTAACTATGCAACAGGTCTGCATTGGACACTGGTCGAGAAAGCACTGTCTTTCTTCTCCCTTTCCCAAAGATAATCCACTCTCGCCGGGCCAGCGACGTTCGGGTGTCTCACAGAGCTCGACATCCCCACAGAGCCCGCCGACGGGAGTAAGGAGTATAGTGGGATGTGGTGGCTAGTGGATGTCAGCATGTGCAGATGTGCATGACAGATTGTGCAGTGGTTAGCGCTGCGCGGGACGTGACCAGACCGTTTCTCACGGTGCTGTGTGATGTGCTGATGCTGTTCGCGTGGTACTGTGCCAGATGTTGTGGAGGGTGTCTGACATGGCCATATCACGACACAGATGGTGCGGCGGGTGGACGAGGTGTGGCGGAAGCTCGTCGAAATTCTGCCCAGTTCACACCTAATCTGACAAGGGGAGGCCGCCAATTGTGCAATTCGGATTCGATTCATACTGTGCGTAATAAAAGCCCATGGCCAGAGGTGTAATGTGGCAAAGCACCAAGATGCACTTCTCAACCATTGTCGAGAAAATCGACAGTTAAAAGAAACCGTTGCAGTGAAATACTCTCTACGATCAATAATTTTCTACAGCGCCGTGGCGCAGCGGTAAGCGCTCGGGTTCGTAATCCGAAGGTCGCCGGATCGAATCTCGCGCCATGTAACTTATATATATATATATATATATATATATATATATATATATATATATATATATTGTGTGTGTGTGTATACATTTGAATTACAAAAAACAAATAATAAAGAAAAAGTTACATGGCGCGAGATTCGATCTTCCCGGCAATCAGTTGCAACAATTATGCATATAATATGTTGTTGAAAGTCGTTTGTCGTGGAAAAACTGGCGACTTTGAACATCATTATGTTTTCCGCAAACAAAGTTGTATTTCACAAATGTTATTCATTGTCTTCATAATGTTTACCACGTATAGTTAACGGAAGACGTAGAAACGATATTCCGAAACGAATACGTATAGTGTAAGTCAAACGTTCGAATTAGAATAGAGACCCCATGAACACAAATTTGCTGTGGCAAGTATGAAATATAAACTCCGTTACTCGCTCGTTACACTTGAAGGACAGATGTTGAATGGGCCGAAACGAGCCCCCGCATAACAGCGTAGTTGCCTGCTAACTTCGAAAGAAGGTAGATGCGGTCCCTAGCGCAACTTATAACATCGTCGAAAATTAGTGCGAATCTCGCGCCATGTAACTCTTTTTTTATTATTTGTTTTTTGTAATTCAAATGTAGTGTGTGTGTGTGTGTACATTTGAATTACAAAAAACAAATAATAAAAAAAGAGTTACATGGCGCGAGATTCGATCCGGCGACCGTCGGATTACGAACCCAAGCGCTTACCGCTGCGCCACAGCGCTGTAGAAAATTATTAATCGTAGAGAGTATTTCACCGCAACGGTTTCTTTTAACTGTCGATTTTCTCGACAACGGCTGAGAAGTGCATCTTGGTGCTTTGCCACATTACACCTCTGGCCATGAGCTTTTATTATGCGCAGTATGAATCGAATCTGAATTTCACAATTGGCGGCCTCCCCTTGTGAGCGCAGGGGTGCCGTAGGCTTTGTACTGGTCGCAGTTCTCGGTGTCCGGCGTGTCGACGTCTGGGTGTGTTAGAGTACAGTCGCCCTAGAATACCCGTGCAGGTAAAAGTCGAACAAGTGAAATAGTTGTAGGTTTGCCATGCATTAGAATGTAAAATGTCTGTCGACTGCTTTCGATCACCCTGTACAGTTCTGAATAAGAGGGACTGCAGGGCAGATCGTACAATGGCGACTCACAACATGACAAAATCGCAACGGGCGAGGTCCTTGTGTATATACACTTTTGGGGTTGAATGAGCTGTGGGGGGCTGAATGTGCATGTTCTGAATAAGTCCCTGAGCATGATGCACTAGTGTCAGTCCGTCTGTTTTATGTCGACAATAGGCTGAGAGAAGTCTGCCTGCAGGACATGTTGCGGCGCGGCACGTTACTTTTTTACCGCCCTGCCAGTTTCCAGCAATGTTCATTTGACTAGCTAAAAGCTGTAATAGAAAATACTAGACCACTACTGTCTACTGCAGGTCGCAAAATACATAGAATTGTCCGGTAAACGGGATGTGGCTAGCTACTGAAATAAAAGCTTTAACTTGGAAATGTAAATTTTCAGGTGTATTTTTAGGATAAATACTAAGTGGCAACACAATCACACACGTTGCCAGTTTATGGTATTTACAACCGTTACTGAAGTTAATAGAGTTCACCGGATCGTTTAGTTATGAAAATGCTCGCTCAAATGTTGTGCACTCTGCTCTACACGTAATACCTCTTCCAGTCTTAGATCGCACAACACGCCACGCGGTTTTAACTAACAGTCAAAAGCAATAATTTTGATATTCCGTCCGAAATTCCACACGACTTCCACCATACCGTTCACTTAAATATATGGTTCAAATGGCTCTGAGCACAATGGGACTCAACTGCTGTGGTCATTAGTCCCCTAGAACTTAGAACTACTTAAACCTAACTAACCTAAGGACATCACACACATCCATGCCCGAGGCAGGATTCGAACCTGCGACCGTAGCAGTCGCACGGTTCCGGACTGCGCACCTAGACCGCGAGACCACCGCGGCCGGCACTTAAATATACTTTGTACTACTTCGCGAACTCGTAATTAGCATTTTTCCGCCATTTTACAGTACTTTCGTCGGAGCTGCTTTCAATCAGATGTTACTGGTTCGAACCCTCAGCCCCGACCCCCCTAGATCACACCAAAGGCTTTGTTCCCAGCATAGATTGGCGCGAGCCTGCATTTTTCTGACTGGCTGATATCACAAACAGCAAATTAGGTTGCAGTATTATCCTGCGCTAACCCGCGCTTTACTTCAATGACCAATCATAGTAAAACATTTCTTTCTATGGCAATTGCTAAATAAATAAATTTACAAAAGTATCAAGTATCAAATTACTCCTTCTGAAATTACCGATTAATTTGTGTTCTACTCACGATTTATTAGTACCATAAACTGACTGCACATTTAATTATAGTAAATCCCCTGTATAGTTTAACTGGTACTTCGTGAATAAACAAAACAATTTTCATTTACTTCTGTTCATCTTCACTCATACAAAACTCACACTGCTAATTACTACACATATAAAACAATTATAATTATGCAAATACATTAAATATTAATCAAACATAACTTTACAACATTGTTTTGACTACAACTGCTAGCACTGTCCGTCAACTGCTGACCTCTGCCGCCTACTAGTACAACTACGTGCAGCTCTGTAACTCAGGTCCATGTCAGCTGGTGACATCTGTCAATGACTCATGCCTATAACGATATCGTCCTAACAAGTGACAGGAGCGATGCGAAGGCGTTACGCCTCAAAGTGACTTACCATTGAACATCTCTGCCAGAGACGTCGTATGTCGTACTCATACACTGAGCAGATGCCAGACAGGCTCTAAGGGAGTGCCTCAGTCCAGTAACGGCTGTGGCACATCAGGGACATCTTTGTGGTCGTGTGCTATCTCTCAGTGGGGTCATTAGTCTGAGGGTGATATGTGGTAGACCACATTTGGGTGACCCCACAAGAGGCAACTTAGGGCACTGAAGTGGACTTATTGAAATTGGAGGCCCTGATCAGTGGTAACCAGTTTGGGAGTCCTGAAGCAGGTGATCAACACCTCGATGAATGCACATGGGATTGTTTTGGCTGCAGTGTCACACATGGGCCCAGCTTCTATCCGTCGCAATGTGCTTTCAGTCACAGATAGGAGGTATTAAAATCCTCCCCACTCTGACAAAGGTCCAACGAAGTCAAAGTGAACATGCTGAAGCCGAGTCTTCATGATGGGAAAGTGCCTGAATTGAGACTGGGCGAGATGGCCTGTCTTACTGAGTCGGCATGTGAGACAGCTTTGTGCCTAGAAGTGACAATCTAGTTTGATATTTGCCCATACGAATCTGGTTGTCACTATGTGGATGGCCACCTTGATGCCAGGGTGACTCAGGTTGTGTAACCGCTCGAATATTTCATGACACATTGTAAGGGAAACTAGCGGTCTCTACATCTACATAATACTCCACAAGCCACCTAATGGTGTGTGGCGGAGGGTACTTTCGGTACCACTATCTGATCCCTCCACTCGCAAATAGTGCGTGGGTAGAATGATTGTCAGTAAGCCTCTGTATCGGTTCTAATTTCTCGAATTTTCTCCACGTGGTCAGTACACGAGATGTATGTGGGGGGAAGTAATATGTTGTCCGACTCCTCCTGAAAAGTGCTGTCCCCAAATTTGAATAGCAAATCCCTCCATGATGCACAACGCCTCTCTTGTAACGTCTGCCAGTGGAGTTTTTTTTAACATCTCCGTAACGCTCTCTCGCCAGCTAGACGATCACATGACGAAACGCACCGCTCGTCGTTGGATCGTCTCTGTCTCCTCTATCAGTCCTACCTGATAGGGATCCCAGATAGATGAACAATACTCAAGAACTGGGCGAACAAGCACCTTATAAGCCACTTCTTTCGTGGGTGAGTGACATTTCTTTAAGATTCTTCCGATAAATCTGAGTCTGGTATCTGCTTTTCCCGCTATCTGTTTTATGTGATCATTCTACTTAAAGTCTCTCTGGATAGTTACGCCTAGATATTTTAGAGCAGTCGCTGTTTCCAGCTGTTTGTCATCAATAGTGACCTGTTTTGCGAAATGTTATAGAGCAAGGTTATTTTATACATGCTTGATAGTAAAGGATGTTGTGTGCAACATTAACACTGTTTCAAATAGTGCAGTTCATGATATAAGTTCATGGCTTGTAGAAAATAAACTAACGCTAAATCACAATAAGACTCAGTTTTTACAGTTTCTAACACACAATTCAACAGAACCCTACGTTTTAATAGTGAAACTGAACAGTTCGAATTTCTAGGTGTTCATATAGATACTAAACTGTCGTGGAAAACCCACGTTCAGCATCTTGTTCAAAGACTTAATGCTGCCATTTTTACTATTCGAACGGTATCTGAAGCACTGATAGTGCGACACGAAAAGTACACTCATGCTCATAAATTAAGGATAATTGCAGAATGTGGTGCCACACAACGTGGCGCTACACAAAACTGGCGCTAACTGCATAGACACATAGGGAACACATACGACACAGATCTGTAAGTCCATGGTATTGGTGATAAGTTGAGAAAACCATCCCATTAACATTAAGGGGTTGGTACCTGGTTCCTGGTTCACGCCAGATGAAAACCCGGCAAGAATCACTGTTTAGACTATACCTGGACTCGTCCGTGAACATAACCTGGGACCACTGTTCCAATGACCATGTACTGTGTTTTTGACACCAGGCTTTATGGGCCTGGTGACTGATGATAATACTGAGTCGACACCGAAGTCTACTGCCTCTTTGCCTTACGTAGGAAGCACTTCCAACAAGATCGGTCGTATTTTACAGAAATACGATGTGAAATGTGTTTCCCGACCTCCATCTAAAATTAGAGTGCTTTTGTGTTCTGTTAAGGATGATCTTGGTTTGAGTAAGGGGGGTGTATACGGCATTCCTTGTAGCTGTGGCATGGCATATATTGGTCAGACTATCAGGACCTTGGAGGACCGATGTACTGAGCATAAATGGCATTGCTTGGATACTGGTCATCCTATTTTATACAACAATACCGAGATATTGGCATGCACGTCCAGCTATTGGTACAGTGTTATTAAGGAGGCAGTTGAGATTAAATAAGCGATCAACATTGTAAACAGGGATGGAGGTTTTTGCTTAACCTCTGCTTGGAGTCCTGCTCTCTCCCTTGTCAAAAAACAGAGGGACAGAGTCAATGGTCTTTCACTATCAATATCTCTGACTTTAATTTTCAATGTGATAGGGTCCGCAGCTGCGATGAATTTTAGGATGATTTCTTGAAGCCTTCAGCTGCCATTTTCTTTATTTTCTGTATGATTGTACAATTTCAGCCTTAGGCCATTTTCAAGTATTTTATTGACGATTTTTTGGTAACAGATTATGTCGTATACGTCGTTAATCCTATGACATCATGTTATGGTCATAAATTAGTTCGAGGTCTTCACGCTAGTTTAGGAGCACGTTGCTTTTGAGTAGTTGTTGCAAAGCTCTTATATATAACCGCTCAGCTAATCTGATAGATGCAGGATGAAAGGAAGCGGTATGAATCAGTTGGATGTCCAGGGTGGTACAGAAGGAGGTAAATTCAGCAAATGTCAATTGAGGGCCGTTGTTGGTCACCAACGTCTCCACAAGGCCCTCAGTGGCAAAGATGTGGAAAAGAGCTTGGATGGTATGTGTGGAGGACATGCAGGAGACATAAGGAAACCCACTGCATGCGTGCACAAGGAAAAAGCCAGGAGGACCTGAGGAACAGGCCCGCAAAATCCAAGTGAAAATGGGACCAAGGAGAAGGAGCAGGAGCCCGTGGGAACAGGCATTGAGGGGGCGCCGACCAGTGCCATTGACAAGAGGGACATGAAGCCACCATGCAGGTGATGGCAGCATCCATCCCCCTCCGGTAGACATGCTGGCAGGCAAGCCATTTTGTCAGGACAATCCCCCAATGACCAACATGCAGGAGCTCTAAGGCCCACTGGTGGAGGGAGGGCAGCAGCACAATCTGCCAACGATTGTTATCTCCCGAGATGAGGAGGACCCCATATCTCACAGACAGGTCCTGGCGGCAGTGCCAGTAGGCCCGGACCTCCGGCTGTGGCAGTTGATGGTGGTCTGATGGCCACCCGTGCTGAATGTGGTGCATCAGCACCTGGAGGGTCGGGTCATCTGCTGTGGGATGTGCAATTGGCTTGGCATCCAGCAGAAAACCAGCTACTGCCTCGGCAGTGGCGGCATCCAGGTGGAACAGGCAACTGGTTCGGCATCGAACTCAAGGTCGGTACCCACGAGGAGATGAGAGAGAAGACCCGCGTTGGCATGGAGAGCTGTGACCTGAAAATAGATGTCGTAGGAATATCCTGTGAGGAACAATGCCCAGAGCTGGAGGCAGTGAGCAGTCTTCGTGGGGATGGCGTACCTAGCACTGAACAACGAGACTAGAGGCTTGTGATCGGTGTATAAGGTGAATCGACGGCCATAGATGAAATCGTGGAATTTCTTAAACCCAAAGATGATGGCCAATGTCTCCTTCTCAATTTGGCTGTAATTACGCTGAGCCGGGGGTAGTGCTCTGGAGACAAAGGCCACCTGGCGCTCGACTCTGCCAATGATGTGAGACAAAACTGCCGCCACACCATAGTCAGACGCATCAGCAGCCAAGGTGAGAGGCTTGGTGGGGTCATAAGGGACAAGGCAAGCCGGCGTCAGGAGAGAAGACTTCAGACAGTGAACGCCCTATCTCAAGCTGTCAGCCAGTACCAAGTAACATTCTTATGGAGGAGGCGGTGAAGGGGTTCCTCCAGAGCCACGGCATGTGGGATAAAATGGCGGTAGTAATTGAGTTGACCCAGAACTGATTTGAGCTGGGAGATGTCCTTCAGGGGCGGCAGCTGCTGAATAGCCTTGAATTACTGGGGCATCAGTCGAGTGCCATTAGCACTCAAAACATGGACGAGGTAAGTCACCTGTGGAACAAAAAAAAGACATTTGTTCTTGTTGCAATGCAAACCGGCACCCTGAAGAACATGGAAGAGGTGCCGAAGGTTCTGGGCTAAGTCCGTGTGGAAATGCCAGTGACTAAGATGTCATCAAGGTAGTTATCCTTCCCCGGGATGTTTCTTGCCAGTGTTTCCAAATAGTGCTGGAAGATGGCCAGAGCACTGGCGACCCCGAACGGGAGGCGGTTGTAACGGCAGAGTCCAAAAGGAGTGTAGATTACTGAGATTTTTTTTTTTATGACTTGTCCAAAAGCAACTGGAGGTAGGCATCCTGCTGGTCAATTTTGGCAAACACCTTGCCGCCAGCCAACTTGGACAGGGTGTCATCAACCTTGGGTATGAGATATGAGTCAATAACACACTGAGCATTAACAGTGGCCCTAAAATACCCACAAACACAAATAGATCCGTTCAGCTTCTCAAGGACCACGTTGGGTGTAGCCCAACGACTTTGGTGAACTGGGGTCAGGATGCCCTCAGCCTCTAGGCAACGAAACTCCTGTTGTAGTTTGTCACAGAGGGTGAACACTATAGGGTGAGCCTTGTGGAACTTCGGGACCACTGAGGGGAGGAATTCGATATGGGCTTCGAACCTGGAGACTCCTGGAGATGTGGCAGAGAACACGGCTGGGAAGTCATCCAGAAGCTACTGTAAGTGATAGTCTGCCGACAATGACTGGACAGACAGGCCTGAGTCATGTATCTTGAGGCCCAGTAAGGGAAAAAGATCCATTTGCAATAAGTGGCTGGCCTTGGGGGCCGCGAGGACCAAAACCTGGGCCATGATATCATGAGTGAGGTACTGGACCCGAGTCAAGAACCACCCCTGTAGTCGGATGACATTGTTGCTGTAGCTCTTCAGGGAAGTATGGAACAGACGATGGAGCAGACGAAGCAGCCGTCAACCCAACTGATGATGCAAATGCCCATTGATGATGGTGACGGAGGACCCCATATCTACCTGAAAAGCGAGAGGAGTGACGTCCAACTGCACAGTCAGGGTGATCACTGCTTTCGTGTTCGGAAAGACCGACTGCTCGAAAGAAATTAGTGGCAACAGGTCCATCTCATCCATCATGGAGTCGGATGTGTCCAAAGTAGTGTGGTCCACGGCCATTAATCGATGATTACCAACAGAACTCAGCTTTGTGTCCCTGTTTTCCACAGGCCAAACAGGTCACCCTCCGGAAGCAGCAATCTTGTCTCTGATGTGTCGCAAAGCATTGACTACAGGAGGGCAAACGTCGCTGCTGCTGCTGCTACCACTGTGGCCACCGTCGGCACAGGTGGGGCCTGGCGCCTGGTCCGGGAGGGTGGGTGCGGCCTTGGGAGAGGGCCCCTGGTGCTGCTGTGGTGATGTGAACCAGCGTTACGGGGGAGGGCGGCAAAGACCTGCACCAAAGACTGCATCATGGAAGCAGAGCGAAAGGAATGCTCATGAGTGCGAATAATGAATAAACAGTTGTCTAAAGCTTCAGCTTCAGAAGATCAGTCCATAAGGTATCATCTGGGGCATGGACAAGAATCATATCACGAATGAGTGCCAAACCATAAGACTGCTTGCAATGGAGATTGCCACAGAAAAAACGACAGTCACGGGAGAGACCTTGCAGCGTAGCAATCCATTCCCTGTATGACTGTGTGGGAAGCTTCTGACAACAGAAGAACTTGTGACGTGCCACCGCCACGTGGACCTGAGAGTCAATATAATCCAATAGGCTAGAAGTCAATGCCTCGTAGGAGCGAGCATGAGGTTCTGCATCAGGCCCACATAGGTGAGAAAAAATGCACAACACTGAACGTCACCAGTGACATCATGAGAAATAAAGTGTTGCTCCAGGCGAGCCATGTAGTTGCCCCAAGGCTGAACGGATTTGTCGAATGGGGGAAATGCAGGGGGCGCGGCACAGAGCCCCAGAAGTGGGTAGGCTGGGTGGGGCCCCTGCATTTGCATCCCAAAAGGGGGGGGGGGGGGGGTGACATCGCCTGTAAATGCTGAATAATGAGCTCATTCATTTGTTGGGTACTTTCCAACAGCACCATGATTTGTGCCAAGAGTTCATCAATACCTGGAATACTGTGTGCCATAATGGACAACAACCGAGCAAAAGCAGGATACTCTTAAACCAACTCATTGCCACTGAAGTTCCTCCACTAGCTGAATAGAGAAGTGGAAAACACAAGCCCAAAAACAATTTTTTGGACTCACCAAACTGAAACAATACTAAAATGTCCAAAAAAATAACAGACTAGATCCTAACTGCAGATCGTCACAAATATAAAATAACAAGTAACAATAGAAAAGACCCATCTCTTCATGGGAAGAGATCACAATAAAACAATTCTACAATGTCAAGATGTTTGTCGACTATTCCAAGTCCATCTGCAAGAGATCGGCCAGCTAGATGAGGCGTCTGGCCATAGCTGCCGGGGTGGCAGCTCTGTATACTTCCAAGTGGTGCATCAAACTGCCCTTTGCCAGCAGTGCGATGCCCTATAATGCTTGTTTGGCAGATGTACCTGCCAGAACTATTTGCGATCACGTGACTGGCGTATCAAAGTAGTTCCTGGCCTAGCTGCGACCTCTGGTGAAGCTGTTCTACAGGCTCCATGAACGGTTAGCGGTCCCTAGCAGCCATTGGTGGAGACCTGATATTGTGTTGTGTTGTGGCCCCTGGTAAATATTTGTGTTGACAACACAGATGGCATAGGTATTCCTGGTGAATATACGCCCTTTGATGCAGGCATCCCATGTTGGTTGTACGTGAAGTGGGATGCTGATGCAGTAGGCGCTACGATGTATGAAGTGGGCAACCACAGCACATATAGATATAGATGTAAATTTAGTTTAACTATTAAGGTGTCACTCCATCCGTTTATAGGCACACAAAACACACAACTCCCCTTTCTTACCTGCCACATTCTCATGAATCTTCCAGTCTCTGATACACAGCATTTGAACCCATCTGATATCTACAAGTAAGAGATGTCCCCTGCCAAGTTATTTGCTAATTATCTCATTTATCAAGAAAAGAAAGATGGAATTTCTGCTGTTGATGGTCTCTCTGCAGGAACCTTTGTATTAGTCCCTAATTTTCTCATTGCTGTCGCTTTGTGAAATGTATGTGAGAGGTTGTAATATGTTTGCCACAATACTTGGAAGAAACAGTATATAGCTCACCTCTCAACTCCCCTTTCTTACCTGCCACATTCTCACGAATCCTCCAGTCTCCGATACACAGCATTTGAACCCATCTGATATCTACAAGTAAGAGATGTCCCCTGCCAAGTTATTTGCTAATTATCTCGAAATTCCATCAGGCTCCAATAGCACTTTTCCATTAGTTATACGGCCAAAGGCAGTGTAGTCCTCACCCGCCACTGACTAAGTAGAGAGCTATCACAACAAGAAAAATAATGTACAGGGGGAAATTCACAACCATACAGAGTATACATGGAGTGCACAAGGAAATTCAGAAGCATGACACCTACAATTCATGGATATCAAATGACTGCCTATAAATATCCCCCTGTACATGACGTAATCTCCTTTATCGTGCTCCTATTATTACCAAGCTAGAAACATGACAGAGTAAAGGTGTCCAAGTCTTCATTGAAAGCGAAGTCTCTCTCTCTCTCTCTCTCTCTCTCACTCACCTCGTTGTTTTTGTGACATTCAACAAAATAAAATGAAAAACTATAACAACTTCAGTAATGTCATCTGCTAGAGAACTCAATAAGATTTTACCGTGTCTCTCTCTTCCCATACATCAGAAACAAATACATTGAAGCAGTGTATGACTACAGCTTTGTACACTGCTGTGCATTTTGTTTTCCTACCATAACTTCGAGGTCTGTGTCAGGTGTTAAACCAACATTAACACATTTCAACCCATTGGCTCTCACAGAAAACTGGACTTCACATGATGTAAACTATGCTGCGCCCGTGACACACAGCATGGTTGAAGTAAGAGACAGATTCAGTGTTTCTTATTGACAAAAATTGGGAAGACATCACAATATGTGGAAACTGGGAGAGGTTGCAGCTCTGTGGAGCATTTCCAAACAGCTGCCTTTAGTTGATGTCCCCTACATTTAATCTCATCTTCCACAGACGTATTGGTGTTCCATTTTTGAAGAGACCCAGAGCACTGATTCCTCAGATTGATGGTGCATATTGCACCCAGGTATCTGTTCACTGTTTCAGTGTCCTAGGTGGTAGTCATCCTCACCTCCATATCTTTGGACACTGCATCTTTCATTTTTATGGTTCACAATACATAATCACATGTAGAACAAGGTGGCGTTCTGCAGAACTTAAACTCATAGATCAAAGATAGTATGCCCAATCAGTTGTCAATCCCACTGGTGGAGGAATGGAATGATTTTCATACATGCAATCGAGCATGTAAGTACCCTCATCCTTCCACATTTTTGGCGTATTTTCATCAAATTTAGTTATTCTCCACCGATTTTGCAATTTTACCAGGTTCTCGGGAATTTCAATGGATTTCACCCTATTACTAAGAGTCCAAACCACCACTCTCGACGAGTTGTCACATCAACAAAATCTCATTGCATGGATCCCGTGATGCTATCAGCCAATGGCATTCCAACATGGTTCTCAATTTCTGTATCATTGCCAAAGTACCCACCCCCTCCATTACTTTGCAAAGATCTTATACATGTGAACATATCACAAACCCTGTTACACTGCCTACATCACATGGCACGAATACTGTTTCATAGTGTAGGAAATAGCCATCAGCAGAAAGGAGGTGCAAAAACTACATTCCTCAGCCAAAACACTTTTTATTCAGTAACATTTTATTATGCTTTGTCATCTCCCCCTATGTAGATGGGAGTCACAGAGTATTCTCACATTCATAGGAAAAAATCAGAAATTGAAAGATCTCACCAACACTTTTGATGATTACCATCCTAACAAACGAATCATATCCATAGCAGCTCTCCGCCCTCTCTTTTGAAAAGAACTGCTCCTTCAGTCTTCAGATTTCACCATTAGTGCTGCGTCATATGCGGTCTCTCTAGATGCATGCATGCTGAGGAGGTTAACACTCCTTATTGGTGTATAGTAGATGTGTGCATGATACATTTGAGAGTGTTGTGGTGATATAATAAACAGTTAAGAAGAAGAAGAAAAGTATGGTCTATGCATGATGGAGCTCCAGACAGAAGGAGTTTGAAACATTTAATGTAAATCACTTCTGATATCAATTTCATAGTATTGTTGTAGTGTTTGGATTCCATACCAAGAAGGTACTGGGGAGGGAGAAATGGTTGTAGAACATAAACACAAACTCCTAAAGCTACAAAGTTCTGCACTTAGGCAGGCTATAATGTTAATGGACTGTGTATATATTAGTCACGTGGAATGAAACATTGTTAATACTCCAATGCAGGAAATATATTTCCAACACCTGACATACATTCACCCTGCACGTTTTCTGTCACACACTATGGTGAGAAACTTTAAAATGATAAAACTACTATCTTCTACACAAAAAAAAAAAAAAAGATTCTGTGAGATACATGCAGTACATACCTTTCTGGAGCTGTACAGCACCCACAGTTCACATCTGATTATGGTTCAAAACTTATGCTGTGCTCACATCAGTCCTATTAAATGGTCCCAATGGAAAATGTATGAAACAACGCCATCTTATAAGGAAAAAGACAAATGTGTGGTAGTGGTGTTTGACACGTGAAATTACACACCATGCCAGTCTAACTCTGTGAACAGAACACACTCTCTTCCACACATAACATCTGTCAAGCAAATGTACACACAGTGATTGCAGTACCTCACAAACTGCTGTCACTAACTTAGAATCACTGCAGTTATGAAGCTAAAGACTCGATGTATGTCTAAGATGTGGCAGGGAAATGGAGTACTTCACAAACATCTTCATTCATCTAGAGGGGGACCCTGGCCCAGGACCCAACTTCAGGAGGGCCTATCTAGATTGTGGTGCACTCATTTTTGTCTGTGAGGGGTTGCATACGGTGGAATGGCTCAAGGACAAGGTGCTCATGATATCCCCGTCGGAAGATGCAAAGCTGCTGGTTAAGACGGCAGCAGAGCTTGTTAAGACCATAAAGATATCGTTATGGATACCTAAGATCCTTAAGGAAGTCTCTCCCAAGACTCTGCTCAGGAAAATAGGGGTCCAGAACCCAAAAGTCTTGACAGAAGACTGGAGAGTGATAACCAGACGGTTGCTCCAGAAGGATGAACCATGGTGGTGGAGGTTGGTGAGAAGTCCCTGAAGGCGATGCAGGAGCAGGACCTGAAACTGTTTTTAGGGTTCTCGCAGGTCACCGTCAGGGTTCTCAAAGACCTCAAAGATGGCAGCAAGACAGAGCCTGGAGGTGCTGCAGATTAATCTGCAGCACAGTAAAGGGGCCTCTGCTGCCCTGAGTCACTGCCTGGGGAGACAGGAAGTGGACATGGCCCTGATACAAGAACCCTATTTATACAGAGGGGGTGTATCGGGCCTCAGTGGCACTGGAAGTAAGCTGATCTGTCATAGGAATCTAAGAAACTCAAGAACATGCATCTATGTAAGAAATGTCATTTCTTTCACGCCAATGATGAATTTCTGCTCTAGGGACTTAGTGAACATTAAAATGCAGCAATGTGAGGAAGGTGTCACGAGGGAAATTACTTTTGGTCTCAGCGTACCTTCCTTATGAAAACAGCTCTCCTCCTCCTTTGGAGGTGAGGAGACTGGTAGAGACTTACCATCGGCAAAGTGATCAAGTGCTGGTGGTATGCGACGCCATTGCCCACAACCTAGTGTGGGGTAGCAAGGACACCAACAGTAGAGGTGAGTACCTTCTTGAATTTCTTTTAGCTAACAACTTAGAGGTCCTGAACAGGGGCAATGAACCTACATTCAGGAATAGCAGAAGGAAAGAAGTAATTCACATAACCTTTGGTTTTGGTTCCTTTATGAAGGGGTAGCTATGTCAAGCAATGGCATGCGGTGTTGGAGCCATCCTCATCAGACCACATGTACAGCAAATTCAAGGTTGAAATGGGATTCAGACAGACCATGACCTATAGGAATCCTGGGAAAACAGACTGGGAGACATATTGGAGGGAACTTGACTTAGGCTTATCGGAAATTAAAAGCTCGATAAGGAATCCAGTAGAATTCGAGGAAGTAGCAAAGGCTGTTACTTCTGCCATAGTGACCTCATATCAGGACAATTGCACAATCACCAAGAAGTGCACAAATGGGAGTGTGCCTAGGTGGAATAATAACTTGGAAATGCAAAGAAAACAGGTATGGAGACTGTTTAACATTGCAAGACATAAAGGACAATGGGCTAAATATCGTGAGGCTCTTGTCAATTACAATCTTGCAATCAGACAAGCAAAGGAGGCATCCTGGAAGGCATTCTGTGAGGAAGTGGAGGGCACGGCTGCACAAGCCAGATTCACACGATTCTCACTAGAGTACCAACCAATCCAGGAGGTACGTTGAGGAAGGAGGATGGGGAATATACAAAGACAGCACATGAGACACTGGAATTGCTCCTCAAAACTCACTTTCCTCAATATGCTCTGCTGGAAAACACAGACCAGTATGTGACCAGAGATACAACGGTTCTCAGGTACTCGAAGAGAGCACTGAGAATCAGCCAAGGAGTGTGTGAACTTCAACAAAATCCAGTGGGCAGTAGGAACATTCCAACCATTCAAGTCACCTGGCCCAGATGGAATTTTTCCAGCTCTCCTGCAACAGGCAGGAGAAAAGCTCATAAGAGTCCTATGCAGGCTATACGGGGTTAGCCTAGTAGTAGGAATCATTCCCAATGCTTGGAGGGCAGTGAAGGTTGTCTTCATTCCAAAGCCAGGGAGAACTGATCATACCAAGGCCAAGGATATGAGAACAATCAGTCTGTCCTCCTTCATTCTCAAAACATTGGAAAAACTGGTTAATGTATACGTTGGGGAGAGGAGGCTAAGTAGGGTCCCTCTACGCTTGAACCAACATGCATACCAACCAGGTAAATCATGTGAGACAACTCTCCACCAACTCGTTGGGAAGGTGGAAAAAGCGCTTCACTTCCAAGAAATAGCCCTCTGCATCTTCCTGGATATTGAGGGGGCCTTTAGTAACACGACCTTCGATTCCATGGTAAGGGCAGAAGAGGTGCATGACCCGGGGACCACTATATGTAGGTGGACCAGGGCCATGTTTAGTGGAAGGAAGGTAGAGGCTACCATGATGAACGAAAAGATGGTAATTAAGACCACTAGAGGCTGCCCACAAAGGCAAGTTTTGTCTCTTCTATTGTAGAATCTGGTGGTGAACAAACTCATTGAGGAACTAAGTTTTAGACAATGCTTCTGCTAAGGATATGCAGATGACCTTGTCATAGTAATACTTGGCAAATTCACTGACACAATTAGGAACATGGCACAAGGAGGATTGGACATGGTGCAAAAATGGTGCATTAAACAGGATCTGAGAGTTAATCCTAAGAAGACTGTTGTGGTGCCATTTACAAAGAGACATATTCAACATTCAAGCTGGAATCTAAAGCTCTTCAATGAAACTCTATCTGTGAAGGGGTTAGTGAAATATCTAGGAGTAACCTTGGATGAAAAGCTAACTTGGACCCCTCACATTAAGAGCATCTGCTCCAAGGCAAAAAGTACTCTAGAGAGTACTAGGAGGGCTGTGGCAAAAACTGGGGCCTAAGCCCCAGGGGTATGCACTGGATATACACCACAGTGGTTAGACCTAGGATTTCCTACAGGGCCGTGGTGTGGTGGAAGAGGGTAGAACAGCGGGTTGCTGCTAAGGAGCTTGCTGAGGTGCAGACATTGGCCTGCTGTGCCATAATGGGTGGAATTGGCAGCACACCAACTGCTGGAATGGAAGCCATGCTCGGTATGCCTCCACTTCACCTTTGAGTCAAGAAGAGACAGCAGCTGGGGCACACAGACTTAATATTGACAAAAACTGGGTCTCATTCGGATATCCAGAATGACACACTAACATAGTGAGTTAGGTAAATACAGGAATGGCTGGTGAAATGCCTGCCAACTATATAATAGCTCCCAGCTATTTCGACAAGCCTTACAACAGAATAATTGGAAGTAGGGAGCAGTGGGAAAAACAGTTCGACGCCGTATGGGGGACATCGTTTGGTTCACCAATGGGTCGAAAACAGACCAAGGCATTGGGGCTGGGGTGTACGGGGTTCAGCCAAGTCTGGAGAGCATCATCTCGCTAGGAAAACTGGCCTCTGTATTCCAAGCTGAAATTACTGCAATCAGGGCATGTGTGGAGGAGAATATGCATAGGTGCTACAATGACCATGGCATCTACATCTATTCAGACAGCCAGGCAGCCCTGAAATCATTGGCAGCTCCTGCAACAAGATCTAAGATTGTTGCAAATTGCCACAGGGCTCTGGTGGAGCTAGGGGGAAGCAATAGTGTGGGTCCCTGGCCACTCAGTGATCTGTGGCAATGAACAAGCCGATACATTGGCTACAATGGGGGCAACAACTCCATTTATTGGACTGGAACCTATCCTGACAATCACCAAGGCTATGATCAAATTAGAACTACGGAACTGGCTTAGGAAACAGCAAGTAGGATATTGGACCAAGGTCCATAAACAAAAACATGGTAAGGTAATGATGCCCAAGCCATGTTTTAAAAGAATCTCAGTAATCCTGGGATTGGACAGGAAAGAGATCACACTCATGACTGGACTGAGGACCGGCCATGGGAATTTCAAAAAACACCTACACACTACGGGTATAATGGAAGAGGATCCAACTTCGAAAGCATGGCATTGGAGAGTAAAAGATACATAATCTTTGGGAAAACTAGACCTGAAGAAATTGTGTCTAACAAAAAACTGGTAGAGGGACTCCTTACACTCTTTAAGGGCACCTAGTTTCGGTGCGGGCAGTAGCGGGTCAGACCTAAGCTGTTTTAGCTTCCCTGTTAAAATCAATCAATCAATCAATCAATCAATGTGTGCATATCGCTATCCCATAACTTTTGTCACCTCAGTGTACTATTATCGTCCTGCCAGTTATTTTCTATAACCCATGTCTGACAACTATGCACCCTTTGATCCTTACACAGCGGAGGGTACCAACATACTGCCTGCTGGAGAGCGCAGTCTTGCCGGTGTTGATGAATTGTGTCATTGACAACGGATGGGTGTGGGATGACCCACAAGCTATTGAAATCATTTAACAAGGAATACTGTTACTGCACATTTTGAGTTCATCTAGTTCTGTTTCAAAATCGGTCATGAATTGTATTTTCTCAGATGAAATTGGAAGTCCAATTTTCCTTTCTTATTCTCACAAAATTTAAGTTGTTGTGCAACAGTGATGTCTTTGGTAGTTAGTGCCATATCACCTGCAAAGGCTACACAATCTAGTTCTACATCTTTTAGTTTAAATCGTACGTGGTGTGTTGACACAGTAGCACTTGCATTTATTCATTCTCTTAACAGTTTTGTCAAGGGAACTTCTGAATTAATAATTATGGCAGCCCATCCAATAATCTGTGCATAAAGGGTGCATGCACCATGCATGTAAAATTGCATCCCAGTTACATTGCTTTGTAAACTATGTATAGGATTAGTAAGCATAAGATGAGTTATAAAAGGCTTGTTTAGATTTATTCAGCGTGTTTTTGTATTAATAGTAGGAGTTTTCATTTGGCTGAGTATTACCTCTGCACAACTGGACATCTCTGTTGGTAGTGCTGACACACTCATCCACCAGTTGGGGTACTTGAAGGTGTGCACCTGCTCTATTCCACATACTAGAAGACAACTTCTACCAGACTACGGATGTAAAGATGTTGGGTTCAATCCCTGGTCAGACTTAAGACTTTTATTTGTCACTGATCATTTCTTTTATCTCTTGCAATGTTTATTAACATAAGAAATGCCAAGCCATACTGTTGTTCAAATTTCAAATTAAACTGTAGGCCCCTCTATAACTGGCTGGGTAAGTTAGTGCAAATGGTCAGAGGAAGGTAAGGGCACAGCACCTCAAATAGGACAGTGTCTAATAAAGCTCCGATGTGCTCAAGCAAGCCTTAATGACAGCTTAACTTTTACTATATTTTCAGAACCTTGAAGAAAGAAGAGCCCAGAACTGAAAGAAAATTAAGTGATACTGTTTGAATTTTATAAAAAGAAAAATGGAATTAGTGTTGTTCTGTATCGCTGCAATTATAAAGGCTGCTCAATTTGGTTGTGTTATACTGTCAATTAATATGGATGCAGCTATACACATGCATGAGGTAAAAATTTTTGTTAACTTGTAACGAATGTTGTTATCTGTCCATTGCTGGTCTTGTTGTGCAATACATAGGATACTCCAAGTGATCTTTCTCATTTTGGAAGCTTTCTTTTCTTAACAATTCAAAATATAACTTTTTTAAATTGCTCCAGAATACTATAATGCAAAGTATTTGTCGAGGATAAACAGGACACTTTTTTTATATCTATAGAAACAATTGTTTATGAACTTCACAGTCTTTATTCAAGCTATTTTCAGATTATCTGCTGACATGCAACAAAAATTAATTTTACTCCACACTTGATGTTCAGTAATAAATACAGCGCACTTTGTGAAAGGGAATATATTCGAGAGAATCTGCATGTTCTCGCCGGTAGTCCCATAGGTAATGGTCAATAAGAACTGAGTTAACTGTAACATTGTTGATATTGTACTCTTGCAGAAGTTGCCTCACTTGTTTGCAAACACGCTCAACCACTTCAATCGAAACTCCTCGAATTTCAACTTCTTCTCGGCTACCGTTTGCTAGTATGTGACCTGTAACAAATGTAATTTGTTTATAATCATAAAACAACTTTTACTGTGAATATGATATTTAATACTAACTCACATGTAAAGATCACCCACTAAATTGACAAATGAAGAAAAAAGCACCGATACACCATTTAAGTGTCTTTATTAACCATTATATCTACAACACTATGGTGACAGGTAGTGAAGGACATTTTTAAAAAAATGCAACATGGATTCAGCACAAATAACAAACTCCCAGAAAATAGAAAAATATTATGGGGTGGAAGTACATCTTTATTGTCTTCCACTGAAGCAAACATACAGATATCATGTTACTCCATGTTTTGCACCACTGTTTGATTTGTTATACATTTTGTTAAGCCTGAAACATTTCTCAAATACAGGGCAGCAGGCTATGTTCTCTGGTTTTGAACTAATATCTTAAATGTGACTCAGATATGCTCATTAGAATTCATGTCAATTCATTGGTATCATTTATTTCAGCTAATTCCAGGCTCATGGAGTTGAAGGCATAATATGTCCATGAATGATCTCCTGAAACTTGAATCTGTAAGCAGTCTATTGGCATAAAGAGTAAACCACAACTCTGAGGATGTACATTAGTGTGGGCAAGCTTCTAGTTAATTACACACTACACATTTTCTCTAACAATGTACTTCAGCATTTAGCATATGTTTTCAGTGCGTCAAATAGAAAAGCAGCCGCAGTAGCTACACCACTGTTGTTACAACAAAACATACTTCTGCTACAACATGTATATCTGAAATTTCAGGTAAACTTCTTATGGGTAATGATAAAACAATGTTATGGCTGCTGGCAATGGGTGAAACATTGCAATATGATGTGAACTCCATCTCAATTTTTTGTGGTATTTTTAAGGAACTGCCTTGGAATGATTCATTTAATGAACCTGTAATGATTGTGTTATAATTCTTAATAATTTAATGTTTACACTTATAAATGATGGCTTATCTGTTATATAGTTCCCTAAAGCCTGCTAAAAGTTCTGTGTGCTGTCCATATTTAGAACAGATCATTAACCAGCAAGGTATGTACAACTACAGGATCCCCTCATCCGGTTTTAACATGCAACTGAACTGCTAGCCAAACAAAAAGGACTCTTTGAACATTTAGTAATAACAAAGAGACTTACCAGATTTTAACAGCTCCATGAGTTCATCAGTATATTTCATTGCTCCAAAATGGACCAAAACCTGTGGGACCCTATGAAAGTAACAGAAAAAGACTCCATGTATATTTCATTTTCATTAGATTGTTGTAAGAAATTAAATGAAGCCAACTACATTTATTACTTTACATCACTTTGGGTGGCTTCTTTAATACATGTACAGGCTACCTAGAAAAGTAACTTCCCGTCACATGAGGCATAAGAAGTAGTGGGGGAACAGCCACTTAACTGACTTGTGCAATAGGGGTCAATGTGCATAGAGCTGCAATAGTGAGAAAGCTCCACTGATTTTTAGTTGCTTATAGCAGTCATTCATGTGCGAGTGTCAACTGAACGTACCTCCAACTGTTAACTCCATTTTGTAATATAGTTTGTAGCAGCAAAAATATCTCAAAGATGTTCACATTAATGGTGACTTTTATGCTGTATGCAGGCCACGTGTGATGAATGAAGGTGTCGAGCTTCAATGGTTTCATTTTTTTAAGGGTAGAAAGACGAAAATTCGTGGTGATGACAGATGTGACCATTGATCTGTAGTCAGCAATGAACTGGTATAGAAAATTGACGAAACAACTTGTGAAAACATACTTGTTACAACTAAATGATTAGACAAGTTTATGCAGATTTACAAGCATGTTTTGCATGAGACTTTGACTAAACCATTAGATTACCAAAAGTACTGCATTTTTTTTGTATCCAAAACTCCTGCCTGAAAACCACAAAATTCAATGGATAAGTGCTTCAGTTACCTTCCTTTTTTGTTATGATACAGAAGGAGAATAGAATCATGATCAGTGATAATACATAGGTTTCCTACGCTAATAAAGAATCAAAATAGCACTGGTGTCCCCTCCAAACCAAAAAATGGATGTCAAACTCTGCCTGGCACATAGGTTATGGTCATGAATTCTTGGGATGCTATAGGAATCCTGTTTGTGGATTTTATGAAATGTGGAAAGGCAATCAATTTTCCTCATGTAAGACATTGAGTAAACTGTTAAGATCCACTCAAAACAAGTGATCACCAGTGTTGTGTTTTTGCACGATAATACTCAACCACACTTTGCCCAGCATACACAAGAATTGTTGCATCATTTCAAATGGGATGCTTTTGAACACCTATCGAACAGTCTAGACTTTACTCCAAGTAATTTATCTCATAACACTTTGACTCCAACGAAGAGCTTTAACATGCTGTCATACGCTAGCTGCAATTTCTGCCACCAGAATTTAATGCAGAGGGAATCTGTCAACTTGTTAAAGAGATATGATAAATGGTTAGATGTGAATGGTGATTATGCAGAGAAGTAATATAAAAGTGGTATCTTAGAGCATTACTAAGAAATTTTCTTAACTTTCATATTTTATTTATAGCCTAATGGAGGTTATTTTCTTGATATTCCTTGTAAAAGTCCATTAAATTAAAAGATATCTGAATTTAATCTTGACTTAAGTGAGTATAGAAAACACACTCAGAATGTGAGATCTGTATATGAGATCTTCTATGCTCCTGCCTCCACTTCAGTTTGTTTGTCTAGGTCTGAATGAGATGTGGATTCCAAACTAAAATATTATGGTGTGTTTTAGTAAACTATTTTCCAGTTAAATAGCAATTTAACTTGTGTTCAATAGTCCTCTTGTATCTTTACAGCTTTCTTGTAGCATTTAAATGTGGGATCATTATTCTTGTCAGATCTTTATAAACACTAATATTTTGTTATCTTTCATATTGTACCACAGTATCCAGATGTCATGTGGCAAGACCAGAAAATAAATCAAGTAACTCTTGACAACCTCTTTCCCTGATATCTTTAATTACTGAGCAAGTCTTTGTCAATTCTCCCTGAGGCTATGCACTGCACTTGAAACTTGACAGCATCACCTGCTGGTTAACATCCATGCACACAACTCCTTAACTGAAACTACTACTTGGGTGTAATTGCCCCAGCAACATGGAAGGTAATGACTCCCGTATTCTCACTGCTCAACTGACATTTAAATATGATCAATTAGCTATAAGTTTTCAGTAGCCTCTACTGAGGAAGTGTCTAGGAAACATGTTTACGCACAGTTCTTTCTGGTGAATGGATACAAATGTGATATTAGTTACTGGAATGCATGTCTCTCAATGGATGGAAAACAAGCCAGTGCCTGTACTGACATACTATTTGTCCCCAAATTAATGACTGATATTCTAAGATGCAGTGAAGATCTCGACTACTTCAGAACACATGTCAGTATAACTCAACAAATTAGCAAGTGGGATCATGAAGTCATTAAGACACTGCATCCACATTCAGCAGTAAGGACCAAATCTCCACTGACAATGATGACAAAATTATCTGAGTGCACAGCATCGAGGTTTCTTTAAAATTCATACCAAATACAGAAATCAAAGATGAAGACATTTGGATATTATAGCAGGGCCACATGGCTAATTACTAAAATAAACATGGATGAGCCATCCACTTTGAAACAGACTAAATAGAAGGAAAATGTGGCCTTAATGACACAGCAATGGAGATAAGTCTTCAGACATAAAAGTGACTTCAGTTGTACCCCAAGGGAGTTTCATAGGTCCATTACTAATCACAACATATATTCATGACATAGCAGACAACATCAGAAGTTCCATGAGGCTTTTTGCAGATGATGCTAACACAGTTGCTCGAATCCGATCTTGCGCAGAGATCTACTGTGATGCCAACATCTGCTTGGTTTTCAGTAAAAAGTGATCAACTCGCATTTTATCACCTATGATGATTCAAAAAGATCAGTGTTATTCCTAGAGTTTCATTTCCTGTTTAGTGTGGCCATTGGTTTCACCAGTACCACACACACCTTACCCATTATCCTGAGCATCAGCTGATGTGTCTTTGCAGAACTCAGTTGGTACAGTCTGATGCCACTTGAACTGCTTGATAAGAATGTCAGGACTGCAGCATTTAAGCAACTCCACTGCCAGTTTCTCCTCTTACAAAGTTTCTTGTACATAGTTTTCTGTGAAATGAATGTGAGACTTTCAGGCTTCGTCACAACTCTTCTTAGTAAAGATAGATGGGATAACAAATCAACAGTCTCTCCCCCCCCCCCCCCATGTAACCATCATGGCATTTGTATAATCTGTTTAGTAAAATCAAATGGCTGGATGGTGATTTTCGAACACATGAAGTGACTGACTGCAAATACACTGAGGTGACAAAAGTCATGGGATAGCGATATGCACATATACAGGTGATAGTAGTACCTCATACACAAGATATAAAATGGCAGTTCACTGGCAGAGATGTTATTTGTTCTCAGATGAAAAGGTTTCTTAACTGATTATCGGCACATGACAGGAATTACCAGACTTTGAATGTGTAATGGTAGTTGGAGCTAGAGGCAACAGACATTTCATTTCAGAAATCATCAGGGAATCCAATATACCAAGATTCACAATGACAAGAGTGTGCCAAGATTACCAAATTACAGGTATTACCTTTCACAATGAACAACACAGTGGCCGACATCCTTCACTTAATGACAATGGGCAGCGGTGTTTGCATAGAGTTGTCACTACTAACGGACAAACAACAACAAGTAAAATAACCACAGAAATCAATGTGGGATGTATGACAAATGTATCCATTACGACAGTGCGGCAAAATTTGGCGTTAATGGGCTGCGGCAGCACATGACCAACGTGAGTGCCTTTGTTAACGGCATTACATCACCTGTGCATGGAGAGCTGCATCAAACCAGTCTCAGGACTGAAGACCACAACAACAACAACACATCACCTGTAGTGCCTCTCCTGGACTTGTGACCACATTGAGTGGACCCTCGATGACTGGAAAATTGGGGCCTGGTTGGATGAGTCCCAATTTCAGTTGGTAAGAGCTGATGGTTGGGTTTATGTGTTGTGCATTCCCCACAAAGCCATGGACACAAGTTGTCAACAAGGCACTCTGCAAGCCAGTGTTAGCTCCATACTGGTGTGGGCTATGTTCACATGGAACAGATTGGATCCTCTGGTCCAACTTAACTGATCATTGACTGGAAATGGTTATGTTTGGCTAATTGGAGGCAATTTTCAGCCATTCATGGACTTCATGTTCCCAAACAACGATGGAATTTTTATGGATGAAAATGTGCCACGTCACCATGCCACAGTTGTTCACGATTAGTTTGAAGAACTTTTTGGACAATTTGAGCAAATTATTTGGCCACCACATTGGCTGACACCAATCCCATCAAAATTTATGGGACATAATCAAGAGGTCAGTTCATGAACAACACTGCACTGGCAACACTTTTGCAATTGCAGACAGCTATATAAGCTACATAGTTGTTGTGATCTACGGGTAGTCTCTTTGATTACTAATCAAAACACGCTCAATGTTAGGTTCAAGCCCTACCAGCGCTTAAATTTTGAATAAAAATCAGCATTTATAGCCGAGCACTTCCAGCATAAGAAGGTACCCTCATTCTGCCAATGGCCTTGTCAAAGATGACATGAGCAGATGGAGGTTCAGGGCACTCTCTTGCCCATGGGGTGAGAAACTGCCCCTAATGGCAGAAGAATCAGCAATGATCAATGGCATGAGGATGCAGAAGGCACTGGAAACCACTGTATTAAACACACGTAATGCATATCCACAGGACATGTGGCCTGTAATTGAAAATGAGACATTATCATCTCTCCATTGGCAAAAGATCCCGGAATAGTCCCCCAATTTGGATCTCTGGGAGGGGACTGCCAAGGGGGCGGTCACCATCAGAAAAAGACTGAACAATCAACAAAAGGATAACGTTCTACGAGTTGGGGCATGGAACGTCAGGAGCTTATACATGGTAGGGAAGCTAAAAACCTGAAAAGGGAAATTCAAAGGCTCAATCTAGATATAGTGGGGGTCAGTGAAGTGAAAAGTAAATAATACAAGAATTCCTGGTCAGATGACTATAGGGTAATATCAACAACAGCAGGAAATGGTATAATTGGAGTAGGATTTGTTGTGAATACGAAGGTAGGTCAGAGAGTCTGTTACTGTGAACAGTTCAATGATAGGGTCATTTCTATCACAATCAGCAGCAGACCAACACTGACAATGATAGTGCTGATATATATGCCAATGTTGCAAACTGAAAATGAAGAGATAGAGAACATATATGAGGATACTGGATGGGTAATTCAGCACGTAAATGGTGACAAAAATGTAATAGTCATGGGGGACTGAAACGCGGTTGTAGGGAAAGAAGTAGAAGAAAGGGTTATGGGAGAATATGGGCTTGGTACTAGGAAAGAGAGGGGAGAAAGACTAATTCAGTTCTGCAATAAATATCAGCTAGTAACTGTGGATACACTGTTCACGTATCACAACAGGAGGACGTATAATTGGAAAAGGCCAGGAGATACGGGAAGCTTTCAATTAGACTCAGATCACAATGCAGTAATGACAAAGAGTAGGCTGAAGTTTAAGAGATTAGTCACGAAGAATCAATGTGCAAAGTGGGATACGGAAGCATTAAGGAATGAAGACATACACTTGAAGTTCTCTAAAGCTATAGGTACTGCAATAAGGAATGGCTCAGTAGGCAGTACTGTTGAAGTGGGATGGGCGTCTCTAAAAAGAGCAGGCATAGAAGTTGGAAAGAAAAACATAATTACAAAGAAGGTAACTGAAGAAGCCATGGGTAACACACGAGATGCTTCAGTTGATAAATGAAAGATGAAAGTACAAAAATGCTCAGGGAAATTGAGGAATACAGAAATACAAGTCGCTGAGGAATGAAATAAATAGGAATGGCAGGGATGAAAAATATGATGAAATCCAAAAAGAAATGATTGTCGGAAGGATTGACTCAGCATACTGAAAAGTCAAAACAACCCTTGGTGTAATTAAAAGCAAGGGTGGTAACATTATGAGTGCAATGGGAATTCCACTATTAAATGCAGAGGGGAGAGCAGACAGGTGGAAAGTACATGGAAGGACTATATAAGGTAGAACATTTGTTGATGTGATAGAAGAAGAGACAGGAATAGATTTAGAAGAGATAGGGGATCCAATATTAGAATCAGAATTTAAAAGAGCTTTGGAAGACTTAAGATCAAATAAGGCAGAAGGGATAGATAACATGCCATCAGTATTTCTAAAATCATTGGGGGATGTGACAACAAAACAACTATTCATGTTGAAGAAAGTGATAAAGGCCATTGAAAGAATGTATACGACACACCTGTAGGAGTGCTCAAAAAGAACATGATAAATGAGATACAAGCGAAATTTTATAAACTAATAGTAGCTTCCACCTTGTTGTACACAGCAGAATGTTGAACTCCAACAAGGAAGATCCTAGACAATTGGAAACATGAAAAATGAAGTTCTTCAGCTCTGTAAAAGGTTGCAGCACAGAATACAAAGTCACCACATAATTAGCTGTTAATCCTGTAGTAAATAAAACTGCACAGAACAGAAAAGAACAGATGGAATGTGGCGTGAATACGTCAGAGACAAGGATCACAAAGCAAGCCTCAGATCATATAACTCACTGCAGAAAGGATTTGTATGCAGATTGACACCAAGAAGTAGAACAGTAAATGCTGACTGCTAAAATGGATCACAGTGGAAATTGTCTCAGGCCATTCAGATCAAAAGGCGTAGAATGCCAAGTGTAAAAATTTGAGTTATTTGAGTTGAAGGACATGAAAGGAAGGCAATAAATGAAAATGGCGTGAGACAGGGTTGTGACCTATCCCACATGTTATTCAGTCTTTACATAAGGGAAACTAACGGAGAATTTGGAAGTGGTATTAAATCTGGGGAAGAAGAAACAAAAATGTTCAAGGTTTGCCAATGACACTGTAATTCTGACAGAAATGTGTTAACATCTAATACAAATTTATGAGTTACGACGTCTCAGAAGAATTTGTTTGGGGTGTAGTGCTATACGCAAGTGTTTTGTGAATGATTATCTGTACAAACAGGCAAAGACTAGAAACTTCTGAAATTTGTTGACACCAAATAATGCTGAAAATTATATGGTAATAATGATACGCAGTACTACACCAGATTGGGGAAAAAATTGCTTTATGACACAACTTGACTAATGGAAGGGATAGTTTGAGAAGACACATTGTGAGCCACCAAGGAATTAATAAGATAATGGAGGGAAATTTTAAGGGTGAAAATTGTTGCAGAAGACCAGGGCTTGACAGTCCTGCAGAAAATGACATCTGGTCAAAATGTTCACAGAGACTGAGAGGTACAGTCAACCGCCACACACTGGTTCCAAGAACAAGCAGCAGACTTTTATGAAACAAAAACAAAGAAATCCATTCCATAGTATAATAAGATATTTCAACTGTGGTGGTAAATATGTTGAGATATTGTACAATACTTCCATATCGGTTTAATAAATTCTTCCAGGTAACAATGTTTAATTTTTGTTTATAAACCAACAAAAACACTAGTATTTAAAACAAAGACAACTAAAAAAATAAATACACTGTTACGACAGTTTCTGAACTAGTTTGCTAATTTAAAAAATATATCATTGCAACAGATTCATAGGATTAACATACCTGTAATCTGCAAACATTGAAAGGGAATCAATGTCTTTGAAATAACCTAGACCTTCTCCCTTGAAGCAGGCCCATATATCACCTATGAGGATTTGCGCTCTCTTGTAAAATGATACTGAAATGTAATTAGAAACTGACATAAGCTGACATCAACTAAAATAATTTTTTCGTATCCAAAGAAAACTTAAATGCGAAAAATTATAAAATTACAAAGAGACATTATGGTTGGCCATACTAATATTTAGATGTGTTACTGACAGGCACACGTAACTGTACAATAAACTATTCACACTTTCAGAATTGTTAGGTCCTCCTGTTAGATGATATGTCTTTCCTCCTTGTGAGGGAACTAACAGTTTCAAAAGTTACCACAGTTGTTTTGCTTTTTTATATGTGTCTATCAGCAGTACTTGGAATTTCACTTCTTAATAATATTTGGGCAGACAGATATTTCAAGAACTTTCCAGAAACATAAATACTAAATAACAAATAACTGAGGGCAATGGGATTTGAACTGGCGCTAACTGGTACACTGTACTGCCTGCACCACAGCTTGCAGTAATATTTGTATCACTGGCTGTTTTTGTGTACATTGTGGTGCATGCACCACAGTATAAAGGTTACCATCACTGGCTGGCTTGCTAAGGGTTGCCAGTTCAAACTTGACCATCACAGTTATTTGTTATTTAGTATTTATGATTTCTGGAAAGTTCTTGAAATATCTTATATTTGAATTTTTTTCCTTCCAGTAATTTTCAGGTTTGCAGCTGGATCCTATCAACATTCTGCCACGATATTTCAGACCAGAGACATCCGACCACCCTCAGGTGAGTAGACAAGACCCGATGCAGTCATGATATAAGATGATACCATGACCGCATCAGGTCTCTTCAGAACTTCGTTTAATCACCTGAGGAAGGCCGGACATCTCTGGGCTGAAATATCGTGGCACAAAGTTGATGGAATCTAGCTGCAAACCTGAAAATAACTGGAAGAAGAAATGCGCCGGGTAAATTTCAGAAGCTGTATTTGTAATGTTTGTATATTCTGGAATAACATATGTTTGTGGCAACACTGACGTGCCATAACACCTCTGGTGTGCAAAAAGCTCTTTGGGGCCAAGGCGGCCATTATGTTCTGTCTATGTGATACTTTCGATGTGTAATGACGTATATCTGAAGTGTGACAATAAATGTGCTCATTGTTTTAATAAGTGGATCAACAGGTTGTTATTTATAATGATAAGGACCCAAAATCCCACATTGATGACCTCGACGTGATGTGAACACACAACCTCCAAAAATTGACATTTCACTATTGCAGACCGAATGTGCTCTTCTTGTGGCCAAGTTAACTAGTAAAAGTTGCGACATGCTACTACAACGACAATAAATCAGTGAACTCAAGCAAACGCAGGACAAACTCAACTCCCTTATCGAGCGTACCGAACAGACATTACAGAGCATGAAATCCGAACTCGCCTCACTTCGAGGTATTCGCTCTTCGCACAAACCGCCGTGCGCTCAAATCATTGACTCATTGCAGGAGTGTTTGAACGCTAACGACGCACCCCGTGCGCATAGCATGTTATCAATCACGAGCAGCGCATGTCACAAACTCAATACGACTGAGGGCCCTCCAGTCAGACACCGGCCGCGATGCCTGAATCCACACAAACTCAAAGCGGCGAAAGCAGTCATCTCAGGCCTATTAAAAGCAGGCATTTACGCCCATCCTCCAGTGATTGGTCGTCACCGATTAATCTCACACCGAAGAAGGATGGTTCCTACAGACTCTGTGGCGACTATAGACGTCTCAATGACCGCACAATCATGGACAATTATCCAGTACCGAACATTCAGGACTTCACTTCTCAGTTGGCAGGTGCTACAATTTTCAGTGTGGGAGGCTGTGAGAAAGCGTATCACCAAATACCACTGTACGAACAATATAACCCTAAAACGGCCTGGATGACATTTTGATCTTTTCTTCCTCGGAGGACCACGAACATCACATCTGGGCGCTGTTTGACACATTACAATCCCACGGTGTAATCGTCAACAAAGACAAATGCAAACTGAGACAGGATTCTGTTGTTTTTCTGGGACACATAGTTTCAGCCGATGGTATCCGGCCCACACAAGAGAAAATAGACATTATCATACAGCTGCCGATACCAGAAACATACCATGAAGTCCACCGGTTCTTAGGAATGATCAATTTTTTCCGCTGCCACATTCCAAGAGCCGCCGAACTACAGGTGCCCTCAAAGACGCACTGCGCGGGCCACAAACGTCAGGCGACAGGCACGTGCCGTGGACAGAGGTCATGCGAGCGTCTTTCAAAAAACTCAAAACCGCACTTGTGGAAGCCATCACGCTTGCCCATCCACACCCGGATGCAACACTTTCGCTCACCATGGACACTAGCGAAATATCTATCGGCGCAGTACTTCAACAACACAGAGGAGAGGTAGTGCAACCTCTTAAGTTCTGATACTAAAATGTAGACTTTCACGGCCGGAAATATCATGTCATTATAATTATCCGGGCTGTTATGCCGTGGTCGGTTGATGAATTCTGTGTCGATTCCCAACGTTTCGTCTCCGACTGCGGGAGACATCTTCAAGGGGGTTCGTAGCTCGATGAAAGGTTCAACACACCCACTGGCTCGCTACTGACAGTCAGTAGCAAGAATAAGTCAAATTAAATTGCTGAAAAACAAGAAAACACGTTTACGAAAGATTAGGTCTAGTCTCAATCATAGGTAAACAAACTTACTTTAGTGACAATAAGTTAGATTACCGAAAAGAAGAAGAAAAACACATTTACAAACATTAGGCCTGGTCGCAACTGTAAGTAAACAGAGCTACTACCGTATGTGCAAAGTTTCCAGATACTGGAACTTAAAATTTACGCTGTTTTTATCAAAATAAGAGTGAAACAACAAAGGGATAAACTTTTCTTAACTTGCTGGAACAGAACAGAACAATTAAATGAGATTCTATAAGTCTTACTGCGCTAAAATGTACACAAGAATACGATCATAACCCTACTTTATGTTCCTTTCGCGTTTTCTGGAATAATATGCAAAGAGAAGTGAAACCTTTAATAGTAAGCTTGCAAAACACACTAATACACGTATTAAACTAGTTTCCTGAACTAAATTAAGTTTTATTACAATCTAAATCACTTATCTGTACAGCAGCACGACACTCAGTTAGCTTTAACAGAAAATATGTACCTAGCTTTTTAAAAAATCATATATAGCCTATGTCTACCCAAATATTGGGTTATTAGAGTATCGTGTAAAAATATGAAGTAAATCCCTCAAAAACTTTTCCCCTTCATAAATTTGTAGATATATGTGTCTACTGACAAATACGACTCCTGCAAGCAAGCATTTCCCAGAAAATCTGTCATAATTTTATAAATTTCTCAAACAAATTTTCATTTTTATTCAGGTCACAATTTTCTTGCAACTATGCAAGTCAAAATGAAAGCAGAGCTCTTATGTAAATGGTTTTACAAAAAATGATGTCACACTTTAGAAGGAATGGAAGCAGATATAAGAAACATTAAATGAGGGACTATAAAAGGTGGAGTTCTATATGTAATATTAATAGTACTAATAATTTCAGTTCATTCACTGCCTGTCCTTCCGTCAAGCACATGATGCAGTTAGGTAATTTTGTGTCTGATTCTAGAGCATCTAATTTTGGTTATTGTATATGAAAAGCTGTACAAATAGGCACCTCATAAAAAACAAGGGTTAAAGAAACTAGTATATGTTAAGTTTTGAAAGCAGTGGACAATGAAATACAAGACAGAGTGAGAGAGGAGAGAGAGAGGTGGAGTGTTATTTATAATGCAATCAGAATACAGGAAGCAATAGAATGAACAACATTAAGTGAAAAATGGTTCAACTCCTTAAGGATTTTAGGCCTGATTCTGACTGTAAAGTAAAAAGTAAAATTTGATATGAAGTGAAACCTCTACTTAGTAAAGCGTTTCTGATTTATCTATATGACCTCATGATGGATTGTCTAGTATGACAATTCCACTGTTAGGATGATCCTGACCATGAAATCATCATTCAAGATTCTCAGTCGTACGGTTCCACAATGAAATATCCTTGGGTCATTTCCGATAACTTTGCTTGCTTTCAGATGAATATGTTTTCAAACTAGAATGCCCCTCTCTCCCGACACAACACACACACCTGTATGGCTAGACTAAACTATATTTGTCCAAAAGTTAGCAAAGTTATCAGTCTTGTTTATGTGCCTTTCAGTGACTAAACGTCTCTACTGTTTCAGGACTTTGTTTTCTTATTCTTAAATTATTTACATTCCGCCATGCTTTTCCACTGGCATACTGGGCCATTTTTGTTTTAGTATAAAAAAATGATATTACACAGTGGAAAAATCAAAGTTAATGAACTATGCTGATGATATATGCTTCACCATCTGAGGCCGTTACGAACAGTTAACAATGCAAAACAATAAAGAGAACTTTAGTATGACCAAAGAATGTCATATTTATGTATAAACTCACAGTTAATAAGAGAAAGACAATCATGGCGAAGTTCCTGTTAAATTATAATCCATCTCAAGTACATACAAATGCCAAAGTGCTGCCTCTAGGTGAACATCTGATAAATTCCTAGGCATTACGATAGGTTAGCATCTTATAGGGAGTGCATATCAGCTACAACTACAGAAAGATCAGCTGCAATATTTACTTCTGAAAACATCTTGCAAACATAATAATTCTTCAAACAAATCTACTATGGATTAATTCTCTCCCATTTGCAATACTGAGTAAAGATTTGGATTGAGGAACCTGCAATATCTGTATGAATAAGGTATTCACATTCCAGAACAGAGCAGTTAGAAAAATAGTCAAAACGAGTAAAAGTCATTTCTGCAAGGATTATTTCATAATGGGTACTTTGCTAATTGTGTATGGATACTTTGCTAACTGTGTACATAGAGCATGTTCTTAAGACAATTGTATTTGCAAGAAAGAGTGTAGAAAATAGCACAATCAATAGACATCCATAATTACAATAAATGAATTACAGATAATAATCACACAATAACAAATTATAAAATAGCCATACCACAGCCCCTGTTACTGGTGAAGACATAAGCAACACTGTGGAAATCTTTTATATATCAGTTTCCAAAATGTTGGTGGCAGTAAATATGTATATACATTTAAAAATATCTGATTATAATATCTAATATGCTATTATTGTATATATTCATTATATTTATGGTATGATAATGTTAAACACTGTTAAGTTATTATAGACAAATAAAGATTGTTATTACTATTATTTTCCTATGCTGAGCCACTGGTCATGGGTAGTTCTTGTGAGTCATCCACATTACAAGCAGGGAAATGAGGTGAACCTGGACAGCTCAACTGGTAGATTCCTGCCCATGAGGCATAAAATCCCCGTACAGCAATAATACCTGTGGTCATACGTCTGGACTAAGAGTCCAAACAGACATCCTCCTTCAGTGATCACTTGTGGCCTTATAGAGCTTTACGGGACACACACACATTATGAACAGTAAACTTTTTGAGGAATGCAGTGCAATTAGCAGTTGCATACTATGCGTCAAGTACCAGGGTAATTGCTAACATCTGAAAAGTAGCCATATAAGCCCTATAACAATGGTCACTTGCAAAGGGAAGACATTTCTTTTGCTTGCTTAAGGTAGCCTTAAAAATTTACTAATGTCAATAACACACTACCACAACTATAATTGAAAGTAAAAAAACAACCGAGTAATTGCTGCAGTATTTTAATATTTTCTTCATGTTCATCTTTAGGAATTAGTGAAGGAAGCATGCAAAATCTGTTGTTATTAGGGCCACAATTAGCTTCCCTGTAACTAGGACAGTGTCCATGGCAAACAATGAGAAAAACTACTGCTTTTTTGTTCTGATCACAAAAATTATTTGTTAATCAATCACTGTACATTATGCATTTTGAATTAGTTCCATTATCAGATCTTTGAAAAAAAAAAATAAAAGTAACAATTGAAAATATAGACTACAAGTAGTAGACAGTTCAAAGTATCATGTCATACAGCCGGCCAACATGTAGTGCCCGAACAATATGGCTTACAAGGAAAACAATTACAATGTCAATGGAAGTTACAAAGCCTTGCTTTACAAATTTTAAACAGAGTGTAGCCTAAGAAAGCAATAATAACTGAAATCTCTATGTTAATAACTTATTACATCAATACCCATAACCATTTATTATGTAAAAACAAAAGACTAAAAATTGGCTTCAAAATGCAGTCGCACACAGAAGAGCAAGTCATGCAGAAATTGCTGAAACCCTGCACATAAACATATATATGGCAATTCAATACACAAATGAGGGTACCGCATGTGATGTAAGGCACAATACTTTGTATTGGTTGTTTACTACTTTAAGTCTCCAACACTGTGTTTTTTGGTAAATTTTAAATCACTGCTGTTGTTTCGTCACAGATCTGATGGTGAGGCTAATCAAAATGCATAATGTACAGTGACTGACTAATAACGAATTTTGTTAATCACAACAAAAAGAGGCTACCAACAGTGCTGCGTAATGGTCACAGATCGCTTATAGGACATTATGTCCAAAGTTATCCAGCAATAACAATAATTAAAAATTGTCTAAAAATCAAATGTGAACTGATATCTTAAATTTGAGGGTTGGAACTTAAATAGTGGCAACTATTTATTCACGTTTGCACCTGTTATTGTCCTTAAAGTAGTCACCAGTGTTGTGTAGAACCCACTGCCAGTGATGTGGAAGGTGTAGTATACCATTAGCAGAGCCTGTTCTGTTGACGGTGCGAATGGAGCGGTCTACTGCCTGTCGAATCTCTGGAACAGTTCTGAAGCGAATGCCACGAAGTGGTTCCTTCATCTTCGGAATCAAATCAAAGTCACAAGGACTTAAGTTTGGGGAGTATGGTGCATGGTATAGTACTTCCCAGTCCCTTTGACCGAACAGAGCAGCCACAGCTTGCACTGTATGTGCCTGTGCATTGTCGTACAAAATAATGTGTGGGTTGACGCAAAAAGTGTCACCGCTTCTTTCTCTTTTTCTGTACAGTAATGCTGATTCCCTGCACGCCTCTTGAAGACCTTGATGACACTGTCATTCTGTATGACCTCTTGATCCAACTCCATTGCTCCTGTTTTGAAAACATAGTGACACCATTACATTAGACTGCTCGCTCACAAGTGACTGTGTTTTCCTCGATTGTGTGCACTCCAGTGACATGGGACAGGCGAGTCCATTTGCTTGGAGGTAAGGTAGGTATTTCAACATGTGCTATCAGTGACAATAGTAGATTCCATTGCATAGTGTCTCCACAGCAGTGTTGCCACTATTTAAGTTCCAACCTATGTATAAACTACTTAATCTTGTATAGATTATTCATTGGTATCAGAAGTACCATAACTGGAATTTGTCAATATCATTTTACTCACGGGTTATTACGCTTGCAAGTGGTGTTCTCAGGTATGGCACCATAATGATTTGTTAATTTCTACATAATTTTGGTCTTGTAAATGGAATTTACAGTACAGGAAAGGTAACTATAAACATTCATTATTACGCATTGTAAATCAGATTGTATTAGCAGCCAGAAAGTTAGTAGTCTTTGCAGCACACAGGTATTGACTTTACTGGATGGAACCAAAGTTATTAGAGCATAACAGACTAATAAATTTGAAAAACTGAGCTCTACACCATAAAGTGCAAACAGCAGCAGCTAATAAATTAAGGTATTTTATGTAAAGTTGCCTGAAAATGGACTTGATTAACATTTAAAATCAAAATGCATATACTGTGGACTGCCAAATATGAACAAAACTAACAAAAATCCTACTTGTGCATGCACTGCTGTGAAGAATTAATATACACATTAACAGTGGTTCACTAAATTATATCTGTAAGATGTTAGTAACATACAAAAAATGATTATTACCTGCATAACCTTCAAATTCTGCCTCATCTCTGAAACAGGGAAAATTGTCGACCACAAGCTGAAGCAATTTCTGAGCAGAGTTTTGGCTTTCTTTTAAACAATTCACAAATGACCCTAAAAATAAAAGCAATGTTACTTTATTTTGTATTTCACATGGGAAACCATTCAAAAATACTTCATTACACATTAAAGTTTTCTTTTTCAGAAACTGTAACCCATAATCGGCCCCATAAACTTTTTCTGGGTTGTACAACATGTCATTCTGTAAGATAACGCACCAATGCACCCTGTACCAATGCCCACAACTGTAGTGGCCTCCATCAGAGTATGTTATACTATTGGGCCAACAAAACTCTATTTCATAGCCATCACTCCTGCTTCTAAGGAGCAAAAAATAAAATTATCGAGTGTTGAGAGTGGATAGGGTGGGAGCTGCGTCCAGTTAGGATCCACCAAAGTATGATGGTGTTACGCTACATGCGCCAAAACATCTGAAATCACCTGTGAATATGGATCAGTTTACATCAAGAGATACTGTCTAAAAGAACTCTGATAACAGTGTGAGAACATCAAATGCAGTAAAGTGGCAGCCACTCAACTTAAGTGTACCAGTATTATTACAGTATGCACACTCTTGCTGAGTTGGTTTCATTCTGGAACCAGCCCCTAGACAGTAGCAGGCCAGTCTTTGCCATAGCCTTTGTACAAGTATTAGTTGGACAAACTTCCATCGAGACTAGAAGGGTTGGGAGGGAGAAATTAAGTGTTAGGATGGTTTGTGATGCACACTCACACGGTTCATTTGGTAAGGGCATTGCCTGCAAAAGGTGAGGTTTTAAGTTTGAATTCAGTCCAAGAAATATTTTACAATGTGAAAGAATTTCATTATTGTGCATATTACACTGCAAAGTGAAAGTATCATTCTGGTAACTTAAGATGTGCAGGGTAGCCAAGTTCATAGCCTAATTCTTCTACTACTAGTAGATTACTCTACAGAAACGTCTTACTTCTTACAGCACTATTTCTGATATTCTGTTATGGAGAAGAAAGTTGAAACATGTTCTGCCACATACAATGCAAAAGCACTAATTTATTGTATTTTGAAGGTACACACTTTCATCATTAGAAGTATCTACACACAAGAATCTTCACTGCATGGAACACATTTACAAATGTTCCTCACAATAGTGCCCTTTAATGTACGAAAGGTAAAATGATAAACATACTTAAAACAGGCAATAAGAAACTCGTGATCAATTCACTTGTACCCATATCTTCTACTTAAAATGTAGCACATTAGCACCTGTCTTTCTGCATCCATATCCATACTGCGTAAACCAATGTGAAGCGCACGGCAGGTGTACTTCCCATTGCACCAGTTATTAGGACTTTTTCCCCATTCCATTCAAGTATGGAGTGCAGGAATAATAACTTTTTAGATGTCTCTGTGTGCACTGTAAGTTCTTGTTCTCATAGGGGTGAACAAATAATATTGATACATCAAAATATTGATATACTTTTATAATAATATCGATCACACCGCCAATATCTTAACTGTTGATACATCAATTAATCAATCTTAAACATTGGATATCAAAAGTGGTACTTTTTATTGTTTCAAACCAAACAATGGAAACTCCAGATAGGAATATCAACAATGTAGGAAAAGATAGATTTCTAATTACCGTAAAGAAGACACATCATGTTGGAGACAGGCATGATTAAAAGACACTAACATGTAGCTTCCGACCACAGCATTCATCAGTAAACACACACACACACCTGATTAAAAGACACTAACATGTAGCTTCCGACCACAGCATTCATCAGTAAACACACACACACACACACACACACACACACACACACACACACACACACACACACACACACACACACACACACACAAAAAGCAAGCACACCTCATGCACACACAACCGCCAACTCAGCATCTCGGGCCAGAATGCAACATCAAATGGGATGCAAGCATCAGTCTGGAGGAGGTGGGGAAGGGGAAGGGATAGTAGCTTATGGGTGGGAATAGAGACGAATGCTGTCTGGTGGAGTGTGCAGGGACCAGACTCCAAGAGGTGCAGTGTCAGGAGGGTGTGGGGGAGGGAGGTGGGGAAAAAAGGAACACAAAATAAAAGGAGTGAGGAAAGACGGGTAGATGTATTGGCAGAGGGCTGAAAATAAACAGGGTAGGAGATGACAGGACACAGGGAGTGGAAACTGTTGGTGTGGAGGGTGTGGTGACAGTATGTTACCGTAGGATAATTACGGGAGTGGATAACTCCCATCTGCACGGTTCAGAGAAGCTGGTGATGGAGGGAAGGATCCAGATGGCTCAGGTAGTGAAGCAGCCATTGGAAACAAACAAGTTATGTTCAGCTGCATCTTGTGCCACAGGAAGGTCTACTTTGTTCTTTGCTACAGTCTGGTGGTGGCTGTTCATCCTGGTGGACAGCTAGTTGGTAATCATATCAATATAAAAAGCTGTGCAGCAGAGCTGGTAAATGTTCAAAAATGTTCAAATGTGTGTTTAATCTTATGGGACTTAACTGCTAAGGTCATCAGTCCCTATGCTTACACACTACTTAGCCTAAATTATCCTAAGGACAAACACACACACCCATGCCCGAGGGAGGACTCAAACCTCCGCCGGGACCAGCCGCACAGTCCATGACTGCAGCGCCCTAGACCGCGCGACTAATCCCGCGCGGCAGCTGGTAAATGACATGGTTGCTTTCACAGGTGACCCGACCCAAGATGAGGTAGGATAAATCTGTGATAGGACTGGAATATGAAGTGCTGGGTCAGTGGATTAGGCAGGTTTTGCACCTGGATCTTCCACAGGGATATGATCATTGTGGCAAATAAAAAATTAATAAAAATAAAAACCTTGTGCACACTCCACGCATAATAAATTAATTTTAAATGGTGTTTGTGGACCTTGTAATTCTGACATAAAGTTACACAGGAAGAATGGGATAATATTGCAAATCAATAGCAGTATGGCACAACTGCTGTACTGGTCACAAAAGACGAAGCCACCAGCTGATAAACCAGATTGTTGTGAACATCTTGGTGATCACATATATAATGTCCAGTATATAAAAAAACAAAGCTGCCATGCTGCTATATTGATAATTTTATTAGATTTATTTCAGATTATGTATGCACATCAATAACAACATTTTAATAACAATTATACATACGATATCCTACAGTATTAATTAATGGTAGCTGTTACTCTCTGTTGATTTATATTTTGTATTACTCCACAACTCTCAATGTTTCTCTTCAGAATATTAGTACAGAATACGTCGGACGAATATGGGCAGTTATTAAATAATCATGACATCCCATATGACTCGTACAACTGTTTCATACATTTCAAATTATGAAAAAGTTTTAAATAATCCAAAATTATGCATACCCTGATACTTGTCCATAAGTACATTCCCCACTTCTCTTAAGCAATCTACTCTTGCATGTAGCAATGGGACATCAGTTTCCTTATCACCACGAAGTATGTGCCGTAGTTGATCCAGGGTCACATTGGAACAAAATTTTGCATCAGTCATGGGCACTCCTTCCTGCAAATCCATAATCAGAAATTCACTTGGGGCTGCAGGAACGTAGCTATTGCTTGTTATAGCAATAAACTTTTTGTTGTGTAGTCTATTCTCACTGACGTACCGAAATTGCTCTGTTTACAGCCGCACAAAGGGCAAAATATCCTGTGTATGTTTTTCCTCGCCAAGTTACTTCCCATTTCTTGGCACAGCCCTCTGGATACCAAAAGGAAAAATTTAAGGTATCCACAAGAAACAACCAGGGTACAGCTGATTCATTATCGGAACTAGGGTGCAACTCATTCTGTGAGAAATTTTGAATAGTAAGCTTCCCACACTTCAGAGCCCGAAACACCTAAAACGAGTTGTTCATGAAATGATATGAATGTGTAGGTTATGTTACGGGCAAATCATCGTATAAAACTCACTTCCTCTGACAAGAGTTTTATACCATCATCTACAATTGAAACGTGAGCTGCCCGCTTTGCAATAAGTTCCGCCGATAATTTAGGAGATAATATTCCGATAAAGTTCTCCATCGATTACAATTCTGCTTCGAACAAAAAATACTAAAAATACGCAAAGTAAAGATTATCTGCTACGGATGGCAAGCAGGATTAAGGGTTTTATCCTGTGAGTCGCACACACTGTGGGCTATTCACTCTCCTAAACAGGTTGCAGCAGCAAATATTAATTTCATCGCACTTTCACTTATTTGTGAACATAATAAAACTGTTCTAAATCAACCACAAATCCCAAACACGTCTGTCAACACCTTCATGCAAGCATACACAACACAATCAAACCAAACACTTTAAAGTAAATATTCGCGGCGCGTCTCTGATCAGAGACGTAACACGTGGTATTAGGGAAGGTTGGAACCCTGCAAAAGTGATGTTGAATGTTGTGGTAGGAATGTCGTGTGCTTTTGTAGTGTGTTAAGACACCTGTCAACATAGAAATGGGTTGAGTACCGCGTGTGTTTTATCTGTGCGTGTGTGGTGGCATGAAACTTGCACAACGTTGTAAAACTTGATAATTGCTGATAGAGAATAGTGTTAATCTTTAAAGAGATTCAAGTACGTTGACGCTTGGTGAATAAATTCTCCAATTTCTGCTACTCATAGCGACAAATTCGCGATTGTTTCGGCTTCAGCCTGGCGTATAAACAGTGTGATATTAGACACTATATATTAGTGTAAACATCATGGTGAAAGAATACCCTCGTTTTACTCGTGCCGTTAGGGCTTTTGCCAGTTTAGATCGCCCTAACCCACCAGAAGGCTCGACCCTCGAAGAACGACTGCAATGGGACGCCCAGAAAGCAAAAGAGTAAGCATAAATTATGTTAAGATTTCGTTGTCGTCGTCATATCCCACTCAGTGTAAAATATTCAGCTCTTTATATAAATGTCACATTGATGCAATAACACATTAGTGACGAGATACTCAATCAGCCAGTAGTAATGAATCCAGCAATTGCTTAGTGCATTCAGCTAAATATTAGCGCTAGTAAAAAAAAAAAAAAAAAAATTTATTAATAATAATAATAATAATAATCTAATTAGTGATAAGGGTTCAACATCACTGTAGTATTATTTCCGATTTTGAAATTGTTATGTTATTCACATTTGTGATAACATTTTACCGCTGAGCGAATAAATTCATTTGTTAAAAATTTTCTGTGTAGAAAATTTCTGTCAAGCAAACGTCATTGCCCTGCACTTATATGTTAATCCAGAATGAAAAAAATTAATTAAGTAGGGCAGTTCAATATATTTGGAAAAACAGTAAAGCTAAATCGATGCACTGAACAACAATATTGCAATCAGATTTTGGGACATTTGAACAATGTTTATAATTTTCATTGTATCTGTAGAACTGAGTATCATCGTGTCCTCAGTAGTCTCCTTCTCTTCAGTATCTGTGCAAAAGATTCAAATAAAGAAAACTCTTATCTCCAGACACACAGAAAGATATGGTTGGGGAAGAATGTATGATACTTAAACATTGATGATTGCTGTTTCCGAACTGATAGGAAAAATGCTTACTTTCACGATAGTGAGAATTGTATCAACTTTTTAAGTGAAAACACAAGCAGTACTGTCTTTCCTTCATGCCTACAATTGTTACTTGTTGCATAAAGTATTCAGCATAGCCTTTGCCTCTGTTCAGCTATGTGTGTATCAGTATCAGTCATTGTAAAGGAGGAAGAAAATTGTAAACATATAATAATAGAACTTCATATCACAACTAAAGTATAATCTGGAATCTCCCATTTGAAGTACAGTGTTCTAAATGCTCAAGTATTCTACCAGCCAAATTTGGATAATTGCTCATCAATTCACATATTATTTTGCAGCAATATTAGTCAAGTTTTTTGGTACAACAAAACCAAAATTAAAAGTTAACAGACATACAGGCATGTAACTTTTTATGTATCTACAGAGCACTAACCATCCCAATAGAAAACATTATAGGCTATGCAGAAGCCCTGCTAACTCATCCAAAACAAACAAGTAGAAATTGATGTGGAGTAAATGACATTCATAAATCGATACACAAACTAAGCAATTCCAAAACAGAATACTATTTTGCACTCAGTAATTCCTCCATAAAGTGTATGACAAAGGAAATAAAAATGCTATTTCTTTCACTGTCTAACAAAGTACTAGGTGAAGGAATTTTCCCAGAATGTCTGAAGCTCACAGTTACATTAACTAAATATAAAAGGAGGTCATGAAAACCTCCCAAATAACCACAGACCTATTTCAGTAGTAATAATTGTAGCCAAGATAATAGAAATTATATGTTTAAACAGATATACAGTTATTTTGCAAGCAACAAAATTTTAAATGTGCAAGAGTTCAGATTCAGGTCTCTTCCATCAACAGTAAAAACAATCGAAGCCTTGAATGTCAAATCAAACACCTTTCAGCTGCTTAATTTCCAAACAGTTATTTCATTGGGCTACCAGTTTTGGTAATATATTATGCCATCTTTAGGCCCCCTGCCCGACGTTTAGTAAGATTCCAACCTTGGTTCTGGTTAAAATAGGGGCCAGCATTCAAAGACTGGTATCTGCACATTTCTGCTTAATACAGCAATCGCTTCAAATATCATCTGCTGACTGTTCAAACTGAAACAGTCAAAGGTGAAAATCATCTACCAACTGTTAGATAAATATTCAGCAGATGATGGTTGAAGTGATCGCTGTAGCAAGCAGAAATATACAGGTACCAGTCTTTGAATGCTGGCCCCCATTTTGACTGGAACCGAAGTTGGAACCTTCCTACACATTGGTCAGGGGACCTAAAGATGAGATCGCCAAAACTGGTAACCCAATGAAGTAAGAGTTTGGAAATTAGGCAGCTGAAAGGGGTTTGATTTGACATTCGATACAAACAGCAGAGGTCCCACAACCATCTGCGAAAAGATGGTCTTATAGAATTCAAGCTTTGATGAATAATGTTTATGAAGGTTATGAAAAAAGGACATCTGTGTCTGGAACATATTTTTTAATGAGTTAAGGACAGCATTTGACTCAGTGTCATGTGACATTCATCAGAAAGTTAAAATATTATGGCGTAGAAAGTAAACCACTCAGTGTATTCAAATCTTATTTAAGCAAAAGTTTACAACTTGTGTATGCAAATAAGCAGAGATCACCAATGCTCCCAATAAGAACAAGAATACCACAAGGCTCTGTTCTTGGGCCTTTGCTGTTTATTGTCAAAATTAATTACTTTTAAAATTACGTACCATGTAAGAATATACTGTGTGCTGATAACATGGCATCAGTAATGACAGTTGAAAATTTACAAAGCACACTAACTAACAACGGAGAAATGGTGCAAATGACTAATCACTGGTGTCGTGTCAATAAGCCAAACAGAAGAAATAATTTTTAAGCTAAAGGTAACCAAAAATGAAAATAAAACAGTAAAACTACTTGGTCTATTCATAGACAAAAACTCTCTTGGTAAGAATGCACATATTATCTGCGCAGGAAACTAGCTCATGTGCTTTTGTTGTATAAATTAAGAAACAATATGAGCAAGCAGTTTTTGCCACAGTCGTATTTTGTTTTCTTCCATTCAGGTGGCAGAAAAATACAATAAGACGTTTAGCAGGATTGCCACCCAAAGAGCCCTGCAGAAACCACTTTAAATGTCTTGGCATAGTGATATTACCTAATCTGTGTATATAAAACAGCTGGATAATATACCAGAGAAGATCTGGAAAAATGCAACATGAGATGTGATGTGCATGTTCGCAACAACAGAAATAGTCACTTATTGGATTTGCGTTCATCAAGACCTGCTATAGACCATAATAGCTATAAATATTTGAGTCTAAAATTTTGCAATAAGCTACCATACTCAGCTCATACAGTACCAGTAGATAAATACAAGAGCGCTTTAAAACTTGGCTTAAATACATTGAATTCTATCCAATTAAAGAACTCCTACAAACTAATCATTATGGTATGTGTTTTTCCGGAATGATAAAGAAAATCTTTTAGTTCTTAAATAAGGTAGTTATTTTATGTGTTATTTTTTGTATATGTAATTGTTTATTGTATAAAACTTGACACCACTGTGAACTTTGATGAAGCCGACTGTATGAAAAATACTGAAACGCAAATAAAAATGTTCTGTTCTATTTTATTCATGAAACTATTGGGGTTGAAGTAGGAATATTCCTTGATGTCCCACAAATTCTGCATTTTTTCAACTGAAATTGACTGAGAAAAAAAAGTGTTGCATTACTTATTGAAAACCCTTCATATATTTTGAAAGCATCAGTTCTTTTCTCTAGACACTGTTTGATTTTCATCCTGGATTTTCCAGTGTTTGATTTTTACTAATTGTAGTAGCTTTTGATGTTGGCCAGTTTTTAGGTCTGTGGTCTAATTGTAATGAAGCGTGCTGATGATACGTAAATCATTTTGGTCACTACCAGTTGAGCTCAAAATCTCCATCATCTTTTTATGTCCCATACAATCAAAGGCTTTTTGACATTCATATCTCTACATCTCTGCACTAGCACATTTCAAGATAAATGTTTCATAAGTTCCACTGCTATTTTAGTAGCCAAACTGATTCACGTCCATTTAGGATTTCTAAATCCATGTGTGTGTGATGTACAGTCATATTTTGAATAGGTGAGATGTCAGCTAATCATTCGATAGTCAACACACTGTGAGGAGTTGGCAGTGGTATAAAAGTTGATCTCAGCCAGTCATAAGGTAGTTTTCATGATGCATAGATAATGCTGAAAAATAATGTTGGGAGCCTGAAGCCAATTGACTCCTGTTCAGCTAAAATGTTAATACCTTTAGCATAAAATCCATCAGGACTGGTGGCTTTACTGTTCTTCTACAATTTAATTGCATGTACTACTTCACTCTTTGGGATTTCAGGATTGACTTCATTGATGATTCTTGCGTCTGGTGGAGGCAGGTCATCTCTACCATCTTTGAAAGGGACTTAAGTATATTCCTTCCATCTTTTGGATTTTCCTTCGACTCCTGTGACAATTTCATTATCCACATTCCTCAGTACTTGTCTGCATTGTTTCCTTTGTAGGCCACTCGACTCCTTCATCTTCTTTTATAAATTAAACTGGTCGTGTGTTTTCTGAAGTATCTCAATTTCTTTACATTTGTCAGACATTCATGATTCCCTCGCATCTCTGCATTTTCTGTATATGTTTTTGTGTAGGTTTTTGGGTCATTCCATGTCAAGTCACCCAGGCCTTGACACCAACCATGTCAGATTTTGATGAAACTTGGTACAAATACTTCTTTTATCATCCTGAAAGCAGTTGTAAAATTTTTTTTGCTCTATCTCTTATAGTTTTTTTTATAAATTTTTAAAGTTTTTATATTTGGCGTTGTTTCAGCAGTCGGCAATCGTAACTTAAACGTGTCAACTAAAAAAATTTGTATATTAAAGAATACTCAAGATATCAGTATGAAATTTTGGAATAAGTTTGTGTATTATGTCTAAATGTTAAAAAAATTACCATAAAGATATATTAAAATCTTCCAAATGAAAAAAAAATTACAATTTTTTTTTTTAAATTAGCTAATGGATGTTTAGTTTTACAAAAACTGCAATATCTAGAGTCTCAGACCTGATAGAAAGCTCAAATTTGTTTTAAAGTACTCTTAATTGTATAGGCTATTAGATAAAAGAAAAATTATGTTGGCTTTTTAACCTGTTTAATAGTTATCTAATTTTTAAAATAATATTACTTATATTTTAAAAATAAAAAGTACAAGTGACTTAGACACCGAAAATAAGTTTTTGTCTTCTTGGAGTAACAATGTACGCTTGGATTTTGTTTTGTTACTCCTATGTTTTGAAGTAAAAAATTATTACAGTGTTAAATAGTGCTTGGATAGTATTTTATTAAGTTTATTCGAACTTTCAGTAAGTACTGTTACTTAGTTTACAGAGATTCTTTTCCAATATCCTATAAAAGTAACCAGAACAGTAATCAGACCAGAAGTGAAATCAGTATGTCAGATATTCAAACCTGTAGCGTAGGGTTATTTAAAAAATCTGACTGTTTCCAAACAACCTACACACCTTCAAAAAAGTTACAACCAGTATCTGAAATGAGTGAGGAAGAAACAGATTTGATCCACTTACGATCTGGAATTAATCTGTGTGAATTTAAGAATATATGTTCACACCACAGCTACTACTTTTTAAATGTTTTTGAAAAGTATCAAACAACATGTGTAGACCCACTAAAAAAACACAAAAAGCCCATCAAAATATCGTTGAGAATTGTAGGCTTGGATCTTTCTAAACAATTACTGACAAAAAATATTAGCATAAAACCTGGACAAAAGCTTTGCTCAACATGCCATAACTTTTGTGAGGAAAAATTAAGAGTTGAAGTCAATGAAAGTGAAACAGATAATGAAGTCATGGTTGAATTAGAATCATTGGAATCCAGAAATGAATCCCTCGTACAAACAAACATTGCTCTTGATAATTTAGGTTTAACACCGATAAAGCTTCATGGCTTGTCAGAACAAAGTAAAGGGTCTTATTTTAAAAGGAAGGTTAGCAGTATTGAAAAGACTGCAAAAAAGGCAGTTTCAAAAGCATTAAAATATGATGCACCAAGTTCTGATGATGACGAAGAAGATACAAGTGTGGTTGAGAAAGCAAAGGATTTTGATATAATGATTTCTCTTATGAAAGAGAAGATTTCATCTGTTGGGAGGTCTAGAAAAATCCAGATTCTGACCTTGGCTCCAGATTCTTGGAGTCGAAATAAAGTGATGAAATAATTTAATGTAAGTGAGTACATGGTGCGACAAGCTAGAAAGCTAAAATCTGAAAAGGGTATTTTGTAAACTCCTGGTCCAAAAAAAAGGTAAAATTCTTTCTGAAAATACAGTAAGACTTGTAACAGATTTTTATGAAAAGGATGAAAGTTCCAGAGTGCTACCTGGAACAAAAGACAAAGTAAGTGTTCAAAAAAAAAATGTGTACATGCAAAAAAGACTCATTTTGTGTAACTTGAGAGAACTCTATTATTCTTGAGACCTAAATGGTGTATCCTTGCTGGTGCTGCAGGCACACACACTGTATGTGTATGCAGTATCCACCAGAATGTTAAACTATTACTGGATGCTGTGAAAATTGAAGAATCTTATAAAGACCTAATTAAGATGCTTCTGTGCAACACGGAAAACCAAAACTGCATGCTACATCATTGTGATAGCTGTCCTGCAAATACTGCACTAACTGAGTACTTAACTGAAAAACTAAGTGAAGATTATGATTTAGAAGAAGAAATTGTAATCAGTCAGTGGGTTAACACAGACAGGGCAGAAATGATCAAACCGTCTATCAGTGTTGAAGACTACATTTCTTTATTGGTTAGGTCACTGGAATAGTTCACCCCGCACTCGTTTATAGCAAAATCCCAATCAGCAGCCTTTAAAAGATTGAAAGAAGACCCACCACCCAAAACAGCAATTATTGTGATGGATTTCAGTGAAAATTATTCCTTTGTTATACAAAATGAGATCCAAAGTTACCACTGGAATAGAGGTGGTTGTACTCTACACCCAGTTGGAGTTTTTCTAAGAAATGAGGAAAACAATGTTTTTGTTTCCAACCACTGTTTTATTAGTGATGACCAAGAACATGACATTGGTTTTGTTAACTTTGCACAAAAAGAAATTACAAAGTGGCTGTCATTACATCATAATAACATTGACTCAGTTCACTACTTTACAGATGGTTGTGCTGGGCAGTACAAAAATAGAAACAGTTTTAAAAATTTGACTGAACACTTGAGAGACTTTCATTTGAAGGCCCAACACTCTTTTTTTTTGCAACAAGTCATGGGAAGTCAATTTGTGATGGCCTAGGAGGAACTATTAAAAGAATTTTAAGGAAAGCCAGTCTACAGCTTTCAGACGAAGAACAAATAATGACAGCAATCGATGTGTACAACTTTTGTGAAAAAAATATTAAAAACATTCATTTTCACTTTATTGACAAAAAAGAAACTGATTTGCTACGGTTAAAACCAGAAAAACGTTTTTCAGCAACCCAAACCATTCCTGGAACAAGAAGTTTTCATAACTTCAAACCACTTCCAACAAACAACCTTTAAATTAGAAGGACTACAGATAGTGTAAAACCCTCCTTAGTCTTTTCTTTTCATTCTTCTTCTGATTGGGTTTGTGTTGAACCATCCATAAATAGCTATGTGGCTGCAAATTATGATGATAACTGGTACTTTGGACTGGTAAAAACAATATTCAATGATGATGAAGATGCAGAAATTCTATTTCTACATCCTTCAGGACCAGCTGCATCATTTTATTGGCCTGAAAGAGAAGATTCTTGCATAGTGCCTTTGGAGCACATAGTCTGTGTGGTAGACGCACCTCAATCAAGCGGCACTGGAAGAATGTATTACTTCAAAAAAGACTGTATCAAAAGAACTGAAAGCTCTTGGATGAAGTGGAAAAACAGTTTGAATCAGCATTAATGTTTATTAAAAAGACAAAATTACTCAAAAAATTCAATGTTTCAAGCAATCAGTTGGGTTATACATAAGTGTCGTAAGTACACTATCTTTGTACATAATTCTAATGTTATCTACTATAATTAATAAACATGTTAAAAAGCCATCATTATTTTTGTTTTATCAAGTAGCCTATATGTTTAAGAGTAAATTAAAACAAATTTGAGCATTCTATCAGGTCTGAGACTCTAGATATTGCAGTTCTTATAAAACAAAACATCTGTTAAAAAAAAGAAAAAATACATATATTTTTTTCATAGAAAATATTAATATATTTTAATAGTATCATTTTTATCTTCAAATATGTATAATAAATAAACTTGCTGCAAAAGTTCATGATGCTATCTAAAAGAGTTTTTAAGATAAGCAATTTTGAAGTTTTGAATACAAATTAAATTTACCATTTCCGAAGGTTCGGAAAATGCAAAACATAAAAACTTTAAAAATTTATTAAAAAAAACTATAAGAGATACAGCAAAAAAAATTTGCAGGTGTTGTCAGGATGGTATTAAAACCATTTGAGCCAAATTTCATGAAAATCTAAGAGGAGGGTGTAAAATTTATTTTTTATTGGGTGATTTGATATGGAATGACCCTTTTGTATCTTATGGAATCTTTGGTTTTATATTGCCTTCTCTCATTCATAAGCTCCAGGATTTCATCAGTCACCAGTTTTACCTTTTGTTGTTGGTGCTACATCCAATGCAACTTTTCTGGTCTAGGTTATGGTATCTTTTACATTGTTGGTGCTGTATTCAATGCAACTTTTCTGGACTGGGTTATGGTATCTTTTACAATGTTGGTGTTGCATCCAATGCAACTTTTCTTTGCTAGGTTATGGTATCTTTTAGAGAGCTCCAAGTAGATTCAACTTCTGTAGGCTGTCTCTCTTCTGTTGATTTCATCTTTTCCTCTTGAGCAACACCAACATTAGCTCTCACTTCAGAATTTGCTAATTTTCTTATATCTATGGATGTTGATATGTTAAGCACCTTTTATCATTGCTAAGGCATTACATTTTAAAGTCCAATTCTACTGGCTTGTGGTCACTGTAGACATTCAGCACCAGGGTGGTTTTTAATGGTTTTCACATTTTTCTTAGCTCGTTTCACCAGAATAAAATCAGTCTGATTTCTGGTGGCCTTTTCTTCACTGTCAGTGGGTGACATCCATGTGTGTAGCCTGCTGGGATGAAGTCTGAAGACCATAGCTCCCTACACCACTATCTTTTCCACCAGAGCCCATTGTGAGTTAAACCACTCATGACCAGTGTAATCTCTAATTTCTTGTGAGTTTCATTGCTTCATCCAAGGCGTCATAGATAGATTTGCTCTTCTTCATCTTTATGTGCTGTTTGTGCATGAACCCGAATAATGTTCATAGCACATTGTGATGTTTGCAAATTATATTCTGTGTGTTGTTTGCTAGAAATTCCTCAATGTATTGACAAAGTTGTCTGATGTCCCAAAAGCTCTTATTTTGTTAATTATGTAAAGACTCTTACTGTCTAGAGACTGATGATAGCAAAGTAACTTGGAAATCTCATTTATGTCTGTGTGTTGTAGAAACTTAGAACATATTGAGCTCTAAAATAATGAGGTGTCTCAGATAGAAGGACTTCCTCCATGCCAACGAGCATGGATTCTGAAACAAAACCCAACATGCACCCTTCTCGAACATTATCATGGAAGCTACGGATCAAAGCACTCAGGTGGTGCACTCTCTCTAATCATGTGAAAAAATCTTAGCTGTGTACCACACCATCTGTTGTTAACAAAAGTGCAAATATATTAGTTGTTAAACAAAATTTGTTACTGGTTTGAGGTGTTCTTGGTAGGGAGAATGCAGCCTATTATCTTGGGTGGACAATCAACAGATGTAGGAAAAACTATAAGCATACCTCAGGAAAGGGTGTTGGGATCCTTGCTGTTTGCATTGTGTGTAAATGATTGCATAGGCTCATAGAAAAGGCAAGTGACAGGTTTCTGTTAATTAGCAGGATACTGGGAAAATACAGACAGTGTACAAAGGAAACAGCTTACGAATCACTTGTATACACCATCTTAAAAATACTGCTCAAATGTATGGGACCTAGTAAAGATAGGACTAACAGAGGGTTTCTCAACAAATAAAACGAACAGCAGAACAAGTGGCCACTGGTTTGGCTCATTGGATAGCATCATAGAGATGATGCTGAAAAACATGAATAAGCAGAAGCTCGAAGATAGAGATGCCAATCATCCTGTGAAAGCCTCCATACAAAGTTACAGCCGGCCAGAGTGACCGAGCGGTTCTAGGCGCTGCAGTCTGGAACCATGCGACCGCTACGGTCACAGGTTCGAATCCTGCCTCGGGCATGGATGTGTGTGATGTCCTTAGGTTAGTTAGGTTTAAGTAGTTCTAAGTTCTAGAGGACTGATGACCTCAGAAGTTAAGTCCCATAGTGCTCAGAGCCATTTGAACCAACAAAGTTACAATAACAGGCGTGAAGAATCTAAATATAGTCTTCAGCTCACTACATATCACTCCTGTATGCACTCTAAAGACATAATGAGACTAATTACAGTGTGCACAATGGCATTTGACAAATCATTCTTCCCAGACCACCCTATGAAAGTAGAATGGGAAGAAAACCAAACATGTAGTATAGTAGTAAGTACTGTCTGACATGCTCTTCAGTGGTTTACAAAGTATGTGTGTATATGTAGGAAAAGAAGCCTGAATGGTACTCCCCATTATTATGTCATTATCATTCCACTTTTTTTTACATAAAACCATTAAGGAACTTTGTACTTTCTACTTCTTAAAAAAACTAATTACCTTACCCTTAATTCCATAATGCTCCAATTTACCTCTAAATGTATGCTTTCTTTAATAGGCGTTTAAGCTGGGCAGACATCCGTGCAAATCTGGAGACACTGAATGGCTCAAAACCAGGTGTTGTGAAGCTTTTAAATCATCTGCGTTCGTTGGCTTTGGACATGACTGGTATGTATTTTTTTATGATCAGTGGTGGCCTATTTATTAATGAAACCTAAAAATTTGATGTGGCATCTTGTAAATTTCCAGATATTCATTTGGTTTATGTGCAAAAATTTTATTACTTTGCTGGTGGTAATAGGTTATGGAATGAGTAGAACAGTGAGGGGGAGTCTAAAAGCAACATAAATAGTTTTTATACAACTTTCAGGTCCTGTAAGTGGTTGAGAGAGAGTGTGGGGGGAGGGGGGGGGGGGGGCAGATTATATTGACATTCAAATATGGCCGTGTTTGTCTGGAACAGAGCAGTTGTTACTGTCCTACATGGCTTGTGGCAAGGCACCAAAAGAAAGACTAAATCACATTGGCTGCTGGGGGTTAGTAGAGGTAGTAGCATAGAACTGTTCAAATATGGATCGTCATCTGAAGGTGATGTGCACTCCAGCTTCTGCACTGCAAGCCATACGACCATGTAATTGGAAATTGTGTTCTGTTTGTTGTTGCGAGATTTTTTTGTTGCATTGTCGTCACAGTGATGATTGCAGCAATGATGGAGAGTTGTATTGGCAACTGTATGTGTTCTTGTATCAGTACCAGTAACTCAGATCAAATAGCACTCGCAGAATGGGCTGTCTGTGATGCAAAGCTAATCTGATCAAACAGTTAGGCTAGTGTGTGAATTTAGTAGATGGTTGCAAACTGTCATTTCAGTTTTTTATACATCAATTCTTAAGTCTGAGCCATGCAACAACATTTAAATGGCGTATTCTTTGCAATACTAGTAAGTGGAGGGCATTACAGTGTAGCAAGGTTCTGTTTACTCTGGACGGTCTGTGTGGCCATCCTAAGACATCATGATAGGTCTGCTAAAAGAAATTTGTTGGTTTCTTTGCACATGTGACTGTGAAAATGCAGCATGGATGTTATCCTGCAAGGTCTTTTGCAGAAAAGCTCACTGAACTAAGAGTTTCTGCATGTGATATGTTTGTCATTTTATGCACAGCTATTATGTCTGTATGCAGACAAATGCAGTATTTCCATGCTCTTTGTTTGCTTTACCTTTCTAGTCAACATAACAATCCGTCCTCAACCTTAACAGATGTATCTGAACAGCACAGTAAAAAGACGTATTCCTACCAGAACATATTCCTTCCTGTCTCACTTGATCAGACAGCTGCATCACATGAATTCTTGTAGGAAGCATAAAATCTGACTTTGCAATTATCTCTCTCAATCAGTTAAATTGATTCGCATTTCCAGCTCCATAAGATGGCTAACATCCCACCTCCTAAAACAGCAATGATGTCTGCTCTTGTTTTTCAAAGCACCCAGCACCCTTTTATACCATTACAGCTGTGTATGTATTTCCCCTCCAGACGCTCCATATTTTCCAAAGTCCCTAGTGGGCCAGTCTACCTGAATTTTTTTTAACACCAGCTACATCACAATGCATTGCTTTTGTTCACTTATTCATAAACACAATTACATTTCCTCGTATCACTATTGTTTTTGTGATCTTCAGTCCATAGACTGGTCTGATGCATTTCCACACACTAGTCTACACTGTGCAAGGCTCATCATTTCTGCGTAACTGCTGCAACCTACATCCACATAAATTGAACCAAGCCTTGGTCTGCCTATACAATTTTTTACCTCCCCAAACTTTCCTTCATTATTAAATCGTCTATTCATTGATAACTTAGGATGTGTTCTACCAAGTCTCTTTTTTTATTTTTTTTTAAAAAAGCCAAGGTGCACCATAAAATTCCTTTTCTGGCCAGTTTGGTTCAGTCGCCTTCATTAGTTATCCAATCCACCAATCTAAGCTTCTGTATTTTTCTGTAGTGTTACATTTCAAAAGCTTGTGTTCCCTTCTTGTCTGAACTGTCTATTGTGTGTATTTCACTCATTTTAAGACTGCATCCCAGACGAATACTTACAGAAAAGATGTCATAAAAATTAAATTTAGTTTCAGTGTTGATAAATTTCTACAACAATACCTCAACTTCAGCAGCTGCCACCCATTCCATACCAAGAACCTTCCATACAGCCTAGGCACCTTTGATCGTAGCCTCTGTAGTCATGACAGTCTGTATCCAAATATGCCAAGTGTCTCACTGAGGGCTTCACAGGTCTAAATTACCTTCCCAACCTTGTACAGAAACAGATATCCTGAGCAGCCTTGTCTCTCTAGTCACCTGCCATCTCCCACATACCCCGTCTGCCCACAAAGGAGCACACCTCTCATGACTCAGTACCACCCAGGACTGGAGCAGCTGAATCACATTCTCGACCAGGGTTTCAACTACCTCTTGCCACGAGGAATATCCTACCTACTATTATCCCCACCCCTCCCACAGTGGTATGCCTGCACCCACTGAACCTACACAATATCCTTGCCCACCCCTACTACACACTACTCCCAACCTCTTGTCTAGTGGCTCATATCCCTGCCATAGATCTAGATGCAAGATCTGTTTCATACATCCTCCAACCACCACCTACTCCAGTCCTGTCACAGGCATCTCCTATACCATCAAAAGTAGGGCTGTCTATGAAAGCAGCCATGAGATCTACAAAATAAGTTAGAACCACTAAGCTGCTTTCTGCTTGATCATGACAAATAACAAGCTGTCTGTCAGTCAGGCTACGGAGGCTGGAAACAGTGGCCATGTGTATGTGGGCTGTGCTTGTGTGAATGTGTGTGTGCTTTCTTCTTCCGAAGAGAGTCTTTTGGCCAAAAGCTTAAATGTTTAGTAGACTTTTCATTGTCTGTGAGTCAGGGCGTTCTGTAAATGGTGAGTGGCAATCTGTCCTTTTGATTATATTGTTGTTAATAAATGTCTCTTTTCAGAAAAGTTTTTCTTATTATTGTCACTATTATTATTATTATTATTATTATTATTATTATTATTGTAACAACTACTGCTACTACGACCCATCCAGGTGTGACCTACAGACAGCCCTTCCTCGTAGCATTATTTCTGTACATAACTTTCTCCTCCTCTCAAACATCACAGAAGCTCTCCCGCATCCCTTTATAGACTAGCACAGCTGGAGGAAAGGATATTTCAGAGTAATGGGTTAGCTACAGTCTGGGGATTGCATATTAAAACTGTATGTCCAAAAAACAGGACTCAAACCTGGAGCTTTGAGTATTAGTGTTGTGGAATTGTTATTGTTATTAGCCTACAGCTAGTACTGTTATTCCAAAGTACTTGGATCTGTACAACTGTGCTTTCAAATCAACGTCTTGTATTTATTGCTACCATATTATTATTATTATTATTATTATTAACAATTCAATATGGGACTCCTATATACTTCATAAATAACTACTTCTGATTTAACTTACAGCTTTTTCAGTAATTTTTCTTTCAAGCAGAGTGCTAGTGTTTCTGAACTTATGACCACTTTGCTCCAGTTTTCTTTGTTTTCTGTGAAGATGGAAACCCAAAACCCGTTTCAGAACATGTCTCTGTTCAGAATTTCATGTTCCTCACTCTTCATTGCTTTCATATAACTTCTAATTTCTTCAGGCTACTTGCATCAAACAGATTCTTTTCTAGTTGTCTTGTTTATTGTCTCTTGTATATCCTATTTTCATTCATTGAAAACAGATGGTCTTAAAACAGCACTTTGCATTTTCTCATTATTGTATTTAAAGGTTCAGTTTTCTTGTTCAGATCTTCATTACACCTGTTCTTGTATGTACCATTGTGTTGTATTAGCCCCAGTATGTTTCTTAGTATTTTCGTCTCTTTTTTTTTCCATGTCTTTTTTTTTTCCCCCCTACCTTTATCATACCCAGAAATTTGGCTGCATATAAACATTTTGGTTTTATTGCTGTATTATAATGCTTCAAACGATATGGATCTCTTATTGTAAGGACCTTTAGTCCACTGTAAGTCCATTACCAGCATCCTTACCTGTGTTTATTAGCCTCCCTGTCGTGTCCATTCTGCCACCAAGATATTTAAATTTATTGACTCTCTTAATTTTTCTGTAATTTGTGTTCATGAAATTTGGAGCATCCTTTATGTATGTTATATGTTCTGTTTTTCCATAAAATACTCGAAGAGTTGTTTATTATGTAATTAATTTGAAAATTTGCATGTGTTTCTGAAAAAATAGTCACTATTGACAGTACACAGCTGCACAAAATAATTCAAAATTAGTTCATTGGATGCATATTCTTTGATATCAGCTTTTAGGTATAGATCTACTACCCACTAGTAACATATGAAAATTTGTTGCCACACTGGGGCTGAAACCCAGATTTCTCACTTATCGCAAACTGTCGCCTTGACCAGTTCGGTTATCCATGCACGCTTCCCGGACTGTCCCAAACTTCCACATGTCACACTGTCTACATCCTTATACCATAGTCCACTGAATTCGTTACCTAAATTTCGCAACAATACTTAGATTCCCGCAACAAGGAGGATAAGAGAATGAGGGATCGAGGAGCATGTACGGGTAGCCGAACTAGTCAAAGTGACCTCCGGCAATAAGCAGGAAATCCAGGTTCGAGTCCCAGTCCTGCACAAATTTTTGTATGTCACTGTTGGGCAGTAAATCTATATCTAGTACAACTGATGTCAAGATTTGTGTCCAGAGAATTAATTTCAAATCATTGGAAAATGTTAATTTTTCTTGTTGCTGTTGCTACGTTTTTAGACGGTATAGCAGTATCACTGACGAAAGCTAAACACTGGATTCTAATGTTCTTGCTTGTATAGCTCAGTTGCTTCTGATCATTTATTCAACAATTTTTTAGTTCTGCTCGCCATGTATTGACCACCTTTTCAAGGACAATTTAGTAAGATAGTTTATCGCCTGTCACCTTGTCTAACACTTGTTCTCTACTCAAAAGTTTCAGATGCCATTCCAGAATATTTAACTTAAGATTTTCAAACAATGGAAAATCCAGGATGGAATGTAACAATACCAGAGAAGGAAAGGAAAGTTGCTACTCAACATATAGTGAAGATGCTGAGTCGCGATAGGCACAACAAAAAGATTCACACAATTATAGCTTTTGGCCATTAAAGCCTTTGTCAGCAGTATACACACATACACACATGCACTCATGCAAATGCAACTTGCACACACGTCTGCAGTCTCGGAGAACTGAAACCACACTGCGAGCAGCAGCACCAGTGCATGATGAGAGTGGCGACTGGGTGGTGGTAAGGAGGAGGCTGGGGTGGGGAGGGATAGTATGGTGGGAGTGGCGGACAGTGAAGTGTTGCAGTTCAGACGGAGGGTGGGAGAGAAGATGTGGAGGGGGGAGGGGGTAAGTAGCGGAAAGGAAAGAAATAAAAAGAAATTAAAAGACTGGGTGTGGCGGTGAAATGACGGCTGTGTAGTGCTGGAATGGGAACAGGGAGGGGGCTGGATTGATGAGGACAGTGCCTTCTTTAGTCACAGTCTTCACCCACTCACTACATTGCTTCTACATGTGATAATAGCAGCTATTAAGTGAGATGACACGATAAGCATAATGTAAACTATATTATGAATTGACAATTAGTGAAATTTGGTAAATGAGTTTTACTTATTATGATATTCCATAAACTCAGGCAAAGAATAGAAGCAGTGGTCAAGCAAGAACTGTTTTAACTTTATTTTAAATGCATTTAATGTTAGTATGCATTTTAGGTAAAAAGGCATATGGTTATACAACATATCTCCAGAATAATACACTCCTCTTTTGCATAAGTTTGTATTTATTTTGTTCATGTGTAGGTTCATCTTCTGTCTAGTTTCATATGTGTGTATATCATAGTTGGGTTTGCAGAGATTTTCCTTTTTTAAGATTCTCCCTTCTGTGAAAATTAGTATTTCGTATATATACAAGCAAGGCAGTGGCAATATTTTCAGAGTTCTAAAAAGAGGTCTACAGGAATCCTTCCAGTAAGCTTTTTTTATCACCCAGATAATCTTTTTCTGTATTTTAAATGTTTTTGTAGTATTTGTGGAATTCCTCCAAAAAATTATTCTGTACATAAGTAGCGACTGTATATTGCAATGATACATTGTCAGCACTGATGAGCAGCGTGTATTTTGAGTGAGGATCCTAACAGCATATGCTGCTAGTGAATTCAGTTATTTAAATTGTTTAGGTATACCTCCCAGTTCAGATCTGCGTGAACATGTACACCTAGAAATTTTGTATGACTGACCTTCAACACATTTTTTCCTTCAATAGTGAAAACAGGGTTTGCAGGATGGAGGTTTTGTGTGGTATGAAAGTTAACTGCCACAGTTTTTTCAGAATTTATGATGAGCCTATTGGTCTTGAACCACTGTGTTAAGGAATGCGTAACTGATACTGCAGCCTCCTGGAGATTTTCCTCATTCTGTGATTTAATTAGAATATTAGTATTATCTGCAAACAGTACAGTGGTTCCATCATGTATTTTACTAGCCAAGTCATTTACATACAGCAGAAATAGCCAAGTCATTTACATACAGCAGAAATAGGACAGGTCCTAGAACTGACCCTTGTGGGACTCCATACTTGATTTTCTGCTCATCACTGTAAAAACTAGAATTTTTTTGTGTTTCACTATCTTTGTGTTTTATTTCTGTAATCTGCTGACGATTACTGAGGTAAGACTGGATCCACTTTTCAGACTGGCCTCTAATTCCATAATTAATTTACAAAAGAGAATGCCATGATCAATTACATCAAAGGCTTTACTTAGATCCAGAAATATCCCAGATACATGGTATTTATCATCTGCTTTTAATACTTCATTTAAGAAGGCAAAAATTGCTGACTGAGGTGACTTTCCAGCTCTGAACCCATGTTGTTAGTCACTATCAGTTTCTCTTTATTTAAGATAACTGTTAATCTTCTAAGGAACATTTTTTCCATAATTTTGCTGAAGACTGACAAAACTGAAGCTGGTCTATAATTAGCAATATCACGTTTTGCACCCTTCTTATGCAAAGGTGTTACTTTTGCGGTTTTCAGATTATTTGGAAATACACCACTCTCAAAAGATGAATTTACTATGTCTGTTAGTGGTTCCACAATAAATGTTGTACAAGCTTTGATAATAGCATCTGGTATCTCATCAACACCCACTGAATATTTATTGGGTAATTCTTTTAGGATTCTTGACAGTTCCTCAGGTTTGAATGAATTTTTTGATCTGAGGGACTGGTCGACTGTTCGTCATGATGTGTATTTATTAACTGCTGTGCTATATTTGAGAAATAATTGTTGAAAGCACTAGGGACATGTTTGGGGTCAGTTACTTTATTTTTATTCATAATCAGCTCTATATTACTGTGATTAACTGGCCTGGTACCTGTTTCTTTTCTTATAATTTGCCAGGTTGCTTTAGTTTTATTCTTGGAATCTCACGATTAGAGTTCAACATAGCTGTTTCCTTGGGAAAAGTCATTTCAAAAAAATGTTTGAATGTAGCCATAAACTTATCATATTTCTCTTTGGTCACATTACAGTCTTATACATCTTTCCAATTTTCACCCTGTAGGAGAGAACAAAAATATTCCACATTTTTTTTATACTGAAATTCCTTACAGTGTGTTGTATTCGATTGGGAACTTGGTGTCCTGAAACATTCTTTGCAAGAATTTGAGCATAGTGATCGCTAAAACCCATGTTTACAACTTGTGTGTTATAGGCATATTTGCTCATATTTATCAAGATCTGATCAATAGTAGATGAAGAGGTAGGTGTTTCTCAAGTTAGTTCAGTTACCGTTGGACTGATGTTGAACGATTGTAGTGAATTTATAATGTCATCTCTGAATTAATTGGATTTTGAGAAATCAGTATTAAAGTCACCACATATAATTATATTTTTCTTGGGAGAGTGAATTTCTTCCAACAGTTTCTCCATGTGATTGTAAAACACTTTTTTGTCTCCATCTGGTGACCTGTATACACAAATAATAACTGTATTTTGCCTTGGTAGTTCAGCAATAGAGAGTTCTGTATCTTTTTCACAGGGCAGTTTATGGTATTTAGTTACACTGTTGAATTCAATATTTTCTTCAACATATATACAAGTACCCCCATGACTCGATATTTTCCTACAAAACATGCTTGCAAGTTTGAACTGAGGAAGGTATGTTTGCTCTAACATATCTTGTTTGAGCCAGTGTTCTGTAAAGCATAGTACAGAAATATCATTTAGATCATTTAATAGTATTTCTATTTCATTTAGTTTATTCGGGAGCGACTGAACATTTTTATGGAGTAATTTAAAATTAGTGACAGGGAGGGAATCATTTCTTGCTTGACCACTTACCTCACTATTTGAGCTAGTGTACTTAGTGGTAAAAAGTCCTCATGTTTTCCGGGGTTGGTGTTTGCCGTGTGGCTTGCTGGTTCACTGTTTGTGGGTTCCTGCCTTTCTTCTGTCGAAATTTTCCCAATTTTCACTTTTTTCTCCGTCCTTTTCCACCCATCTGTCCATTAACGACTGCTTTGTTGCTGCATTTGATGGCTTGAAATTCAACCTAGTAAGTGTGTTGTTATGACTTTCATTGGGCTTATTTTTTGTTATAAAATGGTCCATAACTGTCTGTTTTTTTGTGGGTGGCACTTTCACTTCGAGACTGGTACTTTCTATCTGATTGTCGATTTGCGTATGCTTTTTCCTGTACCGGTACTTGGTTTTTCAGTTTTCGCCATGTGTATGAAAGAAGCAAGCCTATTACAAATGTGAATCTTCCCTTGTTTGTTTAGATGTATACCATGAGTTGCATATTCATTGCTTTTCAAGTGTTCTGTTTGTAAATTCACAGATAATCTCTTCCTACACACGCCAGTGGCAGTGTTGATTTTTTCTAACATAATGCGGTTTGCAGCTTTGATTTTTCCATTTAGACCTTGTACATCATGTCTAAGCGGTATTGGATGAATTATTACATTTGTTTTTTGCGTGAGTTTAAGTATGTATTCCAAAGAGTCTTTCATGTTCCTCTGCAATTCTTCCGGAGATTTATCAGCGTCATTTGTGCCACCAATAATGGTTAACGTATCGTTGACGGAGAAGTTATCAGTTAATTTGTCAGTGTTTTTCACAGCTTCCTTAATTGGCACCCCAGATTTTATAATACTTTGCACACTGATTTTTTGCCTAATTCGTCTTTTAGTATACTCCCACAGTATACTCTGCCATGACTGTCACTTAAAACAAGAACTTTATTTCCTTCTGTAGCAGTTGTTTGAGGCCTAAAAGATGGCGAGTTTTTACACGAAACACAGTTACAGTTTTTCACTGCATTTTGCTCATTATGAGGTATTTGTGCTTCTGAATCCTTGGTTTTAATCTTCATAGCACTGTTTTCTTCTTGCAACACTTTTTTAACTTCGTTCTTGATCACTTGAGACCACTCGTCAGAAAAGGGCATTGTTTCTGGCGGAATTTTTGGCACAGTTTTCTTTATCAGTGGTTCACATTTTGGTGTTTGAAGTTTTGTAATTTCCATTTTTTTTTAGTGTACTGATGATAAACTGTAGACTGGATACTCATTCAAGTAGTTTCAGTATTTCATCCTTACAATCTGCACATGATTTCTTTTTACCGGCAATGTTTACATTTTTCCGAGGAGATGCAAGACATACTTTTGCACTGGCCGCCATATTTTAGATTAGATTAGATTCAGTTCTCATTACAAAAAAAAATATTGAGATGATTCTCATGGGTGTGGAAGATGTCAGAAAGTATACCATAAAAACATAAAACATTTGAATATAATGCTTACTACCCTGATCATTTGTCAGGAGATTGTTGAAATAGGTGAATACAATGCAGTAAACTGGAAAGGCTAATATTTATAGAATTAACATTGTCAGAATGAAACATTGTTATGCACTATTCATAAATTTATCATACATAAAGTATTAATCTTGACTGTTGTGACCAAGCTCTGTCAAAACTGAAATCTAACAGATATTTGTTACTTAAGCTGGCCTAACAGTCTGTATTAAGGTATTCATCTATGGAGTAGGAGGAGCTGCCTATCAAAAAGTCTTTCAAACACTGTTTAAACTGTGCTTTATCTGAAATCAATTCAATTCAATTCAATTTTTATTATCACATAACATGCCTTATACAATCAAAGATTGTGACATAGGTGACTTGTCAGTTTTACACTATATATAACAATACTAAAAATAGACAATAAACTAATAATATACATGGTGTAACATCTTCAAAGAGGTATTTTAATTACAATTATAATGCATTGTTACCATTCATGAAATCTTCTACACTATAGTAACATTTATCTTTCAGGTATTTTTCCAGGTCTCTTTTGGTACCTTTTACATTTGGGTCATCCATATCTTTCCATATTTTATTTACAAATTTCATGCCCATATAGTATGGGGTTTTTTTCATATGATTTTAAATGGTGGGTGGGTAACATGTAGCTCGTTCTATGTCTAGTGTCATATTGATGCAAAAAGAAGTTGCCCTCAAAAAGTTGTGGGTTTCTTTTCGTGAAAGTGAGAGTTTCATAGATGTATATGCTTGGAATGCTCATTAGATCCAGTTTTACAAATAAAGGTTTGCAGTGTTGCTTTGGTTTTGCTCCCACCATTGCTCGGATGATTCTTTTTTGTAGTCTAAAAGCTCTAAGTAAATTTGTTTTTTCAGACCCCCAGAAAATTATACTATACCTAATGACTGAAACAAAATATGCATTATATACAGTTTTTCTTACAGCTAAATCAGTAATACTATACAAGATATTCATAATATATACAAGGCTATTCAATCGACTCAGTATGTTGTCCACATGGCGACTCCATAACAGGTTTTTATTGACTAACATGCCAAGGAATTTGACACAGTCTGCTGTCTCTAATTTTTTGTCCATATACCTTATTTCACTTATAGACTGTGCAGATTGTTTTGTGGTAAAATGAACAATTTCTGTTTTTGTAAAATTTAATGTCAAGTTATTGTTTTTGACCCATGCCTCCACTTCCCCAAGTGTTTGTTCAATATGACGAATTAGGTCTACCTTATTTTTACAACAGACTACAGCTGTTGAGTCATCTGCATAGAGGATAGTATCAGACTGGACCTGACATGGCATATCATTAATATAATATAGAAAAAGCAGTGGCCCTAATATTGAGCCTTGTGGAACACCTAATTGAGTGTTTTTCCAGCCAGAGAGAAATTTCTTGCCATTGATGTTAATAAGTACTCTTTGTTTTCTGTTTGCCAAGTATGATGACATCCAGCTAAGAGATTTGCCTTGAAAACCATAGTGTGCCAATTTTTGGAGAAGCAGGTCATGATTTACTGTGTCGAAGGCTTTGGACAGGTCACAAAAGATGCCTGACACACACATTCTATCATCAAGACATCTGCTGACTTTTGTGACTAGTTCATTTATTGCATGGACTGTGCTGCGGCCTTTTCTGAAACCATATTGATTGCCTAAGATAATGCTGTTAGATGAATTGTGATTTTCAATCTGATCACATGCAGCTCTTTCAAATATTTTTGAGAAAATTGGTAACAGTGAGATTGGCCTACAGTTGCCCAATTCATCTTGTTTGCCTTTTTTATGTATGGGCCGAACTTCTGCATATTTTAATCGATCTGGGAAACATCCCTCATCAAATGATTGGTTTTGACAGAAAAAGTTTATATTTATACAGTGAATTCAAAGACACCACTTGTGGTATGGATGAGTAGTATATCAGCCGTAAAGTAATAAATGTAGAAAATAGATATAAGATGTAACAGTTGTAGTATGCAAAATATTTTGTAAATGTAATTATTGTCCATATTATTATGTATGATGCCATATTATTATGTATGATGATGATTGCAAGAACTATCATTGTGCTGGTACCATGTGAAGAAAAAAAATAAAAAAAATCATAAAAACAAATTGAAGAAATTAGTAAATAAATTAATTAAATAGGTGACTAGTGATGTGTTGTTCTGTAGTCATCTAATTGGTGCATTTCATGATGTCCGATTTCATTAGACTCAGTAGCAAAACTCCTGATTTACAATGCTAATTGCGTGTATATTAAGGATGCTGTATCTTCATGTGGGCATTTATTTTATCAGTGTCACAAGTAGTACTTTTCCCAGAAAACTTTGATGCATGCTAATTGTAGCGTTTACAGTACCTATTCTTTGTTATGAAGTGTGTTATTTATTCATAAATACAGTTGGGAAGCAAAAGGAATTGAGTCCATGTTTTGGTGAGTAGCATGATCATCTTCTGACATTAAAGGTTCCAGATTTTTGCAGATGTAAATATGAGACTATGTCCTACTTGCAGTGATGAGGATGTAAAACTATTATAACCATTTTAGAATACAACAGATCACATTTCAAGTATTTCTTTTTTTTTCTTTCCTGAATGGGTTGCTTAGGATTGTGTGGAATCAACCCTTCTTTCATGGGCCCTGAATGAGTGTGCTTCAGTTTCTCTGTTGTTCAGTCTTTCTCTCTCCTTCATTGAAACCCCGTGTTATGTCACATTAAGTCCGCAGCTTGTGGTCTAGTGGCTAGCATTGCCGCCTCTGGATCACAGGGTCCTGGGTTCGATTTCTGGGTGGTTTGGAGATATTCTCTGCCCGGGGATTGGGTGATTATGTTGTCCCCATCATTTCATTATCATCATCATCATCTTCTTCTTCTTCTTCTTCTTCTTCTTCTTTAGTGATAGTGCTGTGTAAAAAATTGGACTGTGTAAAAATTGGGACTTTGTACAGGCACTGATGACTGTGCAGTTGAGCGCACCACAAACCAATCATCATCATCATCAACAACAACATCATGTCACTTCAGTGATTGCATCATGGTTCTGTCAACTTGCCAGTCCTAATTCCTTAAGGTCTTATACTCTCATGGTACCAGTCAGGTCTAGTAATAGTATTTTTCCAAGAAGGTGTGAATCTGATTGGCTAACCTTTTAGGATCGACTCTTTCTAGATGTCCCAGTAGTTGGATTTTTCGCTTATCCATTGTAACTGTGATTTTTAGGGATTTTTCTGTGGATTTCTGCATTAGGTATTGTGTGATGCCCTAAAATATTTCTTATAATTTTATGTTCTTTTACTTCTAATTGGTGCCTTAATGTTTTGTGTTGAAGAGCAAGTGTCTCTGATACATAGAGTGCTTCTGGTTTGAACACTGCTGTATAGTGCCAGATTTTACAGTTCTAGGTAAGGCACTTTTTGTTAACTGAATTTTAGTTTTTGTTTTCTAAAGCCTGGAGTCAATGGCCTTCTTTTCATTGCAGTTTTCAGTGATTCATTAACCTAAGTATTTAAGTTCTTTAACTCTTTTTTGCCAGTTTTAAGCTCACCCGGTACTGTTTTGGGATCAGTAATGAATTTCTTCTTTTTTCACATGGAGTTTGCAGTCCAATTTCCCCTTCTCGTACTTACAGTATAGGGAGACTTCAAGTCTCATGATGTGTGTGAGAGAATGTTGCATGATCTTGCTGATATTTGTGTAACAATGAATTGGGTGTGACCCTAGTCTGTTTCACAGGCCTTTTCCATGACATATGCTGACTTTAAAAACTAATCAAGATTTCTTTTTCTTCCCTTTTTTTTATTCAAATTTTGTTTCCAAAGAAACCTGTACATTTTTAATGTAATACAGGAAACAAATCTCCGTGGAACAAAAAGGAAACCGATAAGCTTGGTGTTGTGAAAGAAATAAGATCTTTTCAAAACACAGATGAATGATCCACTTGTTGTTGAAATTTATGAACTCTATTTGACATTTCTGATCAAAAACAAAACGTTTCAACAATACATATTTGTAAAATAAGTATTCACTAGTATTTAATGCAGGAAGACCTAAGGTTGGTACATCTTTTGCTAAGCATTTAATGACGAAGTTTTGAACAAGTTCTGGAGCTTATGAAAGAATAATGGAAATCTTCATTGATTCATGACATAGTTCAGAATTGGGTTAAACCGTACAACTTTACTCCATAATGAGAACTTTCATGATGCTGTTAATTGGCTGCCACATAGTTCACAACATGTCCAGCTTGGTTTTTTGTCCCATTGTCATTACATTTAACTCCTATAACCCAGCCAAGTTACCCACATGATGTGCTTCACTGTCTGCTAGGACACCAACATGATACCACTTTCTGTAAATTTGTTTGTTTACTGTGTTTTTATACAGGTGGTGACCAAAGCAAAGAAATTGTAGATGAAGCTGCTGCTTTCTTACTTCACCTCTTCTTAAATGAAAGGATAGTAACTCAGAAACATCTAGCTGTATTGCGACAATCATTTGGATTTGTCACACCGGGACTGGCCGATAAGGCATTCGAGGTATGTCGCAGAGAGAAATTGCACTTGAAAGAGTGTGTGTTCATTAATTACATGTTTGAATTATGTATTAGGTTAAAAGAAACAGTGATGAAAAAGTGATTAAATTTCCCAAGAGATGAATAAGCTGGCCACTACTTTTCTTCATATTGCACAACTTCCATTAGAACCAGTAAGCAAGCATAAATATAGATGCAGGCAGTATTCTTAGCTTTTGGGACGGAAGGTCCTTTCTTTAGGGCAGCAAAGAGGAAATGGAGAACAACCAGTACTCCAGCAGCAGCTGAGCTGTACTGCTGCTTGGCATTAGCGGGTAGATAGAGTGGTACAGGCCGGCATGTGAGGTGAAAAGGAAGATGTGATGAACACATGCTTACCAATTGACTGGTGCCTGTTGTTATTGATTGATAGAGGGCACGTGACATCTAACGTAGCCTTCTACAGTTATCAAGTTAAAGACATTTTCGCAGTATGTCTTCAGTGGCTCGTAAGAATGAAAAGTCATATGAAGAGACAAAATTTATATTTCACTTTGTTTCTTAAACATTCTTTTCTGATTATTTAAAGAAATTTATTCTTGTTTTCACAGTGTTACATGATACATAATGTTCCAGTACATTCAGTTGTAACTTATTCCCACTCATAACAGAATATGCTGGATTGTTACATTCTCTCTCCTTTATTGTTAATAATTTATTTATTTTGTTTGATTTCAAAAGCACTATGATGTCAAGACAAAGTGTGGCCTGATACAAGGAGAAACATTTATGGGTCAGAATGTGTTTGGCCAAACTGAACAAAGAAGAGATCGTGGGTTTGTTGCAAGGATGAAGTTTGAAAAGAGAGTGTTCCGCGGCAACAAGGCCATTGGCTTGAGAAATCCTGATGTGCAGGGACATAGCATTTACAGTGACAATCAGGGAGTCTAATGGTAATGTGACTGAAACTGGTGAGGTGGTGGAGGAACTGATTAATGTCTTGGGTATTAAGTGCGGGGGAGAGGCAGGAAGTGCAAGTGAGGTGAAGCACTAAATTGAAGTTACATGAATAGTGTTAAAAACTAAGTATGTTCAGTCATATCAAATTCAAGCTTTCGTACTATTTTGTAACCTGTAAATGGCCAGCAGCAAATAAATCCTGTATATGCAGACTGTAAACTTACATGTTCCAAACCATTTCAAGAAAAGTTGTGCAAGTAATCTGTGAAACTAGCTAACTAACTAACCAGCTAGCTAGCAGGCAGTTGGTTCGAGGTACTGTTAAACCGTAGCTGAAGTAACACTGTTCACGTTACGTCGCACTTCACTTAGCGTAGACCGGGACTGTGTCCTAGGCATGCCCGATGTTGACTGACTGGGCACGGCCCGTGCTGCTGGAGTTGTTGTTGTTCTTGTTGTTACGCCGGCAGAGGTCGCGTCCGAATTCTCGTGTGCCCTCTGGTGGACGGGACTCTACTTGCGGCAACTACCGCCCGTGACGCGCCGTGCCAATGTGCGCCTCCCGCGATCTTTCTGGTGGCTACTACACTCCTCCTCCTTCGGGGGGTGAAGCCACTGTGATCCACTGCGTCGGAAGGTGGAGCGTCGGGCAGGAGCGATGACCTCCACATCCATTGGATGGCCGGAGTCGAGGGGATCTGCCAACCCTCGAGCTGGAACCTTCGAATACGGCTGGAAGTGACCCACACGAAGAGGCCCCCGTCGTCCCACAACCGGAGCTCGGGACAGAACGGGTGACAAGCTGTCGAACTCCGGATCCCGTTCCACCTCGGGAGGGGCAAGACCCAGTGGTGGGGACGAAGGGGAAGGGACAACCACAGGTGAACTAGCCCCCTGAGAAACCGAACCTGCTAGGGGGGCCGGCTCTCGCTGGGGCATCTCGAATGATGGCGATGCCGGTGCTGGAGCTACTGGAGGCTACCAAGGCTGAGAACCATCGCAGTGCGGCAGAGTCACAGCGGGGAGAGGAGGTAATGTCCCCTGTGAAACCAATACAGGTGCCAGCAATGGGGAAGCCGGTGTCCGAGAGGTCGGAGGGTGGGTGCCCGAACGTGGACGTAGCTGATTTTGGTGACGACGTACCACCCGATCCCCCGCCTGCAAGGTATAGAGCCGGCGGCCATTTCGGCGCAGGACCACCGCCGGTATCCAACGTGGATTGCGACCAAACCCACGGGCCCAGACCGACATACCCAGTGGAAAGCCAGGTACTTCGTTTTGTGAAGACTGGCGAGGACCAGGCCGGAGGAGGTGCAGCAGAGTCCTAGGTTGACGCCCATGGAGGAGCTCTGCGGGGCTGCAGTCGCCCATTGGTGTGGTCCGGTATGCCATCAAGAAAAACGTCAAGGCTTCCTCTGCAGGAAATTCGTGCACATACTTTTTCATCTGTGTCTTAAATGTGCGCACCATGCGCTCGGCTTCCCCATTCAATTGTGGATGGAAGGGGGGAGAGCAAACGTGCCGAATACCGAAGCGCCTACAAAAATCCTGGAAGGTCTGCGAAATAAACTGCGGTCCATTGTCTGAGACCAGGGTGATTGGCAGACCCTCCACAGAAAAGATTTTTGCTAGTGCCTGGATTGCAACTTCTGAAGTGGTTGAGGAGCAGCGAACCACATATGGGAATCGGGAATAAGCATCAGTGACAATGAGCCAAAAGCCATTGAGAAACGGGCCCGCAAAATCGATGTGAACACGTTCCCATGCTTGTGTTGCCGGCGGCCATGAAGAGAACGCTGCCCTGGGAGATGCTTGTTGGCTCGCACACTGGGAACAGGCGGCCACCAAGTGCTCAATTTCTCTATCAATACCGGGCCAGTACACATGTCTGCGAGCCAAGGTTTTAGTACGGGAAACACCCCAGTGCCCCGCATGTAATAACGTGAGGACCTCCCTTCGTAAACCTGCAGGAACAACCACGCGAGGAGCTGTATCATCGGTAGCCAGAAGGAGAACTCCTTCCAAGACCTAGAGGCGGTCTCGTAGAAGAAAATAATTACGAAGAGGGTCCAAGGCCCGGCCCGGAGGGCGGGAGGACCACCCCTGCTGAATGAGGCGAACTACTTGCCGGAGAACCGGGTCAGCCGCCGTTTCCCTGGCGACTCGAGAACTAGTGATCGGAAAGCCATCAACTGCTTGGCGGGATGCCACATCCAAATGAAAACACATAATCTCCTCTCGATCGAACGTAGGATCCGGGCCCACCGGAAGATGGGAAAGAGCGTTGGCGTTGGCATGCTGTCCTGTAGGGCGAAAATGAATGTCATAATGGTACTTAGAGAGGAACAAGGCCCAGCGCTGTAGTCTGTGGGCCGCCCTATCCGGAATCTGAGAGGCGGGGCCAAATAACGATATTAACGGCTTATGGTCAGTGATTAACTGAAACTTCGTGCCGTACAAGAAAGGGTGAAACTTGGTAACAGTGTAGACAATGGCCAAAGCCTCTTTTTCCACCTGGGAGTAATGGGCCTGCGCGGGACTAAGCGTTCTAGACGCAAATGCCAGTGGTTGCTCGGAACCGTCTGCGTTGCGATGGGCCAGGACCGCCCCCACCCCATACTGCGAAGCATCTGTAGCCAGGACCAACGGCTTACGGGGATCAAAAGTAGCCAAACAAGGGGCTGAAGTGAGGAGGCCCTTCAACGAGGTGAACGCTCGCTCGCATGCAGGCGACCAATCAAAAGGAACACCCTTGTGCAGAAGGCAGTACAGGGGGTGGGCTATAGTGGAAGCCCTGGGAATGAACCGGTGGTAATAGGCTATCTTGCCTAAAAAAGCTTGTAACTCTTTCAGCGAAGTGGGCCGAGGAAGGTTGACGATACCTTGGACCAAACATCCTAGTGGCTGTATGCCATGCCGAGATATGGTGTAGCCCACATACTCAATGGACGGTTGGAAGAAGGTTGACTTATGCAGGTTGCAACGCAAGCCCACAGACCTGAATTTGAGAAAGAGGGTGCGAAGGTTGTGCAAGTGGTCCTTCGTGCTGCGGCCTGTGACAATTATGTCATCCAGGTAATTAATACAATGAGGGATTGTCGACGTGACATGCTCAAGATAAAGCTGGAATATCGCCGGGGCACTGGATATTCCAAAAGCCAACCGCTGGTATTGGTAAAGGCCAAACGGGGTGTTGACGACCGCCAGCCGTTTGGAGTCCTCATCAAGAGGTATCTGATGATAAGCCTCCGACAGATCGATTTTCGAAAAATATTGGCCACCCGCCACGGCGGAGAACAATTCATCAGCACGAGGCAAAGGATAGGTGTCCACCACCAATTGGGAATTAATGGTGGCCTTGAAATCGCCACAAAGACGTAAGTTTCCTGAGGGCTTCTTGACAATAACGAGGGGCGAAGCCCACTCACTGGAAGAAACGGGAAGAACGACCCCTAGGGCTGTCAGCCAGTCTAGCTCTTCCTTTACCTGAGGGCGGAGAGCCAAGGGGATCTGTCTCGCGCGTAGAAAACGCGGGCGAGCCGACGCCTTCAACGTTAAGTGAGCTTCAAAATCGGAAACACGCCCCAGGCCCTCCTCAAAAATATCTGGAAAGTCTGAGATCAAAGATTCCAATGAGTGATAGGGAACGTCTTCGGAGACCAACTGTATGGTGTCAGCAATAGAAAAACCGAAAGCTTGAAAGGCATCCAGGCCAAAAAGGTTAGCGGAGCTCGCATCACTGACAACAATAAAAGTAATAGGCCGAGTGACTGATTTGTAAGTCACGTCGGTAGTGAATTGACCCAGTAGGGGAATGAACTGTTCACCATAACTGCGTAGACGCCGGTAAACTGGCGCCAACGGGGGCGATCCAAGGTCGGAATAAGTTTGTGCATTCAACAACGAAACTGCCGCCCCCGTATCTACTTGCAGTTGTAACCGGCGCGACCGAACCGACACCTCGATAAAGAGTTTCTGGGCCGATGCGTCGGGAGCCTGGCCCGATGAAACTTCCTGAATGTCAACGTCCATGTCCTCTGTACTTGCTTCCTTCGATGCCTTTGAGGCTGAGCGGCAAACTTTAGCAATGTGACCTTTTTTATTACATTTGCGACAAACGGCCCAACGCTGGGGGCACTCTGACCGATCGTGATGTATATAGCACGACGCACAGGACGGCAACAGGGGCCGGCGGCCGGAATTCTGTTTACGCGCCGTGCGGGAGTGGCCGTAACGGTCGGATTGTACCGCTCGCATGTCGTCCACCCCGGACACAGTGGACGCGGCCGCGCCACCCTGAACCTCCGCGACGTCGCACCACGCTTCCAGCTGTTGACCTGCCGCGTGAGAGACTTCATACGATTGAGCAATGGACAGAACTTCCTCGAGGGAAGGGTCTTCTAACTGCAGGGCCCGCTGCCGGACCCTCCTATCAGGGGCCGAACGAACAATGACGTCGCGTACCATAACGTGGGCATACGACTCTCGCGATTGCTCCGTGACAAAATGACACTTGCGACTAAGACCGTGCAGGGTAGCGGCCCACGCCCGGTAAGACTGATGGGGCTGTTTCTTGCATCGATAGAACTCGACCCTAGCCGCCACAACATGCGTGCGGCGGCGATAATATGAAGACAGCAATGAACACAATGCGTCAAAAGACAAGGACGAGGGTTCCTGCAACGGCGCTAGCTGCCGCAAAACTTGATACAGCGAGGGAGATATCCAAGACAAGAAGAGAGCACGACATACCTCCGCATCGGCAACATGAAACGCCTGGAAATGCTGCCGAAGGCGATGTTCATATGCGTCCCAATCCTCCGCCGTCTCGTCATACGGGGGAAAGGGAGGAGGGAACTGCGCCGGAGCAGACGGCGTGGAGAGCAACGCCAGAAGCACTTGTTTCATGGTGGCCATGAGCTCCGTCTGCTGCGCCACCAAAACCCGTACCAAATCCTCCATGCCGTGGAGAAGCTGCGAAATCGGAACAACGACGCAACACGCAAAAGAACGACCCTACTCGTCGCCAATTGTGAAGTAACACTGTTCACGTTACGTCGCATTTCACTTAGCGTAGACCGGGACTGTGTCCTAGGCATGCCTGATGTTGACTGACTGGGCACGGCCCGTGCTGCTGGAGTTGTTGTTGTTGTTCTTGTTGTTACGCCGGCAGAGGTCGCGTCCGAATTCTCGCGTGCCCTCTGGTGGACGGGACTCTACTTGCGGCAACTACCGCCCGTGACGCGCCGTGCCAATGTGCGCCTCCCGCGATCTTTCTGGTGGCTACTACAGTAGCAGAGGAATTATTGTGTGTCAGAGTTGCAACCAGCCTTAGTATGATGACCGGTAAGGAGACAGATGGAGTTTGTTTGTGGGATCTTGGGAGCTGGTAACAAGTGAGTTTATGGGGGCTGGTGGTTGGAAAAGGGAGGTAGACTCGGGTGAGGCACCTTATATTTTGAGTAGTTGTTGTAGATGCTGCTCAACTTCTGCAGGGGAAATGATAGGTAAGGTTTGTAATTGAAGGTATCTGAAAGTAGTCTTGACACTCTCGGCTACGAAGTGCAGTGATTTGTGACTGTTGTGGTAAAGCCCTTGCAAATGGGAAGAATGACATGCTCATGATTAATTTTTAGATCATGAGTGGTTGAAACTCATGTCGTGTTTCTCATGAGCTGGTAGGTCTTTGATGCAGCTGCCTAGTAAAGAAAATGTGTGAATACAAAATAGCAGAACAGATATACAGTTCCACTGACACTGAATACTTCTTTGTGGGCAGAATTCAGTAGGTCATTCTTAATGGAAAGGCAGTGCCACAAGCAAAGGTAGTGTCTGATGTATTTAGAATTGCTGGTGCTCATGGTGCATATAAATTAACAGCTGGGTAACGTTCACATTCACATCAATGTACAGGGAGTGACAATATTAGAAACTTGTTACGAAATGCAGAGAGACTTAAAGATGATTGGTGTCTGGTTCAAGAACTGGCAGCTAACTTTGAACACACATAAATGTAATGTAATGTTCATAAATAGGTGAAAGGACCTGATACTGTTTGACTGCACAAACAGTAATCGATTACTCAGATCAGTCATGGCCTTAAAGTGTCTTGTGGTTTTTCTCCAGAGTAAATGAAAGTGGGATGACAACATACACCTAGTCGCACTGAAGACAGATGTCAGACTCAGAATTATTGGAAGAATACTAAAAAAAAAGTGTAATCTTCACTCGAAAGGGATCACTTATAAAATCCTCATTTGATCAATTATTGAGGTGTGTTTTTTGTTTTTTGTTTTTTTTTTTTTTTTTCTGCAGTCCTTACTGAGCTGCACAGTTCCTCCTGGGTTGCTTTAGTTGGTGTAAGAATGTCACAGAAATGTTCAACAGAATGCAGTAGAAGATGTCACAAGAAGTACATTACACACATCCCAAGAGCCCATTGTCCATAGCAGGCCAAGAAACATACCACTTCCTTCAACATACATCTCGCATAATGACCACGATGCTGAAATTAGGGAAAGTGTTGTTCATACAGATGGGTGCTAACAGTCTTTCTCCCCATGTACCATGCCTAAATGTAATAGGAGGGAGGAAAATAATACTGGTGCACAATGTAGTCCCTGCCACACACTGGTCGGTGTCTCACAGATTACAGTTGTATATACAGTTGGAGGCGTAGAACAACTGTTCTTTCCATAGCTGCAGTGTTGATTCATTAGGAAGGAAGTTGAAGCTAGGTGGAAAACCAGAATTTCCTCTTTAAAGTTGCTAGGGAATGAGAGGATAGACGGGGGAGTGGGAAGGACGCATCAGGCTTGGAGCAAGCTTGAAACAAGTGAAGACATGGCTCGGTTTGTGCTGTGGACTAGCTATAGCAAAGAATGGTTCCACTGAAGGGACGGTGTAAAGAAAAGTAGATCCTTTACAAATACAGCATGTTTAAAATTGAGTTTTGGGTTTTGTTAGTGAGGCCTTCTGAGAGAACTGAGAATTCTGCAGTAATGTGGTTTTTGAAGACAGGCCACAGTAGTGAAACTTCCTGGCTGATTAAAACCATGTGCCGAACCGAGACTTGAACTCGGGACCTTGGCCTTCGCGGGCAAATGCTCTACCAACTGAGCTACCAAAGCACGACTCACACCCCATCCTCACAGCTTTACTTCTGCCAGTACCACGTCTCACAGTAGTGTTGAAGGTCAAAAGAGGATATTCATAAGTAGTGGCTTCTATGTGAGACAGAGTCAGGCAGCTAAGCAGGGTCTGGTAGCATTGAGGTGTTGACAGAGTTTGTTGGGACTGATGGGTTCCATGGTGGGTCGTGGGTACGATACTCCCAGCGGGTAGTAAGACAGTGTTTGCTCATGCGATGTTATAATGCCAAGTTCTTTAAGCAGTATACCAAGTTCCAGATAGGAGTATGTTGGAAGTAAGTGCTGCTTTTAAATAAGTTATATCAGTAGACATTGAAAAGAAAATAATTGAAAACAATGCGAAATCCGGGATGGAATAAAACAATATGTAATTGGACAGATTACTGCTCGCCACATAGAGAAGGCAGTAAGTGGCAGGCGGGTGCATTGAAAGAAAACTGCTTGATATTAGCAGCTGCTGGACTAATGTAAGTCATTTTTCTAATGCAGACGAAACACACACTCACGCATTCAGACATTTTTGTCTACATTTGATGAAAGACTCAGTCTGATAGCTGATAACATCAGGTGTCCTCGTTTCCGTGTACCTGTCTGCCTTTCATTGCCTCCACTGCAGTGAGTAGAATTCTGTACTATTACATAAATATTATTACAATGTAGTTACAGAACCTCTTTGAGTTTTATTCTATTTAGAACAACTAAAGACAGTGACTGGATGTACAGGGAAGTAAATTAACAGGAGAGCAAAAATATCCTAGCTGCTTTTTTATAAACTTTGCGAAGTTTTCAAAACTAAGCTTCTGATACATGTGTAACAGAAAGTGTACAGTCAGAATGTATTACGGCAGTGGGCATCTAAACTAAACTACATCAAGACAGGTCTTGGAAGACCCAATAGTATTTACTGTCTGCCGTGTCATCCTGAGCGTGTGGTGTCACTGTATGCGGATATGGAGGGGCACGTGGTCAACACACCACTCTCCCGGCCGTATGTCAGTTTATGAGACCGGAGCCGCTACTTCTCAATCAAGTAGCTCCTCAATTTGCCTCACAAGGGCTGAGTCACCCCACTTGCCAACAGTGCTTGGCAGACCCTCACCCATCCAAATTTTGGTGAAGCCTGACAGCACTTAACTTTGATGACGGGAACTGGTGTTACCACTGCGGCAAGGCGGTTGGGCAATGGACATCTGTTTCTAATGAGAAAACTATCCAGGAATTGAGAGTTTCTCGGCAAACAGTGGAGACGTGCATTGGCAATTAGTAGCAGATGCATGAAAGAAATGACAAATGGATCAGGATACAGACTGCAGGGGAAAACTTATGTACAGCCATGATGAAAATGATACGCAGATGGGTGAGACATGGATGGAGGATGGGCTGAGGAAATTATTTGGGTGCAGTCCAAATGGAAGTTTGCTAAATGAAACTGGAATACACGCTGGAGTGACACGGATTCATATGGCTGAAGGCTGTACTGTGTGGAGGAATCTGGAAAAGGTCTTTATAGAGCAAAAGAAGTCATCTAATGGTTGATGGCAGTTCAGCTAGAATGTGAGAGTTTGTCTCACCTGGTGAAAGTAAAATGAGCAAGGGTTGATGGGGCTGTCTGCCAGGTAATATATGATAAAGGAGGGATAAGAGATAAATAACATAATACCAAAATATGTGATGCGGAAGTCAAGAAGTACTACACAAGCAGCCAAGAAAGCTGTTCACATTGCAGAGAGGACGTGGGTGAATGAAGAAGTGAAAAGTGGTATGTGCTGCATGATAATGTTTGTTTACATTTGAAAGTTGTTCACGTGACTATTACGTCACTCCTACACCTTTGTGATTTCAACGTATTTGATAAAGCAGTCCGAGAAGTGTCACGTGCCATAACAAATCTGATGTGCCTCCAACAGTAAGCTAAAATCGAACACTCATTTCAACTGAAATGGGCCCCAATAACCACTAAACAGCAACAGTTTGCAGAACATGTCATTAACCTATCAAATCTAAATTTGTCTTCTGAAGAATTCCTAATGTTAAATGAGAGAGTTACATACACTCCGAAATACAATATTTCCAAAATACAGCTAGACATATTGAAATTGGATCTTGGATATTCTTTGTCAGACGATGCGTCTACAAAACATTTGGTAGCTCATGAACTAAAAACTGTAAATACAGATACGTTCAACACTAGTTGTAGGGAGCAAAAAAAAATTGTGTGCATTGAAAAAAAAAAAAAACTACCTTCTCAAGATGTGATTGCCACCAAGGGTGACAAGGGAAACATGTTAGTGTTACATAATAAGTACGAATATATTGAAAAAGTGTTCACATTCCTCAACTCTGAAGAGTTTCCACAGTTACCTAACAATCCCACAATGAAATATACTATGGAAGTGAAGAACCTTATTAAAATCTCAAGTCCATATTTACTGATAATGAAGCCAAATACCTCACAAACATGAATCCAGTAGCACCCAGGATATACGGGTTACCTAAGCTTCACAAAGATGATGTTCCAATAAGACCTGTAGTGTATTAAGTTTCAGCACTTGTCATAAATTAGCAAAAGAGTTAGATTCACTAATTAAAATAAAAACTAAATTTCAACCATACTTTATAGTAGCCAAATCACTTGCATTAGTGACAAAACTAAAAGATTTACCCATTTCACCTAGTGCAAAACAAGTCATTAGCAGCTTGTTTTCTAGTATTGCTTTTGCAAAGACAATGGAAATTTTAACAGAATGGTTGCATTAAACCAGAACAAATACAGTGGAGACAGAAGATATATGGATGGCAACATGCTTAAAGTAAACTTATTTCCAGTTCCAACTGTCTCTGTACAGATGGTCCCCATCAAGTTCCTTATTGGCTGAAATGTTTATGGATTATTTTGAGCAAACATTTTTAGATAAAGAGCTGTAAGTTCTAAAATACAATATTGGACTAGGTATTTGGATGTTGTACTGTGCTTGTGGACAGATACCACCAGACAAATAATTTTTTTTAACGTTTGAATTCACACTACAGTAAAATTAAGTTAACAATGTAGTTGGGTGGAGACTCTATCAACTTTTTAGGCCTCACCATTGAAGTCAGCAACCAACAGCATTTATTTACGATGTACAGGTAAGTAACTTCAACAGACACAGTATTGCCAGCCAGTTCTCAGCATCTCATAACACACAAACATGCAGCCTTCCACTCCATGGTGCACCACCTACTACCTGTATGCCAAACCAAATCAGATTTTGGAAATTAATTGAAAATAGTTAAAGAATGCATACAGTAATGTTATTGCACTGATTGACAATATACTCAGTAAAAAGAAGAGACAGAGGGTAACTGCTCTCCTTTATCCACACCATACAGCACAAAACCGCACTGATAACAAATGGGCCCCCATGTTATATGCAGGTAGGACTTCACAGGGTCTTGTCAGGAAACTAAAATCCTGGAAATATACACTACTGAGAATACTGTTGCACACCTGTTCAACACTGTTGCAAACCTGTTCAACAGTAAATATAAGATTCCACTGTTAGAACGGAGTGAAATATAAGAATTTCCTGAAATCTGTGCGGCAAATTTTCTGTAGGTCAATCAGATAGGGCTATAACTACTAAACTGATTCAGCATGAAAGGAGCTGAAGGCTGAGAAAGAAAGATTCCACCTTTGCTGAACATGCTCTGAATGAATGTCATTGGCCATTAATAAACACCAATCAAAGAATCCTGTCCTGGTCCTTAATGAATAAACACAGTTCCACTACTCACCCTTATTGAAATAGCAGCCAGTTATTATTCCTCTCACCATTAGCTAATATGCTTCTTATAACTGTTCCACACCCACCTTCCTCAGACATCATTCTTCCCCTCCCTTTATTCAGTCCGTTTGTTCCATTCACCAGTTTTTTCATATGGCATTATAGCCTGTCCCATTTTTCACTTGTAAAACATTTGTTATATTTGAATATATGGTGATATAAGATTTATTTGTTCAGTGTCTCTTTAGGTATTACATCATGCTTGTGTTTTGTATCAATATAGTCTTAAATGTCTCATATTCCTGTACAGTATTCTTTGCACAGCTATGAATTCTCACTGAAGCTGTGTGGACTATCCGTTTAGCATTAAGTCATCTGATAAAGGCCTAAGAAGCTGAAAGCCAGTTCATAATGAACTAATAACTGTTGTGGAACATTAATACTTTGTAGTCAAGTTATTAATTTAAAAAAAGTCAATAATGGAATACAGTTTTAGAAAGAAGTAATCAGTGTAATATTAAACAGCTAATTAATTCAAATAAGTAGTAGAGGAAAAAGGACAATGTAAAGTTGTACACTGTAAAAAAGAAGCAAAAGAGATCACAACACATGCTTGAGAAATTGGACTGGAGGAGATTTGATACAGTCAGAGTTGGCAGGTTGTGCTACAGGTATGTTATGTAGTTGTGTTGACAGGACAATATAATGTATAAAAGGAGAAGATAAACAGAATGGAAAGGTAGAGGAGAAACAGAATCCCAGATTGAAACCCCTGGTGTGGCTGAGATAGCAAGGTTTTGTAGTTGTTTGGAGAATCAGCTGTTAAAACAGAAAGTGTTAAGATTGTGCAGCACTGACTGCCATGCATGTAGGTAGCATTTGAAGAATAGAGTAGAAGAAATAATGAGGAACATTGAGTTCTAGACAAGAAAAGAAAGACAGCAAAAAAAGGCAAGACAGATGTAAAATGTAAACTTCCATATCTAGAAGTGTCACACTTACCAAAATATCCCAGTCTATTACATGGTGTTAAGATGAATTTCTTTCTGAAACCCAATGTTTCAGCACTGTCTGCAGAGGGCATTTTCAAGGGGTTATAGCTTTTTCATAGGTCCAGTGCACACCTTGGCTCTCTACTGACAGGTATAAAATTCCATTCTGTGTGCTTGCACATAAAAGTGTGAAGTTGCGTTTTGAAAATTTGTGTGCAGTTGGTCGTTGCCAGTTGCTGTTGTTCACTGTTGGTGTCACCCCATGGTGGAAGAGTGGTACATATCTTATTCAGCATGGGATTCCAGATAACATTTAGTTTCACACACCCCTCCTTCTGGTTAAAAATGTTGTGGTGTATAGCAAACTCTATAGAGTTTTTCATATTACTCACTTGTGACTGCTGTAATAGTCTTGAATCAGGTGGTCTTCTAGCTGTAAAGCATGTTCCACAACAACTGATCTGTTTGTTTCTCCCCTTCTACAGTTGCTGTTGTGGTCTAATTGTCATTTTTCAACACCCCTTTTTTTAGTAGTAGTATTGGTATCCTTGTACGTGTCTCCACAATCGCAGTTCCTGCTGGATCCAGCAGTTTACAGGCATGTTTGGCCAACTCTGGGTTTTCTGCATCTTCCACATGGATTTGTAGATCACAGTGGTACTCTGTTTTGTCAAGATCTTTCCTTGCACTCAGTAAAATCTTTAATGAACAGCAGGAAACCTTGGATGTTGCAGTCATTTGTACATCACCATGCTCTTTTTCTGTTCTCTTTTTGTGGACATCTTAATGCTCTTACTATCTCAGTGGACAAATATCCATTCCTGAGCAATTGAGCAGCTCTGGTTCCTTGTTCTATCCTCTAATGTTTTTACATCATCTTGCTTTCACTATGTGTGGTGATTTTAATTCTGTTGTAGGTAATGGTCTATAGGCATTTTTGATGTGTTTGCAGTATACAGTGAGCCAGCCGCTGTGGCCCAGCTGGTCTAAACGCTTCAGTCCGGAACCGCGCTGCTGCTACGGTCGCAGTTTCGAATCCTGCCTCGGGCATGGATGTGTATGATGTCCGTAGGCTAGTTAGGTTTAAGTAGTTCTAAGTCTAGGTGACTGGTGACCTCAGATGTTAAGTGCCATAGTGCTTAGAGCCATTTGAACCATTTTGCAGTATACCGAGTGGCACAAGCTTCTTTCTTTTTTCTTGAACATTAGAACATCAAGGAAATGTAATCTGCCATCTACCTCTTGCTCCATAGTGAATTGAAGCCTCCGGTTAAGCTAATCAAGATGTTAATGAAAATGACCTCGTTCCTCTTTGCCACGTCTCCACTACACAGATGTTACTACCCACATAAAGAAACCATGTACCTGATTTTTTTTCTTGGTAGTTCCTAATACCTGTTTCTCTCTCTCTCTCTCTCTCTCTCTCTCTCTCTCTCTCTCTCTCTCTCTCTCTTTCTCTTTTAATGGGGGGGGGGGGGGAGATATAGAGATAAAGATAGATGCTGTAACTGGGCTTAAGGGGCTTTCCACATCAGTGTCACTTGTCTGTTCGGAAGACTCATTGTTGCTTCAGAGTATATGATTGAGACACAATATTTAAAACAGTTCTGCAACATTGGAAGGTAAAACCTGATCCAGCTGTTCCAACATCTCATTAACTGGAACCACTGTAAACAATACACCACATCCTGTAAACAATACACCACATCAAAACTGGCTAATATGTCCTCCAGCTAAACCACCATGCCATATAATTTATTGATGAAATGTGCCAAATTCTTGCTGTAAGACTCTAATTGACCCACAAGCAGTCATAACAGTGTTGCTGAGACCTCGGTAATCATGAGAGAAACGGTAGTGCTTACTGTAGGCCTCAGCCGATCATTTTCTTTTTCATTTTTCGGTTACCCAAGAGACTGAGTGCTAGTGCAACTGAATTGAACAAACATTTCTGAGTGCTCTGCTCGATTGATGACTTTATTAACCATGTAACAGTTCTAAGAACTTTGTCAGTGGGGTCCTTACTAAGCTTCTGACATTTATGCAGATCTAATAACTTTAGTCTTATTGTGATTGTCATCCACATCACAACTACTGTTCCATTTCTCTTATCAGTGGGGAGTATGGAAATACTACCACCCTCATTCAGGTGTTTTGTAGCATTCCTCTCACCCACAGTTACATTACTTTTTAGAGGCTCCATGTGAGCTAATACTCTTATGCTTCTATATGTATTCCTTCAGCTGTTAGCACGTTCACATTGTGAGTGCCTTTTTTCATGCCGGCTGCGATTTTCTCCGTGGGCACAACTTGAAGGCTAATAACAAAATTTCTACCTGTTATCAATTTATTTAAACTTTCATTATTAGGCGGTGAGAGATCTGTGCTTGCACAAGGGTGGAAATTTTGCCATTAGTCCATGAGTAGTTTACTTGCTCCATCTTTGTCTGAACCACAATGCAGGTTGAATATTTTACTTACACTTATTAAGTGTGCAGATTTCAGAGTTGTCACAGATTATAATTTGCAGCCAAAAGTACAAATAGCTATATCTGCACTGTTAACAGCTTCATGAGAAAAATCACTAGAGGTGGAGGAAGAAAAGTGTATGGGATCACTCAAAACTTTGTGTCACTAGAAAAGCGACTTAAACCAAATCCTAGTAAAAGAAACCTTTGTTTTTTCCATTTTCACATCGAACAATCTTCGAGGAAGCTGACGCCTCCAGTTGAAGTACGATATGGGAACACTGAGGTAGCACAACTTACGTTTGAGTTACCCTAATCAGAGCTCTAACTTCACAGGAACTTTGTTCTGAGACTGAGTTGAAGATCAGTGGTTGAAATAAATACTTCAAAAGTTGACTGGCATGACTTCGGGAGTCAAAGCATAATTTGTGAAAACTACAGGTGTGACCGTCATTTTTCTGCTGGCAAGTATGCTAGCATAGTGTGGTGTAAATTGGCACATACCAAGAAACTGGACTGTGCCCAAAATGAAATGCAACAGATTGATACCTGGCTGCTTACAACACCCATGACTGAGAAACTGAGGATGAAGGACAACAGGCTGATTCAATGTTTCTAGGTTTCAGAAATGCAGTGGACACGATACTGCAGACTGTTAAAAACCTTGTGTGTTTACAGAATAGGCTCCCAGGTATGTAACAGGCTCAAATACTTTGTAAGTAATAGAACCCAGTGTGTTGTCCTCAGTGGTGAGATTTCATCTGAGACAGGGGTAACATCAGGAGTGCCCCAGGGAAGTGTGATAGGACTATTGTTATTTTCTGTGTACATAAATGATCTGGCAGACAGGATGGGCAGCAATCTGTGGTTATTCACTATTGATGCTGTGGTGTACAGGAAGGTGTCGAAGATAAGTGACTGTAGGTTGATACAAGATGACCTGGATAATATTTCTAGTTGGTGTGATGAATGGCAGCTGGCTCTAAATGTAGAAAAATGTTAATTAATTTGGAGGAGTAGGAAAACAGACCCATAATGTTCAGATACAGAATTAGTAGTGTTCTACTTCACACAGTCACGTCATCTAAATATTTGGACGTAACGTTGCAAATTGATATGAAATGGAATGAGCATGTGAGGACTGGTAGGGAAGGCGAATGGTAGACTTTGGTTTATTGGGAGAATTTTAGGAAAGTGTGGTTCATCAGTAAAGGAGACCGCATATAGGACTCTAGTGCAACATATTCTTGAGGAGTATTGCTCTAGTGTTTTGTGGCTCCACACCAGGTTGGATTGGAAGAAGATGTCAAAGCAATTCAAAGGTGAGCTCTTAGATTTCTTACCAGTAAGTTCGATAAGCATGCAAAGTGTTACAGATATGCTTTGGTAGCTCAAGTGGGAATCTCTGGAGGGAAGAAGACATTCATTTAGGACTACTGAGGAAGTTTTGAGAACCGACATTTAAAGCTGACTGCAGAATGCTCCAATTGCCGCCAACATACATTTCACGTAGGGACCACGAAGATAAGATACGAGAAATTAGGGCGCATGAGGAGGCAAATAGACAGTTGTTTTTCCCTTGCTCTTCTGTGTGTGGAACAGGAAAGGAAGCAAACAGCTGTGGTACAGCGTACCCTCCGTCACGCACTATACAGTGACTTGTGGAGTATGTATGTAGATGTAGAAACTTTGTCATTGCATTCACAATAATCAACAAGGGAAGTGGCAGCCTACAAAGAGAGGGAAGAGCCAGACTACCCACTTCTGTAAGACATCCACTTCATGGTGTACAAATGGCCTTTCCATGAGTTGAGTGCAGCAACAGTATTATTAGAACTTCTACCACCTTTGAGAGATGGGCCACTTCCCAGATAGAGAAAACCCCCACCGAATCCCATGAACAGAAGAGCTCTCGGCTGGATCTGAGGAGAGTTGGACCATTTGAAAATCTCTTACTTGACTTGGGGCTTTTTGTTGCTAGTTGCAACAAAACTGTGTACAGCTTGGGTTCCCTAGATCTTGCAAGTATGTTCTCACATAGATTATTACATACTGCCCTCAATGCCCAGAGGGGAGCTTATATCGGTGGAGCCTAGTGGAGTGGACTTGAACCATTTCTGGGCTAAAATGCTGTAGAGCTTCAACTTCTGGTCATTTATTAGTGTTTAGTTGCTGCTGCTGCTGCTGATAATAATAATAATAATAATAATAATGTATAAAGAACTTATACATATTGCAATTTTTTTATGTTTTGACTCCAGTGTGTGAAGAAGATTCGTCAGGAATTGCCGGATGACCTACCAGACTACCTGTCATATGATGGCGGTGGGACCAGTCGTAAGCGAACCCGCCCCGCTTATGTAGTGCTTCCAAAGTTACCTGAACTGAACATCTACCTCCCAGACACAAGCTCACTTGCGGATCTCACTCCATCTGTCGGGGCTAAAGCACTTCCTGCTGGTTTCAGCATGGAATATGAAGCTGTCAAGGCTCTGCACAGCAGTGCTGTTAATGGGGCAGATACGAGCCCCCAGACCAATAGAAAGTTTGCTTCAAAACACGCCAAGGTAAGTACGGCAGCCTAACACTCTGGAATTACTTGCATAATTTAACTCTCTGAGATGTATGGTGTAGCCGTGCTCCATCTGCCAGTATATTAGTTTTGGCAAGACCTACATTTTAACTTGTACACACCGGCTCCGTTATATTTATTAGTCCTTTTTTTTTTTTGCCAGACAGAGAGGGAAACATGAACCGTACTTATTTCTTAGTGCGGAAACCTACTCTAACATTGGCATTTTTAAATGCTTGTGCAGTCTTATCATGAAATGAGCTAAGTTGTGAATGATACTTTTTTTTAAAACTCGCCTATAGTTTATATGTGGTTCATGACAAAAAATAGGATGGGATAACCTACATATTTTTCATGACCTACTTGGGTAACAGAGCGGAGTGCACACTCACGTACATTGTCGCAGGGGTTTAATTCCACTAGCCTATCTACACTCCTGGAAATGGAAAAAAGAACACATTGACACCGGTGTGTCAGACCCACCATACTTGCTCCGGACACTGCGAGAGGGCTGTACAAGCAATGATCACACGCACGGCACAGCGGACACACCAGGAACCGCGGTGTTGGCCGTCGAATGGCGCTAGCTGCGCAGCATTTGTGCACCGCCGCCGTCAGTGTCAGCCAGTTTGCCGTGGCATACGGAGCTCCATCGCAGTCTTTAACACTGGTAGCATGCCGCGACAGCGTGGACGTGAACCGTATGTGCAGTTGACGGACTTTGAGCGAGGGCGTATAGTGGGCATGCGGGAGGCCGGGTGGACATACCGCCGAATTGCTCAACACGTGGGGCATGAGGTCTCCACAATACATCGATGTTGTCGCCAGTGGTCGGCGGAAGGTGCACGTGCCCGTCGACCTGGGACCGGACCGCAGCGACGCACGGATGCACGCCAAGACCGTAGGATCCTACGCAGTGCCGTAGGGGACTGCACCGCCACTTCCCAGCAAATTAGGGACGCTGTTGCTCCTGGGGTATCGGCGAGGACCATTCGCAACCGTCTCCATGAAGCTGGGCTACGGTCCCGCACACCGTTAGGCCGTCTTCCGCTCACGCCCCAACATCGTGCAGCCCGCCTCCAGTGGTGTCGCGACAGGCGTGAATGGAGGGACGAATGGAGACGTGTCATCTTCAGCGATGAGAGTCGCTTCTGCCTTGGTGCCAATGATGGTCGTATGCGTGTTTGGCGCCGTGCAGGTGAGCGCCACAATCAGGACTGCATACGACCGAGGCACACAGGGCCAACACCCGGCATCATGGTGTGGGGAGCGATCTCCTACACTGGCCATACACCACTGGTGATCGTCGAGGGGACACTGAATAGTGCACGGTACATCCAAACCGTCATCGAACCCATCGTTCTACCATTCCTAGACCGGCAAGGGAACTTGCTGTTCCAACAGGACAATGCACGTCCGCATGTATCCCGTGCCACCCAACGTGCTCTAGAAGGTGTAAGTCAACTACCCTGGCCAGCAAGATCTCCGGATCTGTCCCCCATTGAGCATGTTTGGGACTGGATGAAGCGTCGTCTCACGCGGTCTGCACGTCCAGCACGAACGCTGGTCCAACTGAGGCGCCAGGTGGAAATGGCATGGCAAGCCGTTCCACAGGACTACATCCAGCATCTCTACGATCGTCTCCATGGGAGAATAGCAGCCTGCATTGCTGCGAAAGGTGGATATACACTGTACTAGTGCCGACATTGTGCATGCTCTGTTGCCTGTGTCTATGTGCCTGTGGTTCTGTCATTGTGATCATGTGAAGTATCTGACCCCAGGAATGTGTCAATAAAGTTTCCCCTTCCTGGGACAATGAATTCACGGTGTTCTTATTTCAATTTCCAGGAGTGTAGCATAGCAGGAAAATAAGGGTATTTATCCATCAAAGTGTGGCTAGAATCTTCCCTAATGATAATATCAATTATGGTTGATTTGCAGTAAACATTTGTGACTGCTAGTTTGTTATCTAGCTATAAAACTTGAGTTTCTACTGGTCTATAAAATGTGCAAACAAATTTTGGGAAATCGGTTCCGCGATGTCTTCTACAGCCACTGATATTTCATGAGGTCCACAATTTGTTATTTTCAAGGCACAGAGACCACACACACACACACACACACACACACACACACACACACACACACACATATATCGTAAGCATTGGAAACAGTAGTGACACTACACAACCAGAGATGACCAACATTAGAAGCTATTGATAGTGAATATTAATTACCAATGCTTGCAGTAGCGTTAACTCTCTCCTTCAGTTGTTTGACTTGGGGGGGGGGGGGTAGAGAGAGAGAGAGAGAGAGAGAGAGAGAGAGAGTAGAATTCTAAGCAGAAACTTTAATCTCTATTTACATGTTCATTTGCTAATTAATTGCAACCATCTCCTTAATAACACTTTACTCATTAATTGATGTACCTGCCAGAATCTCTGTGTTCTTATATTCCATAGGATGGCCGGTGACAAGGCATTGTTCTGTGAGTAGCAGATTTGCTTGGCTGTTGTAAGTGTGTATGGCATTTATGCTCAGTACACTCGTCCTCCACAGTTCTGATAGTCTGACCAATGTATGACATGTCACAGCTTAAAGGTAAGCAGTATGCAAACAAATATAATCCTCTGCAGACCCTAAAAGGCCCCTAATGTTTGACGGTGGTCAAAAAAACACGTTTCACGTTGTCCACAGAATACAACCAATCCTGTTGGAAATGCTACCTGCATGACGCAAAGTTGGAAGTTGGATTTGAGGAGTGGGTTGGGTTGATTTGGTGGAAGAGACCAAACAGCGAGGTCATTGGTCTCATTGGATTAGGGAAGGATGGGGAAGGAAGTCGGCCGTGCCCTTCCAAAGGAACCATCCAAGCATTTGCCTGAAGTGATTTAGGGAAATCAAGGAAAACCTAAATCAGGGTGGCCGGGCTTGGGACTGAACCTTCGTTCTCCACCTCATTATTTTCATTACTCACACATTCCGTGGTTGGTCAATAGTGCAATGCATATCTTATGTCTTTTGCTATAACCAATTTGGTGAAAGGTGACTGCAAGGAAGCTAATTCAGCTGACTAACTTCCAGTATCTGAGATGACATGGGCAGTATGAACCAAGGTACACAATACCCTTCATATTCAGCCAGGTAGTGACAAATATCAGCAATTGGATACAAATCAATGAGAGTTGGTTCCCCAATGTACTGTCAACCTTTCTCCTGACCAATACATCAAGGAAGGGAAGGCAGCCATCCTTTCCAGCCTTCATTGTAAGGGAATGTTTGGTGATTTGAATTCAGATGTTCTAAAAAGAGTTTAATTTCTCACTTGCGTGGGCCTAAACAACAGAAGTAGCATCTGCATCTCTGAAAGGTGGGGGTGGGGTGGGGGGGGTGGGGAGCCCACACGCAGGTTTAATGCACATGACTCCAAGGCATATTCTTCAAAATCTTCCATAAACAAATTAGAAATAATTGGTAACAAAGGGCTCCCCCTCACATACCCCTCTGTCTGATTATAGAACTGGTCATTAAATAAAAAGGAAGTGGAAGTCAACACATGTGAAAATATGCTTGTTAATTTAACACCAAATCTAACCTCAGTTAACCATAGCAAACCAGAAGAGTAATATGAGTGAAGAGAGAGACCACATCAGAACTCAACTAAAATAACAGAATCACTGAAATGCAGTCCTTGTAATCGATGTCCTCTCAGATGCTATTACATTACTCCTGGACAAACGTACCTCAGTCAGCACGCAATGTGCTTCTCTCCTAACATCCTCAGCATCATAAGGAGTTAGCTTAAAAACAGCCTGTTTGACGCAACTTCAAATGCTTGGGTGTCATTGCAAGGCCCAAACCTTCCCCTACCACAGATAAACCTTTGTCATCCAAAATTACTTCTGTATCTCTACGAAATTGATCACAGAACGTCAAGTTGTAGTAGTACACTCTGATCCACAGAAAAATTGAAACTTTGCCGAATTCCTGGCAGTTACAGAGCAAAATTCCCAGTCAGAATGTGAGGAAAGAGCACCATCCAGCCACTCCCAACAAAATGCTGAAATTTTCAGAGCTATCATTAAGTAAGCCAAAACAATTCCTGGGTCACAGAATCCAACTGGTGGCATTTATAATATATTCTTTAATGGACAATAGGTAAAAGAGTGCATGTAATTAATGACAGGAGAATTAATATGATGTACAATTTTGGCCAATGTTGGAACAACACGATGCTCAGACAACTTGCAGGAATGCTGCCAGGTCACACCATCTTTATTGAAATGTCAAGATAAGTAAGTAGTTCATTTATCTCTGTCTCAGTGGTGAGCTTTATATGTGGCTGCAAGATATTAATGTTAGTGAACTCGTGGATTTCATCTTCAGCGCCTTTTAAATAAAATGACAATATCGACCATTTATCAACAGCATACAAACTCTTTTTTTAATTTCAGGATAGAAACCGCAGAATTTATTTTCGAGTATCTTCTTGGAGACCATTACTCTAAAGTAATAAAGTGTCTTGAAATTGCATTTCTAATTGAGTGTTCCATTAGTTTTTGTGCGCACACATGTGTTTTTGTATGTTTGTTTTGTCTAATTCGGAAGAAGGCCTTTGGTCGAAAGCTTACTTGTTTGACAGTCTTTTTGGCGTGCATATCTGCAACTCAACATGGCTATATGGTGAGTAGCAGTCTATCCCTTTCATAATATTGTAATTATTCCATCCTGGAATTTCCATTGTTTGTTTTATTTTATAAACCAGTCTTCAGCTGTTATACCATTGTCGAGCTTGAAAATAACCAACTTAGATACTCTGTAGAGGCACTATTTTAAAATATTTGGTCCCACAAAAATTTCAAAGCCACAAATGTCTTCTTATCTGATGATGGCATAACAGCTGGAAACCAGTTTGTAAAGCAATTAAATACTGTAGAATACTACACCAGTGTTGTGTGTGTTTTTGTTCATAATTAATTTGAAACATTGGAGAAAGTGGTGCTGAAAATAAGGTTGCCTTCAGCATTACCTTTTTGACAATACATTGTAACTAAGGAGGTGGGTCTGGCATTTCAAAAGGACAAAGTGATTGATAAAAATTTGTTTAGTAATATATTTAGTTGAACTAAAGTAGTCTTGCATTAGTGTTCTTGCTTCCCGCGCACGGGGTCCCAGGTTTGATTCCTGGCGTGGTCAGAGATTTTCTCTTCCTCAAGATGACTGGGTGTTATTTTGTTGTCTTCATCATCATCATTCATCCCCATTAAGGTCGGAGGAAGACAATGGCAAACCACCTCCGCTAGGATCTTGCCTAGTACAGCGGTGCGGTTCTCCCGCATTGTCCCCTACGCTCCTCGGAGTATGGGACGTCATCATCATCATCAAGAGTTATTTATGAAAACATAATCCGTATTAACATTACTGCATTGGATTCGATGTGTTTCCTTTACTTCTTTTCTTTCTTAATCCCCTCTCAAAACAAATATTTATCCAATTATGCATAATATTCATTTACAGCACAAATAACCTCCTGTACCCAACAAGAATTCCTATCCTTGAAGCTGATTTGCAGGTATAAAGAGCAGCAAAAATCTTTCCATGAGGTTGTGCACCAACATGGGTTGTTTGGATGCACTTGTTTCCAAGCTATTCTTGATTGCATCTGCTTCAACACACTGTGCAAACTGTCTAATGATGTTTTGAAATAAGAACCAGTCATTATTTTGCAATTTTCCAGATATTCAATCAAGAGTATAGCATCTATCTCCCCCCCACCACCACACACACACACACACACACACACACACACACACAGAGAGAGAGAGAGAGAGAGAGAGAGAGAGAGAGAGAGAAGGGCCAGCATCACTTTAATAAAAACAAAACTGTGTTCATCACTGTGAACTGTCTGTGTGGATGCTAATTTTGTATCCATGACACAAAACTAAATTCACACACTTAGTATTTTTGATCTGAAGTCAACAAACATGCCACTCATTGCATACAAGCTTCTTCAATCCTCAGTCAGTCCTAGAATTTTTTCTGTCTCTCATCACTTCTTTTACCTCTGGCAATGATCTGTCAGTATGAAAAAGTCATGCTATACCATGGTTTGTAGTCCACATTAAACAGTAGGTCCCTCTCCAACTGACCAGTTGTCAGATCTCGTCTGCTTTGTGCTTGTAGCTTTTATAATTCTTGTTTACTGATAGTGTCATTGCTAGCTTTTCTATGGGACTGAGCTGTATATTTACTGCTATTAATTTTTCAGTACGGTGTGTCGTGGTTGGAAGAGCAGATAAAGAAGTATGAAGGCAAGGTTGTCTCAGCCTTTTCGACACAGGAACTGTGTGACACAATTTTAATGATGCTGAAGTCTACACGTAGCAACGAGGAGCTTCAGAATGAGGTATACTGCTTTTTCAGTTAAACATTTCATTGATCATCCTACACTTTCATAACATTATAGTTTTATAAATAGCTTACGCAAGTTGTAGATTTTTTCATTGTAAAAAGAAAAAAAGTTGTTGCAGTTGATAAAGAGCTGTGGCTCCATCCAGGGTCATGTATTGTGCCTAGCGAGTAACATTAAACTGTAAACAAATTACATTAGCACTTCATTGGTGTGTATACCTGACCAGGATTCAAATAATGTCTTCCGTGGGCAGCATGCTACAAATTAAATCTTACAAACACAACTCCAGTTTTAACTTTTCACACACTATTCCACAACACACTGTACACTTTGCATAGAGTAGGACATGTATGAAGAGACATGTGATGCATATGTCTCATGGAGTATAAGTTTTTGGAGGCATGTTTTGTTTAAAAAACATGTTTATGTTTCTTTTAGGTATAGAAGTTGTCAGATGGAGATTGCAAAATATTTGTACACTTACACAGCTATGATTAGCCATAGCATTTTACATAGTTTTCTTTCCCTTCTGTATGACATTTCAATACAATTCATTTTCCTTTATTTCTTTGGCACACCATTAGTTCTATACTACTCAGTTTTCATTGGAAAACATTTGTTGAAGATTGAGAGGAATGTATGTTTGAATAAGTGAATCAACTATTGTATCTTGCTTAAAAAGAAGGTTATTTAGCATCTCCTAGACTGTAGTTGCCATTGGTTTTGATAAATTCCAGGTTCCAGTTTATCTCTTGCAACAGGAATTTGGACCATTCACAATTTTACAGTGTGCCTTGTAGCCCGCAGGTGATTGTACTTTTCACATCCCCAAACAGTATTAGCATCAGATTCCATACTGTGTGTGTGTGTGTGTGTGTGTGTGTGTGTGTTGTTTGAAGAAATTGGATAAATATAGTGTGCTACTGCAGAAGCTGAACTATCAATTCTTCGAGTATCCACATAGCATAAACTCACCTTGTTGCAGTGTCGCAGATGCCAGTTCAGAAATGGCGCCTGAGAGGTCTCCCATTTGTGCTGTTGTGGTACTTTGATACAACCATTTCCATCACTGTTACTTATTAATGTTGTTGTTTTGTACCCTCAAAGCTTTTTTTAATTGCACTTCCATGCTGTACTTACCACTCAACATCTGTTGCATGTTGTTTCAGTCAATATAGTTATGTCTTATTAGCTGACCAGGAGGCCCTTCATTAAACTCATGGTATTGCCAGTTTTCTGTTATTTCAGTCTGTTTGTTAAAAATGTGTTAGGTTAATGCATGTACCTTTTGGCTGGCTAAATGCTTGATATTTTCAGGAGGTCAAGTAAATAAATAAATTGATGACTGATAATGCCTCTCACCCACTCACCCATTGGACTTTGCTTTTGGGTGTGGTGTTCTTGTATGTCCACTTCAGTAGCCATTCATTACGTGTACATCTTCCACTATGAAGAGGTTGACCCACTTGGAAACCTTTTGTAAGTCACAGTGTGTGCTCCACATTGCACTAAAAGCCAAATTTGGAAGACTGGCAGTTTGACTAGCTTTGATCACTTAGATTTCCAGAAGGCTTTTGACACCATTTCTCACAAGCATCTTCTAACCAAACTGTGTGCCTATCGAAAACCACCTCAGTTGTGTGACTGGATTCGTGATTTTCTGTCAGAAAGGTCACAGTTCGTCATAATAGATGGACAGTGATCAAGTAAAACAGAAGTAATATCTGGCATTCCCCAAGGAAGTGTTATAGGTCCTCTATTGTTCCTGATCTATATTAACGACATAGAAGACAATCTGAATAGCCGTGTTAGATTGTCTGCAGATGATGCTGTCATTTACCATCTTGTAAAGTCATCAGATGACCAAAACAAATTGCAAAATGATTTAGATGAGATATCTGTATGGTGCAAAAAGTGGCAATTGATCCTAAATAAAGAAAAGTGTGAAGTTATTCACACGAGTACGAAAAGAAATTTGCTAAATTTTGATTACACGATAAGTCACACAAATCTGAAGGCTGTAAATTCAACTAAATACTTAGGGATTACAATGACAAATAACCTAAACCGGAATGATTACATAGATAATGTTGTGGGTAGAGCAAACCAAAGACCGCGATTCATTGGCAGAACACTTAGAAGACTGTGCAATAGGTCTACTAAAGAGACTGCTTACTCCACGCTTGTCCGGCCTATTCTGGAGTATTGCTGTGCAAAGTACAAAGAAGGGCAGCTCGTTTCATATTATCGCAAAATAGGGATAGATGCCACAGACATGATACGTGAATTGGAGTGTCAATCATTAAAACAAAGGCGTTTTTTATTGTGACAGCTTGAAGGAGATTTAATAACCCTCTGCCAGGCACTTTATTGTGAATAGCAAAGCCCTGTACTTGTGTGCTCTATGGAGACATGACTGATTGGGATTGTAAATGGGTACTCCTACTCCCACACCACTCCAACTACTTAAGCAGTGTCATTCACACACACTGTCTTGATTTATTCCTCAGAAATGCAATAATTTTCTCTCTCTCTCTCTCTCTCTCTCTCTCTCTCTCCCCCTCCCCCTCCCCCTCCCCCTCCCCACCAACCCCCTCCCTACAAAGAACTAATAATTTGTAATTTGTTTCGTAGCTTTTTGACCTACTGGGCTTCGACAGCTTTGAGTTGATAGAAGCACTGCTCCAGCACAGGACCAGTATTTTGAATGGTGACTTACTGGCCGAAGAGAGAAAACAGACTGCACCTCCAGCTGGTAAGGACTTGCACATATCTTACCCTGATGAGTATATACTGCAGCCTCAGCGTTTAGGTAACGCTTTGTGTCAGCTCATGTTCTTACCGTGTTATGTGAAAATTTTCATACAGAAGTTTTGTGTACAATGGAAAGCAAACAAGAAAATTTAAAGCATAAAAACAGTCTACATTAATTCCAAATTTCCTGCAGCTAACTTTTATGAGGGCCATACTGCAAGTTCTGGCTTAAAATTTAATCCAGAACATTGGTGCAAAGATTTGTGATCAGGAACTTTATGTGTTCACCCCTCCTGTCCTCTCTGCTCTAAAGGTAAAGTGAAAACTATGGCATCCCCGGACGGTCACCCATCCAAGTATCGGCCAGACCTGGCAGTGCTCAATTTCAGTGATCTGACAGGAATCAATGTATCCACCCTCAACTGTTTATGAGCTCTTTTTTACGCAATAACAGTCTCACTTAAAGATTCTTTCCATATACAACTTTGAAAAGTTAACCTTTAACGCAATGCAAGATATGTACATGCTGTTTTAAGGCGCTTTGGGAGTATAAATTATAGTAACAACTGTAGTTTTAGATCATTATATACCCTAGTAACCTTGCTGTGTATTGATATGTATAGAGTGGTAGTAAGTTCTCTTCTTCTTCTTTTCTTTTTTTTTTCCCAATTATCTACAACAGTTATTTATTATCACAAAGAAAGTCTTTCTTTCCTTTTCATCACGTTTGGGGGGTTACTTTTCTGTAGGTCTCCCCATTTCCCATACCTCACCAGTCCTTTTCCGCATCTCTCTTTGTTTCCCTTCAACCCTTTTGCCAAAAGGAGCCACTGGCTCAAAAAACTTGCACATTTCCATAACTTTTATATGTGTTTGCTAGTGCTGCTACTTGGTGAGTAGATTTTTTATCTATCCAGTTATTTAGTACCACAGTTTTTTTATATTGTTTGAAAGCTTTGTTGTTGTTCATATAAAATGTTTCATGTAATTGCATTAAGTTTACTTAAATCTTTGCAGCATCTATATCAGAGGTAAGGAGGCCAGCATATGGCTGCAACGTAACAGTACAGACAGAAAAAGAAATACAGTTGCTGAAACAGGTCCGCAAAGATGAAAAACGTTTACATAAGCACAGGGGAGCTGATGATGACGATAGTGATAGTGAATTTGATCCTGTCGATCTGAGAGCAAAAAGGTAACTATTCTCTAGTTGTCATCTAGTCTGTAATCACTGCTACACTCTTAGATACATAAAAAAGGAAGATCCAAAATGGGAACTGAATCATTCTTGGTGTCGATGGCAATGACAATGATGACAACTGTTCTGATCCAGTTCTTTACCCTAGTCTTTTCACCTCTGCGTAACTGTAATCAAGACTTAATCGCCATGTACTGCTCTAACCCTCCCCCATCACACACACACACACACACACACACACACACACACACACACACACCAGCCAGCTTCATTAAAATATACTCGTAATATAGCTGACATGTAAAATAACAGAGTCTCTTCAAATAAAGTGACTTATTCTATGCTGTTGTCTTATGGAATTATCTTCTGGGACAGAGACCTAAAGTAAATAAACAGTAAGAATATTGTGTAAAATAGGAAATCTTACATAATGCAGAAACCTTTTTAAGGATATTGGAAGCTATAAACACTTTACAATATGTTAACTCCTGAGTGGTTTTTGTTGCTGACAGCGAAAATCATTTTCAGCTGAACTATGCAATCACAGTACAAGGCACAGAAAATAATTTGTGTGTCACCTTGCATCGTTAGCTAGGGGTCAAAGTGGAGTTTATACTCTGATGTAAATGTATTTGAAAAGCTTTCATGTAACATAAGACAAGACATTCAAAAGAAAGTTAAAAACGTACCTCAATATCCTCTCATTTCAAGTATTGTCTGAGGATATGTAGAGCTGAGAACTGGGAGGTTCTGTTGGCTATATCACACTTAGCAGTGTTCACTATAAAGCTGCATTACAAGTACCAGTGATGTACTGTTTATTTATACGAGTCAGAAAACAATTACAACACATGGTAACTACCATTAGAAATGTGTGAAACTAAGAATTATCAAACTACACTACTCCCCACCAAAATCTTGCAACTTCCGTTGCACCTGTTCTTGCAAGCAGATCACCTTCTTGTGCTAGATGCAGCAGTTCTCCACAGTCACAGGTGGTGGTATCCACAGGGAAGTGCATTTCTGGAGGGTATTTCCAACTCCGGAATGAAGGTGGTAAAATGCGGAATGAAGGTGGTAAAATGACCTCAAAGCGATCCAATCCTGTTCGTGGGCAGATGGGAGAATTTCCGAAGGGATAGGCCAAACAGAGTTGCTCTCAAGTCGAGGAATCCACGATTGTTTTCTTGCTGAAGCTGTTACTGTTTGCAAGACTTGAAGGGGTCTTGAGGAAACTTCTTCTGGACCTCAACTTCCAGCAGCAATTCAGTGAGCAATGTGGTGAATAAAAAATTGCTGTTTTCAAATGCAAAACTTTCATCTTGATCAATATTGAAGATGTTACACTTACCGGGAAGAGTAATTAAGTAGTGTACTGAAAACAGTACTCAATGTTTATATATGTTGGTAACTGTTTTCTTTGAAGAATTCCAATTTAATCAAGTAAACATAAATTTTTTTATTAAGCTGCCAATAGAAGATAAACAGCAGCTGTTTAATATAACTAAGAAAGCTGCAGCTTTTTTTGAGGTCGTGATTTCCCTTCTAACTTACTTTGTGACTTTTAGTTGGTATCGGTACAAATAACAGTAAGCAGTACAGCAGTAATCTGTTGTTAATGCAGTGTACGGATTAAGTTTCTTTGTTTTGTTAATACTTGCCTTGTCTCATTCCACATCTTTGAACATTCTCCTGCTTGATGAAATCTAAGAAGACAATGAACGAATAAATACATTTTAAAAAATAGGTTATTGATGAGAGGCTTTCATTGTTATATGCTGATGATGCAAACACACATCCATGGGACTAATTCTGAAATGTATGAAAATAACTTTGCAGTGTATAAAGATCTTTCCAAGTAGTTACTTAACAGTTAGTTTGTGCTGCTTTCTTAAAGATACCATTATGCTACGATTGCTATCCACAAAGTACATTACGTTTTGGAATTAAAAATAAATAAAGTATTGGAAATTTTTTTTATTATATACAGATGAAAGCCACACTTAAATACTACTTTTCTACATAGTTGCCATTTAAATTAAGGCACTTATCGAAGCGATGGACGAGCTTGGAAATTCCTTCGTCGTAAAATTCGGCCGCCTGCGCCTTCAACCACGTGGTTACCTCTTTTGGGACAGAAAAGGTGTGATTTTTGTGGATTTCCTGGAAAGAGGCACTACAATAAACTCTCAAAGGTATTGCCAAACTCTGCACAACCTCAGAAGAGCAATACTAAACAGGCGCAGGGGAAAGTTGGGCTCAGAGTTCTTGCTGATTCACGACAACGCCCAGGCCCACACGGCAAATGCCACTCGTGAAGTTCTCGAATCTTTTAAATGGGAGTTGTTTCCTCATCCGCCGTACAGTCCCGACCTGGCACCGAGCGACTTCCACCCAAGGTAACCACATGGTTGAAGGCGCAGGCGGCCGAATTTTACGACGAAGGAATTTCCAAGCTCGTCCATCGCTACGATAAGTGCCTTAACTTAAATGGCAACTATGTAGAAAAGTAGTATTTAAGTGTGGCTTTCATCTGTATATAATTTAAAAAAATTCCAATACTTTATTTATTTTTAATTCCAAAACGTAATGTACTTTGTGGATAGCCCTCGTATATGCCATCTCTGTTTTGCTGTGTAAAATTAATAGTTCTTTATAATTTTGTTAGCTTTTCTCTGTCTTTCCCTGGTTCCTATACAGGGCTACTATAAATGACTCACTCATTTTCAAAGTTCTATTCCTCCAAAGTAATACATGTACAGATATCATTTATGCCTGAATAAAACCGTAACTCTCCAAGTTTGCATTTTGCACTCCACAAATTTCCACATGTGCTCCTGTGGTCATACGACACATGTTGAAGCAGCAGTCAAGTTTGTTCCACGGCTTATGTAGCAGCAGCCTGTCAGTGATCATCACAGCAATGATGATGCATTTGGGCCATTCCAATGTTCTTGGCAGTGGGGGCATGTAAACACAGGGTCCTTAATGTATCCCCAATGCATTAGATGAGGCAGCCTTGGGGAGTTGGGAAGTAGGGCGCAGGGGAACAGAGCCAAATCACCTTCACCACTACTCCCAATCCAATTACACAGAAGCTCATTATTCATGTAGCAATGGACATCAGTACTCTAATGATGGGATGCCCCATCTAGTTGAAAGATGAAATTATCTGACTCAGCAACTCAGCAGTCAGTTGTGGAAACAACTACAACCACAACTGTAACATATCAAGATAACATTAACATTTGCGATTCTCATTTGTGTGTCACAATTTCATGAGGATTTTCAGTGCCCTACACTCTCACAGGTGGGTGATTAACCTTTTCTTATAAACAGAAGGTCTTGCATATTCCAATATTCCAACACCCCACACAAAAATAACACTCTTTTGGTTTTGTCGCTTCTTCCCCCCCCCCCACCCCCCCACCCCCGCCCCCGCCCCCATAATAAACTTCGTCCACGTACTGCAGTCAAAACATGCACTATCTTCTTCTTATGCGAACATTGTTAGTACGGAGGTCGTCCACAAAGTGAGTTCAGTTTCTATTTCTATCCACGGCAGCGTTACGATCGCAGTTCCGAGCATGCGCGGCAGTTACTCTGAATTGAATTGAATTGAATTGAATTGAATTTTATTTGATCCTGTAAGATTACATTGTGTACAGTAAATGTACGTGTAATATAGGACATGTCAAAGTATTAAAATTCTTTAGAAATGTACGCCATTTTCAGATCGCTGCTACCGATGTGTGCTTTGTAGTGCTTCTTTATAATGTCAGCCATAATTGAAAATGCTGCCACGTGTGAAATCAGATCTGTGATTTGTTTTCTAAATGCAAAGAAAGTTAAACCAAAGGAAATTCATCGGTAAATCTGCGAGGTTTACGGACAAAATGCTATGAGTGATTCAATGGTTAGAAGATGGGTCAGACTATTCAATGAAGGCCATGACCAAGTGCACGATGAAGAGTGAAGTGGATGCCCATCTGTGGTTACTAATGAATTGGTTCACACAATTGAAGACAAGATTAAGCACAACCGTAAGTTTACACTTAGTGCTCTTGCTATGGAAGTTCTGCAAATCTCACGATCACTAATTCATGAAATTGTTACTGAAAAACTGAAATTTCTAAAACTTTGCTCACATTGGGTACCCAAAATTCTTACTGAACAACACAAAAAACAATGGATGGGCAGTGCACTTCAGTTTTTGACACGCTACAATGGAGGAGATGATGGTTTACTTTCTCGGATAGTCCCGGGGGATGAAACTTAGGTATTGTACCACACCCCTGAAACAAAACGGCAGTCAGTGGAATGGAGGCACACTTCATCCCCAACAAAGGTCAAGCATAAGCAAATCTTGACACCTCGAAAAGTCATGTGCACCATTTTTTGGGACAGAAAAGGCATTTTGCTGATTGATTTCTTACCACGAGGCCAAACAGTCAATGCACATGGTTACTATGAGACCATTAAGAAATTGTGCCACACGGCGGCATTTTCAATTAAGGCTGACATTATAAAGAAGCACTGCAAAGCACACATCAGCAGCAGCAATCTGAAAATGGGCGTTACATGTCTTCTCCTTGAGTCAGATAACTGCCGCGCATCTCGGAACTGCGATCGTAATGCTGCGGCGGTAGAAATAGAAATGGTACTTACTTTGTGGACAACCCTTGTATTAATTTCTTTTACTGTGTCTTTGAATACAAAAACATTACACACACTTGTATGTAAACATTGTTTTCAGGGTAGCAGCTCTTGAAGTGAAAGCTGTACCTGTACTAATGAAACCGAGTACACAGCGACGAGAGATATACCCAAATGTGTATGATTCTCGGCAAGAAGCACAGCAAACTTCAGGTAATATTCACTTTTTTTTTTTTAATGAAAACTTGGTACACATCCTGTTTTACCATAGACTTGTGAGATCTAATAAGTAAGCGGCAGTTATCTGGAACAAGTACCATTCATTGTTTAGTACTGCGTAGTTTCCAAACTTATACACATGTACGTACACATAACTTATAGTTATTGTGTATGTATGAGTGTGAAAAAGTACACGATATGCTGCTAAAGTGTGCAAGGGCCAGTAAGCTACCTGTTAGTAAGGATTTTGCCTTCATGACTTGTTGTGAAAGTTGTTCTTGTAAGATGATGGGTATGTGCAAGACTCTATCTGTAACATTAGACATGTGTGTGTGGGAACATGTATATGTCTACACAAAATACAATAAACTTTTATGGATGTGATGCACACATCACCAATACCATACATCTGATAATAACTTAAGGCTGAAACTGGCCAGTAATGTAATTTATATGCATGGTGAATTAAAGGAATAAAACGGACAGCCTACAGTGATTAAAATGTTTCCAGTCAGAAACTTATCAGCTTAACAAATGTGTCACCATTGGTGCCACTCTTCATAATTTTAACAGTCATTTCCTGTGATGCTGTCTTATAATTTTCGCAGCTGAAGCATGTTTCTGTAATTGTTCATATTTAAATATTGTAGTAAATGAGCAACTTTGTTGTGGTAGGAAATTTAATTTACAGCATTAAATACCCAGCACAGTGAGATATTTATTAATCTTGCTCTAATAGTAATCAGAGTGATCATCCAACTCGCAACAACAAGACTGGACATGGGAGTACCATGAAGAAACAAAAGTGTAGTGGGAGTCTCATGTTGGCTGCACTTGCACGACTTGTTTGATGCTTTACTGCAAGGTGTTGAGGCAGTCATTTGTGCCATACTGGCTGATATTAATGACATGCAGTAAGGCATGTGATTCTTTAAGTGTTACAGACCCTGTGACTGGATTATTCTTAATTTGTTAATAAATACATATTTTTAGTGCACTGGTGATTATTACTATCTAAACAAAAATTGTAACTCTATTTAAGATTGCCAGTTATGTTTATTTACAAATACAAACAAGCAGTGTAACTAATGAAATTTAATTACTTCTGATTAATTAAGTCTTTGAATTTTACTGTGGCACCTAATTTTCACAATCTACTGCTTCCGCTAGAATATAATTTGTGCCTGAATGCCAAAGTGGTTTCAAATTAATTATTTTCAGCATCCATAGATATTCTCTATGTTCTTCTGCTGACTTGCATTTTTTTAAATATCTCTTAGACAGTGTAATCTGAGTTTGCTGGTTTTTATGAAGAGCAGGCATTTCTAGTGTGGCCATTTCTAGATAAGAAGGCATGCAGTGAAAATGTCTTCCAGCAAACAATATGCATTCTTTCACATATTACTTGTCACTGTTGTTGCTTTTACCAGAGGTGGGGGTGAATGCACCTTATGAAGTCAGTTTGCAACCGCTGGTTCTCCTTGCTGTGGCTCCTGCTTGTCTATGAACACTTCCACGTTGGTGTTGGTGAAATGTGTGAAGGTTTCACCATCATTGAAAGTATTTGATGATGATAAAGTTACTTTTTTATGTGGTTGTGCATCTTTTTTCACTATAACTGAAAACATGTCTTTAGCTTTGTTTGCCATTTCATATAATCTGTTTCATAGGTTTTATCTGTGGAGTTAAAATGGTATTGCCAGTTGGTGTTGATCGTGTTGATACCAAAAAATTTGAAGAAGTCAACATACCAGTTACTGAAAGTGCTCCACTGAATATCGGGAATAAGTTTGTGCAAATCTCTTCACTTGATGAGGTAAGGGTTTGCGTTCCATGCATATTACTGGTAGTTACGTGTGAAGGTTTTATTTATTTATTTACCTATTGCTGTATGTCTGACTTCATCATCTTGTGAATCTAAAGCAGCTCTCCATATTATATTCATTCCAGTTTGGGATTGGATATAGCATATTAATACATAAAACTAAATTTTATAGCTGTATATACAGAATAATGTTGAAAGTAAAAGAAAGTGAAGAACAACTTATGTTGAGAGAGGAAGGAAAAATATTTTTTCAGCGGTGTAACTGTTAAATGATTGCTACTTAATTGTGCATCCAGCTGCTGGTAGGAAACACCAACTTACTCTAGGAAAGTACTTGGTTGGTATCTTCTGCATACAAGAGCGATCATTTTTTTTGTATAAAAACTGTTAAAACATTTTTTGATACAAATTGTTTTCCATGCCTTAAAATATAGCCTTTAAAATCTGTACACTCTTGCATGGGTTCAAAACGAGTTTGGAAACATTTTTTCCTATCTGATTTTGTTATCCCAAAAATGTGTTTTTGTAAGGACTCAACAGTGTTTCAAGGTGATGAAAATCACTGTCCACTCAGTTGTTGTTGTTGTTGTTGTTGTTGTTGAACTAACAAATCAGGGGGAATGAAGCTATTAGATATTGATTTGATACGTTTCTCCATCAAATACTCAGTTGTCTGATGTGCCATACAACAGCTGGCATTGTTATAATGTGGAATGAAGTGTCATTTTCAGTTGTTTTTTCCTGATTTTGTTAATAACTTGTCCCCCCTGGGGTTCACCGCCCTTTGGCGGGTTCGTGCCTGGCTACCGAGGGGCCCCAGCCTTTGCAGCATCTTTTCTCTTCCATGCTGCGTGTCTATCCTCTTACTGTTCTTTCTCGCCTCCCTTGGTGAACATGTCTGGGCTGTTTTTGGAAATGTATTCTGCATTTTTGGTAGTCAGTATCAGAACACACTCCACTTTTTTTCGTGCCCTTTTTGCTTTGTTCTTTCACTTTCTCCTATCCTTCTTCTTTTTCTCCTTTCTCCCTGTGCACACCTGAAGGCCGGCTCACACACCTGAAGGCCGGCTCACACGTCTGACACGTAACAGGTGACTGTTCCTAGCCTCGGGGTCAACAGGTAGGGTGCACACATACTCCCTAGTACATGCCAGGCCCAGGGAGGGGTGATTGCCTGAGTGGCTACCTGCCCAAATTGCTGTTTAGTTCCTCTGTCAGATGTTCAGGAGGTGTGAACAATCACCTAAGGCAGGTGCGCCCCCACGTGAAGGGTGCTCCTAGTTGGAAGGAGCACACCATTGGAGATGCTGACAATCGTGAGGGGATTTTCTTGCAATGAGCCAATCGTGTTCTTCACAATCCGTGTCTACTAAACATAAACGTAATGAAGCTAATGATTCAAAAGACCCTCCCAGCTGCACCACGGTTCCCCGTGGTTTCACGTACTGAAGATGGTCAGTCCTTAGCTATGGTGAATCCATTTATTGTTCAAAAAGGTGTTGATGCAGTTGCTGGCCCTGTGAAATCCTGCTCTCGTTCATGCAATGGCACTTTGCTTTTGGAGACTACTTGTGATTGTCAAGCACAATAACTGCAGTAGTACTGATCTTGCTACATCTCACTCCATGAAGGACATAGCCATGCAGACATGCGACCTCAAATTTAGCACCGCGCTTGTGAAATCACCCAGCGTCATGGCAGTGAAACTGTCTCCTCCTCCAGCTGCGCAACATGCCACCAAATTTTTTCCTCGTGGGGCGAAGTCACCAACTACACAACTGCAGGCTGGAAAGGACAGAAGGATTACTCCCACGAAGACTTCTTATGTCTCTCCAGCCAACCAACATCTGAGTCTTCCTCTGCCAACCTGAAAGGCTCTAAGAAGTCAAACAAAGGCAAATGGTCCTCTCCTTTGCCGACTAGAAGACCCACTTCGACAGTGTCGCCACGTGATACCCTCTGGCCGTGCGGTTAAAGGCGCTGCAGTCTGGAACTGCAAGACCGCTACGGTCGCAGGTTCGAATCCTGCCTCGGGCATGGATGTTTGTGATGTCCTTAGGTTAGTTAGGTTTAACTAGTTCTAAGTTCTAGGGGACTAATGACCTCAGCAGTTGAGTCCCATAGTGCTCAGAGCCATTTGAACCATTTTGATACCCTCGTCCGGCTTACCTCTGTGTCGCCGGTGCACACCACCGACCATTTTTCTGCCCTGGACTCCACAGGCTGACAGAGGAATGCTAATGCTTCCATTGACTTCGTGGAACAGTCTCCTCATGCCTCTGTGCCCGGTAGCAGCAAGTCTTCAAATGCTGACACTCAGCAGCTGCTGAGGTGACACCCCTGCATTTTTTCCTCGTCGTGATTCTTTTCCAATGGAACATTCGCAGTGTCCCATCTGACAAATAGGATTTACAGCTGCTCTTAGAATTACAGTGTCCACTTGTTCTCTTCCTTCAGGAAATAAAATTGTGTCCTCTCGCATTTCTTCCTGGTCCATTTTGACCTTCCCTCCTCCCCCACCTGAGGGTAGCATTCCATCTCATGGATTAGTTGTGCTACTCATATGGGATGACGTTCATAGTCAACCAATCTCCCTGACTACCCACTTTCAAGCTGTTGCAGTTTGCCACTTATGAAAAGGATAGATTGCTACTCACCATCAAGATGACAAATTGGCTTGCAGACAAGCACAGCATATGAGCTTTCAGCTAAAACCTTCTTCAGAAAGAAACACACACAGAGAAAGAGAGAGACAGAAAGAGACTTAATTATGCCTCCCCCCACTTCCCTTCTCCTTCTTTTGGTGTATGCCACAACACATAGTCAACATAGGTTTCTCAATGTTTATTGCATGTGGAGATTGTGGCTGAGCTCATAAATACTACACTGAGGTTACTAAGTTCTTGATTTATGATATTGCGACCTCTTTTTCCATAATTTTCGGAACCATCTTTTTGGCCTTCTTCCGAAAACTGGCTGCACACTGTAGTGCACTGTCAAAATTTGCAAATTTGAGGGGTATTTCTTGTGTTTATTGTTTTAAATGTTTATGATTCACTGTTGAATGATGCCATGATTGATGGTATCATTCACTGGTATACTAATGGCTGCAGATTGAGGCACGAGTGCTGCCTTGTATATGTTTGGGTACTCTGCCTGGGGCACCCTTGTAGCACTGAGGGTAAGCAGCCAAGCCACCTGCAGCCTAAAGCTGTTGTCAAGATTTAAATTGTTTGGGCTTGTAGCAAGCTCCATTGCCTCTCTGAGTTTTTTATTTGCACTGATGCACTGATGATGCTAAAACATGAACAATAGCAAAGTTTGTATTCTCATCACTTGTTGTAGTATTCAGCTACATTTGGCTTGCTGTGTTGGTTGAGGCACACATGTCATTTGTACTCTTACAGACATTCTTTAACTGCACGGCCTGTTTTCCCTAAGTATACTTTACCACACTTGCACCTAATTTTGTATTCTCCAGCAGTCTGTAGCATATCTGTTCAGTCATTCATCGATCTTAACAAATCGTTTATTTTATGCCTGCTTGGAAAATTTACCTTTATTATGCTGCAGCATAAATTCTCTTAAATTTTGAATTAACCATTTATTTTATCTTAATAGTAATTTCAAGGTCATGTGAAATAATTATAATGAGCAAAAACACTAACTCCACAAATTCTCATCTCAAAGGTGACTTCATTACATTGAAATGCTGTATATTTCAATTAATATTTTGGAACCTTTGTTCACACCCAGAGTCATTGTTTTGTTAATCACTATTTATCTAGACACCTGATTGCTTACAAATGCAAAGTGGATAGCACATAGGATCACACAAAGGTAAATGCACTACCTTACAAGCAGTTCACACACACACACACGCACACACACACACACACACACACACACACACACACACACACTTAACTGCAGAGCCTGTCCAAGGGAAAAGTAGATAAGTTTTAATTATTGAAAGATGGTAACAGGTCAGACAGGCCTTAACGTTTATATCCATTCACCCTAAATTTTAATCCCTCTATTGACCCTTTCTTTTATGAGGATTATTCAGAAAGTAGGGAACTTTTCCATCTGACGCCGCTAGGTGCGTGCTGGTCGCGTATATTTTGGTATGTGCATGCTTGACAGCTCAGTTGGCATCCATCCATGACAAGGGGAACATTTCTGCGCATCTGGTTTTTTCGATATTCAAATTTGAAGTGTATGCTGCAATTGAAAATCCCGCCAGTTGTGAGATGCAGTCTTTGATATGGTTTTTGTTGGCAAGAAATCTAAAACCTATAAAAATTTGTCGTGAATGGTGCAAAGTGTATGGAAACAATGTAATGAGTGAATGTTCCGTTCAGAAATGGTGCATTCGGTTTAAAAATGGCCGAACCAACATTCATGATGAAGAGAAGAGTGGACGCCTGAACATTGTGACTGATGATCTTGTCACTGAAGTTGATGAAACGATTTGTGAAAACATCGTTTCACAATAACGAAGCTTTTGCTTTCTTTTCCACAAGTTTCACGGACTTTGTTGTTTGAAACTGTCACTCAAAAGCTAGGCTACCACAAATTTTGTGCGCAATGGGTGCCCAAAATGCTTACAGAGCACCATAAAGAACAGTGAATGGAGGCAACATTGACATTTCTGGAGGCCTACCACAAACATGGTGATTCAGTACTGGATTGAATCGTAACCGGTGATGAGACTTGGGTGAAACACATCAATTGTGAGACAAAATTTGAGTCCATAGAGTGGGGGCACACAAGGTCCCCTCAAAAACCAAGAAAATGTTTGCAAACCTTGTCAGCAAAGAAGTTGATGGCGACAGTGTTTTGGGTGTGCTTCTTATTGATCTTCTCGAACGTGGAGCAACCATAAATTCTGCCCAGTACTGCCAAACTTTGCAGAGCCTTAGAAGAGCAGTTCAGAGCAAATGCTGAGGAAATCTGACTTCCAAAATTTTGTTTTTGCACAACAATGCGTGACCTCACACGGAAAACTGCACTAAAGAACTCCTTAATTCATTCAAATGGTAAATTTTCCCTCAACCTCCCTACAGCCTCGATCTTGCACCAAGCGACTTCCACTTGTTTCCCAAGATGAAGAGATGGCTTGCAATGCAGCGCTTTGATGACAACGCGGAATTCCCGGCGGGCGTGACTCTCTGGCTGAAGTCTCATGCGGCAGAATTTTATGACGAAGGTCTTTCAGAGCTTTCCCACTGCTGTGATAAGTGCCTCAGTGTGTTTGACCGAGTGAGGTGGTGCAGTGGTTAGCACACCGGACTCGCATTCGGGAGGATGACGGTTCAATCCCGCATTCAGCCATCCTGATTTAGGTTTTCTGTGATTTCCCTAAGTCGCTCCAGGCAAATGCCGGGATGGTTCCTCTGAAAGGGCATAGCCGACTTCCTTTCCCATCCTTCCCTAATCCAATGAGACCGATGACCTCACTGTTTGGTCTCTTCCCCTAAACAACCCAACCCTCAGTGTGTTTGGTGACTATGTGGAAAAGTAGTATGTCAGTCGCTCTTTCATATGTAAATAATAAAATGTATTTTTTGTACTTAGGGTTTTTTTTTAAGTGCCAAAACATTCCCTACTTTTTGAATAGCCTTCATATTTCCATCAATGCTTCTTCGATGTAAAGATTGAACAGTATTGGCAAAATACTGCATACCTGTCTTATACCCTTTTTAATCTGAGCAGTTCATTCTTGATCTTCATCCAATTATTCTCACATAGTTTTTGTACACGTTGTACATTAACTGTCTTTCCCTGTAGCGTACCCCTATTTTTGTCAGAACTTCTTGCACCATTTTACATTGTCAAATACTTTTTCCAGGTCAACAAAGCCGATGAACGTGTCTTGATTTTTCTTCAGTCTTGCTTCCTTTATCAACTGCAGTGTCAGAACTGCCTCTCTGGTAGCTTTACCTTTCCTAAAGCCAAACTGATTGTCATCTAGCACATCCTCAACTTTCTTTCCCATTCTTCTGTATATTATTCTTGCCAGAAACATGGATGCATTGAGCTCTCAAGATGGTTGTGCGATAATTCTCGTACTTGTCAGCTCTTGCAATTCTCAAAATTGTGTGGATGAAATTTTTCTAAAAGTCTCAAGGTATATTGCCAATCTCATAGATTTTACACACCAATGTGAATAGTCATTTTGTTGCCATTTCCCCCAATGACTTAAAAAATTCTGATGGACTGTTATCTACATTGTCTATCCCTTCTATCTCACTTGATAATAATGTACAGGAAGTTCTGGTTGAGAATAATGAATTATTTAGGAATGAAGGAGACAACTTACCTAAAGGCAGAAGCGCTGCATGCTCGACAAATACATACACGAAAGGAACAGACCTTTACTTTGCTAGCTTCTGGAATAGAATTCCGTTCTCAAGCTAGGAGAAAAGAGCAAGCGCGCGCACACACGCGCGCACACACGCGCGCACACACGCGCGCCCACACACACACGCGCACACACACACACACACACACACACACACACACACACACACACACACACACACACTTCATGCACATGCCTGTTTCCCTACATACAACTGCCACCTCTTTCCTGGCCCATGGTGCAGTGTAGGGTGGGGTTAGGGGTGGAGAGATGCGGGAGGGAGGGAGGCTGGGGGGGGGGGTGGCTCATGGGAGAGTGGAGAGCCATCTGTGGGCTAGCTATGAGTGTGGGTAGAGGGGGCACATGGCAGATGGCTGAGCACTTGATTTCGCAGACTATGGCATGAGATGGCAGCACATAACTAGTTGACATGTATTTGTGCTGGGGTAATGGGAAAGAAACACACTATTTGGTGTGGGGACGCTAGTTACTATAGGCTTAGGCCAGAGAGATTACGGGGGTGAAGGATGTGGTGTAAGGATACCTCCCATCAGTGGAACTCGGAAAAGCTAGTAATGGTGGGGAGAATCCAAAAGCAGCCATTTAAATCTCACATGTTGTGCTCTACTGCTTGCTGTGCAACTGGGTGGTCCATGTTGTGTTTGACAACAGTTTGACACTGGCCATTCATTCTGGTTGGCAGGTGGATGGTTGTCATACCAATGTAAAATGCTGTGCAGTGGTTGCAGCAGGGCTGGTATATAACATTGCTGCTTTCACAGATGCCCTGGCCTCTGATGGGGTAGTATAAGCCTGTGACGGGACTGGAGTAGGGGGTGCTGGGTGGGTAGATAGATATGGCAGGTCTTGCATCTGGGTCTTCAGCCAGGGTATGATCCCTGTGGCAGGGGATTGGGGGTAAGAGTGGCATAGGAATGGACTAGGATGTTGTGGAAGTTGGGTGGGTGGTGGAACAGCACTTTGGCAGGGGATGGATGTATCTCGGGTAGGATGTCTCCCATTTCAGGGCATGATGATAGATAATCAAAGCCCTGATAAAGGAAATGGTTCAGTCGTTCCCCTCCAAGGTGGTACTGGGTGACAAGGGGGTGTTTCTGTGTTGTTGATTCTTGATATGGATGTGAGGATCCGGTGCATGTGGCGATATGGCATGGAAGATGTGTTTGTGTATTAGGTTTGGGGGGGGGGGGGGGGGTATTGCCTGTCTGTGAAGACCTTCAGCATACTGGACGAGGGAGTTGTTACCACTGCCGATGCATCTGCCCTGGATGGCCAGACTATATGGAATTGATTTTTTGGTGTGGAAGGGGTGACAGCTGTCAAAGTGCAGGTACTGCTGGTTCATAATCTTACCCAAGACCAGGACACCTTATCCTCATTCCACCACAATCTCAACACCTTCTCTCCTATCTGCTTCACCTGGTCCTTGTCCACCCATTGTGGCACCTTCCCAGATGTTGATCTCCTCATCTCAGATGGCTCCATCCACACCTCAGTCTTAATTAAAAACCATGCCCCCAACACAATTCCTTTCACTCCTGGCACCCCCCAACGTTATTCAACACTCCCTGCAACCTTTACCCGCCACTTTCAACACAAACTTCCTTCCCCCTTAACATCCCCCCCCCCCCAAAAAAAAAAAAAAAAAAAAAAACACAGTGCCCCTGCTCTGTTTATCTGCAACAGTTCAGAAAAGTTTCCCCACTTGTTGCGAAAACCCCCGTCTCATATCCCGTTCCTTAAATGCTGCCTATGCCATGGAATCTCCTCCTCCTCCCCCCCCCTCTCCTCCTCCATGGTGTAATCATAAAACTCCCTATTTCTGGATCCCACCCCTCCTTCCACAATGACCTTTGCCTTTTCAGATTCCACCAGTTGCTTTCCTTCACAAACCATGTTCTAATAAAACACGTTTTCATGGCACAGGCATCCCTGAACCACTTCCACAAAGTACTGCTACTATGCAATCCTCACCACCTACACTTCATCACCGAAATTGAAATCCTGACACTCCAACACCTAGAACAACCGCCTCCAAGTTATTTAGCCTGCTGAAATCCTACTCCCACCTTGGAGCACCACTATCCAACCAAACCCTACTCCCACTGCTCTTCCTTGTCATCCTCTCATAGTGCCCAGACCATGCCTAGCTGATCTTTTCAACCTACCACATCCTCCAAAAACACATACCAGCACTTCACGAAATCCAGAACCAAAACAATCCCAGAACACTGTTAACCTCTCCACCAGAAACCTCAGCCCCACAGAAGTTTCAATTCTATCCAAAGACCTCACATTCAGCCATACTCCCAGGTTTAACCATGTTGGATGTGTGAAAGACCTATTCTCCTTCTTCCCATTGCCTGCAGTGGAACCACTTCTTTGGCACCAACCCCTCCAACCAAAGCCAGTCCAACACTAACAGTGAACCCTGCCTGTCCCACTTGATACCACCATTGAACCGTGACCCTCCCACACTCCCTTAACCATCCCCTAGTCACATCTGGGAATTCCTAACCTCCAACCTGGTCTCACCATTCTTCCCCAGGTCCTTCCCTAAGAACAATCACCTTTCAGCAGAAAAAAGCTGTGCAACATCTCCACGTACAAGCTCTGCTAAAGTAACCCCATCCCTCAAGTCCAACATAACCTCCAATCCCTGCTGAAATCCTTAGCCCCAGAACCTCTCCCGTGAATCCATTTCCCAGCTCACTCCAACAACACCCCGCACACCCATCTTCTACATGCTCCCCAAAATCCACAAGCCTAAAAATCCTGGGTGCCCCATCATGGCTTGTTACAGTGCCCCCATCGAAGGCATCTTGGCCCTTATTGACCAACACCTGCAACCAATTGTCCAAAACCTAGCCTCCCACATTAAAGATACCAACAACTTCTTGCACCGGCTCTCCACAATCCCCACACCCTTACCTCCCAGGTCCTGTAGATGCGATCTCCTTATACACCAATATCCCTCATCCCCACGGCCTTGCCACGATTGAGCATTACCTCTCCCAACGCCCTACAGATTCCAGACCCATCAGTTTGTTCATTGTACATGTAACCAACTACATCCTAAACCATAACTACTTCACCTTTGAAGGGAAGGTATACAACAAATTAGTGGCACAGCTGTGGGCACACACATGGCACCCTCCTATGCCAATGTCTTTATGGGCCACCTAGAGGAAATGTTCCTAGTTACCCAAAACCCTTCATCTGGTTGAGGTTTATTGAAAACATCTTTATAGACTGGACCCAAGGCCAAGTACAGCCTGGCTCCTCGTCGTAGACGCATGTGCAGTGATGACAACTCCCTTGCCCACTGTGCTGAAGGCCTCACAAAAGCCTTAACAGACAGGTAATACCCCACAGATCTCCCATGCCAATCCCCCCCCCCCCCCCCCACACACACACACACACCTCATCCTCACTTCCATCCCAAGAACCAACCACAAAGAAGCACCCCGCTTGTCACCCAGTACCACCCAGGACTGGAATGACTGAACCACGTCTTTCGCCAGGGCTTTGAAAATCTATGATCATGCCATGAAAGGGGGACATCCTACCCAAGATACTTCCATTCCCTCCCAAAGTGCTGTTCTGGTGCCCACCCAACCTCTGCAATATTCTAGTCCATCCCTATGCCACTCCCACCCCAAATCCACTGCCACAGGGATCATGCCCTTGTGGAAGACCCAGATGCAAGACCTGCCCTATCTACCCATCCAGCACCTCCTCCTCCGGTCCCATCACAGGCTTATCCTAACCCATCAGAGGTCAGGCGACCTGTTACAGCAGCAATGTTATATACCAGCTCTGCTGCAACCACTACACAGCATTTTACATTGGTATGACAATCAACCATCTGTCAACCAGAATGAATGTTCGCTGCCAAACTGTTGCTAAAAACAAGGTGGACCACCCAGTTGCACAACATGCAAGATATCAATGGCTGCTTCACAACTCCTTACAGCACATCCTTTGCTCCCGTAACCTTCCTGGCCTAAACCTAAGGTGACTCGCTCTCCCCTCACCCCCCACCAAATATGTGTGTGTGTGTGTGTGTGTGTGTGTGTGTGTGTGTGCGCGCGCGCGCACTCTTGTTTCTCGTACAGCTTGAGAAAGGAATTCCATTCTGAAAGCTAGCTAAGTAAAGCTCAGTACCTTTTGTGTGTTTATCCTTCAACGACACAGCGCTTCCGTCTTTAGGTGAATCTTCTCCATTATTCCTAAATTATTCGATTTTAAGTCATCCGAAGCTCTTTTAAATTCTGATACTAATACCGGATCCCTTATCTCATCCCTATTGACTTCTGTTTCTTCTTCTTGTCACTCATCAAATGAGTTCTCCCCCTCATAGAAGCCTCAGTGTACTCTTTCATCTATCTGCTCTCTCTCCTCTGCATTTAACAGTGGAATTCTCATTGTGTTCTTAATGTGACTGCCCTTGCTTTTAATTTCACTGAATGTTGTTTTAACTTTTCAATATGCTTAGTCAGTCTTTCCAGCAGTCATTCTGTTTCGATTATTCGCATTGTTCATGCAGCCATTTCACCTTGACATCCCTGCACTTCCTATTTATTTCATTCCTAAATGACTTGTATTTCCGTATGCCTGAATTTCCCTGGACGTTTTTGTACTTCTTTCATCAATCAGCTGATGTATTTCTTCTGTTATCTGTGGTTTCTTCACAGTTACCTTCCTTGTACATCTACAGCATACTCCACAAGCCACCTAATGGTATGTGACGGAGAGTACTTTCGATACCACTATCTGCACCCTCCAACCCTGTTCCACTCGCGAATAGTGCGTGGGAAGAATGATTGTCGGTAAGCCTATGTATTGGCTCTAATTTCTTGAATTTTTTCCTCGTGATCAGTTCACGAGATGTATGTGGTGGAAGTAATATGTTGTCCGACTTCCCCTGTAAAGTACTGTCCCGGAATTTCTGTAGCAAATCTCTCTGTGATATACAACGTCCCTCTTGTAACGTCTGCCAGTGGCGTTTGTTTAGCATCTCCGTAACACTCTCTCACCAGCTACACGATCCTGTAATGAAACACGCCACCCTTCATTGGATCTTCTCTATTTCCTCTATCAGTCCTACTTGATAGGGATCCAAGATAGATGAACAATACGGGTGAACAAGTGCCTTATAAGCCACTTCCTTTGTGGACAAGTTACATTTCCTTAAGATTCTTCTGATGAATCTGAGTCTCGTATCTGCTTTTACCGCTATCTGTTTTATGTGGTCGTTCCACTTGAGGTCACACTGGATTGTTACGCCTATATAATTTACAGCAGATGCTGTCTCCAGTTGATTGTCATCAATAGTGTAACTGTACAGTAGTGGATTTCTTTTGCTATGTTTGCGCAATATATAACATTTATTTACATTCAGGGTCAACTGCCAGAGCCTGCACCATTCATCAATTCTCTGCAGATCGTTCTGTAAATTCTTACTATCATCTGGTGTTACTTTGGTATAGACAACTGCATCATGTACAAATAGCCTTAAAGAGTATCAGACACTTTCTACTACCTCATTTATATATATTGTAAGCAGCAACGGTCCTATCACACTTCCCTAAGGTACTCCTGATATTACCTTTACATTTTTAGATTTTGTTCCATTAACATCTACATCTACATTTATACTCCGCAAGCCACCCAACGGTGTGTGGTGGAGGGCACTTTACGTGCCACTCTCATTACCTCCCTTTTCTGTTCCAGTCGCGTATGGTTCGCGGGAAGAATGACTGTCTGAAAGCCTCCGTGCGCGCTCGAATCTCTCTAATTTTACATTCGTGATCTCCTCGGGAGGTATATGTAGGGGGAAGCAATATATTCGATACCTCATCCAGAAACGCACCCTCTCAAAACCTGGCGAGCAAGCTACACCGCAATGCAGAGCGCCTCTCTTGCAGAGTCTGCCACTTGAGTTTGCTAAACATCTCCGTAACGCTATCACGGTTACCAAATAACCCTGTGACGCAACGCGCCGCTCTTCTTTGGATCTTCTCTATCTCCTCCATCAACCCGATCTGGTACGGATCCCACACTGTTGAGCAATACTCAAGTATAGGTCGAACGAGTGATTTGTAAGCCACCTCCTTTGTTGATGGACTACAATTTCTAAGGACTCTCCCAATGAATCTCAACCTGGTTACCCGCCTTACCAACAATTAATTTTATATGATCATTCCACTTCAAATCGTTCTGCACGCATACTCCCAGATATTTTACAGAAGTAACTGCTACCAGTGTTTGTTCCGCTATTATATAATCATACAATAAAGGATCCTTCTTTCTATGTATTCGCAATACATTACATTTGTCTGTGTTAAGGGTCAGTTGCCACTCCCTGCACCAAGTGCCTATCCGCTGCAGATCTTCCTGCATTTCGCTACAATTTTCTAATGCTGCAACTTCTCTGTATACTACAGCATCATCCGCGAAAAGCCGCATGGAACTTCCGACACTATCTACTCGGTCATTTATATATATTGTGAAAAGCAATGGTCCCATAACACTCCCCTGTGGCACGCCAGAGGTTACTTTAACGTCTGTAGACGTCTCTCCATTGATAACAACATGCTGTGTTCTGTTTGCTAAAAACTCTTCAATCCAGCCACACAGCTGAGTGACTTGTTGAGCTCTGTCTGCAAGAAAGTCCTGAATCCAATCGCAGGTCTCCTCCAATACTCCGTAAGCTCGTATTTTTTCATTAAACAGCAGTGTGGGATCTAAGTTTTTCTTTCCAACTTCTGTGATTACCCTTTTTAGGTATGTCCATTCTTCTTCAACTAAGCTGCCTACTGAGATATTCCGTATTGTAGTATCTATAGTCTCAGAGAACTTCAAGCATATCTCATCATTTTGTAGAATATCTGTAACCCATTTCTTTGTACATTGATTCTTCCTGTCAACTTCAGCCTACTCTTCATCACTAGTAAATTGTAATCTGAGTCTGTATGTGCTCTCAGTTTTGCCTTTAGAATCCAATATCTGATTTCAGAATTTCTGCCTGACTATGATGAAATCTAACGTGAATCTTCTTATATCTCCTGGCCTTTTCCAAGCATACCTTCCCCTTTTGTAACTTTTGAACAGATTATTTCCTACTACTAATTGATATTTTAATTCAGAACTTGTCTTCCACCTCTCTTTCCAACAACCAAGCCCATATTCTCCCACACTCCCTCCCCTGCAATTGCATTCCGATCCCCTATGACTATCAGATTTTCTTCTCGCTTCACATACTAAATTATCCGTTCAGTTTTGCCATATACTTTCTCTATCTCTTTGTCCTCTGCTAGTGACGTAGGCAGGTGTATCTGAACTGTAGTTGTTGGTGTTGGTTTGCTGTCAGTTGTAATGAGAACATGCATTTTGATGAGAATAACCCAGTCAGTGAACTGTTCACAATAACCCACACTCTGCCACACCCTCTTATTCATAATGAATCCTACTGCTGTTATAGCATTTTCTGCTGCTGCTGATGTTACCCAATACTCATCTGACCAGAAATCCTTGTCTTGTTTCCATATCATTTTACTGACCTCCTCTATATCTACATTGAGCCTGTGCATTTCCCTTGTCAGATTTTTTAGCTTCCCTATCACATTCAAACTTCTGACATTCCACACCCCGACCTGTTCAATATTACCCTTTCATTGGTTATTCAATCTTTTTCTCATGGTCACCTCCCCCTTGGCAGTCCCCTCTCGGAGATGTGAATGGGGGCTGGTCCACTGCGTCCATTCCTCTGTGCACTTTGACAAGACTGCTGGCAGAATGAGCGTGACATCTTACCTGGAAGTCTTTGATTGCCATTGCTGATGACTTTTGCTCGAAGTGTAAGAAGCGGCAAGTGTCAAAACCCGCAACCAAGGGCATTTTTATTACTAGTCAAAGATGCTACTCCTAGACCACAGAGGTGAGGGGCCCAGATTGTGATATCTGTAGAGAAGTATTTTTTTTTTTTTTTTTGGGGGGGGGGGGGGAGATGATTGATTAGGTAGGTATGGAAAATGGAATAGCATGGGGATGATTGAATATGGTGTAGTCAGAGATTTATGATGATGGACAAGGTTGAAGCAGCTGTTGAAGTTACCAGTGTTGTGATGTGCCTATGCTTAGTGACCACGTAGTGGAATTTGTGGTTACTTGCAATTTGCAAGCAGATAGACAATTCATAGATGATGTAGTTACTTTCAAACCTGGTTCTACATTGCCACTGTGTGCAACCATTCCACACAGATACACAGCACACTTACATGGGGCACCAACTGCAGCAGCCATGTTTACAAAAGGCAAATGGAACTTACTTAAAAAACACATGTGTTAGGGGCAGCTCTAGTGAGGGATGTGGAAGAGTTTCTAGAGTCCTGATATTATTAGGTGATATGAGGCGGAAGAGTTGCTGGTTGGCTAATGGTGGTGCTTGAGTGGTGATGAGATTCAGGAAATTGCTTGTTGACCTCAAGTGATCATATGAAGCTGGTGGTGGGATGGGCATTGAGGTTCTGGAGAGAAGAGAAAAGAGTGTCTCATTATGCATCTTGATCCTCTCTCTCAAATTCCCCTCTCTCCAATTTCATGAATATCATCAGTGCCACGGCCACTGACAAGTCCCTGTTGTGCCCCTTCTCCCACACTCCATGATTTCGCCACTTACCCTGCATGTCTTCCCTCCTCCCTTCCACCTAGTTTCTTTGCTCTCTCATCCCTTCATTTGATATTATTTGTGCTTACTCTAAGTGTAATCTGTAATTTTTGAGAACATTTCTCATGGAGAAACATTGATATGCCCAAAAGTACTTTAATAATGAACACAAACAGTCTTGAATGCAAAAACATTTAATCCGATTGCAAGCAGTTTGTCAATTTTTGACCATCCTCCAGGCCCTTATACCAGCTGACATTTGTGGAGATACCCGCTCCATTCACTGTCACCGCCTACTGTCATTGTATGATGGTCTGAGGATGGTTAAAAACTGACCAAAACCAGGTATTTTTGCAGTCTCGAATGCTTGTGTCCATTTTTAAAGTAAATGTAATCTAGTAAATTAGCAGGAAAGAGATACTTAGAAAAAATTCAGTGCTCCCTCAGTTATAGTAAATTGTGCTTCTCATATTGGTAGCTTTTTGATTACATTGGTAGTTTTCAAAGGAAATAGTACTTACACCTGTGATAACAGAGGTCTGTTTACTGTACATCACTACTTGTCATGCAACTTTACAATGGATGCTGCTGTATTAAGTGTTCTTGGTGTACTTGTCAATGTGACAAAGGCACCATGAACATTCAATACAGCATATGTCACAAAAACTTTGCAATTATAAGAAAAATTCTGGTTGCCTTGTAGCTAACAGGAATTTTCTGTCTTTGAATTTAGAGAATCAGTTAATTTGTAGAAGGCTGATCTCCAATTTTCTTTTGAGTTCTTCCATCCCACATTCTTGTTTAACGTTCAGAGGGACCTTGTTAAAAATCTTTGCGTCAGTTACATAACTACACTCTGAATCCTATAAAGAAGGCAAAGTCTACCTGAAGATAATTTTGGTGGCTTATATTGCGATTCCACAATCACAGTTCAGCTGAAACTTTTTTACTATCAGCAAAAAATCATTAATGGGTAAATGCACTGTGAAGTGAGTAAGAATTTCAATCTCCTTAGAGACCTGTGCAAGATATGTAGTTAACTGATTTGGGAAAATTCCACCCTTCTTCTCTTTCACACTAATGCACATCCATCCATCCATCCCGAAGCTGGAAGTAAAGCGGAAGCTTAGTGTGACATTACCCGACCCGTCATTCACCAGAGTGGAGTAGTTGCATGGCCTCGGTCTTTTTTCTGATTTATTTATTTTTTAAGAGTTTCAGTTCTGTAATTTTCTTTGTCACAGTAAAGTAACAGTATTTTGTTTTTAACTCCACGTTTGCTGATTAGATTGGCCAGATGGCATTTCAAGGAGTGAAGCAATTAAATCGTATCCAATCGATGGTTTTTGACACGGCCTATCACACAAATGAGAATTTGTTGATATGTGCCCCAACTGGTGCTGGCAAGACCAATGTCGCAATGTTGACTATTGTGCATCAGATGCGCCAGCACATGGACCAAGGAGTCATCAAAAGAGACCAATTTAAGGTACTGTATGCAAAACTTTGTGTACTTCATTAAGAGTCCGTATGGAATAATTAGTCTTGTGGTGACCTCATTGGCAAGTTTAATAGCAACAAGCTGAGAGTGGAGGAGATGTCTTGTGTTAATTATTTTTTCTAAAATTGTACCATTTGAAGACTCATTAACCACTTTAAAATATAAGTATTATGACTGTATAAGCAATTAGTAATTGAATACATAAAATTCTACTCACCAAGTGGTGGAAGGCGAATCCACATATAAAAAGGTATCACAGTTTGCAAGCTTTTGGAGCCAATGGTTCCTTCTTGTGGCAGGAAGGTTGAAGGGGCAGGAAGAGAGGTGAAGGAAAAGATTAGGAAAATGGATAGAGTTCAGGAAAATCATCCAGAACTGTGGGTCAGGGGAAACTTCCCATGCAGGAAGAGAAATATAGACTGAATCTTGGTTACTGCACTGAATGAGATTTGAAAACCTCAGAGCTTAAAGGTGGAAGACAGGGTGATAAGCAAGAGTTAACAAAATCGGAAAGCTACCTATATTGTATGTAATAGAGATGGGAGGTGGACTGCGAAAAATCAGCAGGTCAGAAAATGAAAGGTCTAGAAAACTAAAATTGAGTGAAGAAAGGAATAGTTAGCGTGAAGAAATGCTGAGACCAAAGAAATTAACATAAATTAAGGCCAGGTGGATGGCAAGAACCAAGGCCGTGTTGTAGTACCAGTTCCCACCTGCGGAGCTCTGAGAAAGTGGTGTGTGGGGGAAGAAACCAGGTGGTGCATGGTGTGAAATGGGCACCGAAGTCATGAGTGTCATGTTGTACAGTATGCTCTGCAACAGAATATTGTGTTTTGCCTGTGCCCATTCATCCTGACTGATAACTGGGTGGTAGTCATGCCAATATGAAAGGCCAAACAGTGTTTACGTAACAGCAGGTATATGACGTTTGTCGTTTCACTGATGGCTCTCCCTTTGATAGTATATGTTTCTCCAGTTACAGGGCTGGTATAGGTGGTGGTAGGAGAGTGCGTAGGGCAAATCTTGCAGCGGGGACGGTCACAGGCACAGGATTGTAGGGTCTGACAAGGATATTGTGGAGATTGGGAGGACAACAAACGAAAAGCTATTTTGTGTGTGCTGAGCAAAATCTCAGGCAGAATGGACCTCATTTCAGGGCATGATGTTAGGAAGTCACAGCCTTGTCAGAGTATCTCCAGCACTTGCTCGGTCCTCGGGTTTAAAAGGACGGAGCAAGTGCTGGAGCGTTAAGTCACCTCGGCTCACTCTGAAGATGGCTGGATAGTATTTAGCTGAAATATTAGAAGATGAAGCTGAATTTATGCAACTGCATGCTCAAAACTTTATGGAACATACAAAAGTTTTTTTTTTTTTTGGGGGGGGGGGGGATCGGCATAACCAGGATTGGATGTGTTGGCCCAGAAAATCTGCTTTTAAGCTAGGCTGGTAGGGTAACTACATCCAGTGAAGACTGAGATGAGAATGATGGTGTATTGCTGTAAAGATTCTGCATTGCAAGACTTATAGTGTCAACTAACATAACCAAATAGCAAATCCATAAACAAACAAGAAATAAATTTCAAAATTTTATGTCATATAATAGAACTATTAGAGGGGAAAAAAGTGGATTTTGCTTTAGTAATACTGTAGAGTATATAATTGAAGAGACTATCACTTTTGTTAAAGATGTGCGACGTAACTGAGCCATTTCCCAGCACACTACTGCCATAAATTGAAACACAATTTTGAGGGTTCTTTCATTTTCGCAAAAAATTGTAGCCTACATGATGAAATGAACTGAAAACTCAGAAATACAGTGAAAACTGCCAGATTACATCAACTTGGATGTTTGTTTCCCACCTGCAGCCAATAGCTGTAGAGCGTGGTGACATCATGCAAATGCAGTGGTTTGTGGAATACAGAGTGATAAACAGGAAGCTTACATAGCAGCTTTTTGCGAAGTATGGCGATACAATCAGTGTATAGCAAATGGAGGGACCACAGCTTCCACTTAGGTTCAGTTTATGTAGTTATACCTCGTACACCCATCACTATGGTGCATTAATTGCTAAGACAGAGAAAGACTGAAATCACAGCAGCGTTAACTTTACTTCATATTCTTTGCTATGAATAAGTACCACATGTGAAGGAAAACTTGGGTGTATATACGTGCTTTCATGAAACTTCGAAGTGCAGACAGTGCATGTTGGCAATATGAAGAACACTCCACTTCAGCTACTCAGCACAATGAACAAGGCAAAGTTTACAAACAAGACAGTAGAGGTCACTGTGCTCGTGGCGCCAGAGTATGCTGCACTGTCATTGGCTATAGAAGGAAGACTCAAACTCCCACATGTAAGATCCTGATGCGTTTCACCGCACTTCAGTTTTCTGTTTAATTCACTGTATTCATCAAATTTTTACTTTTTTCTGGGTGAGCGCAAATGAAAGATCTCTCAAAAACATGTGTTTTGATGTATAATTTTGTGATCATAGCATGTCGGAAAAAGCTTGATTACCTTGTACCTAGATAAAAGTTTCAATTTTTTGACAAATTTTTACTTGCTGTCACACATCAGTGATTTTTTAAGAACTGATGAAATTCATTACCACATATTATTGCATACACATTGTATTGTATATTTAATTTCCTTCACTTACACAGATTGTATAAAATGTATTTGAGAGGATTATGATTTTTAATCATATATTCTACTTACATATGTTTTTGCTCATATTTTTGGGGTTTTAATGTTTTCCTTGAGTCTGCATTTTCCTCAGTTTTGCTTTTTTAAAGCCTGGACTGCACAAAAACGTAAAATTCGGCTTTCACTGTAATTGTAATGGGATAATCTTTCAAGAAGGCATAAGATGGTGTTCTTTATCTAAATGACAAAAGCTCTTGTACAAACTTATCATCCACACAAAAGTAACAGTAGTAGCAATACAACTGTTATCATTTCTTTGTAGAAAAGATAGATGGTGCCAAGTCTGCTCTAACCCTTATCTCTTTAAAAATATGTATTATTCCTGTTTAATGCTTGAAACATTTTACTGTTTTTAGAAGAAGTTACCATAGCTTTATGTGAATCTTTGATTGCATATTATTCAAAATGCATAACACATCTAGATGTATTTCAGATTGTGTATGTTGCTCCAATGAAAGCACTCGCAGCAGAAATGACGCAAAACTTTGGACGGAGGCTAGGGTGCCTCGGTGTTTCTGTACGTGAACTGACAGGCGACATGCAGCTCACAAAGACAGAAATGCTACAGACCCAAATGGTGGTTACTACTCCCGAGAAGTGGGATGTCATAACAAGAAAATCGACAGGTAATTTTCAAGTGTGCAATCATCTGACTTAAAATTTGATGGCATAAACTCAAAGGATCTGTTGCTGGTGATTTAATGTATTTTCTTGTTCAGAAGAGAACTGATACTCATCCTAAAACTTGTAGGAATGTCAGATGTAGTAGTAGTAGTAGTAGTAGTAGTAGTAGCAGCAGCAGCAGCAGCAGCAGCAGCAGCAGTAGTAGTAGTAGTAGTAGTAGTTGTTGTTGTTATAACTGTTGTTTATGTGTACAGGCTCTCATGGCCATTGTTATTTAAGATAATATCTTATAGGACATTAGTCTATATCATGTACCTCTTCAAACTACAAAACTCTTGTGTTTTAACTCCTCTGTTGGTATCTCTGTCACTAGCCTTCTGATGTTCACGGACGTTTTATTTGTTGCTTCACACCACCACCCTACTCAACAGAAAACAGTGTTGACCACTCCTCCTCCTTGTGAATTACGTATCAGTGACTATAGTAGCTAGGTCTCACAACTAGGTTTGTTTAGAAAAACAATAATGGCCCACATCTATGATAGCCTTTCCATACATAAGGGCTTCAAATGAAACTGTCTTCATAATGACAACAAGAAGAACAAGGAACCTCCTCCTTAAAGGCAGTCTTTGTAATTGCACCCCACAATGTCTGGTTTTCCGGTCGCCAATCACCCTAATGATTTTTAAGTGTTTGGTCCAATCACGTTAATGTACCACCACCTGTTTTCGATATCAGAATACAATAACCACTCACAGATTGCAGATTGGAGCACTATCATTGAAGGGTTTTTAAAGTGTGTCAGGGCACAAGGAAAATTGTGCAGTTGTTCTCGTAATGTGGAAACGGAACAATTTACCTGACATCCAAAAGGGCGTGATCATTGGCTTTCAGGTCAAGAATGGAAGCATTTCTGAAACTACTAAGTTTATAAACTGTTCGCGTGCCGTCTTGGTTAAAGTATACTGTGCATGGCAAAATGGCAGTATCCAAAAGTGGCATCAAGACAATGTAGTGCATCACAGGCCATAGATGACAAGTGATTGATGGCTGCGAAGATGTGTGCTGATGAATAGACGTACACCTGTCGAGCAACTGACCACCCAGATGAACCAAGGAGCTATTGACAGTGTCTGCTCAATGACTGTTAGGTGAGTGTTGCTGCTTATGGGTCTCCACAGCAGGCATCTGGTTTGTGCACCTGGCCTTACTGCTGTTCCTTGACAACAGTTGCTCAAATTGACACACTAATACCACAACTGGACAGCCACAGAGTGCCAGTAGGTGAATTTTTCAGGTGACTCACTTTTTATACTATGACAAATAGATGGCTGTTGGCATGTATGGCCCTGCAACAGTCATGGGAAGAACCCAGTCTGGAGGAGGTAGCATTATGGGGAGAGCATCTGTGGACTGTTTTTGTGGCATTCCCTGGGTGATCTAGTCATACTGGAAGGCACAGTGGATCAACACTAGTACACGTCTATTCTTGAGGACCATATCCACCCCTAAACACAGTCAGTTTTTTCCTCAGCACATTGGCATCTACCAGCAGGACAATGCAACATTTCACGGAGCCCACAGTGTATGTGCGTGATTTGAAGAGCTGGGATGAGTTTACTGTGCTCCCCTGGTCACCAAACTCCCCGGATTTAAAACCAGTCAAAAATGTGTCGGACCACCTTGATTGAGCTTTTGTGCTGTGGATCCTCAAATGAGAAACCTGGTGTATCTGGCCAAGGCAGTGAAGTCAGTAAGGCTTCACGTCCCGGTTGGTACCTTCCAGAACCTCATTGACTTTCTTCCTCCCTGGCTGTGCTGTAAGAGGTGGTTATTCAGGGTTTTTACAGGTGGTCACTTTATGTGGCTGGGCCATGTATATGCGACATGATGCAGCAGTTATGATGAAAATAAAAGAATTGCTGAAAAGTAATAGGAAGCTGCACAAAACCAGCCTTATAACTGATGATCGAAACTGTAAGGTGGGGAACGATTGGAGTGGTTTTGCAACAGCATTTATCATGTGGGTACCATTATGACCCTCATTTGTGTGTTTCAAAGGCCCTCACACACATTTAATAGGGGGAGACCCATTTTTGATAGTGTAGGTGGGTAGATCACGTAACTAATGAGGAGGTATTGAATAGGATTGGGGAGAAGAGAAGTTTGTGGCACAACTTGACTAGAAGAAGGGATCGGTTGGTAGGACATGTTTTGAGGCATCAAGGGATCACAAATTTAGCATTGGAGGGCAGCGTGGAGGGTAAAAATCGTAGAGGGAGACCAAGAGATGACTACACTAAGCAGATTCAGAAGGATGTAGGTTGCAGTAGGTACTGGGAGATGAAGAAGCTTGCACATGATAGAGTAGCATAGAGAGCTGCATGAAACCAGTCTCAGGACTGAAGACCACAACAACAACAACAATAATAAAATGATAATTATATGTCTGGGTGTAGTGTAAAGCAATTACTGCAACGTAGAAGCTTACAATTTCTAACACAGATTTCTCATTGTACCCTTTCGCCTTTGCTGCACTGTTTTTCCCCCATTTGTTTACCTCATCTTTTTTTTACATTTATTCTTTCTTTCTTTAAATTTATTTTCTGTAACCACCCTCATTTTTGACCAATCAGCTGTCTAAAGCTATATCATATTGATACTATCACTATATTGTATTGCCACTTTTGTAATAACTTTTTCTTATTTGCTGTTATTCATCATCTACATGTACATATATACCCCGCTAGCCACCAAACGGTGTGTGGCGGAGGGCAGTTCACACCAAAGTCATATTTCCACCCCCTCTGTTCCACTCACGGATTGCGCGAGGGAAAAACAACTGTCTGAAAGCCTCAGTATGAGCTCTAATTTCCCTTATCTTTGAATGGTGATCATTGCGTGATTTGAAAGTTGGTGGTAATAATATATGCTCTGCATCCTTGACGAAGATCGAATTTCGGAATTTAGTTAGCTGCCCCTTCCGTTTAGCGCGTCGTCTATCTGCAAGTGTTTCTCACTTCAAACTTTCTATGAGATTGGTAATGCTCTCACGATGGCTAAATGTACCAGCCACGAATCTTGCCGCTCCGTCAGACTTCCATGTCTTCCCAAAACTGGAAATTTTTCTTGGCAAACGAAGATTCACTTCAAAAGAAGAATCGGTAGCCGGAGTTGACAACTATTTTGCAGGCCTGGAGGAAACTCATTTTTGAGATGGGATCAAGGCACTGAAACATCTTTAGAGCAAGTGCATTAATCTACAAGGAGACTACATTGAAAAATAAAAGAAGTTTCAGTGATGTAAGCACTTCTTTCCCATTCCGTTCCGAGAACTTTTCAAACCACCATCATATGATGATCTGAAGGCACCAAGTTGGGGCAATATGGAAAGTGGTTCAAAACATCCCAGCCAAATGAGTAAAAAAGTGCCTTAGTGGCTAAAGCTGTGTCAGGACAGGCGTAGTCAAGCAACAAGGACACTCCCGTCATCAGCATTCCCCTCCTTTTATTTTGAATGCTCCTTCTCAGTTTGTGTAGGGTCTCACAATACTCTCAGGCATTGGTGGTCTCCCACTGAGGTAGAAATTCGACCAAAATGATGCCTTTTCAGTCCCAAAACACTGATGCAATGATTTTTTGCCAGAAATTGTGGATTTGAATTTCTTGGCAGGTGGGGGATCAGTGTGACGCCACTGATGACTGTCTTTTTGTCTCAGACGTGTAATGCCCAAGACACGTTTCATCCCGGCCACAAAAGAGCTCAGAAAATCATCGCCTTCCAATTCAAGTTGCTCAGTATACTCATGGGCACTATTGATCCAATGTATCTTATGTTGCTCTGTCAGCTGTTTTGGGCCCTTTCTTGTGCAGAGTTTCCAGTACCTCAGCGTTTCTGTGAGCATCTTATGTTCGAGAGCTCTGGAGAGTTGTTAAAACATTCAGAAATTTCATCCACTGTCAATGTGCATCTTTGTGAATGACGTCCTCAATTTTTTTTCAGCGAACTCGTCAGTCAAAATTGAAAGTCTTCCACTCCTCTGTTCATCGTGAACATTTGTTCTGCCTTCACTAAACTCCCTGTCCCCCATAAAGACACTCATTTTGTTCATAACACCTTTGCTCCAGATTTTTTCGATTTTCAAAAAAATTTCAGTAGGTGCTGTTCCTTCCATGGAAGCGGATTGCAGCACATGGCTTGGTGGGATTTCTTACTGATATCTTTCACACAACTGGACACTGCAGTGTGAGTTTTCATACTACCGTCGTGATCCTACGATGCTCGCCCTGGTCAGAGGACCCCCTTCTATCACTGAGTGTTGCCAACACTCAACCGTTTTAGTCATAGTGCAACTACTTTGTAAATAAGCATGCCTCGTATGATTCTGTACCTAAAGTTGGAGTTAATCTCTGTACTTATTATGTCTTTCTTCTTGGTACATACTGTTTCTGCGTTTTGTGATTATTTATTATTTATATGTTTAAGAAACTCAAAAAATCTATATTTCTTTCTTTTTTATTATTATTTTTATGACAGACTGATGATGGCAGTCAGCTGGCATGCATAATTTGCAGTAGACCTTAATAAAAAAAAGTTCAACTGTGATATTTCTTTCTTTTTACAGGTGCACCATAATCACTTACCTCCTTTAAGGTGCTCAACCTTTTATAATGTTACATGAAATATTATTATTATTATTATTATTATTATTATTATTATTATTATTATTACATTTTTTACAGGTGATATTGCTTTGACAAATCTGGTAAAACTGCTGATAATTGATGAAGTTCATTTGTTGCATGGTGACAGAGGCCCTGTCATAGAAGCTCTTGTGGCAAGAACACTAAGACAGGTACAATATCTCTACTCTTTTTTGCGTGTTCTTAGGTTGTATTTATAACCATGTAGAAAGACGTGCCATGCATTGACAACTTGGTGCGTGTGTGTCATTGTTTGTATTCTTCAAATGCATGTGAAGCAGGTGGAGTCTGTTTTTAAAGTTGCTAATATGGCCATATATTTGAGAAAAATTTGCTGGTTGTGGGGGAGAAATCTGATTTTTTATACAAGTATAATTAATACATGCTAGGACGTTTTAGTGTTTCTGTACTGTATATGTTCTGCATGTTTTTGAAAGAAGCTTAGAACAAGTCACAGTTGACAAGAGCTGGGCAAATTTTCACTGCATTTTTCCTTTTTTTCCCCTCAGTAAATAATTCTGCATTTGCTTCATAATCATTTTTCTGCATCTTCTGTTATGCTACTTGGAAAGTACACTGCTGACATGTGCTTTTTTATATCAGTTTGCTAACCATGAAATTTGTATCCCTATAAAATAGAAATTTGTTCAATTGTAGAACATACTATAATAGAGATCTTGAAATTTTTTGCCTAAGCTGATGATTAATTTTGTCTATAATTACAAAAATCTAGGCTGTACCTAAATTTATAATTAAACATACCATGTTTAGAAGCTAAAGCTCTTTGTTTGACAGCAATGTTTTATTTTAATACTGAGGAGCAAAGCTCACCTTTGTTTGAAGAAGATATTGTAGTCAATAATTCAAGAAAGCTAGATGCAAATCCTTCTTCCTGAACACTGTCTCTTTGGTATGTGACTTTACATTGTTTTTGTACACTTTTGCTGAGTATTGTAAAGATAGTATATTGTAGCAAATTGCAGAAGGGAAAAAGTGAACGTAAATACTTGTTATGTTAAATAAGACCTCCGTCTGTCGAAAATTCATGATTGTAAATGAAAACATAATGATGGTGAACTGAACACAGTATTTGTTGGATTATTAAGCTACTGTTCATATGTTGGGTGATCAATGAGCAGCATGTCAACTTACAGTGCTGTAAACCCTGATCACATGTGGTTTCATTTACAAATATGTATCAAACTTCAATAATGTTGCAGTGCATTGTGCTTCTCTAGAAAACTGACTTTTTTCTTGTTCTACATTTTAACTCAGTTACTAACATCAGGAAAACATGAATAAATATGTATTACCACTTTTTGTAATTTTTGATACATTTGGTAAGTAGTAGTGATATAGAAAATTATTTTACTCATATTTTGAATTGCTGATGTGAAGAGGCAACCATTGCATTGACCTCTTACTTCATCCTTGATGTTTCATATTTCAGTGACGTAGCTTCAGATTGTGTATTCGGTCTGTTGTGATTCAGTTTATTGTCACTCACAGAGTAATAGTAATGAGATTACTTATTGTTGTAACAGGTCGAGACGTCACAAAGCATGATAAGAATTGTGGGGCTGTCAGCAACGTTACCAAACTATTTAGACGTGGCTCGCTTTCTGAGAGTTAACCCACACAAAGGACTGTTCTATTTTGACTCTCGTTTCCGTCCTGTCCCATTGGGAATGACTTTTATTGGTGTGAAGGCAATTAAACCACTAGAACAAATGCTTGAGATGGATAATATCTGCTATGATAAAGTGGTAGATATGGTGCAGAAAGGACATCAGGTAGGTACAAATAGGTGGATTCTGATATACAATAAAATGTGTAGACACAATGTCTTCAACACATCTTATGTCTATGAAGTAGATAATTGTGCTGTTAAATTTATTATTAATAACATTTGTTGTATGAAGATAGAGTAGCATAAATATTTTTCAGCTAATTTTTTTCTTTTGTGTTTCTGTGTTTAGTTTTTGCTTTGTTCTGTTAAGCTCAGTGGGGTATTTGATGGCCTTTCAACATTTTCACCATTTGTGTATGGCTAATAATTTTTAGAAAACTTGCTTACTAATTCCTCATGTTTGTCCCACTGACTAATTCCTCATGTTTGTCCCGCTGCTGCTATAGGTTATGGTATTTGTACATGCCCGTAATGCAACTGCTCGACTAGCAAATGTGCTAAAAACATTGGCTGGACAACGTGGTCATTTGAAGATATTTGAACCACCTGATACTGGTGCTGCTGGATCGGCAAGGAATGCCTTGAACCGTAGCAGAAATAAGCAACTGGCAGAATTATTTGCAGCAGGGTTTTCAATCCATCACGCTGGAATGCTTAGAGAGGATAGGTAAAGTATTTAGTACTGTGTTTGGATTATTTTGAAAATTGCATTTATTGGTACAGTCTTTTCTTTTGTATGTAAGGATGTATTAGAATATTTTTTCACTTCATTAAACACCAAAAGGAAACTGTACTCATTGCAACTCATTTGAAATCACACTGAAAAATGGCACAGAAGTACCGGGTGGTTATGATTAAACTGCAGCTCCTGACAGAGGTCCAGTGTGGACTGTAATTATCATATGGCAGCAAAACTTAGAACACCTCCAACATGTTAATGCTGAACGAATTTATGCTGGAAAATAAATTAGTTCTAGTTGTGGCCACCAGGTGCAAATCTGTTGGTGTACACTCTTTGTATGACAGTATGACAACTACACTTTCATTTGACAAGCTACAACGTGATAAAGTAGCATGGCTATCAAGACAGAGACTGTATGCTGTTGTTGTTTGTTGTTGTGGTCTTCAGTCCTGAGACTGGTTTGATGCAGCTCTCCATGCTACTCTATCCTGTGCAAGCTTCTTCATCTCCCAGTACCTACTGCAACCTACGTCCTTCTGAATCTGCTTAGTGTAGTCATCTCTTGGTCTCCCTCTACGATTTTTACCCTCCACGCTGCCCTCCAATGCTAAATTTGTGATCCTTTGATGCCTCAGAACATGTCCTACCAACCGGTCCCTTCTTGTTGTCAAATTGTGCCACAAACTCCTCTTCTCCCCAATTCTATTCAATACCTCCTCGTTAGTTATGTGATCTACCCATCTAATCTTCAGCATTCTTCGGTAGCACCACATTTCGAAAGCTTCTATTCTCTTCTTGTCCAAACTATTTATGGTCCATGTTTCACTTCCATACTACACTCCATAAAAATACTTTCAGAAATGACTTCCTGACACTTAAATCTATACTCGATGTTAACCAATTTCTCTTCTTCAGAAACACTTTTCTTGCCATTGCCAGTCTACATTTTATATCCTCTCTACTTCGACCATCATCAGTTATTTTGCTCCCCAAATAGCAAAACTCCTTTACTACTTTAAGTGTCTCATTTCCTAATCTAATTCCCTCAGCATCACCCGACTTAATTCGACTACATTCCATTATCCTCGTTTTGCTTTTGTTGATGTTCATCTTATATCCTCCTTTCAAGACACTGTCCATTCCGTTCAACTGCTCTTTCAAGTCCTTTGCTGTCTCTGACAGAATTACAATGTCATCGGTGAACCTCAAAAGTTTTTATTTCTTCTCCATGGATTTTAATACCTACTCTGAATTTTTCTTTTGTTTCCTTTACTGCTTGCTCAATATACAGATTGAATAACATCGGGGAGAGGCTACAACCCTGTCTCACTCCCTTCCCAACCACTGCTTCCCTTTCATGTCCCTCGACTCTTATAATTGCCATCTGGTTTCTGTACAAATTGTAAATAGCCTTTCGCTCTCTGTATTTAGCCCTGTCACCTTCAGAACTTGAGAGTATTCCAATCAACATTGTCAAAAGCATTTCTCTAAGTCTACAAATGCTAGAAACCTAGGTTTGCCTTTCCTTAATCTTTCTTCTAAGATAAGTCGTAGGGTCAGTATTGCCTCACGTGTTCCAGTATTTCTACGGAATCCAAACTGATCTTCCCCGAGGTTGGCTTCTACTAGTTTTCCCATTCGTCTGTAAAGAATTCGCATTAGTATTTTGCAGCTGTGGCTTATTAAACTGATTGTTCGGTAATTTTCACATCTGTCAACACCTGCTTTCTTTGGGATTGGAATTATTATATTCTTCTTGAAGTCTGTGGGTATTTCGCCTGTCTCATACATCTTGCTCACCAGGTGGTAGAGTTTTGTCAGGACTGGCTGTCCCGAGGCCGTCAGTAGTTCTAATGGAAAGTTGTCTACTCCCGGGGCCTTGTTTCGACTTAGGTCTTTCAGTGCTCTGTCAAACTCTTCACGCAGTATTGTATCTCCCATTTCGTCTTCATCTACATTCTCTTCCATTTCCAGATTATTGTCCTCACGTACGCCGCCCTTGTATAGACCCTCTATATACTCCTTCCACCTTTCTGCTTTCCCTTCTTTGCTTAGAACTGGGTTTCCATCTGAGCTCTTGATATTCATACAAGTGGTTTTCTTTTCTCCAAAGGTCTCTTTAATTTTCCTGTAGGCAGTATTTATCTTACCCTTAGTGAGATAAGCCTCTACATCCTTACATTTGTCCTCTAGCCATCCCTGCTTAGCCATTTTGCACTTCCTGTCGATCTCATTTTTGAGAAGTTTGTATTCCTTTTTGCCTGCTTCATTTACTGCATTTTTATATTTTCTCCTTTCATTAATTAAATTCAATATTTCTTCTGTTACCCAAGGATTTCTACTAGCCCTCGTCTTTTTACTTACTTGGTGTTAGTGAAACTGTTTTATGTGAACGGCAGCTGTTACAGTATTGCATTGAGAGAGTATCGCTGACTGAAAGGTCTGAGGAGGGACCAGATGTCATTAAATGGTTTAAAGATGATGATAATGAAATTCAGAAACACGTGCGAGCTTGGTGTGGCACCTGGAAGAGGAGGGCATCTTATCACCGTGGAAGTTATTGATGTGGTTGCTGTTGCTCAAACTAACCATCAGCTGTACCCCCGGTAGTGCTAGTGCTCACGTAGTGTCACGAGAATTGTCCATCTCGTGCCTGAACAGCATAGAAAGTTTTGCTGTCTATATTACTCTGGTACCCATACAAGATCCAGACGGTGCAACAATGAAACCTCATGATCTGCAGCAACATTGTGAATTAGCTCTTTGTCAATAAAATTCTTCTGGGTTCGAGGCCGCATTGTCAGCTATAAAATTCAGACGTTTCGGCGACTGTTGCAAGGCGCCTTCCCCAGGGTGTATTGCTAACTGCTGAATGAACACTAGTTTGGTTACTTATATATTAGTTTGAGGAGGAATTTTAGGGAGGCTATAGAAACAGCCAAGCGACCCGACAGTGTGAATAGAGACGACGGATACAGACTTCCAGCGTCGTGGCTGCCAGCAGTGACAGCTTTGTGGAAGGACAGCCCTCGCAAAGCAACAGGCGCGTGGTAGGTCGCAACAGCGGAGGGTACACAGAGTGCTGACACGCCCTAGTCGATACTGGGCAGTTAGTAAACAGCGCTAAGCTGCAGTCGCCGCTCAGTTTCCTGTTCGCCGATTTCCACCAGTGGCAAGCAAAAAAGGAAATTCCAATGGAAAACGCTGATTTCCACCAATGACAACAAGTAATGCAATGACCAATAAAATGAGCTCCTAATACCCTTCCTTCGCTCCCTCATATCCAATGACAGCACTTCTCCATAGTATATAAGTAACCAAATTAGTGCTCATTTAGCAGTTAGCAATACACCATGAGGAGGGCACCTTGCAATAGTCACCAAAACGTCGGAATTTTATAGTTGACAATGCGGCCTCAAACCCAGAAGAATTTTATTGTCTGTGACAATGGCTGCGGAAGCCTACATTTAGAATTAGCTCTTTGGTTTCTGGCACGGATCAAAGTTGATGACATGTGGCTGGACAATATTCTGTGAACTGATTGTGCACATTTTACACTCCGGTGTGCAGTGAATACACATAACTGCCAAATTTGGGGTACTGTTAAATGGTGCATTGTGCATGAAGAGCCACAGAATTCACCATGTATGACTGTGCAGTGTTGATTCACAAGTGCCTTTATCCTCACTTCATTCTTCTGTGAAGAGAATTGTACCCAGACAGCCTGTCAGGTGTACCATGGCATCTGCATGATACTGACACCAGCTTGTACAGCTCTATGTGGCCCCCCAGGGGGTCCACAACTCTTTTGTGGATACGTGCGTAGCGAGCATGGGACCCCGAGCTAATGTGGCCCTCCTTCCTTTCCGGGCTGCATACCTTCCTTTTCCGCATCCTTCCCTATCCCCCATCTTCACCCCCCCCCCCTCCCCTCACCTCTGGCTCTTCCCCTTCTCCCCCTCTGGGAGTATGGTTTGTGCCTACGTCCGGAGACGGATGCTCGTAAATGTAACGCATTCTTCGCCTTCTCTGCTTGTATGTCCTTATCCTTCCTTCGTCCTTCTCTTTTCCTTACCTCTTCTCTTTACCCTTTTCTCCACTGCGGCATTTGAGACCTCTCCTCTTTCCTTTCCGTTTCTTTGTTTTTCCCTTTTCCTTTCTCTTTCTTCCTCCCTGTGCGTGTCTGAAGGCCGACCCACGCATTTTCGTGCGTAGCCGGTGACAGGGTAACGCGTAATTCCCCGCCGCAGGTAGACAGGTAGGACACGTATGTACCCCCTGGTAACGGCCAGGCCCAGGGAGGGGAGATTACCTGAGCTGATACCTTCCGAAAGTGCCGATTGGTCCCTCTGTCCGTTTGTCGGGAGGTGTGACCTGAGGCGTGAACAATCACCTAAGGCAGGAGTGCCCTCAGAGAGGGCCCCCACAAGGGAGGAGCGCGCCATCGGAGACGCCGGTAATCATGGGGGATTCTTCCGCAGTGGTTTCCTCATCTTCCACTATGTCTGCTCACAAGCCCCCTAAGTTCACTGAGTCTCAGTCACAGACAGTTCTTCCATCGTTGCCACAGTTCCTTGGTCTGACGAAGGTCACGACTTCTCCACGGTCAACCCTTTCATTATTCAGAAAGGTGTCGACGCAATTGCAGATCCTGTAAAGTCTTGTTCCAGATTACGGAATGGCACCTTGTTGTTAGAAACAGTCAGTGCCCTCCAGGCACAAAAATTGCTGCGTACTTCACTGCTCCACACCTTCCCTGTCCGAGTTGAAGCGCACCGCACTTTAAATTCCTCACGTGGAGTCGTTTATACACGCTCCCTCTACGGATTGTCTGACGAGGAAATTCAGCACTACCTGTCTGACCAGGGCGTAACGGCTGTTCATAGAGTTATGAAAAGGGTTTACACGAACATCATTCCAACCCGCACTGTCTTCTTGACATTTGACAAAGTTCAACTCCCATCGAAAATAAAAGCAGGCTATGAGATAATTTCCGTTCGCCCTTACATCCCAAACCCTACGCGTTGCTATCGGTGTCAGCGGTTCAATCACACCAGCCAGTCCTGTTCCAATCCGCCCAAATGTGTTACGTGTGGCAAGGATGCCCATGAGGGTACTTGTCCACCTCCATCCCCTCGTTGCATCAACTGTATGGGTGACCACGCTGCTTCCTCTCGAGATTGCCCCATTTTTAAAGACGAAAAGCTCATTCAGGAAATCAGAGTGAAGGAAAAGGTGTCAACCTTTGCTGCTCGAAAATTATTCGCCAGTCGACAGCCCACCGTGCCTCAGACAGGAAAATACAGCACTGTCCTTGCTTCTCCTCGGCCAACAAAGGAGGCGGCCACGCAGACTTGCGACCTCACCTTTAGTGCCACGGTCGTCAGATCACCCGTTCAACCTCACCACTTTCGCCTGCCCACTCTATGGCTCACCCTTCATCGGGTTCTGATAAATCTCGAGCCCAAAAGTCAGACACCAAGACTTCAAAAAAAGAGCATACTCGTGAAGATTTTTTACGTACCCCAACTTCACAACCATCGGTTCCTCCTTCATCTAAACATCATGTTTCCAAGAAGGCTAATAAGAAACCCAGTTCATCTCCTTCTCCGCCAAGGCGTGTCTCATATACAGCACCACCTGGCGGAAATCGCCCTCGGCCGTCTTCTGTGTCGCCGATGCGCACTGCTGGCAGCCGATCAACCGGCCGATCGCTGGTGGCAGGAGCTGCTCCTGAACAACCTATGGATCAGGATCTTCTGCCTTCAGCTGAATGCCATTCCATGCTGTCGGTCGCAAGCTCTGAGCAGTCGTTGAGTTGTCGGCAACCTTGGTCACATTCCTCCATTTTCTGTTCACCTTATGTCCATTATACACTGGAATATCCGCGGCATTCGAGCCAATCGGGATGAATTGTCGATTCTCTTACGATCCTACTCGCCGGTCATCTTCTGTCTTCAGGAAACAAAGCTGCGTCCCCATGACCGCTTTGTTCTCCCCCATTTTCAGTCTGTCCGATTTGATCTCCCCTCTGTTGAAGGCACTCCAGCCCATGGAGGACTCATGATTCTTCTCCATGATACTCTCCATTATCACCCAATCCCCTTAAACACTTCCTTCCAAGCTGTCGCTGTCCGTCTTTCCCTTTCTGGATATACCTTTTCTCTTTGTACTGTATACATTCCATCGTCCACACCAATGGCACGAGCTGATCTCCTTCATCTTCTTGGTCAGCTTCCACCCCCCTAATTGCTGGTTGGGGACTTCAATGCCCACCACCCGCTTTGGGGATCTCCACATCCTTGTCCACGTGGCTCACTATTGCTAGACATCTTCCACCAAGCGGATCTAGTTTCCCTCCACACTGGGGTCCCTACATTTTTGTCTGCCTCCACAAATTTCTCTCATTTGGACCTATCGGTCGGTACTGTTCCGCTAGCTCGATGCTTCGAATGGTTCGCCCTTGATGATACACACTCGAGTGACCACTTTCCATGTGTCCTTAGACTGCAGCCTCAACTGCCATATATGCGCCCGCGACGCTGGAAGTTTGCCCAAGCCGATTGGCCACTTTTTTCGTCTCTAGCGACATTCGGTGACCCTCACTTTCCTAGCGTCGATGATGAGGTCACACATATTACAGACGTTATTCTTACAGCTGCGGAACGTTCAATACCACGCACCTCCTAATTGCCTCAGCGCCCCCCAGTTCCTTGGTGGAATGAGGCATGCCGTGACGCAGTACGTGAGCGGCGCCGTGCTCTTCGTGTTTTCTGCCACCATCCTACTTTGGCCAACTGTATCCGCTATAAGCAGTTCTGTACGCGATGCCGTCGCGTCATCTGCGATAGCAAGAAGGCAAGGTGGAAATTCTTTATTAGCTCATTTAACACCTTCACTCCCTCCTCGGAAGTTTGGAGTCGGATTCGACGGTTATCAGGCGCACCTAATTTTTCCCCAGTCTCTGGGCTCACTGTCGCACATGATACATTAGTGGACCCAGTCGCAATTTCTAACTCATCGGGTCAACACTTTGCTGGGATTTCGAGCGCTTCAAATTACCCAACAGCGTTTCTCCCGAAGAAACGTGCAGCGGAAGTGCAACCTCTTGCTTTCTTCTCTCAAAATCGCGAAAGCTATAATACTGTTTTCTCCATGCGGGAACTCCAACATGCACTCTCTTCTTCTCGCTCCTCCACCCCAGGACCGGATGGTATCCACGTCCAAATGTTGCTGCATTTATCAACCCATAGTCTGCATTACTTCCTTCGCCTTTATAATCGAATTTGGACCGACAATACTTTTCCCAGACAATGGCAGGAAGCTATCGTCGTTCCTGTTCCGAAACCTGGAAAGGACAAACATCTCCCCTCTAGCTATCGCCCCATTTCTGTCACGAGTAGTGTATGTAAGGTTTTGGAACATATGGTGAATTGCTGTTTAGCTTGGTGGCTGGAGTCCCGCAGTCTTTTAACACCTGCCCAATGCGGACTCCGAAATCATCGTTCTGCAGTTGACCATCTTGTTGCTCTCTCCACTTATATCATGAACAATTTTCTCCGGAAACGCCAAACAGTAGCAATATTTTTTGATCTGGAGAGAGCATACGATACCTGTTGGAGGACAGGCATCCTCCGCACACTGTTCTCTTGGGGCTTTCGAGGTCGGCTGCCCCTTTTTCTTCGCGAATTTATGTCAGAGCGCACATTTAGAGTGCGGGTGAACACTACTCTCTCCCGTACTTTCTCCCAAGAAAACGGGGTACCCCAGGGCTCCGTGCTGAGTGTTGTACTGTTTGCCATTGCCATAAATCCAATTATGGATTGTCTCCTTCCTGATGTCTCGGGCTCCCTCTTTGTGGACGATTTTGTGATCTACTACAGCTCCCAACGGACCAGCCTTCTTGAACGACGTCTTCAAGGATGTCTCGATCGCCTCCACTCTTGGAGCATCGAAACCGGCTTCCGTTTTTCTCCCAGTAAGACCGTCTGTGTTAATTTTTGGCGATGTAAGGAGTTTCTTCCACCCTCCTTACATCTAGGACCTGTCAACCTTCCATTTTCGGACATCGTTAAATTCTTGGGTCTTATGTTTGACAGAAAACTGTGCTGGTCCTCCCACGTTTCCTATCTTTCGGCTCGCTGTCTACGATCCCTCAACACCCTCCGTGTCCTGAATGGTACCTCCTGGGGAGCGGACCGAGTAGTCCTTCTCCGCCTCTATCGCACCTTAGTGCACTCGAAATTGGACTATGGAAGCATAGTTTACTCCTCTGCTTGGCCGTCTATTCTTCGTCGTCTCGACTCTATCCACCACCGTGGATTACGTTCAGTGTCTGGAGCTTTTTGCACCAGCCCTGTGGAAAGCCTTTATGCTGAGACTGCTGAACCTCCGCTGTCCAATCGGCGAGCAGTCCTTCTGAGTCATTATGCTAGCCATCTGACTTCCATGCCTGCTAATCCAGCCCATGACATTTTTTTCGACGCCTCCTTTAATGTAGGGTATGCAGGCCACCCCTCCTCCCTACTACCACCGGGAGTCCGCTTCCGTCAACTGCTCCATTCTCTTTCCTTCCGCTTTCCTAAAACCTTCTTGACAACTTGCGATGCAGCACCGCCTTGGCTCCATCCCCGGATCTGCCTGCTCCGTGACCTTTGTCAATTTCCCAAGGATGGTACCCCTTCACTTGTTTATCGTCAGGCATTTGCTGCTCTATGTGCACAAATGAAGGAAGCCACATTTATTTACACTGATGGCTCGGAAACATCGTTAGGTGTAGGGAGTGCCTATACTGTTGGTGACACCCCAAATCAATTTCAGCTTCCCGACCAGTGTTCGGTTTATACTGCGGAGCTTTACGCTGTTCTCCAGGCTGTCCACTACATCCGCCGCCATCAGCAGATACAGTATGTTATCTGTTCAGATTCTCTCAGATCTCTACTCAGTCTCCAAGCTCTTTACCCTGTCCACCCTCTGGTCCACTGGATTCAGGACTGTCTGCGCTTGCTCCACCTGGGGGGCGTCTCGGTGGAGTTCCTCTGGCTCCCAGGACACGTTGGTATCTGTGGAAATGAGGTGGCCGATATAGCGGCCAAGGCTGCAGTCTCTCTTCTTCGGCCAGCTATTCAATCGATTCCCTTCGCCGATCTATGGAGCATTTTATGTCGTCGTGTTGTTCTTTTATGGCACGCACATTGGTCGACACTTCCCCATAATAAATTGCGGGACGTGAAAGCTCTTCCTTGTGCTTTGACCTCTTCCTCCCGAACGCGTCGTCGGAAGGAGGTAATTTTCTAGACTCCGGATAGGGCACTGTCTTTTTAGCCATCTACATCTTTTAAGCAGCGATCCTCCCCCACTCTGTCCCCACTGTTCTCAGCTGTGGACGGTAAGACACCTTTTAATTGAGTGCCCCTATTTTACTCCGTTACGCGCCCGTCTACAGCTGTCGCCTGATATATCGTCAATTTTAGCAGATGACACGCACTCAGCCGATCGCGTTCTCGAGTTTATTAGTGCCAGTGAAATGACGTCAGTCATTTGAAGCTTTTTTTGGGGACAACCAACCCCTTTCTGTAGTGGATTTTTAAGCCTTCCTTCTGCCTTTAGTTTCTCCAATTTTTTGTTTCGTTCCCATTGCTGCTGGTTACCATTTTCGGTTTTTACTGTTTCCTAAGTCACGGACCGGGCGCTAATGACCATAGCAGTTTTGCAACCCCCCCTCCCCCCCCCCCCCAAAAAAAAAAAAAAAAAAAATCAGCTCTATGTGGAAAACACTGTTTTGAAGCAAGATGGGGCAACATCTCATGTCGCTCACCCTGTGAAAGATGTGCTTAATGCAACCATCCATGAACATGTTATTACCACAAATTTTCCAGATGCATTGCCTGCAAGATCACTTGATCCGAACGTGTGACTTTTGGCTCTGGGAATATCTAAAAGAATGCATTTACCTGGGACACATTCGATCCCTGCCTAATCTGAAGGCCAGTATACACATACATATTGCTGAGATTCCACTGGAACTGCTGTGATCCCATTGTCACGTACAGTGCTCACATTGAACAAGCTGTGTAAACAGTGGTTAATAATGGAATCAACATTATGCCTTTCTCATTTATTTAAACTTTTCTGTGCACATTCGATTCCTAATCCATTACATATGGCAACATTTCTATACATATTTCTTGCATTGACAGTACTAGATTTGTAGCACTTGGTGGCCGAGATTGGAACTAATTTTATTTTCAGAGTAAATCAGTTCCTCATTAATGCATTAGCATATCTACCAAGTTTCACGGCCATACAATGATTACAGCCCCCATTGGAACTCCATGAGTAGCTGCATTTTAATTGTAACCACCTGGTACATAACTTGTTGACACTGCACTGCTTCCATAATGATAAAGATGCTACTTGAATGCTCTTATGAAAGGTATGACATAATGAAAGTGATTTGAAACAGAGAATTGAAACATTTCAAATCTTAAGGATGTCGCTCCAATTAGGAGAATGTAAATATTTTCGTTACATATGCTCAATATTCCTTGCAAGAGTTCACATTACTGTGTTCATCGTAATTTCCATTTTGTAATGTAAATTATCATAGGGCCATCTTGTAAGTATTGTTGGTAGACAGTTCTATTCTGTTGGTTGTACAAAAAAGATATTGTTTGTTTTTCGTATTAGTTGGGTATGTTTGTTGTAGTTTTATTTATTTGTTGTTAAGTGTCTGCTATTTAAAATGAATTAAAATCTCCTTCATTGCATACTAATGTAACATTAACCATAGATTTTCACACTTATTCCCTCAGAAAAGTGTCGTAAAACTCCCCCTCCTCCTCCTTGCCCCCCCCCCCCCTTTCCATTTTAGGATGTCATCACCTCTTGAGTCATTCAGCAGCAGTGCTCTGTTCCTAGCACTTCTTTGGTGTCTTGATAACATCTGACCAGGTGACTGTTTTTATTAGACTTTGGTTCTTTATTTTCAGTATCTTTGTTGCTTCAGTGTCATGTCACCATCTTCTGTATTCTCATTACCTATTTGCAGCTTCTTCTATTATTTGTTTTTGTAATATGTGGTTCCAAAGTATTGATCTTCTCATATTATTGTTATTTTAATAGTGGCATCTAATGCCTTTGTCTTCTTTTTTGTGCAGTACAGTAATGAATTCTTGTTCCATTTTATGTAAAATATCTTTAAATTCTTATTCTTCTTCTTGGCTTCCATGGGACTCGGAGTTCCTATGCTGATCTCACGTGATGCCTCCAGAAGCTTCTATCTTGTGCTGCTTCCTGCCAATTATTTACATGCATCCTGCAGCGTGTTGTTTAAATTTTATTTACCCACATATGTCTGGGTCTCCCCCTTGGTCTCATACCAAATGACTGCTCTGTAAATATTCTTGAAACTACACTACTGGCCATTAAAATTGCTACACCACGAAGATGACGTGCTACAGACGCGAAATTTAACCGACAGGAAGAAGATGCTGTGATATGCCAATGATTAGCTTTTCAGAGCATTCACACAAGGTTGGTGCCAGTGGCGACACCTACAACGTTTTGACATGAAGAAAGTTTCCAACCGATTTCTCACACACAAACAGCAGTTGACCGGTGTTGCATGGTGAAACGTTGTTGTGATGCCTCGTGTAAGGAGGAGAAATACGTACCATCACGTTTCTGACTTTGATAAAGGTCGGATTGAAGCGTATCGCGATTGCAGTTTATCGTATAGCGACATTGCTGCTCACGTTGGTCGAGATACAATGACTGTTAACAGAATATGGAATCAGTGGGTTCAGGAGGGTAATATGGAATGCCGTGCTGGATCCCAACAGCCTCGTATCACTAGCAGTCGAGATGACAGGCATTTTATCTGCATGGCTGTAACAGATCATGCAGCCACATCTCGATCCCTAGAGTCAACAGATGGGGGTGTTTGCAAGACAACAACCATTTGCATGAACAGTTCGATGACGTTTGCAGCAGCATGGACTATCAGCTCGGAGACCACGGCTGCGGTGCCCTTGTCGCTGCATCAGAGACAGGAGCGCCTGCTATGGTGTACTCAACGAGGAACCTGGGTGCACAAATGGCAAAACGTCATTTTTTTTTTCCAGGTGAATCCAGGTTCTGTTTACAGCATCATGATGGTCGCATCTGTGTTTGGCGACATCGTGGTGTACGCACATTGGAAGCATGTATTCGTCATTGCCATACTGGCGTATCACCTGGCGTGATGGAATGGGGTGCCATTGGTTACATGTCTCAGTCACCTTTTGTTCACATTGACGGCACCTTGAACAGTGGACGTTACGTTTCAGATGTGTTATGACCTGTGGCTCTACCCTTCATTCAATCCCTGTGAAACCCAACATTTCAGCACGATAATGCATGACCACATGTTGCAGGTCCTGTACGGGCCTTTCTGGATACAGAAAATGTTAGACTGCTGCCCTGGCCAGCACATTCACCAGACCTCTCACCAACTGATAATGTCTGGTCAATGGTGGCCGAGCAACTGGCTTGTCACAATACGCCAGTCACTACTCTTGATGAACTGTGGTATCTCATTGAAGCTGCATGGGCAGCTGTACCTGTACATGCCATCCAAGCTCTGTTTGACTCAGTGCCCAGGCATATCAAGGCCGTTATTACGGCCAGAGGTGGTTGTTCTGGGTACTGATTTCTCAGGATCTATGCATCTAAATTGTGTGAAAATGTAATCACGTCAGTTTTAGTATAATATATTTGTCCAATAAATACCCGTTTATCATCTGCATTTCTTCTTGGTGTAGCAATTTTAATGGCCAGTAGTGTACTTGATCCTTTTTCATTCTCATCAGTTGGCCTGCCCATTGAAGTTTTCTCTAATTTATTGTTCCGTTATTGTTGCTTGTTATGATAGCACATGCATTTCTGTGTTCTCTCTTCCCTTCCAGATTTGTGATTCATTATTATTCTGTGGACCAAAGATTTCCCTGTAAACTTCATTTTCAAATATTTGTAACTGGTATTGTCCCATTGTAATTAAACCTGCTACATAGGTTAGGACTGGTTGTATGATTGTGTTATATAGCTTCATGTTAATTTTCCTTGTCGGTAGGACCTTGTGGTGCAGTGGTCAGCGTACGGGACTAGCATTTGGGAGGACAACATTTTAAACCTGCATCTGGTCATCCTGATGTAGGTTTTCTGTTATTTTCCTAAATCACTTCATGCAGATGCTGGGATGGTTCCTTTGAAAGGGCATGTCTGATTTCCTTTCCCATCCTTCCCTATTCCAAGCTTGTGCTCCATCTCTAATGACATGCTCTGTCCTTAATTACCTGATTGTCAATGGGACATAAACATAATTCTCTTCCTCCTTCCTCCCACCTTGTCATTAGTTTACACCCTAGAAGCCTTTGTATGGAGCAGTAAGCTCTATTAGCATTTTTCAGTCTCATTTTCACTTCTGTTTGCTTCTGATTTTGTTCATTTATCATTACATCCAGAAATTTGCATTGAATTTATGATTGCCGATTGGTTATTTAGTTAGTTGAGTATTTGTTTAGTTTTGTATTCCATGGAGCATTTGCACAATAAATTGCAATGATGTGGCACAAGTCATTTTACATTCACATTGCACACTAATTTGTAAATATGTCTACGTACGGAAACATTTATAAGTTTATTTTGTTGTTATTGATATTATTATTATTATTATTATTATTATTATTAAATATACTGATGAAAGTTAGTAATAGCTACCCACCATCCTTGATACATTACAATAATAAAAATTCTTCTACAGAATAGGAGTAGTTCTCAAGGATAAACCTTATCAGTTTTATTAGATACGATGGGTTTTCTTGTACATGTCTTCATATTTTAACTGTAATATTTTTTTTTTTCTGATCATTTATTTTTAGGCCAAGTTTGGGTGCTTTTTCTATGAGCTCCATAAATAACTGTCTAACCTCTGTTTCACTTTTTCCAATAAGCACTATATCATCAACATAAACTAAAACCTTAACTTTATTTCTTTGAATGATCATGATCCCAGCAGGTTCTAGTTTGAGTTTCATCACAACTCTCTCCCAAGGCCACACCGGAGAGAAGAGGGAACAGAGCGTCTCCCTTAGTCCAGTTCTGTTTTTAAAATTTATTCCATTAAACAAAAGCCTACTTTATGTTATCATCCAAGCTCATTGTACAGAAAATTGTAATTAGAATGCCAAAGACTGTCTTTGCATTCCATGGGGTTTCCCTGTGAATTTAATCATAAGGTTTCATAAAATTAATGAACAAATAACCATATAGCGGAGATGTTGAGTTGCAGACAGGCATAACAAAAAGATTACTGAACACACAAGCCTTCAGGGAAAAGGCCTTCTTGGAAAATAGCCCCCCCCCCCCCCCCCCACACACACACACACGTACACATGACTACTGTGTCTAGCTGCTGGGGCCAGACTGCAAGCAACTGCACATGATGGGAGAAGCAATCTGGATGGTGGGAGTAGCTGGGGCGGGGAGGGGGAGAAAGAGAAGGGTGCATGTGGAGGACAGTAAAGTGCTGTTCGTGGGAGCATACAGGGCATGATGGAGAAAGAGTACAGCAGCTATGTGCAGTCAGGAGGTTAGATGTCAGGGGGCGGAAAAGGAACAAAGTAAAAAGACAGCGGGTGTGGTTGTGGAATAGAAGGATGCAGAATGGGAACAGGGAAGGGAATAGCTGGTTGAAAGATAAGGTTAAGGCCCGGAAGATTACAGGAACATAGGATATATTGCATGGAGAGTTCCCACCTGTGCAATTCACAAAATCTGGTGTTGTTTGAAAGGATCTAGATGGCACAGGCTGTGAAGCAGTTGTTAAAATGAAGAATGTTGTGTTGGGCAATGTGCTCAGCAACTGGGTGGTCCAGCTGTTTCTTGGCCACAGTTTTTCAGTGGCCATTCATGCAGACAGACAGCTTGTTGGCTGTTGCACCCATGTAGAACACAGCCTTGAGGCAAGGGGTTGGGAGCAGGGGTGTTCGGTCACAAGCATCACCTATCCCATCAAAGGCAGGACTACCTGTGAAACCAGTCATGTGGTCTACAAGCTAAGCTGTAACCATTGTGCTTCATTCTACATGGGCATACCAACCAACAAGCTGGCTGTCTGCATTAATGGCCACTGACAAACTGTGGCCAAGAAAGAACTGGACCACCTAGTTCTGAGCAAACTGCCAAGTACAACATTCTTCATTTTAATGACTGCTTCATGGCCTGTGCCATCTGGATCCTTCCAACCAACACCAGCTTTTCTGAACGGCGCAGGTGGGAACTCTCCCGACAAATATATCCTATGCTCCTGTAACCTTCCTGACCTTTACCTCCGTTAGTCATTGTCCTTCACCCACCTATTCCCTTCCCTGTTCCCATTCCACAGCCTTCTATTACAAAATCGCATTCACTGTCTTTTTACTTCCCTCCTTTTCAGCCCCCCACCATCTAACCTCCCTACTGCGCCTGTGTACCCTACACTCTCTACACCTCGTCCCTGTATGCTCCCACAAATTGCACTTTACCGTCCCCTACGCATACCCAGCTCTCGCTCCCTCTCCCCGGACAGCTACCTCCATCACCCAGGTTGCTTCTCCCATCATTTGCAGTTGCTTGCAGTCTGCTCCCAGCTGTCAGAGACAGAGGTAATGTGTGTGTGTATGTTGTGCAATTTGGAAGAAGACCTTCTGGCCAAAAGCTTAGGTGTTTAGTAGCCTTTTTGATGTGCCTGTCTGCTACTCACCATCTCCACCATACGGCAAGTAGCAATATATCCTTTTCATAATACTGTCATTATTCCGTCCCAGATTTTCCATTGTCCAGTGAACAAGTAATGTATTTTTTTGTTTAAATTCCCATACTTTTTCTTTTATTTTTCTGATTAGCAAATATATTGCCACTACTAGATATATTTCTACAAAAGCTATTTTCTCCATATGGTTTCAAGTGATTTTGCAGTAAATAAGGTGGTTTTTTCCAGGTCCCTGGTTGAAAAATATTTTGGATCCGGGCTAATAAAGGTTCTTGTCTGTACATCAACATTAGCATGGGGAGTAAATTTGCCAGCACATGCAGTTATAATAAGGGTGAGCTATTGACTTACTTTCTACACACATTGCTCTGCCAATATGCAAACAAGAATATTCAGTATTTATATAACTAGCTGCAATTGTGTCTTTATATGTTAAGTATTCCTTGAAATACATTTGTTAATCAGGTTAACTGATTTCTTTTTAGGGAACAGAAATATATGATGCAAAGCAGGGATCTTTTGTCGACCTGGGAATCTTGGACGTACTGCAGATTTTTGGTCGTGCTGGTCGTCCACAGTTTGATAAGTCTGGACATGGAACGATAATAACCTCACATGACAAACTGGCTCACTACTTATCTCTGCTTACTAACCAGTTTCCTATTGAAAGCAGTTTCATAAAATTTCTTGCTGATAATCTCAATGCTGAAGTAAGTATCATCCTTAGAAACTTACTGCTCATTATTTATCTCAATCACCTCAGGCAAAACTTGGAGAACATATGGCTGTATAAGTTAAACTTTTTTTTTCAGTTTATAGGTACATTTTTTGGCTTGTCTTTGTTTTGGACTTGGTAGAGTTTCACGTTGTACACAAATTTTATGAAGAGGCTTGTTTGATGTTTATTATTATTATTATTATTATTATAAGTGACTGCCAGGTAGAATTGTCTAAATAATCATGCTTTATTTCTGGATACAGTGTAGCAATTTTGGTTTGGAACGCATTGTCAGGTGGTTCATTATTGTCTTTTTTTTTATGGTTTACATAGCATGTTGTAGTACATGTCAAGAACATCATATTTATTATTCGACCATATAGGGATCATCTTGTCAGTGATACTTATGTGTTCTGTTACAATACGAAGTGTATGTATTATGTAGGTTGTCAACAATTTTACACAAGAACAAGAGATAAACATCAGTTTTTTTTTTAACAGAAGTGAAGATGAATAAGGAAGGGAAGGTGTGTGTGGTGGCCGGGGGGGGGGGGGGGGGGGAGAAGAGAAGAGAGAGTGTTAGCTGCTTTGGCCCTCATGTTTGTGTATAATTGTTGACAACCTACATGATACTTTTGTCGTACTCAAACATTCCATCTAAGTGTTGATCCTGTATGGTCGTACAGTGAATATGATGTGTTTGAGGTGTACTATGTCATGCAATGTAACTGATTTCAAAAGGACCATAATGAATCATTTGACAGTGACTGCATAGTTGAAACTGCAGTAGTGTATCAAGAAGGAAATAACAGTCAGGTGACAAAAGAACTATCATTTGGACTAGGCTTGGTTCAATTCGTATGTATAGCTTTATATGTATGTAACTTCTTTTCTGAATAAATTTGCAGTTGTAACACTGTTTCAGGTGATTATGTACAGCAAAGGGCACTTAACTTTTCACCCAAAATAACTTCTGATATGTTACAAATATTGATAATCTCTTTTGAAGAAGACAAATAATGAGAAGCAGCCTATGAAACAAACACCATTGTGTTTTCAGAACTTATGCGTGTGAGCTGCTGCTGCTGCTACCACCCAGAAGTTTACATCATATAATGTGTAACATTAACCTCACACATCACTTGCCTCAGCAGTACTAATTTCTGTGGAAAGTGGAGTGAATGTCTGGATGGCGTACCATTTAAATGGCTGTAACAGGAGCATAAAAGTCCTCATATTCAATGTATTTTCGCTGAGTAATTTCTGAGAAGTTGACGACAATCTATGTGATGAATAAAGTTGTGAAAACATATTAGTCTTTGTTTTAGGAGCCCCTGGCCATTATTTGTCTAATTCAAGGAAGATTACAAATATCTTTGGTAGACGAAAGCTATTTGAAGCAAAAAAGTTAAGGTCTTCACACTGCATAAAAGTGTCCACATTCATAATTCTTGATATGTATGGCACCATGACCCCAATGGCCATATGGGTACTGAATGAAAGGGAACCTTGTAAAGGAGAACCTGGCATGTCAAAATTGGAAATGTGGAAAGTAGTCGATTTAATCAACAATAAATAACATGTTATAAAATTGAGAGAAGGGAGCAGCCTTATCGAGTGAGAATATGAAGGATACCTTGGATGCAAATAAAAATCAAAATGAGACAAAAGAACTTGCAGAGAAGATAAATAGGAAAACTGAGCAAGAGTCACAGCTCAGTAAGTCTTTGTCATTGCTTCTGTCACAGAATGCTGCAGGTGTTACAATGCAATGTGCAGAAATGCAGTTGTGAATAATAAAATCAGATCATTTGTGGAACAGTTAGAAGACATTTATTTACTGGTCAGAAATTTCATGATAAAATCTATGTTGTTTTTATTCTAAGTGCAAATTTGTTGCAGTGATAATTATTTTAAATTTTGTATATTTCTGCATCCCAGGTCATGTTTGCTTTTTCAGGTTGTGTTGGGTACCATCTCAAATGTATCTGAAGCAGTTAATTGGCTGAGTTACACGTACTTGTATGTACGCATGCGTATGAACCCCCAGGTTTATGGGATAAATTATCAAGATGTAATGGTAAGTCAGCTGAATACAGTCATTTACTAAATTGTCTGATTTAATAGCCATTCAACAGTAACAGTTTTTATGTGTTGCTTGAGACTTTCCCAACAAACTAGTTATAGGTATTTTTCTCAGATGAGACATCGGATTTTATTGTTAAATTTCCATATTTCATCGGTGCAACTGGCATGCTACTGGGCTGTGACCAAAGCCTCCTGTTTATGCCAGCTTAAGAAAAAACCACACAACTGAATTTGGCACATTCATAGCTGCACAGTTTCTTCTTATACTCGCAGTATGTTTGCCATACCTGAAGTTGACAGTCAGTTATGCTGATGAAATAATGTGGAAATTTCATGATGACATCTGATGCCTGGGCCAAGAACAATATCTGCAGCATTTTTTTATATACAGGCAATTTGCGAGAACAACACACTACTGTGATTGTTAGGCTCAACCTTCTGCTCTTTCAGTATTTTAAAGAAGTATTCCATCATCTTTCGGGGCGACTGGAACAAACTAAGGGAAACTATAAGCATGGTTAAACTAGACTGTAAAGACAGAAGAATAATTAAAGAACTATACAAAGAACAAACAGCGATATTACAGATAAGGAATGAATTAACAGAAGTTAGAATTATTAAAGGTGTTAGAAGGCGGTCCAATCTGTCCCCATCCCTATTCACCATCAATAGGGAACAGGCAGTAATGAATGCAAAAAATACGGTACAGGTATAAGCATAAATGGAGAAAGAAGCAGGATGACACAGCTGTGATAGTTCCAGATGAAATGGCTCTCCAAAGAATCTTGGGAGCTATTGACACAGTCGAAATTATCTCAAAAAAGAGAGAGACAGAATTACTTGTGTGCTCGAAGGAACCAGAAGAAATAAGCATTAAAATTAGAGTGCAAAGAAAATAAAACAGAAAAGACTATAAAATATTTAGGAAGTAAGGTAACTGGGGACAGAAGAAGCAAATAAGTCATAAAGAAACACAAAAGCAATGTTTATAAATAAAAGAAAAATTACTTGTCAAACAACATAAATATATAAGTGTGGGGAAAAATGGTAAAGAGTAGCACTGTATGACTGTGAATGTGCTCCTGGAGATACCTATTGTAGACTAAATAGGCAAATAAAAAACTACCAGCCAGCAAATTCTGCTAAGAACTGACAAAGAGAGGTTATGTAGGGGAACAATAGAGAAAAGAAGACAAGTGGATTGGTCACATGATACTACAAACCATTCCAGTGTAAATATCATAGAAGGAACATTAAAAGAGAAGATAGCATGAGGAGACAGCAACTGACATTTTTTAAAATCTTCTTCTTCTTCTTCATCATCGTCATCATCATCATCATCATCATCATCATCATCATGCATGATGGCCTCTGTAGGACCACAGCCAGCCCCTTTGTGGACTGCATTTTCTTCTTCTCATCCCAAAGCCTCTTCATCCTTTCTCTTCTTCTCTCCTGCTCTTCTTTCGAGATCTTCAGTATCCTCTTCTCTTTTCTGTCACTGATCTCCAGCACATTGGTTGGATTGTACTTTGCTCTCCAATTTTCCCTTCCTTCCACCTTGATTTCCAGTTCCAACCAATTCCTCCGGACTTCAACTACCTATTTGGTTCATTTTTTTCCTCTTGCCCTCCCTGTTGTTTGCCATACTTCTTTTGTCATTGTATCCATACTCATCCTAATTACATGTGCAGAAAATTTTGCCCTTTTCCATCTGATATCTCCCGATATTATCCTCATGCTCCAGTACAGTTCTTCCCTAGATTTTCATATCCATCTCTTGCCCCCTCTTTTTGGGGCCTAGTGTCTTCTTCAGTACTGTTCCCTCCTCTTTATCTGTAGTTATGCTGTACCATTTCTTCTGAGTGTTATTGTCTCAGCCTCATATAATACTGCATTCCTCACCATTGCCTTGTAGTGTCTGATCTTTGCATTTGTAGATATATTCTTTTTATTGTATATATCTGTGGTCATGCAGATGGCTGACTTCTTCTTCACCATCTACATTATTTCTTCATTGCTCCTGTTTCTTTCTGTTGTAAATTCTCCCAGTTATCTAAATTTGTCCACCTTTTGTATGGTGCCTTCTGGTGTTTGCCAATCCACACCGGCATTCATTGCTTTTGTATTGTTGTAACTGATCCTCAGTCCCACCCTTTTGGCTATCTTACTTAGGTTGTAGAGTTGTGTCTTTGTGTCTTAATCTGTCTTGCTTACTATTGCTACATTGTCTGCAAAGGATAGGCGCTCCATTTAGATCCCACTGTCAATGTGCATCTTCTGTATTTCTGTTTTCTCATTTATTGCTCTTCACTGTCTGCTCATTTCATCCAGTGCTATTTGACCAAAATTAGTGACAATCCATCTCGCTGACATTTGTATTGATCTCAAACTCTACTGGTAGTGTTCCTGTGAATCTCGCCCTTGCCTTTGCCTTTGCCTCTGTGAGAACTTCTGTTATTAGTTCTGGTGTTGTGCTGACTAGTCCTCCATCCTGTAGGATCCTCCTAAGAGTCTGTCTATTCATGGAGTCATATACCTTCATTAAGTCCATGAAGGTTACTACAGTCTTTCGTTCTTTAAGGCCCTATGTACTATCAGTTGTTTCAGGATAAATGTCTGTTTTATACATCCTTTACCCTTTCCAAATCTCATGTGATAATCTCCAACTCTACTTTTTATGTGTTCTGCTAATCTCTTGAGCAGTAGCTTCGACAGCACCTGGTAGTTGACTTCTAGTATCGATATTCCTCTGCAGTTGTTTGCATCCCTCTTTCCCTCCTGATGTACTGGAACTGTGATTGCATTCTTCCATCCTTCTGGTGCTTGGAAGGCATGACTGTCTGTTGTTTGCCTCCATCCTCAATACCAGCTTGTCTTCGGTTGGTTCACAGTTCAGCAGGTCATGAAACTACCCTGCAAGTATCCCAAAGTTCTCACACTAATGGTCGGTTCCCCTTTCTAATCTTGTATAAGGGGCGTTCAAAAAGAAATGAGCCAGAGGCATAATTACAGAAACCAGTACCTGTATATTAGAAGTATTGACCCTGGCTGTTGAGACACTTGTCCCACTGTGACACAAGGCGATGAAAGACTGTCTCCTAAAATTCCTGGGGCTGTGATGTTAACCAGCTCCGCACGTACAGCTGGATGTCGTCATTTGCCCCTCAAAGCATTTTTAAGGTGCCATTCTTCTTTGACCAAGATGGCCTCCTTCTGATTCACTTCCTGCAGCATGGGAGAACAATGAATGCCCAGTGTTACTCGCAAACCTTGACCACCCTTCGCCTAGTGATCAAATCAAAACGACCAGGCAATCTCACCCATGAGGTCATTCTTCTCCACGAAAATGCAAAGCTTCTTATGGCCAACACAGTCATGGCACTCCAGCAGAAATTCAAATGAGAGGTTCTCAGCCACCCTCCATACAGTCCAGACCTCTCTCCCTGTGATTACGCTATTTTTGGTCCCCTTAAAAAGGCTCTGAGGGGCAAACGATTCACCTCGGACGAAGACGTCCAACTGTATGTGCGGAACTGATTAACATCGCAGCCATGGAAATTTTATGAGAGCCATTCGCCGCCTTGTGTCACAGTGGGACAAGTGTTTAAACAACCAGGGTCAATACTTCTAACATACAGGTACTGGTTTCTCTAATTATGCCTCCGGCCCATTTCTTTTTGGACACCCCTTATATAAACAGTTCTCTGCCTCTGTATCCTGTCATTCTTTCTGAATTTCCCAGTAGCCTCTGTTGTTGTTTTTCTTAGTTGTTCAGAACCTCATCCAGTTCCTGCTTCATCCTCTGTCTTCTAGTCCATTTTAATGTTCTGGCCACTTCCTACCTTCTTAGAAAAACCTCCTTTTTTGTGGGTCCTTCTTGCCATTAGTCTCTCCCGACTTCCCTCTACATCTTTCTCACAGTCCTTGTCCCACCAGCAATGTTTCTTTTTTCTTTCCTTCCTTACCCATAGTTCATCTGTCTTCATGATTCTGGTATCTTTATTTGTCTGTGGCTGTCTACTCCTGTTGGGAATCCAACGGCACTTGACTTCTGTAAGATAGTGATCTCATTATATTCTTGTGTTCTTCTTGACCTTGGTGTTCAAGATCTCTTTAGTGTCTGTCTGACCGATTGCTGTGTGATCAATTTGGAATTCCCAAAGTGAGTGTGAGGACTTGCCCATGCCATTTTCTTATTCCTTTTAAGCAATGGAATTGATTGCACAATTGCCAGTCTGCTGTTGACCAAGGTTGACACAAGTTGGCATTCATATAGAAAGCGTGTGTGAGATTGGAGTGGAATGCAGATGGCATGGGCTATGAAGCAGTTATTGAATTCAAGCATAGCATGTTTCCCAGCTTGCTGCATGCTGTGATCAAATAAACACATCCAAAAAAGTTTTGCGTCACCCCGGTTCCCAGAACTCCTGAAGATAGACATTGACTGTGGATATTGTATCACAGACACAGTCCCTTTGACTGTTCAGAGATGTCACTAAACCCACCCAAATATATAAACAACCATGCGTGAGCAGCACCTATTAGACAGAGGGGGTCCGACAGCCGATCAGTTCCAGTCATTCCACCAGGAGGGAGGTACACGGCTCTTGTTGTCTGTAGTTCAACCATGCCTAGATGGTCAATACCGCAGTTTGATCGCGTCTGCATGTCTGCATTGTTACTTTGTGCCAAGAAGGGCTTTCAACAAGGTAAGTGTCCATTCGTCATGGAGTGAACCAAAGCAATGTTGTTTGGACATGGAGGAGATACAGAGAGACAGGAACTACTGATGACATGCCTCGCTCAGGCTGCTCAAGGGCTACTACTGCAGTGGATGATTGCTACCTATGGATTGTGGGTCGGAAGAAACCTGACAGCAACACCACCAAGTTGAATAATACTTTTCATGCAGCCACAGGACGTCGTGTTACACCTCAAACTGTGTGCAATAGGCTACATGATGCGCAACTTCACTCCCAACGTCCATGGCGATGTCCATCTTTGCAACCACAACACCATGCAGCGCGGTACAGGTGGGCCCAGAAACATGCGGAATGGACCGCTCAGGATTGGCATCACATTCTCTTCACCGATGAGTGTCGCATGTGCCTTCAACCAGAAAATCATCGGAGATGTGTTTGGAGGCAACCCGGTCAGGCTGAACGCCTTAGACACAATGTCCATTGAGTGCAGCAAGGTGGAAGTTCCCTGCTATTTTGGGGTGGCATTATGTGAGGCCAACATACGCCGCTGGTGGTCATAGAAGGCACCATAACGGCTGTACCATATGTGAATGCCATCCTCCAACCAATAGTGCAACCATATCGGCAGCATATTGGCGAGGCATTTGTCTTCATGGATGACAATTCACGCTCTCATCGTGCACATCTTGTGAATAATGTCCTTCAGGATAATGACATTGCTAGACTACTAGAGTGGCCAGCATGTTCTCCAGATATGAACCCTGTCGAACATGCCTGGGATAGATTGGAGAGGGCTGTTTCTGGACTACATGACCCACCAAGCACTCTGAGCGATCTATGCCGAATCTCTGTTGAGAAGTGGGACAATCTGGACCAACAGTGCCTTGATGAACTTGTGGATAGCATGCCACGACGAATACAGGCATGCATCAATGCAAGAGGACATGCTACTGGATATTAGAGGTACCGGTGTGTACAGCAATCTGGACCACCACCTCTAAAGCTCTTGCTGTATGGTGGTACGACATACAGTGTGTGATTTTCATGAGGAATAAAAAGAGAAGAAATGATTTTTATGTTGATCTCTATTCCAGTTTTCTGTACAGGTTCCGGAACTGAGGTGTTGCAAAACTTTTTTTGATGTGTGTATATTTAATGTTTTTCATTTTGATGATTTTCAAATAATTGTATGTCATTGTGCAGATTCATAAATTAATTTGAAATAAAATCACTATTTTCTTTAATGTTTCTTTCCCAGTAAATCATCTTATTTCACAGTTTATTGAATGCATGATGTATCTGTTGACGGTGTGTAATACAAATAATCTTTCTTTAAAACACATTTTTAACAGACTATGTTTATTGCTAATCAGATACAAATACAAATTGAATAATTGTATCATTTGAGTACTGACTCAGTTACAAAGCTGTTGATTTTTAATTACTTTAATAAAGTGTAATGAGGCTTCTTGTAGTCACTGGCTGTCAGCTGAAATATCACAGTGACTGGCATTGCAAAACTGTCGATCAGTACATAGGGATCATACAACTTTATCACAGTCTCGTAAAGTCTGTATGGAACAGAAAAGGAACTAAATATTTGAGCATATTGAAATAAAACAATAGTAAACACACTGAAATATAAATTTATAAACTGCAGAAATGGATTAAAATTTGTGCCGTGATCAGGACTCGAACCTGGGTCTTCTTGCGTACTAGGCAGAAATGCTGACCGTTTCACCACCGCAGCACTATGGTCAACATTGCTGCATGAACTACCCAAGTTGAATGCCCTGCCCAACACGAACTTCAATTCTTATCTCCAGCTTATTTTCCCCATTTACCTGATATTGCCCAGGCAGAAAATATATCAGGGTAACCTTCAGTATTTTGTAACACTATGATGTGAGGTATAAGTTATTCAGTACTGCTGTTTTTGATCTGTGTTGTTCATGTTGAAGTAGTGCCAGCTGGTCAGCATTTTAATTGTGATCCTGCTTTGTGAAGATTACCTCCTTGGGGATCTTAGTGTTGATAGGTAAAGTCACACTAGTGGGTAACTCATTACAGTTGGTTTCTGTCACAAATAAAGAATAATAGCTTGTGATCAGTGAAAGAAAATTTAAATGGGACTCAAAACTTACTGATTGCCTGAGTCATTTTACAACGCTAGTAAGTAAACATAGTGGAAAGAGGAATATTTGTTACACTTAATATACTGAGAATTTCATTTCATAGGAAGATCAAACATTGGAGCATTGGAGACTGAAACTTATAACTGCTGCAGCCAATGAATTGGATAAAGCTAAAATGATACGTTATGATCCACGCACAGGATCGCTCAGTGCTACAGGTTTGTTAATTTTATTATACAATTAATGGTTATAAACATGATTTTATCAGTTAGGTATGATATATTTAAACTATGGATTGGACTGAAAAGGTGTGGACATCTCTCTCTCTCTCTCTCTCTCTCTCTCTCTCTCTCTCTCTCTCACACACTCACACACACACACACACACACACACACACCAAAAATAAAGTCCATAGCTTACTATATGTAATGTATACTCACTCACATGCATTTTTCCTCAATAATTGTGTACGTTTCACTCTTTCCCATAAGGTAACTCCTACTATTCTTATCTCTTTTTGATGAAAATAATGTCAACGGCTGGCTGGTCAGGATATGGACAATAAATTGTTGCCGTGTTTGCAGAGATATATTCGCAAATGTGTAACCGTGCACCTACAACACAGTGGTTAAGGAGTGTACCTCACAAATACTGCTGAACAGCTTCCATATTTCAGGAACTACTCTGTTCAGCACCATTTCCATATTATAGTGTTGCAACCCAGCCTTCTAGCAATGATAGTAACAAATAGTGGGAAAGCTGCTGTGAAGTATTACATACCAGCCGCATGTTGGTAGCTGCATTGTGGCAACATGTGGGTCAGAATAAACACACACGTAAGACAATTGTGACATGTGACTAGCCACACTCAGTGGAAAACTGCTCCACGCGGCGGTAATAACTGTAGCAGGCTGGTCGATGTCACCACATCACTGCAAGTATCTCGTTGTGGACAATGTGACTAGATGTCAGGTTTTAGTGAAACAGGGGTGCTTCAGAGTGATATAAATATGTATGAATTCAGAGGCAGAAGCATTCTGATGTGAGAGTCCAGCCGCACCACGAGTCACGACACCGGGGCGTGCCAGATAGCGGGACAGCTGGCATTGCCGGCAGCTGCTGCCACGGATTCAAGACCGGGCTGCACCTGCCGCCAACAGCAGAGAGTTCCTCACAGGACTTAATACCACAGCACCGCCCACCTGCCATCTGCAGCTCCTGTTGCCACAAGTACTGAGTGTCCCACCACCACCACTAACCCCCCACCCCTCCACCCTGACTTAATGCCACGGCGCCAACAGCCATCCGACTCACGCCAGAGAGCAGTGGGTCGAATCCCACGCACAGCAGTCTCCATGCTGCCACATTGAATGTGTGTTGAGCTGTTCCGAGTTCCGTCACTGATGGGGAAAGTAGCACGTCACTGACGTCGTGACTGGCCTGCCGAGGCTGCCGGCTGCTGACGGACCTGCCCTTGGCAATACAAAGTGCCTACGTGGCATCCTATCATTAGGGAACGTGACCCTTACGCCAGTGCCAGCCAGGATCAATGTAGTGAGGCATATTTTGCCTTGCCAAGCCATGACCAAGCATACACAGAGATTGAATAAAGCCTTCTTTATTGTCGGCAGTGTTTCCACTGGGTCCTGTGGCCCATCAGCACCCACTACTCAGAGTCCAGCTGCACTCTTCAGTACATTAGGAACTATCCTGTGGTTGTGTTTAGAGCAAGTTAAATGAAATCCGAAGGACTTTGCAAGTTGTCATTATTGATTATAGGGCAAAAATCGCAACAATGGGCACCACTTGCAAAGCTGCTCCAATGCAGGTGAAGATTGTCCTATTGACCAGAAAAGTTACAGTGAACATTTTGTGGGTTGCAAAGGGTGTCGCAGTCATTGAATTATCAGAAAAAGAAAAACTGATTACTGGGAAATTCTGCAGTGATATACTGTTTCTCATCAGCATTAAAGTGAAGGAAGAACAACTTCATTTGATGAATATGATGTGCTGTTTCACCTTGACAGTGCTCCATAACATTCATCTGGACTTATTGCTGCAAAATTGTATGAATTGCTGTCACAGCCCCTCTGGTATTCACCTGACATGGCTCCTTGCAGTTTTTTCTTCTTCTTCTTCTTCTTCTTCTTCTTCTTTTTCTTCTTCTTCATGTTTGGGAACAAGTGACTGATAGATAAATAATTCTGCTCGATTGAGGAGATGCTCATTGAGACAAACATATATTTTAGAGTGCTTGACAGTTCATATATTAAGAAATCTGGCTCTTCATTCCTAACATGAGTACTTATTGCCTTTATTTTTTCCTTGCAGTCCCTTCTTATCCCAAATAGTGTAATGGTTAAAGATACCATAAGGTGGTGGTGGCGGCAGCGGCAGCCTGTGTTTGTACGTGCATGCACATCACATTGTGTGTGTGTGTGTGTGTGTGTGTGTGTGTGAGCGTGTGTGCGCGCCTGCATGCATGAGAGAGAGAGAGAGAGAAAGATTGTGTGTGCGCAAGAACAAAAAGTGCACAATAATGTTGGAGAAATTTATTTTGTGATTTAAGTTGAAAAGTCACTGCATGCCACCTAAAGTAAATAATGGTGTGAGACTGCTAAAAAAATCAAAAGAATTGAAGAAGATATTAAGTTAAACTTCAGTTTCGTTGTATCTAAAAATTATGGTTTCTTCACATGGTAATCGTGTTTGTTTGTACTCCTTCCAGAAATTTTCCTCAAATTATGAAATGGTGATAATTTTATATGTAAAGTAGTTCATAAGTATGTAAACAACAAATTAAATATTGGACCTACTTGCCTGGAAAGCTGCAGGTATTGTCACACCAGTGGATAAATGATGAGAGCTAGTGTGCCGGCCAGCCTGGATGTGCTTATTAGGCGGTTAGGGGGTTTTCCACATCTGTAGGTAAATACCATGTTGGTACCCATCCTTCCTCAGTTACATGACCCGCATACATTTAGAAAACGTTCACACAGTTTCACATGAATAACACTACATGCAGGCAGTTTGGGATACACATTTTCCTCCCGGGGGCAGCAAGGGCATGCAGCCACCCCTTAAATTAACCATGCCAAATCCTGTAGTAACCAAATTGATCCTGCATCGATGTGAGACAAAGGCAAAAGAAAAAGGAGCAGGAATTGAATATTGGAGCTCAGATTTCAAATCTGTGTTCTTTTTCCTACTAATTATTGTGCTTTCACTTGTGTGAAGTGCTAATTTATTAGCAATAATTTCTCTAGAGCAAACTACTTGCTTCCTCTGCCGGCTATGAAGTTGATATGAGAATATAAATATTAGAAATACACAAATTTCCTGCAGGGTAATGGTCCAGTCCCCAAGACCTTGTAAAAAATATCATTGCAGACATGTTTTTATTTTAAATTTGTTTCAATTAATTGACATAACCATTTATTTTTAGATCTTGGGCGAACTGCAAGTCATTTTTACATCAAGTATGATACGGTGGAAATATTCAACGAGCTAATGGCACCAGTTATGTCAGAAGCTGATGCACTTGCAATGATTTCAAAGGCCCAAGAATTTGATCAATTAAAGGTAAGTACCTCTCCGATACTTGAGTCTTGAAACTGTGTACGCTTGTTAATATCACAAGAACTTTTACCTCAACACAGCATGATGAAGACTGCTTACTTTACCAAGGAGTTAAGTGTTGAGCATATTAGTGTGCAACTGCTTGCTTTTATCCCTTGAACTGTGTTGCTCAGCTGTGACACATTTCTTCTAAACCCGTCAGCTCATTGGCAGTGTGGCAGTGGATGAACAAATTAATTTGGATGTCTTTTTGCACTTTGCTGGATAATGTTTTTCACTGAAACTGAACAGCAAGTAACGTAAGGTTTCTTGTGGAACATAAAAAGTCAGCAACACAGTCGGAAGCTTTTTACATTGAGAATTAATGAAAACTTTGCAGAAGTTTGGTAAACAGTATTGGAAGATCAAAGATTGAGTGATGGCACATGTGGACAAAGATGATTTTCAAGACATTTTAATAAAGAAGCTACTCATGATGAAACTATCTACAAAAATGTTATTTGAAGATTTGTCTGATGATCAAAAAGGAAATGAGAAATTAAGTTTGCTCTCACCTTTTGGAGCATATTAATGAAGAAACCAGTTTTTAAAACTGTTATTAAATATGATAGTTGTGAGTTCGTACATATGATCCAGAAACCAAGTCCATGCACTGAAAGTCTGAGTCTTCCTCACAACTCAAGAAACTGTATGAATAATTTGAAACAATTTACCCAAAATATTATAGAGATATTTTGGACTAATTACATGAATGTGTCAGAGAGAAGCACTCTCGAACAGCACCAGGACAGTGTGTTTGTCTCCAACACTTTCTCAGTGAAGTAATGTATTAAAACCAGCAGTCTTTGAGTTTTCACTTTACTCAGCTGTTTTGGAATGATGCAATTAATAATTTTCCCTCCAAATACCAAAAACCATAAATTGTGGTTACTTAGGCAGCTTTTGCTTCTGGTTCTTAGTGAACGTGTTTTGCAAACAAAGAAGTGATAACTTAGTAATTTGGTCTCTGTCTCCACACAACTAACCAGAAATCATATCTCCACAAAAAGAGTCATTTTCTGTTGGCAGAAGAGAGAAATCTATAACTGGAGCTCCTTCACAACCTTATGAAAAATGACATGCAAAAATTGTTTTAGCAGTGGGATCAAGAAAAGCAGAGCTATGGACTAAAATGGGTCCTCTTTTGAGGTAAACAGTTGTTAGGTACACAGAGCTGCAGCACCAGTCCCATTTTTCTTGTGTAATGTGTCATGCCTACTCATTCTGTTCCTTTGTTAATTTGTATTATGCAAAATTTATGAAAGTGTTTATTGTTTGGTTCTGCTGATACGGTGTACTTTTAGGATTAGTGGATAATTCGGTGAATATTGTTCAAAAAACACTTTCTTACCGCATTTCAAAGATTGATTTACTAAACCATTATAGATTATTCATCACCTTGTTATTTGTTTTCTTTCAGTCACTGCTTATGTTGTCATATTCTTGACAAGTGTGACATGGGATGGAAAGCCACTTGTGGTTCCTTACATTTTTGTTTCAATAATACTGCCATTGAATACAACAGAACAAATACAAAAATTAACAGTAGTAATATAGTACAAAGGTGTTTAATAAATTGTGCAGAGGATGACTTCCATGGAACATGTTGGTGTGTTGCGGTGTAAAATCATTTTCTCTATGGAAATGGAAATGAGCGTTTGGCGTCATTGGCCGGGAGGCCCCTTGTGGTGTAGGTCCGGCTGCTTTGGTGCAGGTGTTATTACATTCAACGCCACCTTGGGCGACCTGCGCATCTCATGGGGATGAAATGATGATGAAGACAACACAACACCCAGTCCCTGAGTGGAGAAAATCTCTGACCCAGCCGGGAATCGAACCCGGGCCTGTAGGACAGCAGTCCGTCACGCTGACAACTCAGCTATCGGGCGGACATTTTCTTTATTGAAAAATGGGACTGTATTTCATCCAACTTCATGTGGAAGCAGTCCAACATATCACTGTAATACTGTACAGTGATCGTTTTCCATTTTTGGAGAAGAGTACAACTACAACACCAATGCACGCATAAAAAATCATCACTCCAACTTATCCAGTCTAGGGGTACTATCTTTGCCTTCTTTGAAGCAGCTTTGCTGGAAGCAACTCATTGATCTGACTGGGCCAGCTTCCAGAGTAAAATGATAAATTCAAATTTCGTCTATGGTGACAACTCACATAAATTGCTCCAAACACAGCTTTGAATTTGAAAGTTATACTCAGTTGTCATTCACAGTCAGCAGTCACAGCCCTCATCGAGCGAACAGTTTTTTCTGTTGCCAACACACGAGCAATATATTAACTGCCATTCCTGTAGGAGTGCCTACGGTGTCTGCTACTCAATACACTTTTGTGTGATGATCAGCAAGAATTGTGTAACATGAGCTTCTACAATGTTTTAGTTTTCTTTGCTAACCAAATCTGATGGATGTTTGAATGCTCTTTAGACTTGTAGAACCAATGTATGGCATGTCACTGGTGAAGGATCACTGTTAATGGCGACCAATTTCACTTTTGTCTTGTCACACATTTACCCATGTAAAAGCAGAAAGTGATTTATTGAGCTGTAGTATAGTTATTTCATATTGATGAAAACCACTCTAGCACAAACGTACTGAAATGGCTGACAAATCCAAAATAATCTATGACTTAGTGTCATTTTTGTTTAACATCATCCGTCTGGTAGCAGCACAGAATGTTAACACAACTTAGCTTTAACAATGACATCTATGTTCAAATATGGGTACTTATTATTGAACCATGTACCTATAAGCAGTAAATTGATGTATGGTATGAATATTTCTTTTTAAAGCAATTATATTTGTTGTCCATAACACTGTTATTTGAATACATGACTTGAAAATGATGCCCATATTTGAATACATGACTTGAAAATGATGCCCATGTTTTTGCAGAGCCACTAATACATGCTTTTCTGCATGTCTCTAATATTTTGTACTTAAATTTATTACGTAGGTTCACTTCCAATTTCTCAGGGTGTTGTTTGATGCTGGGATTTTATTGTTGCAGGTCCGAGATGATGAAATGGAGGAGCTTGACCAGCTGGCAGACATGAACTGCCCACTGCCTGTGGCAGGAGGCACAGAGAACGTCTACGGGAAGGTGAACATATTGCTGCAGACATTCCTGTCTCACGGGCGCCTCAACTCTTTCTCCCTCATCTCAGACCAGTCGTACGTAATGCAGGTATAAAAATTCTTAAAGCTTTTTATTATGGCCAAATTGACATCTCTGATGGATAACTGGTAATTAAGAAATGTGTTGACATCAGCAAAAGCTTATGTTGTGTCAAGAAGGTGTTTATTTTATATATTAAAAACAGCAGAGTAAGTTGACATTGACTGCTGACTCAGTCAGCTATTTTTCACAAGTAGGGGAGAGTTAGGTTAACTGGGTCACATTTTTTAAAATTGGTCTGAGTCATTTTCTGTACAACTTACAGTGTTTAATTTTATGGGAAGCCTAGGATACATGTTTTCTTTGCAATGTAGTGTTCAAGGACCCTGTATTACTCCCAGTTTGTGTGAAATCTGAGGTAATAAACTTCTTCGCAAAATGACCACTTAACCTAACCAGTAAGGTTAACTGGTCCAAGGTGGTATGGTTAACTGGTCCAGGTAGTAAAATCAATATAAATACAGTAAATACATTTAATTTTGAGTTTTACAATGTTTTAAAGTATATTTCACCAACATTTAGTTTTTATTACATTACATGTCAAATGTACTGATTGAAGCGTTAAATAAAAGCAGTCGTAGTGAAGGCTGTATTCATATAAATCGACATTGAAATAAATCATGTCTTCAAATCTTTGACGGAAGTCTTTAAGGGGCTGAGGTAGTTTCATAATAATGTCTGCAGTGGCAACAAATGCATTTTCATCTGTTATGGAAAATCTGTTAGGCGGTTTGTGCTGCTTATAGAAAATCACTTCAGCCCCAGAACTAAGAGATTTTTTCACAACAGCTACGTAATTGCTACCTGAGTCTTTTTTAATTCCATGGACTTCAACAATTAAGAAGTCATCAGCTTTAATTTCTGAAATATCCTCATCTGCTTCAATGTCTTCATCCCATGAACAATCGGATTCTTCTAAAACCAAGTGAGTGCTGTCTTCTGATGATGAATCTGGTTCTTGTGGAGTAGGTTTCTTTTTTTATTCTTTTTATTCTTCTTTTCATCTCTGGCAGAGGCTTCTTCTTCCAGGCGAGCCTTCACTGGTGAACTTGTAAGTATAAGAGATTCTCCTTTATTTCGGCCACGATTATCTCTTTGTCGGGGACCACACTTTGGAAATGGAAGCAAGGCGTCTGGAGCCACAAACAGTTCTGCTTTGAATTCTTGTTCATGAGGACAATGAGGAATGAGATTATGAGCAGGAGTTGAAGGAACTGGATGAGAAGCAGATGCAGGAGGAGGTAGAGGAACTGAACCTGGAACTGTATTAGGAACATTACTTTCTGAAACAACTTCATTCTCAGTTGGCTCAAATGGTCGGTCTGTCACAGATGAACACAAAAAATCTGCGTCACTAAATGTTTCATCATTGAAAGGCATTATTCCTGTAGCTTTGAAACCTTTGCTGATATTAGACGGAGTGAAAGCAGATGGAAATGCTTCACCTACTAGTCCTGCTACATCATAGATACACAGTGTCTGACCAGGATGATTTAGTAGCCATCTGTCACAAGCTTTGTTATAAAAGGACTTGAAAGGCCCAAAAACGGCAACATCCAGAGGCTGCAGCTTATGGCTGCAGTGTGGTGGTATTGTTAACAAAACTATGCCATTTTCTTTGGCAAATGTTATTGCCCTTATGGACATGTGGCTTTCAAGATTGTCAATGATAAGAAGTTTTGGCTTTTCTTTGCTTGGTCGTTCATGTTTGACAAAATGTGCCAATACGTCCATAAATATGTCCCCGGTCATCCATCCTGAGGTGTGAGCCGCCCCTGCACTTGCAGGTGATGCATTGTGGAGCATGTGATCATGAAAATGGACACGTGGGAACACAAAAAGTGCTCCCAATTATGCCACACATGGTTACAAGCATGCCTCTCTCTGCAGAAGTTATCTTACCCACTTGCTTCTGGCCACATGGAGACACTACCTTTCCAGGCTTCTGTACTGTTGTGAGGCCAGTCTCATCAAGGTTGTCGACGTCTTCTGGACCAAATTTGAAGTTTCTATAAGCTTTCTTCAAATTGGTATAAATTCTAACTAAATATTACATGAAATATGTTGAAATTAAAAGCTGTGTAAGTTACAAATGTAAATAGTTACGTTGGGGTTAAGTGGACTGGTCCACATAACCTAACTGCCTTGGTGTCCAGTTAACCTAACCACACATTTTTCTTTTAATGTCACTAAAACAACTGCTAAACTAACGTTAGTCAAAAACAGAACCATCTGCTGTAAAGGGTAAACACTTACAATTGCTATGGTGTATTTGACTTCTCCAAAACTCTTCCTGAAGTCACAAATACATAACAAACAATATGAGTGGGAAAAAAATGTGGGACCTTGGAAATAAAGAAAGCCACACAAAACAGTTGTTTATTGCTTTTCAACTGTTACTGGTAGCTGAAGATCTTTGACCGGAGTAGTTACTTGGGCCATCTGCTGGAAGACACAGAAAACAGATTCTGATACAATTTACAAGCAAGGACCAGTTGACCTGACCTGACCTGTCCAGTTAACCTAACTCTCCCCCACATAAATGATGTGGCTTTTTGACAACATACTGTGGCAGATATTAAAACTACAAAATATTAAACTCTGTGCGGGAAGAAAGGAATTTAGGCACTAAGATTCTAATCATTTGAAAATAAAACACAGCAAACTATAAAGTGAGTGGTTTACTGTGCGCTGAATAATATTATTATTGGGATCCCCTTGTGGAATAATATAATTATGGGGAATCCCTTGTGGAAGTAGCAGCACAGGGCTCTCTTATAAGTTGTAAATAAAAAATGAGTATTGTACAAACAACACATATAAATTAGTATAAGAACAATACATATATTGCAAACTAAAGTTGATGTGCATGGCTCAGCTACAGGATGCAGTATTACATCAGTCTACTGAAAAAGTGTATAAAATACTGCCACTCTTTAAGCAACATATTACACTCCGAATTTTGTGTGTATCCCAATTAAGGGTGGACCTTTATAACTGAACAACAATACAGACTTGCATATCTGAATGGATGCCAGCTCCCAAAGTTTAATATTTTCGGGATATTACTTGTATTACAAACTGAAGTTGGTCCGTGTAGCTCAACTATAGTGTGTGGTACACAGTTGCAAAACCCAAGACATTTTATTCACCAGTATCGCATGTTTTGCAATGTAAAATTGATCTTTGTAGATCAGTGACATATTTGCAATACACAAGTTCCTCCTCCAAAAGGATATTGTATGCACTGGTACCCACCTTGAAAGCAAATATATTACTCAGAATATTGAGTGTATTTTAATCTCAGCTGTAGTTGTATATATCAAGCTGAGAATATGAAATTTGGGTGCCTTCTATAAAATCAAATGATTTTGTTTTGCAGCACTGAATGTGTTTTAATCTGAATTTGCATTATATAGGTGAAGTTCAGAATGTAATACATAGACAGGTAGTACAAAAATAAACAATACACTCTGAGTGTAATTTGAGTTGTACCTGTTGGGTGCCAGCCTAAACAAAACTTTGGAATTCATTACACATTTGAAGAAGGGTTGACATCTAAACCAGTTATCACTTAAATTTATGCTGTGAGATCCAGAGCTATCGCCTGTGTAAGTAATCACATCATACTCAAAGAAACCATCAACAGTGATGTTTAAAAGCCAATGTTATTATAAATGTGTGCTGTCGAAGGACATCAGTTACATCACAATTGCCGTATCAGTTGTGTCAATTTTTGAAACTGACAGCTTGTACTGCATATCGTAACATACCCTAAATTATTTATTATTTAGCAGACATATCATGAAATTACATATACATATGTACATATTGACACACAAGAAACTTAAGTTTGTCTTTACTACTGAATATGCAGTCCTTCAATCCAGCGCACTGCATCTGGAGTTGCTAGCAGGAAGTCCTCTTCGGCACCGTGATAGGCTTGAATCCTGCATTCACTGACAATGTGGTGAACAGTCTGGTATGGAGCCCCGCAGTCACAAGCTGGATCAGGCAGCTTCTTCCACTTAAAGAGAGCATCCCTGCATCGCCCATGGCTGGTACGGATTCTGTTGAGAGTAGACCACGTCTTGCGTGGTAAGTCGAATCCACTTGGAAGTTTAGCACCTGAGAAGATGTTATGCAGGTGCACATCTGTCACTGCTTCCCACCGACCTTTCCATTCTTCAAGAGGTTTGAAATTCTTAGCAACCATGTCAGCAGCATCGCACAGAGTTGGATGACGTGATTTCAGTCTCTTGTGATTTAAAAGTGGCAGGTCGCTATGCACGGGTAGGTTAGAATTCCTGGAGATCTTGTGGAATTCTCTCATAAGGGCAGTACATCTGCGTAGATCGGGAGGCATTATACCGGTTAACAGTGGAAGCCAATAAACTGGAGTAGATCTGATTGTGCCAGATATTATGTGCATTGTCGTATTCAGCTGGGTATCAACAAGCCTTGTATGATGACTATTCATCCAAACAGGTGCACAATACTCAGCACTTGAGTATACCAAGCCCAGAGCTGAAGTTCGCAGGGTGGTTGCTGAAGATCCCCAGGTAGTTCCGCATAGCTTATGGAGGATGTTGTTTCGAGTCCTTAGCTTTTGAGCTAAGTTAAGAAGGTGTTGTTTGAAGCATAGTGTATGATCCAGGATGACACCAAGATATTTTGGGTTCCAGTTGTGACGAAGAATTCTGCCTCTGAAACTTACCTCCAGTTTTACGTTCGCCAACTGGTTATTTAGATGGAAGCAACACACTTCTGTTTTACTCACACTGGGTTGGAGTCTCCAGATTTTGAAGTAATTGTCTAATGCAGACAGGTCATTGGCTAAAATCTCTTCTGCTGTCTTCATTTCCTGGTGTTTGACGGCTAGAGCCAGGTCATCGGCATAGCAGTATTTTCTGGACGAAGTGTCAGGTAGATCAGATAGATATAGGTTGAACAGTAAGGGTGAGAGAACTGATCCTTGAGGCAATCCATTGTTCAGCTTCCTCTCCTTACTTATGTTGCTTCCAGTGATTACCTGGAACTTCCGATCACTTAGCATGCTGTTAATCAGTCGAGCCATTGTTCTGCAGGGTATGATGCGGAGAAATTTGTAGATAAGGCCTTCCCTCCACATAGTGTCGAAGGCGGCAGTTAGATCAACAAATGCCACAGATGTTTTCTGCTTCATTTGGTATCCTGACTCTATGAAGGATGTGAGAGACAATACTTGGTCGCAGCAGCTACGCCCTGGTCTGAAGCCTGCCTGATCAACTGGAACGTTCTCTAAGATAGCGCTACTTATTCTGTTATATATTAGCCTTTCAAAAAGCTTGTAGCAGCAGCTGAGCAGGGAAATGGGGCGATAGTTTTCTACCCTGTTGCTGGGTTTGCCAGGTTTCAGAACAGATATTATCTTCACCTTTTTAAACTCAGATGGAAGTTGACCAGTCAGCAGGATGTCAGTGAAGAATTCTGCCAGCCATTTCTTAGCTTTTCCTCCCATATGGATCAGGAATTCTGGGTGGATACCATCGAATCCAGGTGCCTTAAGAGGTTTGAGGTCCTTCAGTCCAGAGTCAATGTCTGAAACTGTGAAGGGATGGGTATACTCAGATGAGGGAGATGCCTTCTTTTTAAGGTCACGAAGCTGTCGTCTGATATGTCTTATATGTTTCTTGTCGGGAGTTACTCTTGAGGTGGTAATGATGTGGGAAGCAATTTGGTCTGGTGTTACTTCGGAATTTTTTCTGCATGCTGGTGCACTTCCTCCCAGTTTTCTCAGAAGACTCCATGCTTTCCTGTTCGAGTGGGTAAAGTCCATAGTTTTGACTGTTTCTGCCCATTTCTGCCTCCGAGACATGTCCAAGCTGGACAATAGTTCCGTAGCTATATCTGGGTCACCACTTTGCTGGAAGTATTGGTACAGTGTTTCACTTTCCTCATTCCATCCTGGAACATATTCTTTTCGGTATCCTCTTGGCATACACTTTTTAGCTGTTGCTGTTACTGCACCAATGAAGCGTTGATAGTTATTATGTGATGGAGGTATCCATCGAATGGTCTTATCCAGTTCCGTTGAAAACTTCATCCAGTCGGCTTTCTGGAAATTCCATCGAGCATGCGGAGTTGATCGTATGACAGGAACAGTGCAGCCAATTTGTATTATTACAGGTCTGTGTTGGCTGTGAGGAAAGGCATCTATCACTTTCCTTGTGGTGTTGATGGGAAAGCCAGTTTCGTTGCAGCTAACAAAGCATAAGTCAGGATTTGAATCCTTGTCCCAAGCAGCTGACCTGAAAGTGCCTTGATCTTTGGCATCAAACACTAGATGAAGATTATTCTCTTCGATCCATTCTGCAAGCATGCTCCCATTTTCATCATTTTGAGAGTACTTCCAAAGTTCATGGTGACTATTGAAGTCTCCTACGTAAATTGCAGGATGTTCTGCTGTGTGTAGGACAAAATCGGGCCATGTTGTTTTGGGTGGTTTGTAAACATTTGTAATAGTAATGCCGTGCAATTGTATGACAACTGTATGTATATCTGCCTCCACACTTACAGAAATCAGCGAAGCTTCGTTTATGTTGTTACGGACATACGTAGCAATTCCATACACCTCGTGGTAAGTTACACCAAGTGCAGAATATCCAGGAATTCGACCTCGGCTTCGGAATATTTCTTCACTGGAAACACGAGTTTCTTGAATGGCGACGACATCGATATTGTTGTCCAGCAAAAATTTTGACAGGTAGTCACACTTTGCCTTGCTAATGCTTTCGATATTCAGTTGAAGGAGTCTGATAGTTGGTCCAATGTTTCTTGTTAATGAGCTCTGAAAAGAACTGTTTCTGCTATTTAGTTGATATGTCATTGCCAGGGGATCCTATGGATAGTCTGGCTGCCTGTAATCACTGTTGCTCAATTAGCACCACCCAGGAGGCACGTGTAGGGTATTTTAAGGTTAAACCTACGGACGTGAGCAACGCTACCTCCCATACCCTAAATGAAAACAGTTGATAGTATTGCATAAAAGAACAGTTTTAGTACATTCCAAAGTGCACAGTAGGCACATCACACAAAAACTAGTTGGCCACAGGAGATTACCTGGCTTCTCGACGGTGTCCTCAGTTTGAAAGGGAGCAGGACTAAAGTTTCTTCAGGTTTGCCATATCCAGCTGGAACCACTTGTTGATGGTTAGATCCTGCAGAACTACCAAATTACGCCCTTGTTTATTGCTACGTTTCTCTCGCCATTCCTGATAGCCCGCATATTTTCCAGGGCTTTAAGACTGGGCATTTAGCTGGCCAGTCACAGCACGGTAGGATGCCCAAGTGTTTGTCAAACTGGGAACATACATGTGCAGGTGTACAAACATGGCTGCTATGATCTCGAAAGACAGGAGTGTTGACAGAATACTTGACATGCAGGTGTAGAAGAAAGGGTGACACTCGGTCACTGATAATTTTGAAATAAACATTCTTCTGTTAAAAACACCTCCAAAGCATCAGTAAATCACTTTGCGCCCAAATTACACCACCACACACTGCAGGTGAAATTCTTCATTGGGCCGTCAGTGCACTCGTCACCTCGCATCATTTGAAAACTGGCAAAATCATTACTTGTCAGACTACACTATATGCCTCCGATTGTCAGCTGTCTGTATTCAGTGTTTGGCCCATTGAAGACAGAAAGCTTTGTCCCGCTGTAAGCAGTGGCTTTTTGTGAGGTTCCCAATGCCAGCTGTAAATTGCATAAAATGCCCCGTGCACCACACACTCGGAAATTGGTTCAGGTGGATCTGCATTCAAGGCAGCAGCAGTTCCTGTGCAATTTGAAACCGTTGTTATTCAAGAGGCGTGACACTCATTTCCAGTCACTTTCGGGGTGACACTCATTTCTGGTCGCTGTCGATAGGATTGTTTTACGACTAGATTTCATATACAGTGTTACATGACTTTGAATGATACACCATTTCTTGGAAACATTTGGACAATTCACACTTTTACACCAACACATTGGACAAATTCATTCACAGCATGGTGAGAGGCACGTCGAGATACGGTAGCAACTCTCTGCCATTCTGTCAATTCTCCAAGTTGACCGACCTTTTCGCATTGATACTGTACAAGTTCACGTCGAGATACGTTAGCAGCTCTTTGCCATTCTGTCAATTCTCCAAGTTGACCGACCTTTTTGCATTCATACTGTACAAGTTATCGCCATGTACACACTGCTTCAATCCCATGACTTGTGTCAGCTGCTGAGGGAGCTTGACTGCCAGCTACTGGTTCTGCACCACCTGCAGTGCTCCAGACTGACTGAAGTGCTCTTTTTCAAATGGTGGTATATTTTGTCTGACAAGCTTACGTACCTCTATATGAGCTCGATTACACTCTTCACTTGTGAAACTAGCTTGTCGTCTTCATATTAACTGTCATACAATATTGAAAGGAGGGGAGAGCCAAAGGTGTGCTTCTGAAGACTAGCAGGAATGAATTGTGCATAATAGAGATGCAGTGAGTCACTACTTTTATTGTCATTTTCTGTCTAAGCTGCTGTGAACATTTTGTATATTTCCTGGCATTGGGTCTCTGGGGTGTAGGAAGAATCCAGTGATGCATATTTCATTTAAGTACAATACAATGAAATGACATAACATTTTGAAATGTTGTTTTATTACATTGCTAATATTATTTATAAAATAACCTAAAAAACCTAAAACATTAACTGTAAAAGAAGTTACTCTTCAGCAGAATGGAAGGTGGTGTCCAACACCAAGTTCCTTAACTCAGTCTTTACCCACAAGAGATTGTAATATGCTGAGCCAAGTTGTTAAATATGCATGTATCCATGGAACTGATTTCTTTCTATACTAATATAAGCCCGTGAAATCTCTGTAGAGGATTGTTTTCACCCTAGTGTTACATTCAAGCATTACACTATTTTCGAGAAATAAGAGTTGTTGGCAATGACAAAGGATGAATAAATGTATTGTGAAACAGCTGTCAAATGTGAGTTGAGTTTCCCTGTGACATAATTCTTTAGCTCATTAGTGTATAAAAATCTACAAAATAAATTAAGTTTCCTCAGTTTTACATTAATTAACTGAACTGAGACACTTAGATTTTCCTGATGGGGTTATGATCTCTCTCTAATCCTCTAAACATAACATTATCTACTTTTTGTATAACTTTATAGCGGACATGCTGAGTCACAAATAGGCACAGCAAAAAGACTGTTCCAAATAAAGCTTTCTCCCCGTAAGGCCTTTGTCAAAAATAGATGACACACACACTCACACACCCTAACACTAACACTCACGCAAACACAACTCGCACACACGACTGCAGTCTAAGGCGGCTGTACCCGAACTGCATAATTGTTACATTCCATCGTGGATTTTCCATTGTTTGATTTTGTATAACTTCGTTGGAGTAGATATTTTTATAACGAATACTGAATTGTGGGATTGTATGTACTGAGCATGAGCATGTGTTCACTGGGGGTACAAACAAACTGTTGTTCAAGAATAGCAACAGTAAATACAGAGCTGCCAGTTGCAGTGTTACATGGCTTTATGCTTAATTATAGACTTACTATTTTATTAGTTGATTTTTTTTCACCTCGTAACGCGCACGGTTTACGTCTTTCTTCGTTGCTGAGCGATGTATCACTTTTCGTTCTGACGCCGCAACTCTTCCTTTCCTATATCTTTACTACTTTTTATCTATATAAATGATGAACTATTGGTTTTGCCGTTTAACAACTTTTTAATAACTGTGGAAGTATTACAGGCATTGGGTCCCACCTAATGTGTCACCCGCCTATAAGTTTAACATGAACCTTTCAAGACTCGATCAATCTGTTTACAAAGAGAAAGCAGAATATCTCTTCCTTTGACGTAGTCCAACAACTACCTAGGAAGCTCGATGCCCTCGCGGCCCAGGCTCTTCCATGGCTCGCGGTAGTTTGCAGCATTCGTTTTATTCCTTGCCCACTTGCCGCTACGTTGAACTTTCATGGTGATCGTTGGGCAACGTCTTCCATGTTATCTGCAACATAAATAAACTTTCTTCCCACAGTATCTCTGAAAACCCAAAAACAAACTTAAAGAACATAATAATAATAATAACTGTTCTTACAATTATTCGTATAAGTCTTGGTCAATTTAATGAGGGGTGGGACAGGCCTAAGCCTTATGACACCACACAGTGTACCTCACACTCAGATGATTTAGTCTTAAAAAAAAAAACTTGTTAGGCTTTTTATTTGAACTGCAATTTATCGCAAATACTATGCGAAATTTATACCATTTGTGATTGTATAATGAGTGTTTATTTTGTTGACATTCCTCCTAAGGAGAGTAAGGCGATTTTAAAGACTCTGAATGGATATTTCTTATTGGTTGTGAGTACATGACTAAAGTATGACTGGGCAGTAGTAAGTATCAATGTTGAAAAATACAGATTTTGTTGAGAGGTGTAGAGTTGTTGTTGCATACTCTTGTGAAATGTGGGCATCAGCTAATGTAGACATACTTGAGGAGAACAGACTAAAAGAATAATTTATGCAAGTGATCAGATAATATAAGTTACAGGCTGTCCCTTCTCAATTGAAAACTGCAGTTTTGAACTGTTATTATTACCACTATCACATCCCAGGCTAGGGTCAATTTGTAGAATTCGGCCTGTTGACCAATGGGAGAGGGAGATTGAACTGGCGGATAAGAAAATCTCACCTGGAGAGGAAGCAGGCTAAGGAAGTTATATATGTGGAAGCATATAGAATAGTGCTACACCCCTCCATACTGTGGCTCCCTTTTGGAGGTCGGAAAATTCCTTCAACTGGTCAGCAATCGCTGCTGTGAAGTAACTCCACCTATTGTTCCATCTCCTCTCTTCTCACACCTCACACCTGTTTTCCTGGAAAGTATTGCTTTGCTAATTTTAACCTTTTCAGTGGCATTTTTTTGGCTGTCTGGTTTCTGCAATAGCTTTTCAATAGTGTAAATAGTTAATCTGATGTTTTTACAACTTCCAGAACAAAGTCAGAATTTGTTTCTGTGTTTTGTTTCAGCAGTTTACCTCTAAAAAATGGTTATGACACAGATTATTTGTAGCCATTAAATGAGGGATTTGTTCCTATCTTTTATGTTTTGACAGTTGGACACCATGTGTCCTAACGCGGAGCATATCCCCATCTGTAAGGATTTATTTCTCCATCAGTGTTCGATAATCACTCTTCCACTGTCAGAATACAATGTACATTTGTGTCAGCTATTTTGGAGCTCCTTTTTGTGGTAAAATTGTGTAATTTTTGTTTAGTGCAGGCCTCAGGACTAATATGGTACTGAGCTTCCCTCTCTGAGGGCCTACATTTCTGTCTTTACAAAGATTTTGCTTTCTCACTTGAAAAGGTGACACAACATATCAAGTCTACACTGTTCTCACGGCTCTCATATATTGACTATTAAACTGTACATTTTAATCTACATTCGATTTTGTAGTCCTGCACAGGAATGATTACTGTGTGTGGGTTCTTCAGTGGTGAAAAAAAAAAATATATATATATATATATATATATATATATATATATATATATATATATATATATATATAAAGAAAGTGATGAGACTTACCAAACAAAAGCGCTGGCAGGTCGATAGACACACAAACAAACACAAACATACACACAAAATTCTAGCTTTCGCAACAAACGGTTGCTTCGTCAGGAAAGAGGGAAGGAGAGGGAAAGATGAAAGGAAGTGGGTTTTAAGGGAGAGGGTAAGGAGTCATTCCAATCCCGGGAGCGGAAAGACTTACCTTAGGGGGAAAAAAGGACGGGTATACACTCGCGCACACACACACACATCCATCCGCATATACACACTTTGTCTTTAAATATGTCTGCTTGTGTCTGTATGTGTGGATGGATATGTGTGTGTGTGCGAGTGTATACCTGTCCTTTTTTCCCCCTAAGGTAAGTCTTTCCGCTCCCGGGATTGGAATGACTCCTTACCCTCTCCCTTAAAACCCACATCCTTTCGTCTTTCCCTCTCCTTCCCTCTTTCCTGATGAGGCAACAGTTTGTTGCGAAAGCTTGAATTTTGTGTGTATATTTGTGTTTGTTTGTGTGTCTATCGACCTGCCAGCGCTTTTGTTTGGTAAGTCTCATCATCTTTCTTTTTAGATATATTTTTTCCACGTGGAATGTTTCCCTCTGTTATATATATATATATATATATATATATATATATATATATATATATATATATATATATTGTAATAAATTCTCTATATTTATTGCATTTATTTTAATTATGAATATTAATAAAGCTACTTTCCAGCCAAACATGGGGATTCAGAGAAATGAAACTTAAGATCTGAGGATGCTAGTAGATTGACAGAGTGAAAATTATGGGAAAATATTCTTCAACAGTGACTGTAACTATACTCAAGGAATTAGTCATAGTCAAGCTTTCTGAGGCAAAACTTTATATTCTCATGTTGTTTTATGTCCAAAACCTGTCTTGATGTAGCTCTCCTTGCTACTCTGCCCTGTACAAACCTCTTCATTTTTAATAACTACTGCAGTCTTGTCCAAGTGAACCTACTTGCTGTATTCATGACTTGGTCTTGCTCTACAATTTTGACTTGCCACACTTCCCTTTGTTACCAGTTTAACGATTCATTGATGCCTTAGGATATTTCCCATCAATCAATCCTATGTTTTAGCTAAGTTGTGCCATAAATTTCTTTTTTCCCAAATTCAGTTCTGTACCTCGTCATTAGTTATTCACTCTAGTCATGTAATATTTAGCATTCTTTTGTAGCACTGCCCTTCAAAAGACTCCATAACACTTAAATTTATATTACATGTCAACAAACACCACTTTTTCATAAATGCTTTTCTTGCTATTGCCAGTCTGCAATTTGTATCCTCTCTACATCAGCCACCAGGCAACGGCCTTGCCACAGTGGATACACCGGTTCCCGTGAGCTCACCGAAGTTAAGCGCTGTCGGGCGTGGCTGGCACTTGGATGGGTGACCATCCAGCCGCCATGTGCTGTTGCCATTTGTCAGGGTGCACTCAGCCTCGTGATGCCAATTGAGGAGCTACTCGACCGAATAGAAGCGGCTCCGGTCAAAGAAAACCATCATAATGACTGGGAGAGCGGTGTGCTGACCACACGCCCCTCCTATCCGCATTCTCAACTTGAGGATGACACGGCGGTCGGATGGTCCCGATGGGCCACTTGTGGCCTGAAGACGGAGTGCTACATCAGCCACAATTAGTTATTTTGACACCCAAATAACTAAACTCATCTATTTCTTTTAGTGTCTTGTTTCCTAATCTAATTGCCTCAGCACTTTCAGATAGCTTTTGACTACATTCTATTACCCTTACTTTATTTTTAATGATGTTCATCTTATAATCTCTTTTCATGACACTACCCATTCCAATCAACTAATCTTCCAAGTCCTTTGCTGTCTCCAACATAATTACAATGTTATCAGCAAATCACAGTTTTTGTTTCTTCTTTCAGAAGTTTAATTCCCTTTTCTAATTTCTCCTTGGTTTCCTTCAGAGCTTGCTTAATGTACAAATTGAATAACACTGAGAACAGGCTACAATTCTGTCACACTCCCTTTTCAGGTCCTTAGACTCATATAACATATTTACTTGAATCTAAGCCACACTTTTTTTCCAGTTTTTGTAATCCAAAAAACCGCCTGCGGCTTAGAATCGAGTTCAAAGTAAGCGGAAGTTCTGAAAAATGTTGGTAGGTGCCACTACAACTAACTCCTGCCATTGAATATATGTAGCGCTACACAGGCATGCTTTGCAGGCACAAAGATACATACTGGCGCCAAAACCTCTGCATCAGTAAATAAATTAAAAAAAAAAAAAAAAAAGTGGAAGACAAGCTTTTTTTTCTCCACCCCGAGTTTCGGCCACTGCATTTTCATACATTATCCGATGAAATAAGTACAAATTCCGTATTGTTCATCTTCGAATGTAGCAGCATTTCAATGTACTACGAAAATCCGACTGGCAAGACTGTTTGGGATGTTTGTAAATATGGCAAACTCTATGTTCTGAATTTCTTCCTACCTGTGATAAGAGATGGATGCTAATAGGAACTTTTATGAATTGTGAATCACATGCAGTATTTTCTTCACCATAAGAATGATGTGAATATAAACATTTTGCCATGTATTCTTTTGTGTTTGCTGCTATCTCATTTAAATCCTGTCTGCCTAATAAACTATGAAACTAGAGTGAGACAACAGCATCACATATCATGTCATGTTTATATTCGTCTTATTCTTATGCCTAATAGTGATACAGTCAGAAATGAAGTACGGCAATTGACTAGATTTTTAAATCTAAGATGACTAATTTCTGTGCAGAATGTAATGTACTAAAGAGGCTTGTGCACGGAGTTTCAAACGGAGAAAAATTTTCACTAAACTCTCGTTCAGAACATCTTCTATCATACGCAGTCTATTATTTGGTTCTTGTTGATCATTATCAAAGAAAGCAGCAGTGTAAGTAACAACAAATAGCAGTCTCTTGTCATTGTTTCGCTAATGAGACAATTCGTCTTTTTTTATTGAAAGCGGTGGTAGCACGCAGCAAACCAAGACATGCCGCGAGCGGCAACAGGTCGTAAACGCTCATTATCAGAATGCAACAAACAATGCGTGACACAGTACAATAATGCATTTTCAGCTTTGAGTGACGTAAACACCTATAACAAAGAGAATGGCACTTATCAGATCAAAGAAAAATAAGCAATCAATTCAAACCAGACGAAGCACGTGAAAATGTAAGGGCACCCGTATAAATACGGACGCATAGCAATGGCTACCTGGTAAAGCTTAACTGCTAGGCTTACGACTCAAACCAAACTACTGTAGCTGTATCGTCATTCATTCAACCTAAATTGTGTCTCATATTACAATGGACCAACTTTGTTTCGATTTGGAGGTGCGGCCTAAAACTTTTCTCTCCCCTTGAATTTCGAGTCTCAAATTTCAGGTGCGGCTTAGATTTGGGAAATTTGTTTTTCCTTGATTTCGAGTCTCATTTTTCAGGTGCAGCTTAGATTCGAGTGCGGCTTAGATTCGAGTAAATACAGTAACTGCAGTTTGGTGCTTGATAAATTATGCACATCATTATGAATTTTTATATTTTGCCCTTTCAGTATGATTATCCAAATACTGAAGGGATCATGTAAATTAATGCTGATTTTGTTACAGAAATTTCAAATACTATATCCTTTAATTATTGTTTCACTGCCTCATTTTAGAAGTAAAGCTGAACTGTGTGATCAATAGTAAGTTTAAGTTTCTTTTTTGTTCTGTTCAGAAATAGTGTACAAATGCATTCCAAAATTACCATTACTTGATAGTAAAACTAGTTGTGAAGGCATTATATTAAAAAATAAATAGAAAGGAGTGTATACTACCTAATAGAGAGGAAACAGCTCTAAAGACCCAATGTTGAACATGTGTGTTGGTAACGTGGTGTTTTTTTTTTTTTTGCCCCCCCCCCCCCCCCCCAGTGAAGTTGTCCCAACATATGCTGTGTGGTTAGTATGACTACCTGAGCTTATGTGGCAGTAGCATAATTTTATGTAAGGCTCCAGCTTTTGTCATATGTCTCTCAGTTAATTCTCAGTATAACTGTTCTTATTTTTGCAGAATGCTGTCCGGATTTTGCGTGCCCTGTTTGAAATTCAGCTGCGCAAAAACAATGCTGTTATGGCCACACGTTTCCTGATCCTTGCTCAGATGTTTGAGCAACAACAATGGAGCATGGAGACTCCCATGAGACAGTTTCGTATGCTGGGGTCTGACATTATCCACAAAATTGAAGAGAAGAGATTAACTGTGGAAAAATTACGTGAGATGGATGCAAAAGATATAGGTATGTGTCTTCTACCATTCACTTATCTAGTTTTGTGTGCATATTGTAGAAGACTTGGCTCTGTTACTTCAAGGGTATAGTTACTTGTTTATTCACCTACAGATCATTTTAGAATGCTACTGGACATGTCATCTTAATCTGAAAATAAAATAATTGAAATTTGACAGAGATCCTGGTGAATAATTACTTGAGTGTCCAGTTTATTGCAAAAGTGGTAACACAATTATTCCCTTCTCATCATTAGTAGCTGCATACAAATCCCTTCAGCTGATATCAGGACCCTAATGATCCCCTGGCCAGCCACTACATTCTCTGGGCATCCTCATTTATCTGCCTGAAAAACCAATGGAGATGTTGGACTCAGCAAGAAAGGAGATCATCATTTTCCATCATAGATATTGGATATAACAGATACTCTTAAAATATGGTATTGAGCGATGGATGCATGGTATTTTTATTAAACTAAACTTTTTATTTTTGTTTCTTTTTAATCAGTCCCTGCTTTATGTGATTTAAGTAATCCTCGTCTATATAATGTGTATTACTTAACCTTCGATCGCGTGTTGGTGATCATACACATCATAATTTTCTGTCAGCCATTTGTCAACAGTTGACTGCAGTGATGTCTTCTTACTAGTAGCTTCCCTTCTCTTACTGTATATATGCTGGTTGCTCAGTTTGATACACTGCACATGTTCCTGTTGCATTTCAACTATATTTGGTTTCCAACATATGCAGGTTAAGTAGTACTAAGCAATGATATATAAAAAAATCATTTAATTGTTTGTTACACTTTTCAGAATATCAAGTATCAAATTGATAGACTGTGTCTGAGTGCATTATTTTGGAGTATTTTATTATTTTATGTGGGATGTACTTGATCATAACTGGCTACAGAAACACACATACTATTCTCAATCCAATGGTGAATGATTCCAAAAGATGATGATTGAAGAGAGCAATACTGAATATCAAATCGAGTTTGAAGATTAAGTGAACACAGATTGTAGTGATGAAGTTGAAGCTTGGCAGGAAGATTCAGAAACCAAGGAAGACAACAGTTAAAATGATGAGAGAGTACTTGGCAATAATATCCATTACTATATTGGAAAGAACAGAGAGACAAAATGGAAAAATGTCCATCATCACAGAGAGAATATTGCAGAACCCACGGTGTTATTCAGAAGTATCCTGAACCTAGAGGTATGGTGCAAGCAGTGAGAATACCTTTCTGGTATGACCTCATGGTTGATGGCATTTTGTTTATTATAGTTCTGTATACAAACTAGTGTATTGATAGTGTCAAAGCTTCACTTCAGCTTGAGAGAGTTTTAAAACCAATAGGTGTTACTGAACCAAAGCCTTTGTTGATCTCTTATTTTTAGCTGGTATTAACAAAAATAAAAGACAAAGCTTAGAAGATCTGTGGGAAATTGATGAGGACAGTATTGAGGAATTTCACCTCATAATGAGTGTAAATAATGTCAAATTCATCATACAGTATCGTAGATTAGACAATCACGAATTACACAAGATAACAGCAATTAAAGAATTATTCCCTTCATTCGTACAGCACTCACAGACGCTCTATACTCTCAGAGAAAATGCTATAGTGGATGGGAAACTGGAAGGATTCTGTGAAAGATGCTGTTTTCTCCAAGATATATCCAGCAAACTAAATAACTATGACATTCCAATATTTGCTCTTGTGGATTCCCAGGTATTTTACCTATTCAATTTGGAAACATATTCTAGCACATTAAGGACTAGATAGTTTGGTTCCGACTTACCACAATGGCCAGGTATTGTGTGCTGCCTGACTTGCATGCAGCCCACATAACATAGCTGTCTTGCAGGCACTCTAATTTCCTTTCGCTACTGTCGGTTGTCTATACGCAACAATATTTTTTCAGCTAGCTGTTGTGTCTTTGCATCTGCTCATAAACCAGTTTACATCTCATCAACTTTGCATCTTTTTATTTTACACTATTAGTGTTTGAACAAAAGACACTTCTTCAAAGTATGAAACAATACTTTTTAATGCATGCAGAAAATGACCACCTTTTATAAACTGTAATTGTGATGCAGTTGTAAACTTCATGTACATGTAATCATCATAATCCACCAGCCAGATGTCTTAGTCAACCCGTCTGTGGACTGGATGATTTTAGAGTGTAATTACTATTCTATTCTATTGATCATACGAGGGTCGTCCACAGCGTAAGTTCCATTTGGTTACATAAAACAAACGTGTACAGATACAGAAAAAAATATTTATTGTACAAAAATCTAAAACTGTTAAACTGCTTTTTTACTTAGCTTCCAAAATTTTGTAGGCACTTGTCATAGCATGGCACAAGTTCTTGTATGCCTTCTGCATAGAAGGTTGCTGCCTGTGCATTCAACCATGTGGTAACATGTTCTTTCAGCTTGTCATCGTCATTGAAGTGTTGAGCACCAAGGACATATTTTAGGTGTAAGAAGAGATGAAAGTTGGTAGGAGCGAGGTCCAGGCTGTACGGAGGATGATCAAATGCGTTTCAGTGAAATTCCTGTAGGAGTTGTTTGGTCACATTCGCCTTGTGAGGTCGGGCGCTATCGTGGAAAAAAACAACACCTTTTGACAGTAATCCTCGGCACATGTTCTGTATTGCGTGGCGCAATTTCTTAATGGTCTCACAGTAACCATGTGCATTGATTGTTTAGCCTCGTGGCAAGAAATCGATCAGCAAAATGCCTTTTCTGTCCCAAAAAACGGTGCACATGACTTTTCAAGGTGTCAAGATTTGCTTAGGCTTAACCTTCATTGGGGATGAAATGTGCCTCCATTCCATTGATTGCCGTTTTGTACGTACGATACCCAAGTTTCATCCCCCGTGACTATCAGAGAAAGAAAACCATCACCTTCTTCATTGTAGCATGTGAAAAACTGAAGTGCACTGCCCATCCATTGTTTTTTGTGTTATTCAGTAAGAATTTTGGGTACCCACCATGACCAAAGTTTTCTTAATTTCTGTTTTTCAGTAACAATTTCATGAATTAGTGATCATGAGATTTGTGGGACTTCCATAGTAGGGGCACTAAGTGTAAATTTATGGTTGTGCTTAATTTTCTCTTCAGTTGTGTGAACCAGTCCATCAGTAACCACAGACGGGTGTCCACTTCGTTCTTCATCTTGCACTTAGTCACGTCCTTCATTGAACAGTCTGACGCATCTTCTAACCATTGAATCACTCGTAGCATTTTGTCCTTATACCTTGCAGATTTGCTGATGAATTTCCTTTCTTTGCATTTAGAAAACGAATCACAGATCTGATTTCACAAGCGGCGGCATTTTCAATTACGGTTGACATTATATAAAGAAGCACTACAAAGCACATGTCGGCAGCAGCGATCTGAAAATGGCGTACATGTCTTCTTCTTGAGTCAGAGTAACTGCCGTGGATAGGAATAGAAATGGAACTCACTTTGTGAATGACACTCGTATTATGTTCAAACTTAGAATTCCTACACACCAGATGTTCTAGTAGTTCTTAAATGTTTGGTACTTCCCAAAGCACACTCCCTTGTGAAGAGGTCCCTTGGAAGAGTGTTTCTTGGTCCGTGATCCGGCAATTCAACAATTTCGTCCAGTTTGTGTTTCCTCGTATCCCCTGACAGTCTTTTGAGGACAGTCCTGTTTAAGTGTTAAGAGGTGTGGAAGTTTTCCTGAGGCCTTCATGTTGTGCTCCATCATCTCCTCAGTCATTCACTTCTGGCTTCTAAATCGATAGCCAGTATTTGGCTGTCTCCAATGTAAGTGACTTGTACTTCATCTTCTTTTCAGGTCTCTTGTGTTCTACACACTACGGAGGCATTGAATAGGGCACAGGTGATCAAGGAGAGCAGGGCTTCCCAACCTGTGGTCCGCGGACCCCTTAGGGGTCCGCCGGCTCTTTCTAGGGGGTCCGCAGCCACCTTTCACCAAATCGTGTAAAATAATGAGTAAAATTATGGAATAAAAATGTGAAATGTGAAAATCAAATTCATCCCCCCCCCCCCCCCCCCCCCGGCGTGAAAAACGTGTACTTTTACTTGAAGTCGTATCCTCAAGCAGCCTTTGCGGTTCCTAAGTGACGATGTATACACAGTTCAGTGCCGGAGAATGCGGCTTCTCTGATCGACTGTTTAGCAACAATACGGGGGTCGTTTATGCGACTGCTCACGGCGCTAGATGCGCTGAAACCTTTTACGCGTGTGCGGAGCGAGCTCTGTCGACCAAACATAGCACTTGCTGGCACGTATGCAGCCCCAGGCATCATTAAATGTTAAACTTGCTTTGTCAGTGCACTACCTATTTCATAAGTCGATTTTTGACCAGTTTATTACTTCTAACATGGATCGGTGGCTGAAGTCAGGATCATTGAAGAAGGGCGCAGTTTCTCCATCGCCTTCACAACAAGGGAAGTTTTCGGTTGAAATGAATGAGGAGGGAGGACGACCAAAGGAAGACTTTACATACACTTGAACATTTTTCTTCGGATTTCACGAAAAACCACGCGCGCACACACACACACACACACACACACACACACACACACACACACACGATTGTTACAAAATATGCATGCTCCTTACACAACAGTAGCCAAATAGTGGAACTGAACAGACCATAAGTGCAAGCTTCTCAACAACGAACAGTTTGGACGTGATGTTGATTGCTCTTTGAGGAAGACAGCTCCATCGTGTGAAATTTCAATTACCAAGTAATTTTAATCAGGCTATAGTGTGTTGAACAAAGGGAGTAAATCCACTAGTAAGTGTCTGGATACAGTGGGAATTCAAATTGGGTCGTTAATTTCAAGTTGTTTTCATTGGGGTCATTGGGAACATGGCACTTCCATTAAGAAGCTTTCAGTTCCCATGGGATTTTCGCTCTGAAATTTAAAGTTACTGTGCTCTTGACTGACTAGGGGTCTGCCATGGATTTTCGAGTGAAGAAGGGGTCCGCCAGCTGAAAAGGTTGGGAAGCCCTGAAGTAGAGGATTCCCTTCTTGCTCTGTTTTACAGTCTTTCTCTGGATTGAGTAGTACAACAAATACTGGTCTGCTCTGTCTGCACCCTAAATGTATTTATTCAACTGAACGACACAGGCTAACTCACAACACCTCTCTTGCTATTTTCATTCTTCATCATAGCTCGATCTACCATGCTAACCATTTGCACCACCCGCTTGTCCTTCCAACGTTGTAAAATCACACCACCTTTCCAGTAGTACAGACTTTCCCCTTTCCTGAGATTGTGTACAACAGTTGATATCTCGGGTGGAAGTCCATTGTTGGCTCTTATTGTCCCACAGACCCTAGTCTTCCAAGCAAGCGGGTTACCATATTTACTCGAATCTAAGCCACACCTGAAAAATGAGACTCGAAATCAAGGAAAAAAAAATTTTTCCGAATCTAAGCCGCACCTGAAATTTGAGACTCTAAATTCAAGGGGAGAGAAAAGTTTTAGGCCGCACCTCCAAATCGAAACAAAGTTGGTCCATTGTAATATGAGACACAATTTAGGTTGAATGAATGACGATACAGTTACAGTAGTTTGGTTCGAGTCGTAAGCTTAGCAGTTAAGCTTTGGCAGGTACAGCTACAGTAGTTTGGTTCGAGTCGTAAGCTTAGCAGTTAAGCTTTGGTAGGTACAGCTACAGTAGTTTGGTTCGAGTCATAAGCTTAGCAATTAAGCTTTATCAGGTAGCCATTGCTATGCGTCAGGCACTCCATCCGTATTTATACGGGTACCCTTCCTTTTTCACGTGCTTCGTCTGGTTTGAATTGATTGCTTATTTTTCTTTGATCTGATAGGTGCCGTTCTCTTTGTTATAGGTGTTTACGTCACTCAAAGCTGAAAATGCATTATTGTACTGTGTCACGCATTTTTTGTTGCATTCTGATAATGAGTGTTTACGACCTGTAGCCGCTTGCGGCATGTCTTGCTTTTCTGCGTGCTACCACCGCATTCAATAAAAAAAGACAAATTGTTTCATTAGTGAAACAATGGCAAGAGACTGCTATTTGTTGTTACTTACACTGCTGCTTTCTTTGATAATGATCAACAAGAACCAAATAATAGACTGCATATGATAGAAGATGTTTTGAACGAGAGTTTAGCGAAAATTTTTCTCCGTTTGAAAATCTTTGCAGACGCCTCTTTAGTAAATTGCATTCTGCACAGAAATTAGTCATCTTAGATTTAAAAATCTAGTCACTTGTTGTGCTTCATTTCTGGCTGTATCATTATTCGGCATAAGAATAAGAGGAATATAAACATGACATGGTATGTATATTCTTCTGCTTTTGCTGTTGTCTCACTCTAGTTTCATAGTTTATTAGGCAGACAGGATTTAAATGAGATAGCAGCAAACACAAAAGAATACATGGCAAAATGTTTATATTCGCATTATTCTTATGGTGAAGAGAATACTGCATGTGATTCACAATTCATAAAAGCTCCTATTAGCAACCATCTCTTATCACAGGTAGGAAGAAATTCAGAACATAGAGTTGGCCATATTTACAAACATCCCAAACAGTCTTGCCAGTCAGATTTTCGTAGTACATTGAAATGCTGCTACATTCGAAGATGAACAATATGGAATGTATATTTACTTCGTTGGATAATGTATGAAAATGCAGTGGTCGAAACTCGGGGCGGAGGAAAAAGCTCGTCTTCCACCTTTTTTTTTTTTTTTTTTTTTTTTTTTTTTTTTTTTTTTTTTTTTTTTTTTTACTGGCACAGAGGTTTTGGCACCAGTATTTGTCCTTGTGCCTGCAAATCATGCCTGTGTAGCACTACATATATTCAACGGCAGAAGTTAGTTGTGGCGGCACCTAGCAACATTTTACAGAACTTCCGCTTACTTTGCACTCGATTCTAAGCCACAGGCGGTTTTCTGGATTACAAAAACCGAGAAAAAAAAGTGCGGCTTAGATTCGAGTAAATATGGTATCTACAGTTATCACACTGTTATGGTAGTTTTCATGACTGACATGATGCCAGATGTCTTAAGCGTGGTGACAGTACAGAAAAAATGATTTTGTCCAGTCTTTCTCTTCTGCACTATATATTTCCACATTATATATGTAACTTATTGTGGCTTCACATGACATTTGCACAAGTAGGCCATATTTCACCAGCTTTCAATGATTATACGTCCTAAACCTGTGGCGACCTCTACAGTGTATCATCAAGTGATATCTCATAGGTGGGTTCATACATACGGTCTGAAAACGATCCACAAAATGTTGGAGAACCGGGCGAACCTTACAGAGCCATATATTTCATCTGTTTCCATCAGTTGCAACTTACCAGCTGTCTCACAACAGGAGTTTTGGTTGAAGGCTCTGTGCTCCAGTATTCCTGATAACTTTTCTTTCTAAATTGTCCCTTTATGAGTATGATCACTAAAAATCATTTCATTTCAACAACTGAAATGTCTATCCACTTTAGTGTCATGGGTGATGTTTTATACGTACATAAATTCTATAGATTATATTATTTTACGAAAATATCAAATAATTTGTTACCAAAAATGCAAGTTACAATCTCTGAAATAGTACATGGATCATGGGGAACAAGTGTAAGGACTGGCTGATCTACAAAAGCTTCCAAATGTGTGACTGGATTGTCCTTAGTATAGACATTGCTTTTATCTATTCCATGTAAACGAACACCTACCTCATTGTCACTACTAGCATCACCGTCACTCACTAACATGTGCGGCTGTTTCCAGTGTTTAGTTGACATACGGAGCCCAAGCTCACAGCCACGATCACTAGTATTATCACTGTTATCATTCTCTTGTATTGCTCGATACATCCAATAATGAATCTGCAAATAAATCATGAAACATATCGTTGTCACACAAAGCACCTTGTCAGTGGTGCACCATCATGTGCGTTGACTCCTGGCGCATAAGATCACCTTCGTATAGCTGCAGATTTCACAACTATCATGATCATACAAGTGGTCAAATATACTGACACTAACATCTATACTCTTCCTACTCCACACTTTGCTAGCAAATAGTTCAGACTTTACCCATCAGAGAGTACAGTAAGCAATAAATGACACTCGTGCAAGAAAGTGGAGATTTCCATGCCCCTTCAGCTGCCATTGTTACACGGATATCTCCAGGGCACATTATCTGAGTGCAAGGTTGCAACCATGGATCGTAAAATGTAAGCAACAAACACTCAAACGATGTTCTGCGACTCTGTTAACCTATTTATCAGTCAGGTCAAAATGTGATGGCAGACAATTGGTTTATCAGTATTTCCCTGGTAGAACAGTTTGGAAGGAAAAATCTTTCTTTTGTCAAGACTATGGAGAAAAACAGACATGCGATTCCTGTGGAGCTTACTACGAGCAAAGGAAAGGCTGTCCACAATTCACTTTATGGCTTCGAGAAATGCCGTACTCTAGTTTCATCTGTTTCTAAAAAAGGGAAGTATGTGAACCTGCCATCTAGCTTGTATGAGAGTAATTTAATCAGGGTGTATACGATCCGGGAAAAACCCGGGAATTTTTTCATTCAGGAGAAAACCGGGACAAACCCGGGAATTTTTCATTGTTTTAGTTTTAAGTTAAATTTTTGTAATTTTGACTGGTAAGAACCGATACTCTAACAAAGGATATTACTGTAACCCGCTACTGCAGAATAATACTTCAACAATAAAACATAAACGAGAGAAAAAAAAACGAAAATAGCTTAAATTGCAAATGAAATCTGCCATATACAACAATGACATACATTCCTCATGCAAGCGTCTGCCAACTGCAAAATGTGTCAAAGGCTTTAGGAATACTATGCAATGCTTCATAACAACAAATTGCCTCCGATGAGTGTGAAGTCACAACTGTTTACATTAAATTCGTTTTAGCAGTTACGAGCAGGCTCATGCACAAGCGCAGTTGAGTAGCATTTGAGTAGTAGAGTCTCCCGCTTCTGGCTACAAGAATGTGGCTGTTGGCTGTGTAAGCAGTCTCAGCAAGCAGCTAGATGCTACCGGGAAAAGGGGCGCCCAATTCATATTCTTGAGGAAAAAAACTTATTTCATAAAGCGCCTACCATCCAGCGCGCGTTGGTCTATCGATTATTCGTATGATTTTGAAACGCTTCCCTGTTGGTTTTTGAACATTTTTGAACACATTTTAAGTTGATTTCTGAATGAGTCATAAGTTGATTTTTGAATGCATGCATAGTGTACGTGGTATCTCTGTCAGGAGAAGCCTCGTCACATCTAGAAATAAACTTTCTGCAGACAAAAGGGATGGGGCTATACAAGCCGAGCAGAGTAAAGCCAAACGGATGAATGCCAATCGCTGTCTGATTATGTGGTTGACTGGGTTTACAAATGATCAGTGTTGTTATAATTACTAGCGAAATCCATAGATTCAGACTACCAGAATGGAAATAAACGACTGACAGGAATAACAGGTGAGATAGATTATGTATTATCTTCTCGATGTATCCAAGAAAATGAAATTTTGACAGAAAATTTTTGACGAAATCACTACACTAGTAAGTACCAGTAGTACAGTCCCCGGCTAGCAGCCGCTTGAGTTCTATCTGGAAGTAACGCGAAAAACGTGTTGTACTAACACATAACAACACCTAACCGGAAAATAATCGCAGTATAACTAAACCTGTGACTCTGGCAGTGTTAGTGAAGTTAATCCGCGAACAAATTTTGACAATGGCAGGAATAGCTACAGAATTGGTGATGACAAGATTGTTTGTTAGAACGAGGAAGAAGAAGAAGAAGAAGAAATAGGGACATAATACAAATTATGGAAGAGTAAGACAATTCCAAATTTATATAAAAATGTCAGAGTACTACTTTTTGATCACATGCTTGAGAAATTGGTATGTATGAATGAAATGTGAAACTATTTCCTAACGTACAGATTTTTGCTTGTAATAGGCCTAATAGGCATTTGATATTGGTACTTCGTGAATTATATTCTGTCATGTTATAAAAATGGCCATTTGTGCCAAAACAGTCTCGTTTATTTGGTGTGTGTTACAAAATTGCTGCCATATTAGAAAGGCCTATTTTGTTTTATCTAGCAGACAGTTACAAAATAGACGTAATCAGATCGAGAAACCACACCAGTCGTGGGTATTATTTGTGTTAACAGCTTTTTCAATATTAGATAACGACATTTCGATTTTTCATGTAGCAAAACATTTGATGAACTTTGATGAGGTAATAGATTCTTTTGCAGAAAGGAAAGCACGCCATGTTAAGCTGTAGTAAGATTAGAAAGAAAAAAAATTCTAGGAGCTAAGGATTGAAGAAATGTATAATTTCTTGCTTACCTATTGTCTTTAGTGGTTTTATGTATCCTATATTTAATTTTATGTCACACTAAACGGCAAGTTACTAGCTAATAGGCAATGAAGAGCTCAAATTTTCTGAAGAGTTCTTGTTCTTGTTCTCCCGATTGGCATACTTATGACCAAATAAAATGTCTTACATTTCCTCGAACACACATGTTTTATGTTTCAGACTTTTCAAAAAGATGTGCGCTACAAGATGAACATGTATTTGAGAATTCAATTTTTTTTAGTATTGGCTCAGTTCCCAAATATTGTAGATCCGTGGCTGATGCGCAGAGCAGTCTGAGTTAGAGCGGGTAGTCTCCACATGACCCATGTTTACATTTAGTGATTTTGCTGTTTCCCCTTGGTTTACTCTTGCATCAAATAAAAACAAAACGGATGTCTGTGACCGGGAGCTATCAAGTGAATTAAAATACATTCGCATAATTACGGAAGGCTAAAATGTTTCATTAGTTTCAGATTTTATTTTATTTCCAGCTTTCCAACAGTCAAGCATTAATTGCATTGCAGAACAATGAAGTTATTTTCATCTATTTGCTAAAGAAATTTGACTTTTATAAACCTCTTCTGCAGAGACAGTCAATGTATTTGAAACAAAATGTTTAATTCCACAGTACTGGCTAGTTTCAACTGTTCGCTGCATTTCAAGTGGATGTTTTCATTTTCTAGCACGTATGGCATTATGCCATAATAAAGAACCAAACATGATATAATACAGTACTGGTGCTCCAAGAAAATTTACATTCCGAAAACCACACTGAAAAGCTTAATATCAGGTCGAGGTCTACTTCATTGGGAATCTGGACATACAAATGTGCACTTGAAGTATGCACTTTAAATGTGCACATTTTAATATGGTTCACGGAATTCCGATGCTCTTGGAGTATCGTCTGATGTCTTGTTTCTTTTATGACATAAATTATGATCTTTCAATGTTATACGCGTGCGTAGATACGGGTTTCCTGCATCATGATAGCTGCGCAAGCGCGGTGTCGCCTGTTACCTGTGCTCTCTGGCAATGAACCTATTTCTAACAAACAGGTCTTGGCAAAATATTGCGAATAGTGGTTTGAAAAGTGTTACTTTCAAAGTAAATATACTTTTACGTAACTTGAACTATGTGCAAGAATGTACCATGAACTTATTAAATCGCAGAGGGTTTGACTCTCATTTAAAAATCAACTCTTTGATGACGAGCCATTTAAAAGAATTTTGAACCCTGAAGATCAGACATTTATGTCATTATTAAAAATTTTACTGGCACATTTGTGTAATGTATCTTAAAGTGTAACACGCATGAAAAAGATCAACATTATATGCGAAAGCTTAGCTTCTCTTGCAGCTTATTAACGTTAGAGACCAATATTATATGTGAAAGCTTAGCTTTTCTTATAGCAACACTGTGTATATTAGTTTAAACTATTAACTTTCCCTGTTTGTGTTCGTGCTGACTACATCACGTGTCCTATGCTCTGAATATCCACTGTCATCGGCTGGCGAGATCATGTGACGTGAGCTATGACTGGCTTACAAAAGCACATCGCAATCTCAATTTCAATGATTCGGAAAGTAACATGCGGTGTTCAGTGGAATTCCAGTTTATACTTTAGTAATACAAAAATACGCAGCATACATGTTGCTGCACATCAAAGATATTTCCAAAACGTGTCTTTTTCCCTGAGTTTCCTTTTCTAAAGTGCCGGGAAATTCTACGCCCGTGTATAAAACCACAACCATTTGAAAGACTGATAAGGGAAAATATACTGTCACTTAACACGGAAGAAGTGTGTTTTCACCCAGGAGAAAGTGTATTTTTAACCAAGAAATCCGGGAATTGTTTTTCCTTGCCCGCATATACAGCCTGTTAATGGATACTGACACTGCAGATGAACAACACTGTAAATAAACAGAAGCCATCCATTATAAGGTTTTATGATGGTACGAAACATGGAGTTGACACTATAGACAAGTTGACTGCTCCATACAGTGTTGCAGGAAATGTGTGCTGTTGTCTGCAATTATATGTTTTACAGTGGCCAATATGAAGTCACATCAGTGTACATGTAATATTTTTTGACAAAAATGAAAATTGTGTTAGGAGAAAAAGCATTTCTGAAACAACTATATCTTGGTTTAGTTTTGCCTCCTTAGCTTAGAAGTAGTTTGGAGATCTCAGGAATTAACATGTATCTTCAGCAGACGCTAACACATTGTAGGCCAACATGTTAAGGGGAAGCATAACAATTGCATAAATGAAGAAAATGAAACTGGGGTCAGTATGAAAAAATTTTTGAAACCTGCAGAGTAAAGAAAAAACTCGCCAAGTGTTATTGCAAAACACGTCAAAATACAAACTGTTCTATGCACACTGAAATTTTTTGCTGTGACTGCAGTAAAATTTCTAATTTGTTTGTTCAGTCCAACAGATTATGAGACAAAGGAATGATTAATATTTCTGTTGTTGTGTTCTTGCATCATCTTTGCCTTTCTGCAAAGATATTTGCCATTTGAGGTATTCAGTCTGTGGTGTCACCGCCAGACACCGCACTTGCTAGGTGGTAGCCTTTAAATTGGCCGCGGTCCATTAGTATACGCCGGACCCACGTGTCGCCACTGTCAGTGATAGCAGACCGAGCGCCACCACACGGCAGGTCTAGAGAGACGTACTAGCACTCGCCCAGTTGTACAGCAGACTTTGCTAGCGAAGCCACACTGACAAATACACTCTCATTTGCTGAGACGATAGTTAGCATAGCCTTCAGCTACATTTGCTACGACCTAGCAAGGCGCCGTATTCAATTGATATTGAGATTCTATTAATGTATCATCAAGAGCGATGTTCTACAAATGTGGATTAAAGTTAAGTATTCCAGAAGCTACGTACTTTTCTTTATAGCATTCATTACGTATCCTGTTTCAGACCTCACGCCAGCCTGCGTGAGTTTAAGCGTGTGCCTTTCGGCTTCCTCTCATTGTGTCTAGGTTGTCTTGTCTAGACACAACACAGTCAGTAAAATTTAATTAAAAGAAAGCTAGTGAATAAGTGATGTGGTCAATTTGGTACACCACATTCAATCTCATTGCAGAGAACACTACAACTAATGGAAGGTTAAGTGGTGTGCTTTAATTGCATTTTTAAACTTGCTTGTTTTGGTTATCTATTTTGGCAGTATGTTGGAGTTTAGTTTCCCAGTGGAAAACATTGTTTAGAGTGCAAGCTAATTATCTGGCTCTTCTTCTCTGATCATGAATTAGAGTTGTAAGTGTAGTAATTAAAACAAAAAGTGTATGCTGTGATTCATGCTGGGGGCACAGCAGCCATTATAATTCATGTTCAGATTTACAGTCGCAAGTCTCATATTTTCTTACTTATTGGTCAAATGTTTGTGCAAGGTGAAATCAAAAACTCCCTATAAATTACACAATTTAAAAAAAAAAAAAAAGAAAAGAAAAGAAATGTTAATTGAAACTTCCTGGTGGATGAAAACTGTGTGCTAGACTGAGACTCAAACCTAAGACCTCCACCTTTCATGGGCAAGTGCACTACCACAGAACTACTCGAACATGTTTTACAACCACCCTTACACCTTTACTTCTGCAAGTACCTCATCTCTTACCCTCCAAACTGCACAATAGTTGTGCTTCACACCTAGCAGCCCAGGAAGAAAGGATATATATTCAGAAGATAGGACATGAGGTACTGGTGGGAATAAAGCTTTGAGGATGGATCGTGTGCCGTGATGGGATGGCTCAGTCAGTAAAGCTCTAACCCAAAAAAGGCAAAGGTCCCAGTTTTGTGACTCGCTTTGGAATACAGTTTTAATCTGCCAGGAAATTTCAAATCAGCAGTCACTCTGTTGTAGAGTAAAAATTCACTCTAGAAACGATTCCCCAGTCTGCAGCTAAGCTACGTCCTACGCAAATCCTTTGTTCCAACAGTGTTTGTCCCACAAGGTTTGCTATAGAACTTCAGTGAAGTTTCCGCAAAAGGCAAAGGTCCCAGGGTTGATTCCCAGACCAGCATACAGTTATAATCTGCTAGGAAATTTCAAATCATTGCTCACTCCACTGTAAAGGGAAAATTCATTCTGGAAAAGATTTAATTGTTTCAAAGTATTAGAGTAATTAAGAAAATTCCCCTAGTAAAATATCCTGTAATTCTCTTCAAATTCTAAGTTAAACATTGACCTTTAAACTCTCAGTCAACACCTCATTTGCTTTCTTTTGATGTATATACTGTTAATAATAATAAAACACTGGTGGATATTTTAATAAATTATATTTTATGCTTCTTGAGCAAAACATGAAATTAAAAAGAATCTAGGAAAAAAGGTCAGATGTTTTGTGAAAAGATTTGCCTAAAAGTAAGGAATAAATAGATTAGAGAAACGTTTGACACATCTTTGAATGATGATCAAAATTATGTTCAGCAAATGAGATGCTGAATTGAAAATTTAAAGTTCAGTGTTTAAGTTAGAATCAAAGAATTTTAATGAGAACTAGAGAATAATTGTCTGATGGACTATGTAGACCTTGCAGTCTTTCAAAAAATTTTCAGAAGAGTCCAACAAATATCAGGAAATAGAATGCGTGAGCCACCAGAAATAATGTCTCTGTTTCAAGTGCTCTTGACATCATTGTTCGCTCACTTCTTTCCAATAAAAAAATATATATAATACACACATCAAAAAAAAATAATTTTGAATCACCTCGTTTCTGAGAGTTCCAGAACCTGTAGAGAAAATTGGAATAGATATCAACATAAACATCATTTCTGCCCTTTTTATTGCTCATGAAAACATTACATGTTGTGCCACGATACAGCGAGGCCTTCAGAGGTTGTGATCCAGATCGCTGTACACACCAGTACCTGTAATACCCAGTAGCACATCCTATTGCATTGATGCATGTTTATATTCGTCGTGGCATACTAGCCACAAGTTCATCAAGGCACTGTTGGTCTAGATTGTTCCACTACTCAATGGTGACTCGGCGTAGATTCCTCAGAGTGGTTGGTTAGTAATGTCGTCCATAAACAGCCCTTTACAATCTATCCTAGGCATGTTTGATAGGGTTCATGTTTGGAGAACACACTCACCACTCTAGTTGAGCAATGTCATTATCCTGAAAGACGTCATTCACAAGATGTGCGCGATGGGGGTGCAAATTATTTTCCATGAAGACGAATGCCTTGCCAATAGGCTGCCGATATGGTTGCACTATCGGTTGGAGGATGGCAGTCAAGTATCATACAGCCATTACAGCGCCATCTGTGACCACCAGCGGCGTACGTTGGCCCCACATAATGCCACCCCAAAACATCAGAGAACCTCCATCTTGCTGCACTCGCTGAACAGTGTGTCTAAGGCGTTCAGCCTGACCGGGTTGCCTCCAAACACGTCTCCGACGATTGTCTGGTTGAAGGCATATGCGACACTCATCGGTGAAGAGAACATGATGCCAATCCTGAGCAGTCCATTCGGCATGTTGTTGGGCCCATCTGCACCACACTGCATGGTGTTAGGTTGCAAAGGTGGACCTCGCCATGGACATCAGGAGTGAAGTTGCACATCATGCAGCCTATTGCACACAGTTTAAGTCATAACACAATGTCCTGCGGCTGCACGTAAAGCATTATTCAACATGGTGGTGTTGCTGTCAGGATTCCTCTGAGTCATAATCCGTAGGTAGTGGTCATCCACTGCAGTAGTAGCAGCCCTTTGGCGACCTGAGCGAGGCATGTCATCAATAGTTTCTGTCTCTCTGTATCTCCCCCATGTCTGAATGACATTGCTTTGGTTCACTCTGAGATGCCTGGACACTTTCCTTGTTGAGAGCTCTTCCTGGCACAAGTAACAGTGCGGATGTAATCTAACCGCGGTATTCACCATCTAGGCATGGTTGAACTACAGACAGCACAAGCCGTGTACCTCCTTCCTGGTGGAAAGACTAGAACTGATTGGCTGGTGGACCCCCTCCGTTTAATAGATACTGCTCATGCGTTGTTGTTTGCTGTTTACCTCTTTGAGCGAGTTTAGTGACATCTCTGAACAGTCCAAGGGACTGTGTCTGTGATACAATATCCACAGTCAACATGTATCTTCAGTAGTTCTGGGAACCGTGGTGATGCAAAACGTTTTTTGATATACTCCTGGAAATGGAAAAAAGAACACATTGACACCGGTGTGTCAGACCCACCATACTTGCTCCGGACACTGCGAGAGGGCTGTACAAGCAATGATCACACGCACGGCACAGCGGACACACCAGGAACCACGGTGTTGGCCGTCGAATGGCGCTAGCTGCGCAGCATTTGTGCACCGCCGCCGTCAGTGTCAGCCAGTTTGCCGTGGCATATGGAGCTCCATCGCAGTCTTTAACACTGGTAGCATGCCGCGACAGTGTGGACGTGAACCGTATGTGCAGTTGACGGACTTTGAGCGAGGGCGTATAGTGGGCATGCGGGAGGCCGGGTGGACGTACCGCCGAATTGCTCAACACGTGGGGCGTGAGGTCTCCACAGTACATTGATGTTGTCGCCAGTGGTCGGCGGAAGGTGCACGTGCCCGTCGACCTGGGACCGGACTGCAGCGACGCACGGATGCACGCCAAGACCGTAGGATCCTACGCAGTGCCGTAGGGGACCGCACCGCCACTTCCCAGCAAATTAGGGACACTGTTGCTCCTGGGGTATCGGCGAGGACCATTCGCAACCGTCTCCATGAAGCTGGGCTACGGTCCCGCACACCGTTAGGCCATCTTCCGCTCATGCCCCAACATCATGCAGCCTGCCTCCAGTGGTGTCGCGACAGGCGTGAATGGAGGGACGAATGGAGACGTGTCGTCTTCAGCGATGAGAGTCGCTTCTGCCTTGGTGCCAATGATGGTCGTATGCGTGTTTGGCGCCGTGCAGGTGAGCGCCACAATCAGGACTGCATACGACCGAGGCACACAGGGCCAACACCCGGCATCATGGTGTGGGGAGCGATCTCCTACACTGGCCGTACACCACTGGTGATCGTCGAGGGGACACTGAATAGTGCACGGTACATCCAAACCGTCATCGAACCCATCGTTCTACCATTCCTAGACCGGCAAGGGAACTTGCTGTTCCAACAGGACAATGCACGTCCGCATGTATCCCGTGCCACCCAACGTGCTCTAGAAGGTGTAAGTCAACTACCCTGGCCAGCAAGATCTCCGGATCTGTCCCCCATTGAGCATGTTTGGGACTGGATGAAGTGTCGTCTCACGCGGTCTGCACGTCCAGCACGAACGCTGGTCCAACTGAGGCGCCAGGTGCAAATGGCATGGCAAGCCGTTCCACAGGACTACATCCAGCATCTCTACGATCGTCTCCATGGGAGAATAGCAGCCTGCATTGCTGCGAAAGGTGGATATACACTGTACTAGTGCCGACATTGTGCATGCTCTGTTGCCTGTGTCTATGTGCCTGTGGTTCTGTCAGTGTGATCATGTGATGTATCTGACCCCAGGAATGTGTCAATAAAGTTTCCCTTTCCTGGGACAATGAATTCACGGTGTTCTTATTTCAATTTCCAGGAGTGTATGTGTGTGTGTGTGTGTGTGTGTGTGTGTGTGTGTGTGTGTGTGTGTGTGATAGAGGGAAACCTTCCACGTTGGAAATATATATATAAAAAACAAAGATGCTGTAACTTACCAAACGAGAAAGCGCTGGTAGATAGACACAATAAAAAAACACACAAACACACACACAAATTTCAAGCATTCGCAACCCAAGGTTGCTTGATAAGGAAAGAAGGAAGGAGAGGGAAAGACTAAAGGATGTGGGTTTTAAGGGAGAGGGTAAGGAGTCATCCCAATCCCGGGAGCGGAAAGACTTACCTTAGGGAGGGGGGAGAACACCAGAATTCCAGTTGCTTTCTAGTTCACCTTTATCTCTCCCCATATATTTTTATTTTCACTTTAGCCTCATGTTACACTTTCCAACTTCTAATACCACGTCACCCTCACAACATCCCCACAATAACCCCATTAAGTTTTATATACATTCCCTCCACACACATGCCTTCGCCCTAGCCAGATTACACTCCCATACTTTATTTACTCAGGCTTGTCTGACATTTGGCATTACCCCCAAAGGCCTCACACTTAAAGTTCCCATCTCTGGCTGTAACCCTTCTTTCCATCAGTCCCTATACCAGTTCCAAACCGAACAATCCATAGCCCTCACCTGCCTAATCCTTCACCTACACATCAACTCAGCCTATGAACACACCCATCAACTCCTATCCCTAATCAAAGTCCTCAATCTTTCCTCTCCCACATCCACCCCGGCTGTTCAGAACATCCTCCTACAGGCCAACTGCAAATTAGAACAGCATGCCACCCTCCACCTCAAAAAACTATCCAATCTACTGGTTTCCCACATCCAGAAAGGCAACTCACTCACCCTCCGCAACCTTTCCAACAAACCTCAACCTCTTCTCATTTCACACAGACCCAGTCTCTCCCATCTACTCAATCTCCCACTTCCAGCTCCACTCCCCCCAAAACCTTAAAATTCTAGTCAACACAATCTGGAACCACAACACCCCAATTCAGTAGTTAACCTTTCCTCCAAACCTCTCTCCCAATCCGAAACCTCTGTCATATCCAAAGGCCTCACCTTCAGCCCTACTCCCAGATTCAACCAAACAGCCCTTGTCAAAGATTTACTGTCCTTCACTCATAGTATCTGCTGGAAATATCGCTTTGCCACAAAGAAAAATAATCTTAATCCTACTCCTAATGATCCAACTCCCCAAGACACTATCCAAATTGAACTCTGCCTGGAACAGTTCCGTCCTCTGTCACAGCGGGACCCACCTCCTCTTCCTCAAAATCACCCTCTCCAAACCTTCCAGAAATTTCTCACTTCCAGCCTTGCCTCTCAATCTTTCTTGAAAAACCTTAATTCTACTCCCAACATCACCACAGCTGAAGCCCAGGCTATCCGTGATCTGAAGGCTGACCGATCCATCGTCATTCTTTCGGCTGACAAGGGTTCCACGACAGTGGTACTTGATCGATGGGAGTATGTGGCTGAGGTACTGCGTCAGCTTTCAGACAACACTACATGTGGCTGAGGTACTGCGTCAGCTTTCAGACAACACTACATACAAAGTTTGCCCAGGTAATCCCATTCCTGATGCCCAAGCTGAGCTTCAAGGAATCCTCATAACCTTAGGCCCCCTACAGAACCTTTCACCTGACTCCATCAACCTCCTGACCCCACCGACCACCCGCACCCCTACCTTCTACCTACTTCCTAAAATTCACAAACCCAAACATCCCGGTCACCCCATTGTAGCTGGTTACCAAGCCTCCACAGAAAGTATCTCTGCCTACGTAGATAAACACCTTCAACCCATTACATGCAGTCTCCCATCCTTCATCAAAGATGCCAACCACTTTCTCGAACGCCTGGAATCCTTACCCAATTCGTTACCCTCCAGAAACCATCCTTGTAACCATTGATGCCACTTCCTTATACACAAATATCCCACACATCCAGGGCCTTGCTGTGATGGAGCACTTCCTTTCACACCGATCACCTGCTACCCTACCTAAAACCTCTTTCCTCATTACCTTAGCCAGCTTCATCCTAACCCACAACTTCTTCATTTTTGAAGGCCAGACATACCGATAATTAAAGGGAACAGCCGTGGGTACCAGGATGGCCCCCTTGTACGCCAACCTATTTATGGGTCGCTTAGAGGAAGCCTTCTTGGTTACCCAGGCCTGCCAACCCAAAGTGTGGTACAGATTTATCGATGACATCTTCATGATCTGGACTCACAGTGAAGAACAACTCCAGAATTTCCTCTCCAACCTCAACTCCTTTGGTTCCATCAGATGCACCTGGTCCTACTCCAAATCCCATGCCACTTTCCTCAACGTTGACCTCCATCTGTCCAATGGCCAGCTTCACACATCCGTCCACATCAAACCCACCAACAAGCAACAGTACCTCAATTATGACAGCTGCCACCCATTCCATATCAAACAGTCCCTTCCCTACAGCTTAGGTCTTCGTGGCAAACGAATCTCCTCCAGTCCTGAATCCCTGAACCAAATACACCAATAACCTGAAAACAGCTTTCGCATCCCACAGCTACCCTCCCAACCTGGTACAGAAGCAAATAACCAGAACCACTTCCTCATCCCCTCAAACCCAGAACCTCCCACAGAAGAACCCCAAAAGTGACAGGATACTTTCCAGGACTGGATCAGACTCTGAATGTGGCTCTCCAGCAGGGATACAACTTCCTCAAATCCTGCCCTGAAATGAGATCCATCCTTCATGATCTCCCCATTCCACCCAGAGTGTCTTTCCGCTGTCCACCTAACCTTCGTAACCTCTTGGTTCATCCCTATGAAATCCCCAAACCACCTTCCCTAGCCTCTGGCTCCTACCCTTGTAACCGTCCCCGGTGTAAAACCTGTCCTATGCACCCTCCCACCACCACCTACTCCAGTCCTGTAACCCGGAAGGTGTACACGATCAAAGGCAGAGCCACGTGTGAAAGCACCCACGTGATTTACCAACTGACATGCCTACACTGTGAAACCTTCTATGTGGGAATGACCAGCAACAAACTGTCCATTCGCCTGAACAGACACAGGCAGACAGTGTTTGTTGGTAATGAGGATCACCCTGTGGCTAAACACGCCTTGGTGCACGGCCAGCACATCTTGGCACAGTGTTCCACCGTCCAGGTTATCTGAATACTTCCCACTGACACCAGCCTATCAGAACTCCGGAGATAGGAACTTGCCCTTTAATATATTCTCTCTTCCTGTTACCCACCAGGCCTCAACCTCCGTAAATTTTCAAGTTGCCGCCCCTCATACATCACCTGTCATTCAACATCTTTGCCTCTGTACTTCCGCCTCGACTGACATCTCTGCCCAACCTCTTTGCATTTACATGTGTCTGCCTGTGTCTGTATATGTGCGGATGGATATGTGTGTGTGTGTGTGTGTGTGTGTGTGTGTGTGTGTGTGTTTGCGCGAGTGTATACCTGTCCTTTTTCCCCCTAAGGTAAGTCTTTCCGCTCCCGGGATTGGGATGACTCCTTACCCTCTCCCTTAAAACCCACATCCTTTTGTCTTTCTCTCTCCTTCCCTCTTTCCTGATCATGCAATCTTGGGTTGCGAAAGCTTGAAATTTGTGTGTTTGTTTGTGTGTTTTTTATTGTTTCTATCTACCAGCACTTTCTCGTTTGGTAAGTTACAGCATCTTTGTTTTTTGCTCTTTAAATGCATCAACATATGAGCATTCCAGTTGATAAGGTTCTTTTTTTTATTATTTTAAATATTTAAACACGTGATTTTGCAAAGTAATGATAACTAAATTTTTGCTTCAGTGTTTTTATTGGTACACAAGATTTCGAGCATCATTCAAAGGTGTGTCAGATGTTTCTCTAATCTGTTTCTTACTTTTATTAAAAACTTTCCACAAACATTTGTCTTTTATTTTCTAAAAATATTTTTACTTATTTTCCTAGTCAGAGGTAAGCATCTTGATATTAATTACTATAGTAGCAATATCTGAGGATGCTGGTGCCTGATGAGCAAAAGTTATTGAAATAAGAGTCTACCTCTGGCTGTTCATTTGTACACTGATGATTTTATTAATATTGTCACAAGATTGAGAACTGCACTGTACTACATAGTTGTGTCATTGTAGGTATTCTTTTGAGGCACAGCAAAATGGGACACATTGTGAAGCGCTGTGCAGAGGAATTCCCGATGGTCGACCTGGTGGCAAACCTCCAGCCCATCACACGCACTGTGCTTCGCATCCGCCTGCAGGTCATGGCAGACTTCAGGTAAGGCAGTTGGTGTCCTTATATCATCTCATTGGTAAAATTATCTTAGTCTCTTGCATTCTGTGCTCTCTTTAGCACTTTGTCTAGTGCCCATCTGCATGTGGCAATGAAAAATAATTAGACATGATCATAATGTGTTACATGTGTGCCAGAAGAAGTTGCCATAAATATAACTGTACCATGACCAGTGCTGTATTGCTGTCTACCATACATGCATAATGTATGATACTGCGTTCCTCAAGCTGTTTGTATACAAAATCTTCCAGCTTTGTATGATTCTAATTTGAACTGAATTTGCTGTTTAATGACAATAGGGTCATTCCACATCAAGTGATCTAACTTTAGAAATGTTCCCCACCTGACTACCTCAAATTTTATTTAAATTGTATGTGTAGATTTACTGAATGACTGAAGACAGATGTGCAAATTTCTTGCTCACCAGTTTTAATACTTTGGGAGTAGGCACCTCTTGCATCACTTGTATGTTTATGATTTTTGACATGTAGAGGATTACTTAAAAAAACCTTCATGGGGCCACAGCTGGTATACTTAACCTATTTAGAGGGACCCTACAGTTCCCTGTTCTATGGCACAAGTCTAGCAAGTTGCAGCCTAGTTTGTCATAGAAACTTAAGTCTGGTGCTTGCCCCCCACATGATTCAGAATCATGAAACCATAAACAGTTCTTAGAAAAATTCATTGAAATTCTGTGAGCAGTACTGATCTAATGATTATATAGGGTTTCGAAAGTGTGTGACTGGATTGAGGATTCATTGGTAGGGAGGATGCAGCATGTTGTTTAAGGATGAGAGTCATGGCTAGAAGTAGAAGTAAAATCAGTTGTGGCCCAGAGTAGTGTATTGGGATCCTTGCTGTTCATATTGTATGTTAATGTTCTTGCAGACATTATTAATAGTAACCACAGGCTTTTTGCAGATTATGCAGTTATCTATGATGAAGTACAATCTGAAAATAGGTGTGCAAATATCCAATCACATGTTCATAGGATTTTAAGTTGGTGCAAAAATTGGAAACTTGCTTTAAATGTTCTGAAATGTAAAACTGTGCACTTCACAAAATGAAAAAAATGCAGTATCCTCTGACTAAAACATCAGTGAGCCACAATTGAATCGGTCATTTTAGAAACAGCATAACTCCACTAAATGTGCTCCATCCTTTTTAAACCTTATATAGGTGAGTAATTTAACATACAATATAATCTCCAGCTTCTGGTAGAGCCAAAGAAACTGTGCTCAGAGTGATTGGAGTTATGTTTCTTTTCTCTCTCTCTCTCTCTCTCTCTCTCTCTCTCTCTCTCTCTCTCTCTCTTAAATTAACTAAAATTCTTGTGAAAATTTATCACAGAAACATGCTATTGTAATCAACTTTGCTATTGTAATCAACTTAATAATAATTTTACTTTCAAAAGTTATGAAACATATAAAAACTGATTTATACAACAAACTTACACAAATGTATGACATTAGTAATAATTATCTTTAACATTAATAAGAGGCATCTGTCATTTTTTTAAAAAACTACACAACAAAAAAAACTTATTATGTTATGACTTGGCAATGCAAATGCAGAACTGAAAACAATTACTTCAGATTATCAATGATTGTACATAATTTCAACCTAAAATTGCTGATATTCTTCAGGGATGTACTGCAAGATCTTCTTGAGGTCAGCATTGTTTAGCTTCAGGGATTGACAGTTGTCTATTGTATGCCCTTGTTTGCAGTACACACACATTTTGCTTCCCAGTACACTGTAGGATGAATGTGTGTTCCACAGTTGTGTTGATGAATGATGATGCAAATATTGCCCCAGATGCTGACAAGGGAACCTCCCCATCGCACCCCCCTCAGATTTAGTTATAAGTTGGCACAGTGGATAGGCCTTGAAAAACTGAACACAGATCAATCGAGAAAACAGGAAGAAGTTGTGTGGAACTATGAAAAAAAAAAAGCAAAATATAAAAACTGAGTTGTCCATGCGAAAGATAGGCAACATCAAGGAAAGTGTGAGGTCAGGAGCGCCGTGGTCCCATGGTTAGCGTGAGCACTTGCGGAACGAGAGGTCCTTGGTTCAAGTCTACCCTCGAGTCAAAAGTTTAATTTTTTATTTTCACACAATTATCAAAGTTCAGGCACTCACACATAATCAACTTCGCTCTCCAAAATTCCAGGACAGGTTCAGATTTGCTTGGACATATGCAGGATTTGACGGTCTACACACGGAAAAATTTGAAAACGTTAAAAACATATGTTTTGACAGAGCACAGGGAAAACTGTACGACTGTGAAACTGTTGCATTCATTTGTTGCAGTTTATGTGACAAACCCTTATGTTTTCATCACTTTTTTGGGAGTGATTATCACATCCACAAGAAAACCTAAATCGGGAAAGGTAGAAGAATCTTTTTACCCATTCGCCAAGTGTACAAGTTAGGTGGGTCGACAACATATTCCTGTCATGTGGAGCACATGCCGTCACCAGTGTCGTATAGAATATATCAGACGTGTTTTCCTGTGGAGGAATCGGTTGACCTATGACCTTGCGATCAAATGTTTTCGGTTCCCATTGGAGAGGCACGTCCTTTCGTCTACTAATCGCACGGTTTTGCGGTGCGGTCACAAAACACAGACACTAAACTTATTACAGTGAACAGAGACGTCAATGAATGAACGGACAGATCATAACTTTGCGAAAATAAAGAAATTAAAATTTTCACTTGAGGGAAGACTTGAACCAACGACCTCTCGTTCCGCAGCTGCTGACGCTAACCACGGTACCACGGCGCTCCCGAGATCACACTGTGCTTGATGTTGCCTATGTTAGACATGGACTACTCAGTTTGTATATTTTGCTTCTTTTTTCATAGTTCCACACAACTTCTTCCTGTTTTCTCGATTGATCTGTGTTCAGTTTTTCAAGACCTATCCACTGTGCCAACTTATAACTAAATCTGAGGGGGGTGCGATGGGGAGGTTCCCTTGTGAGATGAGTACTTGAAATGCTGTAATGTTGTTATCTGAAATGCAGTATGGTTGTATCTTGAAAGATTCTCACCTTCCAGTGAATGCACTATCTTTTAATATAGAGGAGGCCACCAGTCCTTGAAGTTAATTACATCTTCAACACCTACCAGGGAGTCTCGACTTTACTATTATCACGAGTCTTGACTTTACTATTATCTCACATACTTCTTTTAGAAGATAAATTCAATCGTGCTTTGACAAAAGCCTCTTCACAGCACCAAAATCATGGTCATGTCCTCTCAGGGGAAAGAAGTGCTGGATTTAGTTGAAACACTCTGTTTCTACAAGAGCCATTAAAAACTATACTATGGTGTGATTTCTGTTTTGACCACCACATCTATCACTGAAGAGGTGCAGTCCCTTCACACGCTTTGGAATACAATTATCTATGTAATGCAGAAGGAAGAAAGCTACTTCATTTGGTCCTTTGCTAACCTGTGTATCATCATAGGTGTAAAAATGACCACCTCCTGATTTTGGATTATGAATTTCAAAAAGTTGAGGGTTAACTACTGAAGATAAAACACCACCTACACCGGAATATTAGACAGTGAAATATTCTGCATGCAGTCAGATTTTATAACAGCCAGATCCTCCATTTTCCTTGCTTGAATTTGTGGAAGCTTGAAAAGTATTGTAAAATTTTTTAGCTCTTCTTTTGTATATCATTAATGCTGCTTCAGCAACCTTCTTTGCCTTCTCGTTAAAGAATGGGGTTTTTGCATGTACAGCAGGTATCTACATGAGGCCTCCCAAAACTGAGGTGAAAATGCTCTTTGAAGTATTTGGCATAATACTGATATGTAATATCTACATCAGGATGTTTTTCTTTAAACATGTGAAATTTAAGTTCCATGTTTGACTTTGCATCAAGGTAATTTTTTAGCTAGGAGGAATAGTGAGTATGTTTTCATGGAAAAGACTCAATGTGTTGATGAATGAGCATCTTAATTTTGACAGACTTTGAATTTGCAGTGGGATTTTCTCCTTTTAAATCAACTGGAAACTTACAGCTGTCAACAATTCTTTTAGATGACTGTGTCTTCTGTCACCCTTGAGACCATGGAAAGCTGTAAATGCCTTCTGGGAGAACTCTTTCCTTTCATCATTTAGTATGATGAAGTACTTAAAAATTTTTAGGTAGACAAGGTCTTTGTAAATTGTTACAGGTGATGAGATCTTGTAAGTATATACCCTGTTTGTCTTTGCTCTTGAAATTATTAAACTTACCTAACAAAGGTGTCTGATAAAATATGTCAACATTAGCAAAAGATGCTTTCTTACAGTTGCATTTCTCACCTGTTTTTCTTTTTGGAATTGTTTTTCCTGCATAGATTGTGTGTTTATTTCCTTGAACATGTGCTCTTTTGATTACCTCACTTTTTTATTCAGCTTTATTCCTCACATCCCTCTTTCATTTTATGGAGTTTTCCATTATCAAAGAGCTTTAAAATAAAACTGTTGCCAACTGCACCTTGTGATCACATAAGATAACGAAGACCAAGAATATTCTATTCTATCTAAAAGACAACCAGCTCTTAATCAGTAACAAATCTTATTACTAGAATAAACAGATGACACAGCACTGCCAACAAAATCAACAGTGCTGCCACGTTAAGATTAGAAACACCAGAAATCCAGGAGTCATATTGTTTCTAAAATTGACATAAACTTACCAGACACAAAAAATGCCTGCAGGTAGGTGGAAATTACATCATTTCTACACAGAGCACTGTGATTACCGTTAAAGAAGGCCTGGACATAAATAACTCATTTTGCATAAAATGTGGAGTTAGATGTGATGAACTGGAGTGACTACCTGGCAGAAGGCCTCTGCCAGGTGTCTGACACCTTCACCTACAAGCTCTGCCAAAGTGAACCCCTTCCCAGAAGTCCAACATAACCTCCAATCGCTGCTGAAATCCTTAGGCCCTACCCAGAACCTCTCACCTGGATCCATCTCCCTACTTAGCCCAACAACAGCCCGCACACCCACCTTCTACACACTTCCCAAAGTCCATAAACTGAACAATCCTGGGTGCCCCATTGTGGCTGGTTACAATACTCACACCAAAAGAATCTCGACCCTTTTTGACCAACACCTGCAACCAATTGTTCAAAACCTAGTCTCCCACACTGAAAACACCAACCACTTCCTGAATCGGCTCTCCACCATCCCCACGCCCTTATCATCCAGGTCCCTACTAGTCACTGTAAATGCAACCTCCTTATACACCAACATTCTTCATGCCTGTGGCCTAGCCACGATTGAACACTAACTCTCCCAACACCCTGCAGATTCCAAACCCACCACTTCATTCCTCACACACCTAACCTATTACATCATAAACCATAACTACCTCACCTTTGAAGGGAAGGTACAAAAACAATTTGTGGCACAGCCATGGTCACCCGCGTGGCACCCTGCTATGCCAACCTCCTCGTGGGCCACCTAGAGGAAACATTCCTAGCCTCCCCAAACCCCTGGTCTGGTTCAAGTTTATTGGACCCAAGGCCAGGACACCTTCCTAAATGTCAATCTCCACCTCTCAGATGGCTGCATCCACACCTCAATCCACATCAGACCCACCAATCACCGACATTAGCTGCACTTGGGGAGCTGCCACCCCTTTTGTACCAAAAAATCCCTCCCATACATCCTGGCCACCTGTGGCAGAAGCATCTGCAATGATGAGAACTCCCTCGCACAGTATGCACTGGAGGCCTCACAAAGCCTTCAGACAGGCAGTACCCCCCCCAGACCAAATTCACTAACAGATCTCCCATGTCATGTCTCCACACACACGTGATCCTCACATATATCCCAAGAACCAACCACAAAGAAGCGCCACCCAATACCACCCGGGACTGGAATGACTAAACCACATCTTTCGTCAGGACTTTGATTATATGTCATCATACCCTGAAATGAGGGACATCTTACCCAAGATACTTCCATCTCCTCCCAAAGCAGTGTTCTGACACCCGTCCAACCTCCATAACATCCTAGTCCATCCGTATGGCACTCCCACCCCCAATCCCCTGCCATAGGGATCATACCCATGTGGAAGGCCCAGGTGCAAGACCTGCCCTATCTACTCACTCAGCACCACCACCTCCAGTCTGCCACCGGCTTATCCTACCCCATCAGAAGTTGAGCCACCTTTGAAAGCAGCTGTTATATACCAGCTCTGCGAGATTTCAGTGGATGCTTCACAACCCATGCAATCTGGATCCTCCCCACCAGCACCAGCTTTTCTGAGCTGTGCAGACGGGAGCTTTCCTTACAGCACATCCTCACTCTTGTAACCTCCCTTGCCTAAACCTAAGGTAACTTGCTGTCCCCCCACCCAATAGTGTGTGTGCGGGTGTGCGACCCCCCCCCCTCCCACACACATATATATCACACCCTAGTCTGTGAAATAGAGTGCGTAGCCGTCTGCCACATGTCCCCTCTACCTGCTTCTGTAGGTGGCCCATGGATGGATTGCCATTCTCCCACAAGCTGCTAGACTTCTCCCCCCCTCCCCCCTGCCTCCCGCCTCTCTCTGTACCCCACCTCACTCCACTCTACCCTGCACACCCACCTCACAATAGTACACTCACTGTGGGCAGGGAATGAGCTTGTAGTCAAATGAACACAATGTAGGAAGACAAGCGTGTGCATGTTTCTGCTACAGCTTGACTTTCATTCTGAAAGCTACCAAAACAAAGCACTGTACCTTTTGTTTGTTTATCTTTCGACAAGACAGTGCTTCTATCTTTTGTTAATTTTATAAAGTTTTCCCTCTAAAAGCACTACAATATGAGATTCCTTTTTTCATACCAAGAAGCTAACTTTTTATTGTATCTGTTGTAATAGGAATATCTGATTTTTTTATGGCCACAATCATTGGAGAGCTTTTTCTAGCAATTCTGCTAACGATAATTTCCAGTTCATTCATCATTAATCACAAAACCAGTTCCAAACAATTTTTGACCATTGTCTACTACTTGATTTATATAGCTTACCAGTGAATCACCTTTTCTAAATGCACTGATATTAAGTACTCAATAATTTTGTTTTTCTTGCAAAACCGGTTGTCAAACAATGGCTTCAGTTTATGCCAAAAGTCCACTGTCATTTCTGTTCCTTTTATGTGCACATCTGAAGATGGTCCAACAATAATAATTGTTTTTGCTTTGGCCTTGGTGCCTTCTAATTTAACTACCTTTTTTCTAATCCTTCATGAATAAGCACATTCTCAATTGCTAATGCCAAACCTCCATAGCTCTCACACACTTTCAGCTTCAGCACATTAATCACATAATTCATTGCCGTATGTGTTGAATAAAAAAATGCTTCTTTTGAATAACAGTGTGTCCTGGACTTCAACTAGGCACCTTTTAATCGGCAGTTACGTATTTGGCTGAACTTTGTTAGAACACTTCATTTGAAAAAGTACTTGCACACTTTACTTGGTTTCCTTTTTTTTAACGCTGTGCTAACAACTGACATTCAGGCATGAAGGTGAAAACCAAAACACGATGATAGAAAGAAAAGTTGAAGTGACATAAAGGTAAATGAGCAGAAAAATGATAAAATGTTGGCAAATGTTGAAACAGAAGGAAGAAGTCCCTCTTTCATTTGGTGAAAGAGGAACAGTTAGTAAGGCTAGCAGTCACAAGCTTGGGGAAAAAAGAAACATTGTTCAGTAAAGTATTAAGCACGTACTCAGGTTTATCAAAAATAGAATGAGTAATAAGTTGGTAATTTCATTCTCTGTGATGACTATTATTTGTTTGCCCTATTGTCCATCACACTGCTCCCCTCCCTCTCCTTATCTCTATTCCTTAATCCCTTATAAGCTCTATTCTCTACCCACTGAGTCATCTGCTGAAAGACTTGCTATCCCCTTTTTGCCTTGTGCACCGTTCCCTTCCCCCTCCCCACCTCCATCTACACAGCAACTACTTTCGATAACACAGGGTAACACTGATTCAGCGGCATGGAGTTTCTCCATCAGTTTCTTGTAATTTTTATCTGCTGAATACGAAAATAATAATATTTTTGTAGAATTGAGTCTACTTTCTGAGATAAAGGCAATCAATTTTACTGGAATAAAAAGAGAATAATACTTTTTTAAATGTTTATTTTAAAGTTGTCAGATGATTTCAAACAAAGTGTTATAAATGAAACAAAAAATAATAAAATTAATCATAGCTACAAAACCATATCAGTAAAAATTAAGAAAAACGTTTTTTACGGGATTTTCTTAAGCGTTTTCAGTCCAGACAGTCTCTCTGCAATTTCCAGTAGTAGTCTGCCATCATGTGGCAGTCCCAACAGCCGTGATATCAATCCTCCATAATCTTGAAGTCCTGGTGGAACTGTTCCCTTTCTTCTTCGCTGTAATCACCCAAGTTGTCAGGAAATTTATCTAAATGTGTGTGCAAAAAATGCAATTTGACACTCATATTAGCTCCTAGTTTTTGTAAATTCTGGAGCATTTTATCTAATATTTTGGAATATTCTTCAGCTTTGTGATTCCCAAAAAAATTTTAACAACTGGTACAAAGCTTGTCCATGCTTCCAATTCAACTTGAGTCATGTGATTTGTGACATCATCATTGTGTATAAGAGTATGGATTTGTGGCCCATCAAAAATTTCTGCTTTTAACTTTTCTACACTGAGACCAGGAAATGATTGACAAATATATTTGAACCAATCGCCATTCCTCTCTGAAGCTTTAACAAACTATTTTATAAGCCCAAGTTTAATATACAGTGATGGAAGAATGATTTTTTTCCTGCATGGCCATCGGTTCACGAGTGATGTTATCCTTTCCTATAGCCAGGTTCATTCTCAGCAGCCAATCTTTCCTGCTACAAAGTTCATTTTTTGCATGACTGTCCCACAGACAAAGAATACAGGGATCTTTAGTGTATCCAGTTTGCTGACTCATTAAAAAGTACACCATTTTTAAATCCACTTAAACTGACCATTGATGTTGTTGAAATGCAATTCTCTTTAAAACAAGTTTAACATTTTGATAACCTACCTCAAGAGTAGTTGCATGAACAATCGGAATCGAAGCTAATTTATTTCCATTATACAGGAACACACATTTAAAACATTTTTTATTTGTTTATTTATTTATTTTTTTTTTTTTTTTAGCTTTCTACAAAAAGACTGCAGTCTTTTGACTGCTATACTGGAAGACCCATTAAATTTAAAAGCTCAGAAAAATCACTACAATGTACGACATCACTCATCTCATTAAAATATGGAAGAATGTCTTGCTCTCTAGTTTGATAGAATGTTATTGATACACCAGGCTGAAGGCAATGTTTTTCTTTTAGTCTTGACACAGGAAGCTCAGCTGATTTCTTAGATAGATTTAAATATCAAATCAAGTCATTTAGCTCACCCTGAGAAAAACCTTGCTGTGTAGGACTGCAGTCTTTGAATTCATTTTCACTTTTGCTTTTTCTCTGACTGTCTTAACATTTTGACATCATCACAGTAATCGTCTGATAAGGAGGTAAATACCAGTATTGGCAAATCTTCACTATGCACGATTGGTGGTTGAGCAGACTGTACGTTTGGATGAACCCGAGAGCACTTTTTGTATTGCTTCATACCTTTTACATTCACAGCACAAAAGTAGCAATCATTGACATGGTTTCTTGGCTCTGTCCATGTCATTGGTATTTCAAATGGGAGCCCCTTTCCTTCCTCCATGATTCAAATTTTGAAGTGACTCCCTGCAAGTTTTACAAACATTGTGCAGGACCAAACATTTATTTTTTTGTCCAAATTGTTTTCCAAAACAAACCCAATAGCTTTGTTAACTGACACAGTATCACATTTGTAGAAAAATTGTAATGAATGAGTAATGCAAGAAGCTTACCTGTACAAAATATTGGCGACTGAATGGCAAACAACAAAAGCTCACCTGTGAAATGGCTGATAGTCATGGCTCTCTATGTGAGAAGCAGTGATAGTTAATGTAGTTTGCCAGAAGGATATGACGTGCCATCTGTCAGATTCTCTATAGGTAAGTGGTTGTCTTTCCCCTATTTTACATATTTTTCAATATGTGAATTTCCACGACTTTTATAGGGTTAAAATATAAATAGTTTAAGTTTGTAAAACCAAGAGTAAAGCCTAAACAGAGGTCGTAAAACGGATTGGGGAAATAAAAAAGTGACATGTAATTAGTAGTGATCATACAAGAAAATATCCAGAGTGGGTAATCTTTTTGTGTTTAATTTCAAGAGTGACAAGTTGACCAAGAGGAAAACCCAAAGAAAAGACTTCGCAAAATGGTCCGAAGTGGGGAAACAAGCTCAAAGAAGGAAGGTCACCCAGTGTTTATAATTACTTTGTCCTGTCCAGAATGCTACGTCTTGCCTTGGGAAGGGGGGAGGGTGATGAAGACGTGTGTGTGTGTGTGTGTGTGTGTGTGTGTGTGTGTGTGTGTTGTTACTCTGGACTAACAACTGAGATTCAGGCATGAAGGCGAAAACGAAATCATGGTGATAGAAAGAAAATTGAAGTGACATAAAGGTAACTGAGCAGAAAAATGATAAAATGTTGGCAAATGTTGAAACAGAAGGAAGCAGTCCCTCTTTCAGTTGTTGAGTAAAATATTAGGCATTTACTCAGGTTTATCAAAAATAGAATGAGTAACAAGTTGGTAATTTCATTCTTTGTGATGACTATTATTTATTTGCCCTATTGTCCATCACACTGCTCCCCCCTCTCTCCCTCTCCCTCCTCCCCCCCCCCCCACCCTCACCCTCACCCCTCCCTGAAACGAATATTGATCAATTGGAAGTGTGACGATATTAAGAAAAACATCAGTGTACAAAGAATAGCCACAGGTTGTGTAAACTGAAGCCTAACATAATTATGATAATGTGATTATTCCACCTCATACATAATTTTACTATCAGTGAAGAGTCATTAATTGTGACATTAACAAGAATGGTCCTATTATCCTTCTATGGGAGACACCAAATATTACTTTTGTGTCTGTGGTTCATTTTCCATCATGTAGAGAATTCATTCTGCTTGTGAGGAAATTGTTGATATAGTCACAAATCTGGCTAAATATTTTGTGGGAATCTATTTTCTGTTGTAATTGTTAATGTATTACTGAATCATTCATACAATTCCATTTCTAATTCATTATGTTCATTATTCATAATGTGTTGCAAACTCATTGTATTTCTCTGTAAATAAATGCGTATAAATTGCTTCAAGGTGGAATGACAAAGTTCATGGGAGAACTCAAGAAGCATTCTATATATGGATTGAAGATCCAGACAATAATTACTTGCATCACTGGGAACTATTTCTTATAACGAAGAAGCAGGTATATGCAAAAAAAAGTTGTTGTTATTTCTATTTCGTGCAACTTTTTGTGGTCTGTGTTCTCTGCTGAATTTTTCTCTTTTCTTTTCTCTCCTCCTCATTTTTACTTCTTTCATCAACTTAAAAAATTTCTGAGGTATCATTTGCAATGCATGAAACAGTGTTATGTATTATTCTTGAATAGTTAAAGTAATTGTACATATAATGGTTTTTGTAAAAAAATCATCAGAAAAACATTTGGAGTATATCCCTAATTTCAAATTAATGTAAAAGGTGAAGAAATTGAATCCAGTTGACTGTACACACATAGTCTAGATGATTTTTATATTAATTTTGATCTTCATATCGCTCTCATCAATTATCTTCACCACTGTTGTATTCCTTGAACTGAACTCATTGACTTCATCAGTAAGGATCGATTTGTTTGAATACTGTTTCTGTAGTCAATCCCTTGAGACTGTTTCGTAAAAATTTAAATGGTTTATCTCTTTCTTTAATTTTGTCTGCAGGTTTGTATTAATTATACAATTTAGAAGATAGAGACTACAGAAAGATGAATTCATGATATAATAATATTCTTAACGTTGTATAACTACTCAAAAACAATTGCCACACATTCGTGTAGTAATAGTATACTCTCTAGACTTTCCAATTCAAGTCATTCATGTATGCAGCTTTCTTGTCACCTGCCAAAAAGTCAAATAAATGAAATTATTTACCAATAAAACACAAAATTTTAGTTTTTTTCTTTTAGTTAAGTAGTCTGAAATCCACCATTTTGTAACAGGAACTGTTTGCTGTAACAGAAGACAGATGTGTGGCACATAGACACCTATAATAGGAAATGGGATTCAGTAGCTTTGAAGCTTTGACTCTTTTTCTAGTAGAAAGTACACACACACACACACACACACACACACACACACACACACCTAAATGCACACTACCATGACCATAGATCTAAAGCTAGTGAACACTATTTTCTATTACACATCTTCTGTGTGCCACAAATCAGTTTGCTGTATGTGAGTGGTTTCCTTTACCTTATTTTATGTATTGTTCCATTAGACTTTGACTGCCAAGTGATAACTCGACATTTTCTTGGCATTAATTATGAAGCTCATTACAAGGTGTAGTTTTTGTCCTCTATTATTATTACAGTAGTGTGCTGTGTTGCTCTGGAAAATGTGGCTGCCATCATTTTGCAGCCTCTGACCACTGGCTAATAAGTAATGACTGACAATGAAAAAATCTGCATCAAGTGAGAAAGATGGTGCCACACTTCACACAATTCCTGTTGACCCCATATTAAACAGTTAAAGAAAGAAATGGTGATGTACATAAGAAATTCCATCTGTCTTTCATTAAGGTTTTACAGTTCAAGTCTGATGGATCTGTATTTAGTTAGGAGCTTTGTTTCACTGTCACTCTTATCTTGGTGCTTCTTATTTTGAGACATGTGCTCTTAAAAACTGTTTTGTTGATAGGTTTGACAGGAAAAAGAATATGAACTAGCTAATCCAACAATTGTGTGTTGGCTCACCTGGTCACATATTGGATGATGAGCTATAGGCATAAGGCTGTTGAGTCCAAGAGAGTGATGTGTGTATAGACACCACAAGCATTGACATAGAATTAATCCAGGAAGTGACTAAATGCTGCATAGTCCCACTGTGAACATTGACATTGGACTTCTGCCCAAAGTTCAGTGGTTGCATCAACATTTTGTCTCATTCTTGTCTGAATGAGAATCAAAATACATTGTTATTGTGTATCAAACAATGAAAAATGCAAGATGGAATAATGACAGTATTATGAAAAGGATACATTGCTACTCACTATATAGTCGAGATGATGAGTCACAGACAAGCACAGTCTTTTTATTATTGCGCATTGTATGACTGTTTAAAATGAATTGTATGATACAAAGCTTTGCCAGCTGTTAGACAGCTCAGAAGTTAAAATCTGCAGAAGTTTACTCAATCACTCATTATAGATGATTAGAAGAATCTAAGGAAGAACAAAATTTGCAAGACACTTTTGGGCAGGAAACATTTTGAAAGTGTTGCCGATATGAGTAGCGAGTGAACAATGGGTTTAATGGATTAGTGGCAGTCAACTACAGAATGGAAAGTCTAGAGCTCATGAACATTAATGACAGATGTTTAAATAATGGGACTGATTATGTAGCGAAATAAAGTAAGCTTAAATATTGTAAGTGAGCTGTTTTTTGCCAATAAAATATCTCACTCAAATTTATTAAAGCCATTAAGCTCGAAAGTTGGTCCACATAAAGTTAAAGTACTATTTCAAGAAAAATGTCTTAATCTGTGCTATAATTCCTAAAAATAGCAGTAACCTGAATATTCGGCATTTTTGTACATAGTGTCTTCTTTCTGATTAGTTCAAATTAATACAAACCTTTCAGTGTCGATCTGTGATTTTCCATCCCCACAGGTAATAAAACGTGAGCCACAAGAACTTGTGATGACAATCCCACTGTCTGAGCCACTGCCATCTCAGTATATCGTCCGTGCCACAAGTGACCGCTGGCTGGGCTCTTCGACTATGCTGCCTCTCACATTCCAGCACCTGATTTTGCCGGAAACTCATCCCCCCCACACAGGTACAGTTAACTGTCATAGACAAGCTTTCTGTTGTCTTACTTCCACCCACTTCCTCAGTTTGTCCTCGTACACTGACGCCATATGTGCCTATAAGTGTAAGGACAAGGCAGTTCAGTGCTGCTTTTCCATTACAGATTTGCTGCCTCTGCAACCTCTACCAGTGACGGCGTTAAACGATCCAAAGCTGGAGGTTTTGTACAACTTCACGCACTTCAACCCAATACAGACACAAGTCTTCCATTGCCTGTATCATACGGACAACAACGTTCTCCTTGGTGCTCCCACAGGCTCCGGGAAGACAATATGTGCCGAAATTGCCATGTTCAGAGTCTTCCGAGAATACCCTGGACAGACGGTAAAACATGTTGCTATGTTTATCCATTTGTTATCCATCCTTGGCAGTTATTAACTACAGTAAATAAATTTCCTTGCTGCCACAATGTCTCTTGTTAAATTTTTACATTGATGATGATTTTGAGCTGTTCAAAATTAGATCGAAATAAATTTACTGAATGCGAATAACTTGGCATCAGTTGTACTAGGTATGACTTGTGTTACATGCAAAATCTTGGGTTTGTGTACCTGTCTGGTACTTATTTTCACATGTCACCAACAAATAGAACATCTGTACCTATACAGCTGATGCCACGTTATTTGCATTCAGCAAATTTATTTCAATCACTATACCATTTTCAGAAGATTAATTCTCCATCTTCAGGCATCTGTTAGACCTAAATGCATTATTTGTTACTTCTCGACATGTGGTGATTTAGGAAGTAATGTCTTGTAATTGGTTATTATATTATACATTAAACTACTATGCTTATGGAAACTGGAGGTGTAACAGGCATACTAAATATTCTTAGCAGTTGTCATGGTCATTATAACTGGAGTCTGCTAACCTGTCTAATACCTTTAGCTATAAATGTCAATTGTTAAGTAAGTTATAATTTGATGAAAAATGTCTGACTGTCATGTTCTTGCTTTTAATCTTTAATGTCTCACTGTTAATTACATTCAATCTTAAGTATTTTCATTAACTCTGTGGCCTGATTGTTTAATAATGTAGTTACCAGAAGAGGGAGGGCTAAGGTTCTGACACTGGTAGCCTTTAATAAAGAGCATTGCTGCATAGGCAAGTTCTATTTTCTGTAAATAGTGCTATGTGTAATACGAAGGAGACCGCCGTCAGTATCTCTCTCTCTCTCTCTCTCTCTCTCTCTCTCTCTCTCTCTCTCTCTCTCTCTGGACTGTCACAATTTTTGTAACTATGTGCCAAGTTTTTTAATAGGTAATCCCAGACACATGTTTGTCCCAGATTTAACAATTTTGAAACAATTTATCCTGAATTACATATGTTTCACATGTATCGGTATATTTTATTATTAGTTGTAGTTTAGTTGGCGAAACTGTTTGAGGAAGAGATTCTACTCTACCAAAGAGTACCCTCTTACTTTGTTGTGCACAAAATCATGCCTCACCTGTACTCGTGAAATTATATAAGGCTGTATCGTGTGCTACATAATATTACGCTATATTCCATTAGTCATGTTTTTATTTTTCTTCGTCAATAACCATATATCCTGGCAAGAATTAGCTCAAAGACACGCAAGTCCTCCTTCAATGGACAGTTGCAAAAAAAATCCCATTCAACAGTGACACAGTAGTTCTTCAGAGTCAAAAGGAGAAGTGACAAGCAACAGGTGTGTTTCTAGTTTCTCACCAAGTGAGGTGGCACAGTGGTTAGCACACTGGACTCACATTCGGGTTGACGATGGTTCAAACCTGCGTCTGGCCATTCTGAGTTAGGTTTTCCGTGATTTCCGTAAATTGCTTCAGGCAAATGTCGGGATGGTTCCTTTGAAAGGGCATGGCTGACTTCCTCCCACATCTTTCCTTAATCCAATGGAACCGATGACCTCACTGTTTGGTCCCCTACCCCCTCCCAATCAACCAACCAATCTAGTTTCTCAATAAGTCACAGTAGACATGTAGATGTGCAACTCCACTTAAAAAGTGACAAACATGACAGAGCAATCACCACAGCAGCGTCTAGCGCAACATTAAAGTCATTCTTTAAATCTGAGAAACCTTGTGGTCAGAAGGAGAGATTTGTTGCAGTTGAGGGAGTCTTCACATATCATATAGTCCAGCACAGTCATAGCTTCAGACCTATGGAGTGGCTGTAGATTTTTCCAAGCAAAATTAGAGCATAACCTTCAACAGTACCTGCAATTTTGACAGCTGTCATCCCTCCCGTACTTAGAAGTCCCTCCCATACCGTCTGCTCACCCTATGTATGGCAATGTTGAACAATCCCTTCCCTAGTAAAGGTCCCACTGAGGCCTTCACTATCAGGCATTACCCTCCAAACGTAGTCCACAAACATATCTTGCGTGCCATATCCACATCTGCCCCTTAATCCTGCAATGACACTCATTAACCAGTTACAAAGGAGCACCCCATCATTATCCAGTATCACTCCAAACTGAAACAACTTGACCAAATCCTTTGCCAGGGTTTTAACTACCTTAACAATTCTTACCACCCACACCAAAATTGTTTTCCACTGCCTACACAATGTAAGCAATATCATTACTTGTTCTTACAAGATTCTATCCCTGAACCTTTGCCGCATGGGTCATATCTCTGTGGAAAACCCAGGTGCAGAACTGTCATATGTATCCTCTTCCAGTCCCATCAGAAGTATTCTACACTATCAGGTATAGGGCCATACGTGAAAGCGTTCATGCCATGTACCGGCTCCTTCCTTCTGATTCCAATCTCTCTCTGGGAATTGTCCTTAAAATATATCCTTCAAGCCCATGATCTTTCTGACCTCAATTTCTGTTAGCACCTGTACCACACTCACCTCCACTCCTGTCTCGCATCTCCCACTTCACTCCATTAACATATACTTGCATTTCTCCCTCTAATGCCTTCCTCTTCCCCTGTTCTATCTCTCCTACCATTTACACCCCCTATCAACCCAATCTACCACTTCGTGTGAAAATACTCAGCCTTCACTGCTCACACCATTGTTGACTTCCCTGGTGTCACATTACTATCCTGTCCTCTTGCTGCCTCTCCTTCCCTTACTTTCAATCACTGAGTGGTTCTATCACATGTTGTGTGATTACCTTTACTTGTCTCATCATTTATTTACAGAAAGAACAAAGATGAAACAAAGACACAAATTCGATTAGATTCAGTTTTCATTCTATAGACCCAAAAAATGAGGTGATTCTCGTGGGTGTGGAATATGTCAAAGTATAACATAAAATCCCGGGAGCGGAAAGACTTACCTTAGGGGGAAAAAAGGACAGGTATACACTCGCACACACACACATATCCATCCACACATACAGACACAAGCAGACATATTTAAAGTTTGGGCAGAGATGTCAGTCGAGGTGGAAGAGTAGAGGCAAAGAAGTTGTTGAGAGACAGGTGAGGTATGAGTGGCGGCAACTTGAAATTAGCGGAGATTGAGGCCTGGCGGATAACGAGAAGAGAGGATATACTGAAGGGCAAGTTCCCATCTCCGGATTTCGGATAGGTTGGTGTTGGTGGGAAGTATCCAGATAACCCGGACGGTGTAACACTGTGCCAAGATGTGCTGGCTGTGCACCAAGGCATGTTTAGCCACAGGGTGATCCTCATTACCAACAAACACTGTCTGCCTGTGTCCATTCATGCGAATGGACAGTTTGTTGCTGGTCATTCCCACATAGAATGCATCACAGTGTAGGCAGGTCAGTTGGTAAATCACGTGGGTGCTTTCACACGTGGCTCTGCCTTTGATCGTGTACACCTTCCGGGTTACAGGACTGGAGTAGGTGGTGGTGGGAGGGTGCATGGGACAGGTTTTGCACCGGGGGCGGTTACAAGGATAGGAGCCAGAGGGTAGGGAAGGTGGTTTGGGGATTTCATAGGGATGAACTAACAGGTTACGAAGGTTAGGTGGACGGCGGAAAGACACTCTTGGCGGAGTGGGGAGGATTTCATGAAGGATGGATCTCCTTTCAGGGCAGGATTTGAGGAAGTCGTATCCCTGCTGGAGAGCCACATTCAGAGTCTGGTCCAGTCCCGGAAAGTATCCTGTCACAAGTGGGGCACTTTTGTGGTTCTTCTGTGGGGGATTCTGGGTTTGAGGGGATGAGGAAGTGGCTCTGGTTATTTGCTTCTGTACCAGGCCGGGAGGGTAGTTGCGGGATGCGAAAGCTGTTGTCAGGTTGTTGGTGTAATGTTTCAGGGATTCCGGACTGGAGCAGATTCGTTTGCCACGAAGACCTAGGCTGTAGGGAAGGGACCGTTTGATGTGGAATGGGTGGCAGCTGTCATAATGGAGGTACTGTTGCTTGTTGGTGGGTTTGATGTGGACGGACGTGTGAAGCTGGCCATTGGACAGGTGGAGGTCAACGTCAAGGAAAGTGGCATGGGATTTGGAGTAGGACCAGGTGAATCTGATGGAACCAAAGGAGTTGAGGTTGGAGAGGAAATTCTGGAGTTCTTCTTCACTGTGAGTCCAGATCATGAAGATGTCATCAATAAATCTGTACCAAACTTTGGGTTGGCAGACCTGGGTAACCAAGAAGGCTTCCTCTAAGCGACCCATGAATAGGTTGGCGTACGAGGGGGCCATCCTGGTACCCATGGCTGTTCCCTTTAATTGTTGGTATGTCTGGCCTTCAAAAGTGAAGAAGTTGTGGGTCAGGATGAAGCTGGCTAAGGTAATGAGGAAAGAGGTTTTAGGTAGGGTGGCAGGTGATCGGCGTGAAAGGAAATGCTCCATCGCAGCGAGGCCCTGGACGTGCGGAATATTTCTTTCCGCCGTCCACCTAACCTTCGTAACCTGTTAGTTCATCCCTATGAAATCCCCAAACCACCTTCCCTACCCTCTGGCTCCTATCCTTGTAACCGCCCCCGGTGCAAAACCTGTCCCATGCACCCTCCCACCACCACCTACTCCAGTCCTGTAACCCGGAAGGTGTACACGATCAAAGGCAGAGCCACGTGTGAAAGCACCCACGTGATTTACCAACTGACCTGCCTACACTGTGATGCATTCTATGTGGGAATGACCAGCAACAAACTGTCCATTCGCATGAATGGACACAGGCAGACAGTGTTTGTTGGTAATGAGGATCACCCTGTGGCTAAACATGCCTTGGTGCACAGCCAGCACATCTTGGCACAGTGTTACACCGTCCGGGTTATCTGGATACTTCCCACCAACACCAACCTATCCGAAATCCGGAGATGGGAACTTGCCCTTCAGTATATCCTCTCTTCTCGTTATCCGCCAGGCCTCAATCTCCGCTAATTTCAAGTTGCCGCCACTCATACCTCACCTGTCTCTCAACAACTTCTTTGCCTCTACTCTTCCACCTCGACTGACATCTCTGCCCAAACTTTAAATATGTCTGCTTGTGTCTGTATGTGTGGATGGATATGTGTGTGTGTGCGAGTGTATACCTGTCCTTTTTTCCCCCTAAGGTAAGTCTTTCCGCTCCCGGGATTGGAATGACTCCTTACCCTCTCCCTTAAAACCCACATCCTTTCGTCTTTCCCTCTCCTTCCCTCTTTCCTGATGAGGCAACAGTTTGTTGCGAAAGCTTGAATTTTGTGTGTATATTTGTGTTTGTTTGTGTGTCTATCGACCTGCCAGCGCTTTTGTTTGGTAAGTCTCATCATCTTTCTTTTTAGATATATTTTTTCCACGTGGAATGTTTCCCTCTGTTATATTTATAACATAAAATATTTGAATATAATACTCACTATCCTGATCATTTGTCAGAATATTGTCAAAATAGGTGAATACAGTGTGGTAAACTTGAACGGCTAATATTTACAGAATTAACACGCTGTCAGAATGAAACATTGTTACGCGCTATTGATAAATTTGTCAAAAAAAAACCTAATCTTGACTGTTGTGACCAAGTGTTGTCAAAACTGAAATCTAACAGACATTTTTACTTAAGCTGTCTAAACAGTCTCTGTTAAGATATGTATCTATAGAATAGAAGGAGTTGCCTATCAAAAAGTCTTTCAAACTCTGTTTAAACCATGCTTTATCTGAAATGAAGTTTTTTGTGGTTGCTGGCAATTTATTGAAAATGTGTGTTCCTGAATATTGGACCCATTTGTGGACCGAGATAACTGGTTTTAGGTATTTATGCATGAGGGCTATTCTTAAAGTAGGGAACATTTCCGTCTGATGGTGCTAGGCGTGCGCCAATCACGTATATTTTGGTATGTGCATGCTCGGCAGCTCAGTCGGCATCCATCCGTGGCAGCGGGAACATCTCTGCGCATCTGGTTTTTTGATATTCGAATTTGAAATGTGTGCTGCAATAAAAAATCCCGCTAGTTGTGCAGTATATGGATTCATTGAAAAAAAACTTAAAACATATAGAAATTTACCGTGAAGTGTGCAAAGTGTATAGAAACAACGTAATGAGTGAATGTTCCATCCGGAAATGGTGCATTCGGTTTACAAATGGCCAAACCAATGTTCATGATGAAGAGAAGAGTGGACGCCTGAGAATTGTGACTGAAGACCTTGTCGCTAAAGTTTATGAAACGAATCGTGAAAACTGTCGCTTCACAATAATGGAGCTTTCGCTTTCTTATCCACAAGTTTCACGGACTTTGTTGTTTGAAATTGTTACCCAAGAGCTAGGCTACCACAAATTTTGTGCACAATGGGTGCCCGAAATGCTTACAGTGCACCATAAAGAACAGGAAATTGGGGGCGACATTGATATTTCTGGAGGCCTACCACAAGCGTGGTGATTCATAACTGGATCGAATTGTAACCGGTGACAAGACTTGGGTGAAATACGTCAATTGCGAGACAAAATTACAGGCCATGGAGTGGGGGCACACAAGGTCCCTCCAAAAACCAAGAAAATGTTTGCAAACCTTGTCAGCAAGGAAGTTGGCGACAGTGGTTTGAGATGGGCAAGGTGTGCTTCTTATTGATTTTCTCGAACATGGAGCAACTATAAATTCTGCGCGGTATTTTCAATCTTTGCACAGCCTTAGAAGAGCAGTTCAAACCAAACGCCGAGGAAAGCTGATGTCCAAAATTTTATTTTTGCACGACAATGCCCAACCTCACATGGCAAACCGCACTAAAGAACTCCTTAATTCATTCAGATGCGAAATTTTCCCTCATCTGCCTACAGTCCCGATCTTGCACCAAGCGACTTCCACTTGTTTCCCAAGATGAAGAACTGGCTTGCAACACAGCGCTTTTATGACGACTCGGAACTCCAGGCGGGCATGACTCACTGGCTGAAGTCTCAGGCGGCAGAATTTTATGACGAAGGTCTTTCAAAGCTTGTCCACCACTATGATAAGTGCCTCAGAGTGTTTGGTGACTATGGAAAAGTAGTATGTCAGTCACTCTTTCAGATGTATATAATAAAATGTATTTCTTGTACTTTTTTTGTGCCAAAACGTTCCCTACTTTCTGAATAGCCCTTGTTGATTGTTCTTATTCCTAGTATTGATACTATGTGTAGAGCTATTGGTTGGAAATACAGATATATTACTTGCAACAAATTTCATTAAGGAATAAATATACTGAGAAGCGTGGTTAGAATACTAAGTTCCTTGAACAGGTTTCTACAGGATGTTCTGGAATTTACACCACAAATGAGTCATCACACGCTTTTGCACCTTAAAACCTTTTTCTCAGTTTGATGAGTTACCCCAGACTTTTGCTCAGTTTGATGAGTTACCCCAGAATATGATCCCGTTTGACTGAATGAAAGCAAGCAAACTATGCAAAGTTTTTTTTTATATTTATATATCCTACATCTGACATCATTCTCACTGCAAATACAGACTAGTTTAGGTGCTTAAGCAATTCTGTGGTATGCCCTTTCCAACAGAATTTATTATCGAGTTGAACCCCAGAAATTTAACACTGTCAACCTCTTTGATCTGCATTGCTTCATATGTTACACACATGCTGGAGGGAAATCTCTGCATATAGTGGGTCTTCTCAAAGGTTAATGACTGTGAATTAGCTAACTCAGACTATTATTGATACTCAAGTTTTAATTAATACTGAAAGCTTAACCGTATAAATGTAGAGTAATTGTTTCAAAGAGTGTCATTTTTATGGAGCTTATTTTGAACTGAGAGTTATTTCCTCATAATGTACATTACCAAATCGTTGGATTCAGGTACAGCAGGGAGACCAAAAATACACTACTGATACTAACAACAGTATCTTAACACCTGTACTACATTCTGTAGAAAAAAATTCCTCAATAAATTGAATCTTAATCATTTCATCCTCCATGAATTTTTCTGAGAACTAGCATTTATCCCCCTGTAGCTTTATTTTTGAATAATCTAACTTCATATGGAGTTCATTTTTGCCTGTTAATTTATTTTGTATTTTCATCCACAATGTCGAGGAGTCTGACCATATAATTTCACTCAGCGTATGGTAAGCATAAGGTTATGTATGTTTCTTGTATTGTAAATATGGCCAAAATGATTTTTCTCACATACTTTTAGTCTGCAGAATGAGAAAATTATGATTTCATAAATATGTATTGCTGGGACAGTTAACTGTTGTAGTTTCTCGGTTGTGCAGCATACAAGAATTTACCAAGATTCTTCTGAAGTTTGTTTCCAGCATACACTACTTGAACTTCCCCAAAAAACTATACCACACCTAATGCCAGGTACAAAATAACCACGATATGTTAATTTTCTAATATTTTCATCGTGAATGTTGAACTTAGTAATTTACTTGCTGGAAATTTAACATGACTATCTCAACGTAAAGCATTATTCAAATCTAACCTTAGGAACTTGACCGTATCAACTCCTTTGATAAACTCATTGTTTTGATCTATTTTTATCTCCTGGCATTTTGAAGGTTTGGATTGTAATTGCACCACATGGATTTTTGCAGTGTCCAGTTTAGACTCATTCGATGGCTCCAGTTTTCTACACTACTGTTGGTGTCACATAGTGCCCAGATTTTTTTGCTGTGTCTGTACCTTTGAGTAATGCATATGTATTATCTGCCAACAGAACTGTTAGAGAATCTGTATTTATGAGTCTGTCATTTACATGTTTTTTAACAAGATTTGCCCTAGAATAGAACCCTGAGAAATGACTTATGATAATGTACTCAGTTTAGATTCATGGTTCACTGCATGTGAAATGTCAGCCACCCTTCGTCTTCTGCTCCGCAGCTACAGTATATGCCATGGTAAAGAACTGTCTGTCCTCACATTTTATCTGACTATCAGACAAGAAAGCTTGGTGTAGCATTGAAAGATCACAGAATACACCTACAACTTTACTCCTCTCTCTCTTTCTGTTTGTTACTTGCATTTCAATTTACTGATGCCTACTATTGATCTTGCAGGTGGTGTACATTGCACCACTGAAGGCACTGGTCCGTGAGCGTGTGGAAGACTGGCGCACAAAGCTCGGTACTCGCTTGGGCAAGAGTGTGATCGAGTTGACTGGTGATGTTACCCCAGACGCCCGCGCCATTGCCAATGCTGACGTTGTTGTGACGACACCTGAGAAGTGGGACGGTGTGAGCCGGAGCTGGCAGACTCGTGGATATGTTCAGAAGGTGGCACTAGTCGTGATCGACGAAATACATCTGCTCGGTGAAGATCGTGGTCCTGTCCTTGAGGTGAATCAAAGTAAAATTTTCACAAATGTTGTTTGCTAAAACTTTTGGTTGTTAAGGGCTTATATACTTGCAGTTCTGAAGATTTCAGGGATAAAATACTGGGAGCAATAGGTTGTCTACAACTTGTACAATAACAAGACTGCAGTTACAAGAGCTGATGGATATTAAAAGGAGGCAGTATTCTAAAAGGGAGTGATAGAGGGTTGTAATCTTTCCTCCATGTTATTAAATCTGAACATTCACAAGTAGGAAAGGAAACCAAGGAGAAATCTGTAAAAAGGAAGTAAAGTTCTGAGAGAAGAAATAAAAATTCTAATGGATGCTGATAACATTGTAGTTCTGTTACAGAAGGCAGTTGAAAGGAATCGATAGTGTCTTGAACAGAGAATAGAAGAGAATTAAATGGAATATAGAATGTAGACTGGAAATAGCAGAAAAAAGCTTTCTGGAGATAAAGAAATGTGTTAATGCTGAATATAAATTTAAGTTTGAGGAAGTCATTTGTGTGAGCATTTGTGTGTAGTGTAGTGTAGTGTTATATGCAAGCAAAATATAGACAGTAAACAGAACATATAAAATGAGAACAGAAGCTTTTGAAACATGGTTCTACAGAAGAGTGCTGGGTGGATGAGGTAACTAAGGTTGAAGTACCAAATCAAATGAGGTTTGTGGCACAGCTTGACTAAAAGAAGGGATTGGTTAATAGGACACATTCTGAGGCATCATGGAATCACCAATTTAGTGTTGGAGGGAAGGGCAGGAAGGTAAAAATTGTAGAGGGAGATTAAGAGATATATACAGTAAGCAGATTCAGGAGGATGCAAGTTGCAGTAGTTATTTGGAGATGAAGAGGCTTACGCAGGATGGAGTAGCATCGAGAGCTGCATCAAACCATTTTCAGGCTGCAGCAGAAGCACTTGACTCAGTGAGCTTTTTCCTCTTCTTAAGGCCAGAAGTGAACTTAATCTTTTAAAGTGACAAAATAAATGTGCAGTTGTATCATTCTTGCCACACCATAATGTTAAATTTGACAGTGTGTGTTCATATTTAAAATAGCTGTGTGAGAGGCTCAATGGAGATCTTGCTTGAGACACTGTTTGTGTCACATCTATACCAGTTTGAAGATTGCAATTTTTTGTGTACCAGTCTTGGTAAATTTTTGAGGACTTTAGCATTTTCAATGATTCCCAAATGCAAAAAAACTGATAATTGATGCACATGACCCTACTCTAGCTATCCTTAGAAAGCCCAAGATAGTGGACTATGGAAAGACAACAACATGGAGAGAGTGATTGACGTAGTACATTATCTGCCCAAATGAAGACCTGAGTAGGGTATGTGTCCTGGGTTGTAGCCAGAGGCACAGAAATGGTTTACTGCTGCCCTCCAGAAACAACATGGTCAGGACGTACAATGTATTTATCAAACCTTAGCTGCTTACACCACTTTTATGGCAGTATCCATAGACCTCTGTTCCACTGTTATGTTGCTAGCTCCTCAACTGTCTCTGTCAGCTGTTCATCATCTGCTGTTTGTCTCAGATGATTGTGACAACTCTTCAATGTAAGCTGAGATTATATTTTCAGTTTGTGTGTTTCACAAAGTAACAACTCTCAGAAGTCGTCATAAACTTTGACTACCCCACAACCAAGTTGTCACTCAGATGGAAAAGACAGCAATAATTTCTGAAATTACAGCTTGTGATAGTAAAATGTGTTGTATCTTTATTACATAGGGTGATTCCATGATGATAATGATATGAACTTTCAGGGAAGATGGAGAAGTGTAAATGTATCAGTTTGAGGTGAGAGGCCCTGGTCTGAAAATGACTTAGTCAAAAGCTACAAACTAAGATTGTTCTGATACCTCTGACAGCAGACCTCTTCTACTGGAAGCTCTTAGTACAGATCAAAACAAGGGGAAAAAGGTCAAGTACACATGGGCTGTAAAAGACAAACCTTAAGAGCTTTGGCCTTTGGGTCAGAAACTCACATGTGTATCTGCCTTTTTGTTGTGCCTGTTCGCAACTGAACATCTCCTCTATAAGGTGAGCAGCTGCCCTCTTAGTTTATTAGTGAATGATGCTGTCATTTACCATTTAGTAAGTCACCAGAAGATTGAAACCAGATTCAGACAAGATATCTGTGTGGTGTGAAAAAGTGGCAGTTGACCCTAAATAATGGAAAGTGTGAGTTCATACACATGAGTACTATAAGGAATCAACTACACTTCAGCTGCACAATAAATCACACAAATCTAAATGCTGCAAATTCAACTAGAATACTATATGTTCAACTTAAGTTGGAATGATCATATATGTAATGTTGTGGGGAAGGTGAAGCAAAGACTTGTATTTTTGTCATATTTTCATTTTCTGTCATTCCTTAGTTGCTACAAAATTCATGGAAATATGTTCTGTCTGCACAACTAAATGAAATGCCGTTTACTTTCTGCCATATACGTTTTGCTTTTTTTATTTGTGGCCTTAATACGTGTTTCTTTTTATACATATAATAAATGTATTATTTACTACTTACAGTATGTTACTATGTTACATTTTGTCATATTTTTCTCTTGTTTTTCAGATTGAAGATAACTTTGGTAGCAAAGATATTGTGATGTTAAATTTTAGTTTGGTGTTACTTATTATTGGCAGTGTTATTAGTCCATATGTGTGGTCCTGGAGATGTGTTTACTCAGTTCTCATGCTCCAGCTGGCCAATTTCCAGCATTTTTTCACCCACATTTATTATAACACATCACTTGCACTTTTCATTTTGTGATCTACTGTATACGTGTGTGTTTACAGAGTGTAGCGTTGCCAACTGTCAACTGTCGCTCTGTGTGTGTGTGTGTGTGTGTGTGTGTGTGTGTGTGTGTGTGTGTGTGTGTGTGTGTGCGAGAGAGAGAGAGACAGAGAGAGGAAGATTCATTAATTGTACACTGTGGTTATGTTTCAGAGTGCTATTTGTTGTTTTTTTGTGGCTAACATGATCAGGGAGTTATTGCTTGTACTTTTTCATTTCAATGGCTCTTTGTATGTGAAAGTTTTCTTGTAGTGGCAGGAGTTTGTTGTTGTGATTGTTCAGTCTAATAATTTTCATGTCTTGTTTCGTGTTGGATGGTTCACGTCCACATTTTATCAGGTGTTTGGCAAATCTAGAATGGCTGTTTTCATGCTTACAGCTTCTTATATGTTCTTTATACCTACTGCCTGTCATTCCCAGATATAGTAATTCACATTCTTGGAATTCTAGTGGACTACACCCGCTCCTTGGTATTTATCTAGTTTGTCTGCTGTTGTTTGTAAAGGTGAACAGAATGTGTTTGTTGTTCTGTAAACAATGTACAATCCCTCTTACTTTAATGTATTTGCTATCCTGTGTGTTGCTTTGTATTTGTATGTTAAAGTGCACCATTTATTTCTGTTAGTCATTTAATGAGTGTTCACACACCCCTTATTCTGTTGAGGCCTGTTATTAATTTCGTGAACATACCATCATACCATGTGGAAAAGAACAAAATCATAATGTGACATTATGAAATGAACAGCAGAAAAGCAAAAACCACAAATGAATTCATAAACAAATAAAAGACTTACACATTCCACAAACAGCCTCAGCATCACTCATCTCTTTTGAAAGAGAGAACATGTATACCTCGATACACACTGCAGATGCTGTTGTTGTTGTGGTCTTCAGTCCTGAGACTGGTTTGATGCAGCTCTCCGTGCTACTCTATCCTGTGCAAGCTTCTTCATCTCCCAGTACTTACTGCAACCTACGTCCTTCTGAATCTGCTTAGTGTATTCATCTCTTGGTCTCCCTCTACGATTTTTGCCCTCCACGCTGCCCTCCAATACTAAATTGGTGATCCCTTGATGCCTCAGAATATGTCCTACCAACCGATCACTTCTTCTAGTCAAGTTGTGCCACAAGCTTCTCTTCTCCCCAATCCTATTCAACACCTCCTCATTAGTTATGTGATCTAACCATCTAATCTTCAGCATTCTTCTGTAGCACCACATTTCGAAAGCTTCTATTCTCTTCTTGTCTAAACTATTTATCGTCCACGTTTCACTTCCATACATGGCTACACTCCACACAAATACTTTCAGAAACGACTTCCTGACACTTAAATCAATACTCGATGTAAACAAATTTCTTTTCTTCAGAAACACTTTCCTTCCCATTGCCAGTCTACATTTTATATCCTCTCTACTTCGACCATCATCAGTTATTTTGCTCCCCAAATAGCAAAACTCCTTTACTACTTTAAGTGTCTCATTTCCTAATCTAATACCCTCAACATCACCCGACTTAATTCGACTACATTCCATTATCCTTGTTTTGCTTTTGTTGATGTTCATCTTATATCCTCCTTTCAAGACACTATCCATTCCGTTCAACTGCTCTTCCAAGTCCTTTGCCGTCTCTGACAGAATTACAATGTCATCGGTGAACCTCAAAGTTTTTATTTCTTCTCCATGGATTTTAATACTTACTCCAAATTTTTCTTTTGTTTCCTTCACTGCTTGCTCAATATACAGATTGAATAACATCGGGGAGAGGCTACAACCCTGTCTCACTCCCTTCCCAACCACTGCTTCCCTTTCATGCCCCTCAACTCTTATAACTGCCATTTGATTTCTATACAAATTGTAAATAGCCTTTCACTCCCTATATTTTACTCCTGCCACCTTCAGAATTTGAAGGAGAGTATTCCAGTCAACATTGTCAAAAGCTTTCTCTAAGTCTACAAATGCTAGAAACATAGGTTTGCCTTTCCTTAATCTAGCTTCTAAGATAAGTCGTAGGGTCAGTATTGCCTCACGTGTTCCAATATTTCTGCGGAATCCAAACTGATATTCCCCAAGGTCGGCTTCTACTAGTTTTTCCATTCGTCTGTAAAGAATTCGTGTTAGTATTTTGCAGCCGTGACTTATTAAACTGATAGTTCGGTAATTTTCACATCTGTCAACACCAGCTTTCTTTGGGATTGGAATTATTATATTCTTCTTGAAGTCTGAGGGTATTTCGCCTGTCTAATACTTCTTGCTCACCAGATGGTAGAGTTTTGTTAGGACTGGCTCTCCCAAGGCCGTCAGTAGCTCTAATGGAATGTTGTCTACTCCCGGGGCTTTGTTTCGACTCAGGTCTTTCAGTGCTCTGTCAAACTCTCCACGCAGTATCATATCTCCCATTTCATCTTCATCTACATCCTCTTCCATTTCCAGAATATTGTCCTCAAGTACATCGCCCTTGTATAGACCCTCTATGTACTCCTTCCACCTTTCTGCTTTCCCTTCTTTGCTTAGAAGTGGGTTTCCATCTGAGCTCTTGATATTCATACAAGTGGTTCTCTTTTCTCCAAAGGTCTCTTTAATTTTCCTGTAGGCAGTATCTATCTTACCCCTAGTGAGATAAGCCTCTACATCCTTACATTTGTCCTCTAGCCATCCCTGCTTAGCCATTTTGGACGTCATGTCGATCTCATTTTTGAGACATTTGTATTCCTTTTTGCCTGCTTCATTTACTGCATTTTTATATTTTCTCCTTTCATCAATTAAATTCAATATTTCTTCTGTTACCCAAGGATTTCTACTAGCCCTTGTCTTTTTACCTACTTGATCCTCGGCTGCCTTCACTACTTCATCCTTCAAAGCTACCCATTCTTCTTCTACTGTATTTATTTCCCCCATTCCTGCCATTTGTTCCCTTACGCTCTCCCTGAAACTCTCTACAACCTCTGGTTCTTTCAGTTTATCCAGGTCCCATCTCCTTAAATTCCCACCTTTTTGCAGTTTCTTCAGTTTCAATCTACAGTTCATAACCAATAGATTGTGGTCAGAGTCCACATCTGCCCCTGGAAATGTCTTTCAATTTAAAACCTGGTTCCTAAATCTCTGTCTTACCATTATATAATCTATCCGAAATCTGCCAGTATCTCCAGGCTTCTTCCAATGTATACAACCTTCTTTTATGATTCTTGAACCAAGTGTTAGCTATGATTAAGTTGTGCTCTGTGCAAAATTCTACCAGGCGGCTTCCTCTTTCATTTCTTAACCCCAATCTATATTCACCTACTACGTTTCCTTCTCTCCCTTTTCCTACTATCGAATTCCAGTCACCCATGACTATTAAATTTTCGTTTCCCTTCACTGTCTGAATAATTTCTTTGATTTCATCATGCATTTCTTCAATTTATTCGTCATCTGCAGAGCTAGTTGGCATATAAACTTGTACTACTGTAGTACGCGTGGGCTTCGTGTCTATCTTGGCCACAATAATGCGTTCACTATGCTGTTTGTAGTAGCTTACCCGCATTCCTATTTTTTTATTCATTATTAAACCTACTCCTGCATTACCCCTATTTGACTTTGTATTTATAACCCTGTATTCGCCTGACCAAAAGTCTTGTTCCTCCTGCCACCGAACTTCACTAATTCCCACTATATCTAACTTTAACCTATCCATTTCACTTTTTAAATTTTCTAACCTACCTGCCCAATTAAGGGATCTGACATTCCACACTCCGATCTGTAGAATGCCAGTTTTCTTTCTCCTGATGACGTCCTCTTGAGTAGTCCCCGCCCGGAGATCCAAATGGGGGACTATTTTACCTCTGGAATATTTTACCCAAGAGGACACCATCATCATTAACCATACAGTAAAGCTGCATGCCCTCGGGAAAAATTACGGCTGTAGTTTTCCCTTGTTTTCAACCGTTCGCAATGCCAGCACAGCATGGCCGTTTTGGTTTGTGTTACAAGGCCAGATCAGTCAATCATCCAGACTGTTGCCCCTGCAACTACTGAAAACTACTGAAAAGGCTGCTGCCCCTCTTCAGGAACCATGCGTTTGTCTGGCCTCTCAACAGATACCCCTCCGTTGTGGTTGCACCTACGGTACGGCTATCTGTATCGCTGAGGCACGCAGGCCTCCCTACCAACGGCAAGGTCCATGGTTCATGGGGGGGCACTGCAGATAAAAAAAACTAGTTGAAGGAAACTTACTGACATACAACAAACTACCTGCAGACAATATTAAGAAATAACCAAAACCCTCAAAGCAATCACATCCCAAAATTACTTTCAATATGAAAAGGAATTTTACTTACAAAAATATGTGCTTCCAGTGGGACCCCAAAATCAAACATTTGCAAACATATTCCTAAACCACATAGAAAACGTGGTCTTTGATACAGTCATCATAAAGAAAGGATACAAAATTGTTTCCTGGTACAAATATATGTATGACATAATCTGCATGGTAGATGAACCAACAGAGAAAATAGATAAATTTCATGCAGACATAAACAATAAACATAAAAATATTCAGTTCACCTTGGAAAAGAGAAACACTAAAGCAAATACATTTCTTGGACATAAAATAAAGAAAGACAGCAAAAAGGGCACATTTGACATCGTCAGAAAGCCAACAGCACAGATACAATTATACATGCTTTATCCAACCACCCACAAAATAAAAAATTAGCAATCCTATGACTCGTGTTACACCGATTAAATAATATCCCACTCAGCAAAGAAAACTGTGAAAAATTTAAAAAAATACCTCATAGACACAAACAATGGTTGTCACACCCATATAATAAAAAGTCTCAATGAAAAAATCAAAACACCATAAAGAAAAATGAAAACAAGCAGAGAAAACAAACGCTAAAGAACCCTACAGACACTACAGCACACACATAAACATAAAACAATAACACTTATGACATGACTAACAGAAAGAAATGGTTCACTGTATATACAAACACAAAGCAACATACAGGATAGCAAATGTATTAAAGAAACAGGCATTACAAATTGCTTACAGAATAAGAAACATATTCCAGTCACGTTTACAGGCAACAACAGACAAACCAGATAAACACCAAGGAGCAGGTATAGACCAGTTAGAATACTAAAAATGCAAATCACTATATCTGGGGATGACAGGCAGGAATTTCAAAACAGTTGATAAAACATGGACATGAACTATTCAACATGAACAAGACATGAAAATTATTAGAGTGAAGAATCACAACAAGAAACTCCTGCCATTATAAGAAAACTTTCACATACAAAGAGCCTTTGCAATGAAAAAGAAGGTAATTATTGACCAAATCAATATAAGCAATAACTCTCGGATCATGTTAGCCACAAAAACAACAACAAAGAGCAATCTAAACATAACCAGAGTATACAATTAATGAATCTTCCTCCCTCCCTCCCCCCCCCCCACTCCTCTCTCTCTCTCTCTCTCTCTCTCTGTTTTTGTGTGACACACACACACACACACACACACACACACACACACACACACATATTCAAAGAGCTGCACTTACGACCACCTACATCAAATGCAATGGAGAGCATTATGAACAAGTGGATGGAGTGGACATGGGATCTCCCCTTGCTCCAGGGATCGCGAATCTTTATGTGGAACACTTTGAGGAGGTGGCCCTACAAACTGCTCACCGTAAACCCAGGCACTTCTTCTGCTATGTGGACGACACTTTCGTGATTGGCAGCATGGCAGGCAGGCACTGGAGGAGCTTATGGATCACCTAAACGGCATACATGAGAGTATCACTTTCACGATGGAAGTAGAAGAGAATGGCTGTATTCCATTCCTGGACATACTGATCAGGAAGAAAGTGGATGGCATGCTGGGCCATTCAGTATATAGAAAGAAGACACACACAGACCTGTACCTCCATGCAACCAGCTGCCACCATCCGGGGCAATGCCAGTCAGTACTGACCACCTTGGTACATAGGGCACGCATCATTTGTGACAAAGAAAGCCTCTCAGACGAATTACACCACCTAAGAGAGGTATTTCGGAAAAACGGGTACAGTGAAACACAGATTGGTAGGGCCTTCAAGAGGAGACAGGCTGACAAATTTCAGGAAGAGGAAGTTAACAAGAGACTCGCCTTTCTTCCATATTTGGGGCCCTTATCAGCCAAAATCGGGAGGCTACTGAGAAAATCAAACATAAATACCGTCTTGCGACCACCGCCGAAGACGAAAGAGTTGCTGGGCTCAGCTAAAGACCCACTCAAACTCAACACACCTGGTATATACAGCATTGCCTGCGAATATGGTGTACAGTACATTGGACAAATGCAGCACTGCATCTCGAAAAGGTGCGAGGAACACACCAGGCATGTCAGACTTGGACAGATAGAGAAATCTGCTATAGCTGAACACAGCATCAAAGAAAACCACACCTTTGATTTCGAGAACACCAGGGCACCGAGCCAGGAGCTATTGAGACAGCATCATTAAAGAATCAATAGAAATATGGGTCCACAAGAATCTTGTGAACAGGGACGAAGGTTATCAACTGAGCGTGGCCTGGAATCCAGCATTAGCTGCAATACGCCAGGAACGCACCAAGAACCGTCCACCTCACAAGACGTGACCGGAATGCTCTGATGGAGACACAAATGGCGCACCCGCTTCCCCCTCCACCCTGCCCGCTGGCTCCTCTGGATCCAGCCTCCCACGGCCAGGTGGTGGGGGGCATGCCACAGGTATAAAGGGACCGGCATCCGCAAAGTCTCGGCACTTCGCCAGAAGATGACGAGTATGTCATTCGTCGAAACATCGCAGTTTGAAGACACCGCCACCCGGCCGAAAGCCCGAGAACTCTTCGCCAGCTGTATACGCCGGGAAAGCATACATTCACAAGTGGTTCGATGAACCTTCTGCCAGGCACTTAAATGTGAATTGCAGGAAAGACATTCAGATATAGAATCCAGTCACAAGTATCTGTGATACCTAATATGATAGTGCGCCCATTAATTTGCGCAGGTGTGATACTGAGACAGAAGCTTTTTGAAAACCAAGTAGTACTGAATATACCTGACTACTTTGATATGTGCCTTTGGGAATGATGTGAGAAAAGCACAGGCTGATTTTTATATGAGCAGTGTTTTCAGAACCCGTACTGGTTGCCATAGCAGGAGTCATTGTGTTAGAGATACCTCATTGTTTGAGCTTAGAGTATGTTCTAAGTTCCCACAACAGATTGGTGCTAAAGTTACTGACGAGTAAATTTTGAGAACCACATCAGCTATCCGTCATCTAGACAGGTATGACCATTGTTGTCTTGCAGCTATCTGGGAACACTTTTTTTTTGTTTCAGAGATGTATGTTACATTATGATTAAAAGGGAGGCTAACTTAAATTCCAAGTTTGTATAGAATGTGATAGGAGTTCCTTAGGGTCTGGGATCTTTGATCTAGCAATTTCAGCTGTTTCTCAACACTGCAGATACTGATACCATATTTGCTTCATGTTTGCAGTGTTGTCTTAAAGTTGATGAAGTGCTCCTGTGTCATCCCATTTGAAGGAACAATTGAAAACAGAGTTCGACATGTAAATTTTTGCTTTGCTCCCCTCAGTTTAGTTCCTCAGTCATCTATGACTGGACACTAACTTTGGTGGCACTGACAACCTTCGTATTTGACCAGAATTTTTTGGCATTTTATGAAAGGCCTTTTGATAATATTCTTGTATATTAGTCATTGAAGGCTTCACACATCACCCTTCTGTAAGCCAAGCACTTTTCAATTTAACATCTTTATATCTACGGCCCCATGCTTTGTTTTTCACCTGTTGCATAGTAGCCCCTAGAAGTTTCTTTACAAACACTATATGCCCCTCCCATCATGAACTGTTGTTCTAGATGTTTATCTGTCCAGTGCTTGGTCAACAATTTTTCTAAATTTGATCCATAGTTTGTTTGTATACCCATGTCCAGATCTAAAGGTCATTCATATCAGTTTCAACATGGACATCCTCAAAGAGTATCTAATGTCATATACTTATTTTGTAATCTACTTCATATCTTAGCCAAAAAAGTTTTTGTTTAGTTCTGTGTATGTATGACTTTATGACCATCAAGAACATATTTTATTGAATATATTGTTGATATTTTTCCTATCCCTTTTCGACACATACAATGGTAATTATAGCTATATTTCCAAAAACATAGGAGTCTATTATTATTATTATTCTTTACTTTCTCAGATGTTAAGTCTGGTTAAAAATGAAAAGTGACGCGGACCTTGATCAGGCGTCACTTCCTTTTAACTGTATGGTATGTGTTATATTGCATTTAGGAACTTTCGGGTAATTGAACATGTATCAATAATTACTGATTTCTGTAGTTGTATATATACGTTTGGATGTAGCTCTATTGCATTGATGTACTGGTGGATATTGTGTGGTATGACTCCTGTAGTTGATAGTATAATTGGTATGATGTCAACTTTATTCTGATGCCACATGTCTTTGACTTCCTCAGCCAGTTGGATGTATTTTTCAATTTTTTCTCCTGTTTTCTTTTGTATATTTGTTGTATTGGGTATGGATATTTCGATTAGTTGTGTTAATTTCTTCTTTTTATTGGTGAGTATGATGTCAGGTTTGTTATGTGGCGTTGTTTTATCTGTTATAATGGTTCTGTTCCAGTATAATTTGTATTCATCATTCTCCAGTACATTTTGTGGTGCATACTTGTATGTAGGAACGTGTTGTTTTATAAGTTTATGTTGTAAGGCAAGCTGTTGATGTATTATTTTTGCTACATTGTCATGTCTTCTGGTGTATTCTGTATTTGCTAGTATTGTACATCCGCTTGTGATGTGATCTACTGTTTCTATTTGTTGTTTACAAAGTCTGCATTTATCTGTTGTGGTATTGGGATCTTTAATAATATGCTTGCTGTAATACCTGGTGTTTATTGTTTGATCCTGTATTGCGATCATGAATCCTTCTGTCTCACTGTATATATTGCCTTTTCTTAGCCATGTGTTGGATGCGTCTTGATCGATGTGTGGCTGTGTTAGATGATACGGGTGCTTGCCATGAAGTGTTTTCTTTTTCCAATTTACTTTCTTCGTATTCGTTGATGTTATGTGATCTAAAGGGTTGTAGAAGTGGTTATGAAATTGCAGTGGTGTAGCCGATGTATTTATATGAGTAATTGCTTTGTGTATTTTGCTAGTTTCTGCGCGTTCTAGAAAGAATTTTCTTAAATTGTCTACCTGTCCATAATGTAGGTTTTTTATGTCGATAAATCCCCTTCCTCCTTCCTTTCTGCTTAATGTGAATCTTTCTGTTGCTGAATGTATGTGATGTATTCTATATTTGTGGCATTGTGAACGTGTAAGTGTATTTAGTGCTTCTAGGTCTGTGTTACTCCATTTCACTACTCCAAATGAGTAGGTCAATATTGGTATGGCATAAGTATTTATAGCTTTGGTCTTGTTTCTTGCTGTCAATTCTGTTTTCAGTATTTTTGTTAGTCTTTGTCTATATTTTTCTTTTAGTTCTTCTTTAATATTTGTATTATCTATTCCTATTTTTTGTCTGTATCCTAGATATTTATAGGCATCCATTTTTTCCATCGCTTCTATGCAGTCGCTGTGGTTATCCAATATGTAATCTTCTTGTTTAGTGTGTTTTCCCTTGACTATGCTATTTTTCTTACATTTGTCTGTTCCAAAAGCCATATTTATATCATTGCTGAATACTTCTGTTATCTTTAATAATTGGTTGAGTTGTTGATTGGTTGCTGCCAGTAGTTTTAGATCATCCATGTATAGCAAATGTGTGATTTTGTGTGGGTATGTTCCAGTAATATTATATCCATAATTTGAATTATTTAGCATGTTGGATAGTGGGTTCAGAGCAAGACAGAACCAGAAAGGACTTAATGAGTCTCCTTGGTATATTCCACGCTTAATCTGTATTGGCTGTGATGTGATATTATCTGAATTTGTTTGGATATTAAGTGTGGTTTTCCAGTTTTTCATTACTATGTTTAGGAACTGTATCAATTTAGGATCTACTTTGTATATTTCCAATATTTGTAGTAACCATGAGTGGGGTACACTATCAAAAGCTTTTTGGTAATCAATGTATGCGTAGTGTAGAGACCTTTGTTTAGTTTTAGCTTGATATGTCACCTCTGCATCTATTATCAGTTGCTCCTTACATCCTCGCGCTCCTTTGCAGCAGCCTTTTTGTTCTTCATTTATAATTTTGTTCTGTGTTGTATGTGTCATTAATTTCTGTGTAATGACTGAAGTTAATATTTTGTAGATTGTTGGTAGGCATGTTATGGGGCGATATTTAGCTGGGTTTGCTGTGTCTGCTTGATCTTTAGGTTTCAGATAAGTTATTCCATGTGTAAGTGTATCAGGGAATATGTATGGGTCTGCAATGTAACTGTTAAATAATTTAGTTAGATGTGAATGTGTTGAGGTGAACTTCTTTAGCCAGAAATTTGCTATTTTATCATTTCCAGGGGCTTTCCAATTGTGCGTAGAATTAATTGCTCGGGTGACTTCATGTTGCAAAATTATCACTTCAGGCATTTGTGGTATCATCTTGTATGTATCTGTTTCTGCTTGTATCCACCGTGCATGCCTGTTATATTGTACCGGGTTTGACCATATGCTGCTCCAGAAGTGTTCCATGTCTGTTATGTTTGGTGGATTGTCTATTTTTATGTGTGTGTTATCTATTGTTTGGTAAAATTTCTTTTGGTTTGTGTTGAATGTTTGGTTTTGTTTCCTTCTATTTTCACTTTTTTTTGTATCTTCTAAGTCGTTTCGCCAAAGCTTGTAATTTTTGCTTCTTTTCATCTAATTGCTCTATTGCTTCTTGTTGTGAGATTTTACCTAACCTTTTTCGTTTTTTGTCTGATATTTCATTTCTTATAAATTGTGTTAGCTGTCCGATGTCTTTTCTCAGTTTTTCTATTCTGATCTGTAGCCTGTGTTGCCATGCTGGTTTTGTGGGTTTCTTCTGTGTGTTGGTTGGTTCTGATCTCTGCCTAGTGTGTATATTTAGTGTAGTGAGTGCTCCTACATAAACCAGTAGTTGTAACTCTTCCATAGTTGTGTATTCATTTATTTTGTTGTGTATGATTGTGTTGATAGTTTTTATTGTTGTTTCGACTTGCGGGCTATTTGGTGGTCTATGCAAGAATGGTCTAATGTCTGTATTTGTGTCTTTGTATTCTATATATGTCAACTGAAATTTTTCTTCTATATCTAACATGTGTGTCACTTCGTATTCTATTTGTGCTTGTGCTGGTGGCTGTCTTAAGATTTCATTTTCCTCTGATTGTTTAATTGATGCATGTTGTTCTTTGTTTGTTTGCTCTGGGATGTTTGAGTCCATTACTGTATTTTCTTCTTCTTCTAATTGCACATTATTTTGTTCCAGTATTTGTTGTACTTGTTGTTTGATGTTTTCTAATTCTGACTGGGGTATCCTGTTATTTTTTATTATTACACGAATCTGATCAGCTAGACGTTGTTCTGTTAAAAATTTTAATTCTGGGTATCTGGTAATAAATGTTGTGTATACTTGTGATCTGTATCCAGTTGTGTTGGTTCCTAGGTTTGTTGCTTGGTAATAACAGAACATGAGGTGTCGATTAACTTCATCTGACCATCTCATCCTCTGTCTTTGTTTTCCTTCTAGGGTGGTTGCAGGAAGCATATCCTGCAAAACACCTCTATTTGGATTTATTATTATTATTATTATTATTACTATTATTATTATTATTATTATTACTATGTCATGTGAATGTGGCATAAGTTTTTCATGTTAAATTTCTCACTTTCAGGTGATTGTGTCAAGAACAGGGTTTATATCCTCACATACTGAACGCACACTGAGGATAATTGGTCTGTCTACAGCACTGGCAAATGCAAGTGATTTGGCAGCATGGCTTGAGATTGGCCAGGTGAGATTCATTTTTACTCTGCAGTGTTGGTAGTGTTCTTATCTGTGAGCTCAAATAATTATCGGGATTTTGCTTGTATCCCAGGTGATGATTTTTTATAAAGCAACTGTGTTTTGCATTTGTTCTCTCACATATGTATTTGCTTATTGTATTCAATCACTGTTAAATCATTCAACATTTAAATTTTGATATAGAGAAAATGACTGAAATGAGATGTTTTGGAACTGTATTGGTGTTGGATTATAGTAGGTAGCTTCAAGCAGTAAGAAACACTGAATGTTGAACTTTCAGAATGAACATTTTTTCATGGGTGCAGAAACGTTCCAGGTGCTGTAAGGAGAAAAGTCCCACTGCAGCATGGGAATGAAAGCAAACAGTGTTATCATTCAATTTTGACAAGATGCAGTACATACGATGTACTACTTATCAAACATCACAACTAATAAAAAAATAAGCTACTCAAATAATGAAAGACAAAATGGAGTAAGTGTTAAGTTTTTAAGAATTTAGATAGATCGTAATCTGAATTGGAAAATGCAGACCATAGAATTAATGAAGTGGCATAGATCAGCTACATTTGTAGTAATGTGATTACTGCTATAGGTAATTTAAAAACAAAGAAATTGTCTTCTGTGTTAACAGACATTAGAAAATGATGATTGAAGTTTTATTGACATTAGAGACTTACACATAAGTTCGTGAATGTCACCATGTCACAATATGATAAACTACAAACATTTCAGCTGCTTTTGCTGGTGGCCTTGGAGGTGGTTGGGGTCTCACATGCATATTGCCAAGAATATTGTACGTTAATTTTTATTGATTGTCGAGTGATCACCATCCTGAAGGCTGCCTGTAGTAGTAGCTGAAGTAGCACTTGTTTTATTGGAACATGATGTGGCCTCAAACCTGCAAGAGTCTTTCTGAAATTAGCTTCATCCTCAAAAGTATACCCTAAGAGGTCATCGGTCTCATCGGATTAGGGAAGGACGGGGAAGGAAGTCAGCCGTGCCCTTTCAAAGGAACCATCCTGGCATTTGCCTGGTGCAATTTAGGGAAATCATGGAAAACTTAAATCAGGATGGCCGGACGATAATGTACTCTGTAATTACAGTAATTTAATAGCCTAGTGTTCTGATAGTTAATCATCAAATGAATGTTCAGAATTCCACCCTCCCCTTTGGATTCCTGTACGGGTGCTTTGGATGTCACTGTGATGTTAAAATTGCAGATGGGCCTGTACAACTTCAGGCCAGCAGTGCGGCCCGTGCCGCTGGAGGTGCACATCGCGGGCTTCCCGGGCAAGCACTACTGCCCGCGTATGGCCACGATGAACCGCCCAACCTTCCAAGCTGTGCAGCAGCACTCACCGGACCGTCCTGTCCTCGTCTTCGTCTCCAGCCGCAGGCAGACGCGCCTCACTGCACTCGACCTCATCGCGTACCTTGCGGCTGAGGACAATCCCAAGCAGTGGCTGCACCTTCCCGAGGAGGAGATGGATCAAGTAAGGGCGGCTGGCAGTTCACTAGATTTTGCTTAAAAGTTTTGTTATGCTGCCGCAGCAGCATCTCAGCTCTGCAACTGCTGCATTATGGATTATGCCAGACTTCAGAGGTGAAAATTTCAGAAAATTAAATTATTTTTCCTCACCAGTGTCCTATGGCATCATACACAATGGTAACACATCATTGGAGGGAAAAAGATTTATTGTATGCAAGTGTTCAATAAGGATGTTATGTGTTGCGCAGTCTGGAACCTTTTGCAGACTCTTCTTGCAATGTTTGGGCGTACTCACAGTAGCCCCATGAAATTTGCTATCACCAATCAATCACAGTTTGAAAACAACAGTAACATTCATAAATATAGTACTGAAAGGAGAAATGTAGTTGCATATAAATTACTGTATGCATGTAAGAAAATTAAAAAACCATCATAACTTGAGAAATCATGTAAACTGTTAGCAAGTTGCCACGTGTTTGCCTGAGAAAGTTTTCAGTAATTGTAAAGTTGACTTGTTCAGCATCATAGTGAGAAGTCACAATCAAGAAACACACAACATGCCTCTGTTACACTCGAACCAATCTAAATGGACATTAGCAGGCAGTGTTTGAAGCACATGGCACTCGTAATTATAAGAGGCTTACCCAGACAAGTAGGTTTGAGCAGACACGGCTTACCCCATCATCTCGTGGGATTATATATTGAATGTTTGGATTCAAAGAACACAACCTTCTCCTAGAATAGTCTTTAATGCTTGATTGCATAAGATAAATGAAGATACAAGTCCTCCTGATCACCATTCTGTCAGTGTGAAAGATAATTTAAATCTTCAGACACTGTTGCCAAAAATCATTTTGATATGGAGAAAAGCAGAAATTGCCTCCTTTTTTATATCTGTAAAGGACTGAAGTCTATTCAAATCTGTACAAAGATCAAAAAATTGTACTTTCCCAAAACAAACCACTGCTGCTCGAGATGTGATAACATTTTTAGGGAAACTAACTTGTGGAATACTGTATAGAACCAAAACTAGATAACACCCTTAATTTTAAATATGAAGCTGGGCTTGTGCAAGAGCTTTTATGAAATGAGTGCACCGAATACTTCTATTTCTCTTTGTTACATTAAGGCTGTATTCCTCTGTCAGAAAATGTGCCCATATGTTCCAAATTGTCTATACTCTTTGAAGTTCCAGAAGTATGACTGCACTACTATTGGATTCAGTGACTATGTTACTTGTGGAAATGTGGCTGGGAAGGAGAATGTACAGGAAAAAATGCTCTTCAAGTCCAGTATGTGTCAATCGTTCACAGCTGCATCGGGCAAGAAAAGAGGAATGTCACATTTATGTGGCAGGAAAAAAAAATTGGTATAGGAACATGACTAAATATGTATCATATGCCAAGACTGAAAGGTATTTACATAATAACATTTGTTGTGGCAGTCCTGAAGAACCTAACAGAGGAAGTCCTCAGATCTACGCAGGCACCACTGATGAACACATCTACCAGCACTTCTTTCTATTGAGCGACCCTCTGTAACGTATTTGTACCTTTCCCCTCTCCTTCCTCCTTGTCCTCCCTCCTCTTAGCCTGCCGCTGAAATAAATGTGATGTATTGTGCCTAAACAGGCAAAGAGATCAGTTACAGTTGGATTACACTATAGGCGGTCAGTCACTGGGAACAGTAACAATCATAAAATATCTAGAATTAGCCTGAAGTGGATGTAGGAAAAGCATATGCCAGGCTGAGATTCGGTAACTCATCCACATAAGAAGTGACCTACAAATCACTTGTTCAGCCACTTCTAGAAAGTGGCTCATCAGTCTTGGACGTTTAGCAGGTTAGATCAATAAAGGAGAGAGAAAAGATCCAATGAAGATCATGCAATCATTTAGTCAGTGCAAGAGTGATACAGAGATGTTTGTCAAACTCCTTTGGTAGATGCTACAAGACAGGTGATGTGCATTAGGGAAAGGTTTTACTTTCCATATCCTTTGAATGTGTGTTCCAAGAAGAGTCAGGCAAAATATTACTTCTGCCCACATACATCTCATGAAATGACAATTACATGAAATCTGAAAAATTTGAACCCACATGGAGGCTTACTGCGTGCACCACTCATTAAAAGGAACAGGTAAGGATGCGAAATTATAGTGTTAATCAGTCCTGTCACACACTATGAGATGGCTTATGAATTGTTGATGTAGATTTCACAACCACTTGCACACACATTTCAGCAATATATCTCAATTTCTCATGTATAAATGATGATTTTTGTTTACTTCATGGAGACAAATATTGCAAAACGCCAAATTAGATTTGGATGTACAATGAGCATCATTTGCAATTACATACTTACAAGTTCAAATACCAATTTTTACAGATTATATCCGGTCTGAAAGATCCAAACCTGAAACTGACTCTCGCATTTGGCATTGGACTTCATCATGCAGGCTTGCAAGAACGTGACCGTAAAACAGTTGAAGAACTATTTGTGAATCAAAAGATACAGGTGAGAATTTGGAATAGTGCATGCTTTCCAGAATGAAAGATAATTCTATGTCATTGTATTGTCTCACAACACTCATCAGAACCCTTAATTCCCCCCCCCCCCCCCCCCAAATGTGTAAGATCGAAAATAAAAATATGAATACTAACTTCATTTTCAACATATTGTGGATGCCACCAGAACAAGAACAATGAATAAGAGTTGTCATCCTGTATTAATAGTTAATAGTATTACTGTTCAATAGTATTACTGTACAATGTAAAAGTTCTGTTGCTGTACAGTTTTATAATAATACTATTGTCTTGATTTTGAAACAGACTCATAATTAACCACTGAAAAAGCCTGTTACAAACATTTAGTTGTATTGTATTCCCTGACAAGACAACAAACACTAACAGTCAAACAAAACACAGTTCAGTGAAGACAAGAAGCACATTATGTAAAGCAAATACAATTTATGTTTCTATATGTTCATCACAGCATATATTAAAACTGAATACTTTAGCATTCTTATAATCAAAAGTAGTAGCGGAGTGCTTTAATTTGAACCTGAAGTCTTCAGTAATTAAAGGGATGTACTGTCACTGTTACTTTTACTAATATTTAACTCTCACAGCTAGAGGAACCCTTTATATAAACAAAACATATTCTTGCCTTCACTTTGAGGTGATGCATAGTATATACTGTAGTCATAATATACCTGTCTGTGCTGCACCAGTAAGCATTGTTAACAATTTATTTGATTTATGCTGTAGTGCAACTGTTGTCGTTAATGCAAAGTGAACTTTTCACAAAGAAGCAAAACATGTTTGTAATTTTACACACACATATACTCTTTTCTTAGGCACGTGTCAATACTAATTTGGAAGAGAGCCCTAAGTCACAGATACTTGTCTACATGTACACAAGAGCTGTTTCTACCTTTAAAATGTTCCGCAGCTCACAGCACTGTGCTCAGAAATGAACAATATAAAGAACTGCACACATTTCTAGCCCACAGTCTTACCAACATTGATGCGTGGCCATGCACTACTTAAGAATTGCTTTGTGAGCCCCAGAAATAATTCCAGGTTTCCAGTTTCTCACCCACACTTTTCTGGATATTTTCTTTAGGATGCTGTCAGGCTCTTTCTTTACATATATTGCAACAGAAAGTTCCTTAACAGTGTTAAGTTACTTGTTCATTAAAAGGCCAGTTCCAACAGTTTCACAGTAATCAATGTTAGTGAAAGTCCATGTGCAATCCATGCCCAGGTACTGTTTTATGTAATTTTGCGCAGTGTGGTAATTAACAAATATGTTAGATGTTCATATGTAATTTTTATAGAAATTCAAACAGTGGAAAATCCAGGAAGGAAGGTAAGTATTTCATGAAAATGATAGTTGCTACTCATCATATAGTGGCGATGCTGAGTCGCAGATAGGCACAACAAAAAGACTGTCACAATACAAGCTTTCAGGCAACAAGTCATTTTGTCAAAAATGACCCCCCCACCCCACAAACACACAAAACACTCTCAACTAAATGCAACTCACACACACATCTGCAGTCTCTGGTAGGTGGAGCCACACTGTGAGCAGCAGCAGCAGCAGTGCATGATGGGAGAGGCAACTGGATTGTGGTAAGGAGGAAGCGGGGGCGGGGAGGGGGAGAGATAGCAGGGTAGAGGTGGGAGACAGTGTTTTCTTTGACCTCATTGTGACTTCACACAAATTTTAGCAAGTTTTTGCCTTTTGCTATCATCAGCTCCCTGAGATTTCATCATGTTTCCCCCTTTTTCATCCTTCTCGTGATTTTTACCATTTATTTCGGTGTATTTTTGGGCGTAATTCTACCGTATTTATGTAACTTTTTGCATTTTTTCCACCACCTTGAATCCTTGCTCCTCCCATCTGCATCAATACAGAAAAGGTTCCTTAACCCTAGCCAGAACCAAGTTCCACATGCTGTTCCTGCTTTTATGCTTGGCTCATGGAATTCCCAGAAATGGCCTTACAATCAAATTACCCATCTCCGGCTGCCACCCTGTGTTCACAGTCATCTCCACCTGTTCCGGTGCTGCCAATCCGTAGCCCTCACCAACATTGTCCTGTAAAGCCATATCAACCAAGCCCAAACCTCCTTGCAATACCTTCTCTCCATCCATAAAATTCTCCTGCTATGCAATCCCAAATTCCTGGAACCCATAACACACATTGAAACACACATTCAACCCCATTACCCTCCTATATAAAAGATACCAACCATTTCCTCCACTGACTCTCCACAGTTACTGTCCCTTTACCACATGGTGCCCTCATCGTCACTATTGATGCCACTTCCCTTTACACTAACATCCCTAATTCCCATGGCCTTGCCGCTGTTTAACACTATGTTTCCCAATGCCCGGCAGATTCCAAACCAACAACCTCCTTCCTAGTCGACTTGACCAACTATATCCTCATCCACAATTACTTCTCCTTTGAAAGCATTACGTACAAACAATTTGGGGGTATGTCTATGTGCACCCGCATGGCACCATCCCATGTCAACCTACTCATGGGCCATCTAGAGGAATCCTTCCCAAACACCCAGACTCCTAAACCCCTCACCTGGTTCAGATTCATTGATGACATATTTGCAACCTGCATCGAGGGTGAGGAAACCCTATTCACACTCCTCCAGAAGCTTAACAGCTTCTCCCCCATTTGCTTCACCAGCTCCTACTCAACCCAACAAGCCACCTTCCTAGATGTTGACCTCCACCTCAAAGAAGGCTACATCTGTCCATATCAAAGCTACTAACCACCAGCAATACCTCCACTTTGACAGCTGCCACCCATTCCATACCAAGAAGTCCCTTGCAGCCTAACCATCTGTGGTTGTCACATCTGCAGTGACAAGCAGTCCCTCTCAAAATATACAGAGGGTCCCATTGAGGCCTTCACAGATCAAAATTATCCTTGCAACGTTGTGCAAAAACAAATCTCCCCTGCCTTACCTTTGCAGTTTCCCATCACCTCCCAAAGTCAAACCGTCCATCCACATAGGAGCATTCCCCTCATAACTCAGTACCACCCAGGACTGGAGCAACTGAATGACATCCTCCACCAGGGTTTAAACTATCTCTCGCCCTGCACTGAAATGAGAAATGTTCTGCCCATTATCCTTCCCACCCCTCCTCAGTGGTATTCTGCCGTCCACTGAACCTGCAGAATATACTCGTCCATCGCTGCACAACTCCTGCTCCCTACCCCTTGCCTCATGGCTCATATCCCTGTAATAGTCTTAGATGTGAGACCTGTCTCATACATTCTCCCACCACCAACTACACCAGTGCGGTCATAAGCATCGCCTGTTATCCCATCAGAGGCGGGCAACCTGTGAAATCAGTCATGTAATCTACAAGCTAAGTTGCAACCACTGTGCTGCAGTCTGTGTGGGTATGACAACCAACAAGTTGTCTGTCCGCATGAATGGTTACCAACAAACGGTGGCCAAGAAACAACTGGACCAACCTGTTGCTGAGCACGCCGCCTAACACAACATCCTTCATTTCAGTGACTGTTGTGCAGTCTGTGCCATATGGATCCTTCCCCCCAACACCAGCTTTTCTGAATTGTGCAGGTGGCAACTCTCCCTGCAGTATATTCTACATTCCCATAACCCTCCTGGCCCAACTTTTGTTAGTTGTTGTCCTCACCAATCCAGCCCCTTCCCTTTCCCATTCCAGCACCACATAGCTCTGGATCCCACTAATGCACCCAGTCATTTTGCTTTCCCGCTCTCCCTCTCCCTCTCTCCAGCCCTCTCCCTCTCTCCAGCCCTCTCCCTCTCTCCAGCCCTCTCCGTCTCCCTCTGTCTAACTTCCTGACTTCACCTAGCTGGCCTACCCCATCTCCACCTTGTCCCTGCATGCCTTGCAGCACCACTTCATTGTCCCCCACCCCTACCCTGCCATCCCTCCCCCTCCTCACCCCAGACTTCTTCTTACCTCCACCCAGTTGCCTCTCCCATCATGCACTGCTGATGCTCACAGTGTGGCTTCAGCTGCCAGAGTCTGCAGTCATGAGTGGGTAAGTTGTGTGTGTGTGTGTGTGTGTGTGTGTGTGTGTGTGTGTGTGGTGTTTATTGTTGACAAAGGCCTTGTTGGCCAAAAGCTTATATTGTGACAGTCTTTCTGTTGTGCCTATCTGTGACTCAGCATCTGTGCTATATGGTGAGTAGCAACTATCCTTCTCATAATATTGTTATAGAAATTCTGTAGGAACAGATGAAGAAAATGACCTATTATGCCACCGGGGTATAACTGAAGTCTTTGAGCATCAGTCCTGTCCATCTGATCTTGTCTGGGCAAATGCAGTTTTGCTCTTGCAAATAATATTAGATTTCTCATACCATGACACATTACAATTCTTCATTGTAAAACAACACAGAGCTCATTTACCTGGGACAGTGAGAACATAGTACGATTTTATAAATGGAAGCATATGTTAACATTATCAGAAGTGGATTAGGAAAACCATTTCAAATGTGTGTGCTCTCTCATGTTCTGCATGTAAGGACATAGCTTGGCACGAGGCTTCCACTTGGTAGTGCTTCAGCCACAGTAGCGGATTCTGCTCTCTTTTTTCAATTTCAGCACATTTCTCAGATACGTTTGTGAAATGACTCAGCACCAAGATTTCTGAAAGCTGTTAAAAAGTAGGCCATTCCTTTAAAATATATATTTCCTTGAGTATCTTAAATAATAAAGAGTTAATATTATTAATAGCCTAATAAAATCATGTGCCTCTTTGTATGCTATCATTTGTCAAAACAGTTGTATCAGTATCTTAAATAATTCAGTAAATAAAAATGCTGCTACATATTGTGCGAGTCGTCCTGTGTGTCAGATTTCCTCTCCCCCCCCCCCCCTCTCTCCTGCAGCCTTAATTAATCATAAAATTAAAGAAAGAAAGGTTCCAGACTTAAATCCTGGTATGGTCCACAGTTTTAATCTGCCAGGAAGTTTCACAGAAATGCTTTTTTCAGGAAATAACATGGACATATTTATTGATTTTTCTTTCTTTCAGGTTCTCATAGCAACAGCCACCCTTGCTTGGGGTGTCAACTTTCCAGCCCATCTGGTTGTCATTAAAGGGACAGAGTACTACGACGGCAAGCAGCGGCGCTATGTGGACATGCCCATCACTGACGTCTTGCAGATGATGGGCAGGGCAGGGAGGCCCCAGTACGACGAGAACGGGGTACATAAACAATTCCATCACAGATACTAGTATTCAGTTCCATTACACAGTTTGTTTAGTCCCTGTGGATTCACTGTTAGGTGTAATTTGGTCCTTTCAGTAATTCCCTTGCTCTCAAGTGAGAGAGAGCTGTATGACAGTGTGTGTTTGTTAAGAGAAGGCTATACATTTAGTGTTGAAAAGTTTTAAGGAGAAACAAAGAAGAAACTGAAATGAACATTTGTCAGAAACTTATGAGAGAACCTGTAAATCACATTCCTCAATTTGAAAATGCTATTTAATGTGGTTCACAGTAGTGCACCACTTCACCCAAGTGTCATATTTGTATGTATAGATCAAAACAGTTCACAAATTTGGTATACTATGATTTAACTAGAGATGTGGTAGACACTTATCTGGTTTGAGAGCTCTGCTAGATTATCCCTGGTGTCATCAAGACTATCATTGACAAAATTTTGACAGCCCATTTAGGGTATGCCAAGGTTTGTGGAGGGTGGGTCCCTAGAATGCTTACAGAAGTCTACAAACAGAAACATGTGGAAGCAGACCGCAAATTGCATAGGCAACTGATGGCGAGGAATTCTTGAACTCTGTTGTCACTGGGGGCAAGAACTGGATCCACTACACAACACTAGAAAAAGAACAGCAATCCCTTCAGCAGAAACATCCAGCATCACCGAAGCCACAGTGGTTTAAACAAACACTGTCTGCTGACAAAAGTGACATGAGAATGTTTTGGAGCAGGAAGGGGTCACTGTTGTGCGAATTCCACCCTGCCAGTACAACAGTCAACATGGACCGCTACTGTGAAACAGTGAAGAACCTTGACCATATGAAAAATGAGCAGATGCATGCTCATGAAGGGTGTGCGTTTCCATCAGGACAACACTTGTCATCACGACATCTGTGTCACAACTGAGCTCATCAACAAATTCGGATAGGATACTGTCACACACCCACCTTACAGCCCAGACATAGCTCCAAGTGATTTCCATCTCTTACCTGAAATGAAGAAACATCTGGATGGGATGCATTTCACAACCGGAGAGGAGCTGCAAGAAGAGTACCTTCATGGTGTGGCAGGAGAATTCCATGATGCAGGCATAGAGACAGTTGTACACCACATGCAGAAATGAATGTGATTATGTCAAAAAATAAGTAAAGGTCTGAGATTTCCACACGTGTATTATTCAATGCCAGTAAACATGTTTTTCATTGTGAAAAATAATTGGGAACGTTATTTCATGGACAACCCTCATACACATTGTAACTTTTGACCAAGGCCTTCTTCAGCAAAGAAAGCGCGAGCGCGCGCACGCCCACACACACACACACACACACACACACACACACACACACACACACAGAGAGAGAGAGAGAGAGAGAGAGAGAGAGAGAGAGAGACGAGCACACCTCATGCACACATGAGCACTACCAGCAGTGGCTCTGAGCCATCTAAGAGAGCTGCCATTTATAATTTATGTAACAAACTTTAAACCTACCATACACAGGATCTGTTGATTTGCAGACAGGCACAACAAAAACACTGCTATACATTTGGGAGTTTGGCCACAAGGCCCTCTTCTAAAGTAGGAAACACACACAAGCTCATATACAATCAGTGTCTCTGGCTGATGAGGCTGGATTGCATACAATACCTGCACTTTGATGGGAAAGCAATCTGTGAGTGGTAGGGGCAAGGAGGAGGCTGGGGCAGGGAGGGGAGGGATATCAGGGTAGCAGTGGGGGAATATGATGTGTTGTTGTTGGTATTACACCATGAATTTTGAATTCTACGAAATGTTTAAATTTTGAATATTGCTTTTAAGTATCAAAGTATGGGAAATGTTAAAACTTCACTATGTTCAGAAAATTTTCAACTTCAGTATTATGAGAAAAATAAATAAATCTTATGAGGTATAAAATGGTTGATGTCTTGGAGCCATATCTTTATTATTTAATAACTGTTGAATTATAGAAATTTAAGCTAAACTAACGATTTTCTCAGAATCATGAACAACCGTTCTATTATTTAACTAGGTTGTTAGTTGTGAAGTTTCAGTTTTGACACACTTATCTTTTTATAGTAATGACATTACAGTATCTTCAAGTCCTGATATCCCTGAATTAATAAAATTTAAGTGAAAACAATTACATCCCAATATTCCGGATTGAATACATTGACAAATTGAGATATCAGTTATTTTGCCAGACATCAGTGTCATTCTTGCATGATATTTCGACAGTTTGACTTGTTATCTTCATCAGGTGCTACTCGAGACTGCTTGTCAAGTGGAATGGGTCCATTATTTGTACCTATGCTCTTCCCACTCCATCGTTGATTCCAGGTGTTCCATCTGCAGCCTGCTCCTTCTATCAGAACGCAAAATAGCAGACACAAAGACCACACACTACCAAGGCCAGATGCGTACTGAGTGTAGTTTTGTTATGGCACAAAGATGGTGGCTGTAGCTCCGCCCACTGCCGTGATTGTGTGGTCCGGTGTGCCTGTGTGTGGGCTGGCATTCCATTTTCAGTCCGCTGCGGTTCCATGTGTTCGCTCTGTGGTCAACTCCTGCTAGAAACTTTCTTAGGCATTCCCCCTTTGGTTCTGTATACGTGGCAGAGCTCAGGTGTTTCGTCTTTGGTCCCGTGCACCCGTCTGCACTGGTGTCCCATTTGCACAGTTGTAATAGCAGCCACCCCATGCTGTGGTGACACAGACAGTACTGCCATGGCAGCAGCCTCCGTAAAAACAGTACATTATGACAAACCTGTTTCTTGTAGACAGATGATTCTGCTCTGTCTGAAATCACTCATATGCCAATACTGCACTGGTTGACATTGAGAGCATATTGTATATGTTGTTTAGCTTTGGTACTGTGATAGTGTGCATGTGATAACTGCCTTGTACGTAGCCAGGATTTTGTAATGTATACAGTGTTTGAACACTATGAAATACCTCAAAGAAAAGACCTATCGACACACAACCAGCTAGGATTTAGAAAATATCATTCTTTTGAAACAGAAATGGCTTTTTATTCTAAAGTGGATCTGGGGTGAAGGGCCACTTCTGTGCAGGGCTGGATTGCAGCATTGGTTGTGGTGAGGATGCAGGTCATTGGAGCTCAGGCAAATATCATCACAAGTCAAACATTCTATTAAAAGTCATGCTAGTAAACTTGTGCCTCCGCAGTACTGTGGCCACGCTGCTCTCGGCACATGGTGCAGACTGTTTGAGGTGCACAGCAACAGCTATCTGTTGGCCAGAATGCCACGATGTCTGTGTCCATGTTGCTAACACCAGAAAGTCGCTCAGCAGCATACGTGCCAATTAGCTGCAGCACGGTCGCTTGTAAGGATGTTACCAGTAGTACAGAAGACTTCCAGAACACTTGCAGGGGATTACAGGCTCCTCTGGTGGATCTTGCCCATGTGGATGGAGCAAGGGTGCCCATATCAGCACGGAAGGGTGAACGGCTGTACCATTCCGGGAGGGGAGTAGTCTGGCTGCTGCTGGAGTGAACTTGGAGGTGGCACACCAGTTTAGAACTGCCGACTCCAGGAACAAGCTCTCGGTACTAAAAGATGGTGTGGCAGTGGAGACCCCAATCTGTGACAATTGCTCACTGTCCTGTATTACTCCAGCACCTGGCGTGGCCCCCTCCTCGTAGTTGTCACTGCCGGACTGCTGCTCCTCCACTAAAATTGATAGTTATTTGAGGGGGTAGGAGCTCACTTGTTGTGCAGACGCGTTGCTTCCAGCCGTGTTCAGAATGACGAATCTGTGGCTTGCCTATGTAGAAACTACTTGGCATGTCCTGCAAGAGCCCTGTCTTACCTCTGCATTTGAAGGATTGTGGTGCTCAACCAGGCCTGTCTCGCACTGCATAAACAGTCCTATTGCTGCAAGGGGCGCACGGACAACTTAGCATTTGCCGACTGCTTCTGTCAGCTTCAACTGTTCCAGCTGAGCTGCTGGTTCCGCAGTAATACCAAAAAAAGTGGCACACAAAATATTGAGTGCCATCAACAGTCGGATCTCAGATTGATTCCATATTTCTAGATTTCCAGAATGCTTTTAATATGGTTCCTCACAAGCAGTTTCGAATCAAAACTTGTGACTATGGAATATCATCTTAATGTTGAGTTTAGTGAAATAGAAGTGTAGTCTGGGGCTCCCCAAGCAAACGATAAAGGCGCTCTGATATCTTAATCTATGTAATTTAAGAAACAATCTGAGCAGCTCCTGTAGATTGCTTGGAGATGATGCTATCATTTTTAGCTTCAGATAAAGTCATCATAAGATCAAAATAATTTACAAAGTTATTTAGAGAAGATACCTGCAAGGTGAAAAAAGTGACAGTTAACTTTCAACAATGAAAAGTGCGAGGTCTTCCTCATGAGTACTAAAAAAATTCCATTAAATTTCAGATACACAATAAATGACAGAAATTTATGGCTTGTGCATTAAACTAAATACCTAGTGATTACAATTACAAAGAACTTAAACTGGAAGCTACACAGAGAAAATGTGGGGAAGGCAAACGAAAGGCTGCATTTTATTGACACAACACTTAGGAACTGCAACAAATCTAAAGAGAAGGCCTACAGTATGCTTGTTCATCATCTTCTGGGGTTTTGCTGCACGATATGGTGTCATTAACAGATAGGATTGATGAAGGACATCAAAAACTTCAGAGGTGCAACCTGTTTTGTATTATTGTTAAATGGGGGAGACGGGACCGGGGGGGGGGGGGGGGGGAGCATCATGGATATGAGAAGCAAGTTAGCATGGAAACCACCAAAACAAAGGTTTTTTTTGTTGGGCAAAATCTTTTAAGTCATCAAGTGTTTCCTCTGAATGCCAAATTATTTCATCCACCTACATAGACAGAAGTGATTGCCATAATGAAACAAGAGAAAAAAGAGCTCGCAAAGAAAGATTTAGTTCATTTTTCCCATGTGCTATTCAAGAGTGGAATGATCGAGAAATAGCCTTATCGAAAAGTGGTTCTGTGAAACCTCTGCCAAACAATTAAGTGTGAATTGCAGAGTAATCATGTAGATGTACTCTTGGAGGGAATGTATCACATGAAATATACACACACACACACACACACACACACACACACACACACACCTGTATTTTCTAATTTTAATTTCCACAAAATTAGTGATGACACATGTGCAGCTGACAATTGCTTAAACGCTATTGTGTAGCCAAAACTGAAATTGTATTTATACAGATTATGAGAGTGAAACACCTGGTATAAACAGACTTGATAATTACTGTATGGAAAAATATGTTATTAAGTTTGATACCTCTAACAACCCTAGTGACAGAATCCGATTGTAAAGTGACATGTAAAGATAATAATAAAACATGAACTATATTAGTGCCAAATCCAAGAGTATTTGGAGTTAGAGGGCTGGCTGGTGGCAATTCCATTGATGTTTAACCTCTAGGGGGTTGGGGTGAGGAAAGCAGTGGGTGACATGCAGAGCTCAACTAAGGAGTGGGTGGAGCTTTTTCAATCAAACTTTGTACGCATACAGCTTACTATTGGGGTGGTGGAATACTGAACGAGGTAAAACACTCACAGCACTCTTGTTTGTGGGAGTTGAAACAGTTTTTATCCCACAGACTACTATGAATTTGTAAAAATTACACATTATAATTGGTATTCCATCTTTATACTTTTAAAACATTCAGATAAACCAAGCTCCCTTTCACACTATAGACATTTCCGTTCCTTTCCCAATTTAACATAAGACTGAGGAACCTCAACGCCAAGTAATGTGTTAGTACTACTAATGCAGTGCTACCCATGAAAAGTATTGTTTGCCAGCTTAAGTCAGTTCCAACTGACTTTCACAGATTCTTCTGTTCGCAGCATCCCCCGAAACAAGTGCCAGGCTTTAGTGCTCTTGTCATATTGACATTTGTGTTCACATTTCCACATCTGCATGAGCTATTCACTGTCTGCACTCAGTGTTACAATAATCTTCTAGTCTGCTGTTAGGCCTTTGTGTAATCTTTTCTTTGTGGTGTTCCTCATGTACTGTTCTCTACACTGTCCAAATTTCGCTTGCTTTGCATTATTCTATGTATGTGTTGCATTTTTCACTAGCATTAGTGTACTTTCTACTGGCAGTGATCTTTCACAATCTGAAGTAGTTAAATACTAGCGTAGAAATCCGGTATCACCCAGCTGTATATTTACACACTATGTGATCAAAAGTATCTGGACACCTGGCTGAAAATGGCTTACAAGTTCATGGTGCCCTCCATTAGTAATACTGGAATTAAATATGGTATTGGCCCACCCTTGGCCGTGAAGACAGCTTCCACTCTCACAGGTATACGTTCAATCAGGTGCTGGAAGGTTTCTTGGGGAATAGCAGCCCATTCTTCATAGAGTGTGTATGTTTGCGTTTGTTTGTGTGTCTATCGACCTGCCAGCACTTTCGTTCGGTAAGACACATCATCTTTGTTTTTTTATATATATAAAAACAAAGATGATGTGACTTACCAAATGAAAGTGCTGGCAGGTCGACAGACACACAAACATACACACAAAATTCAAGCTTTCGCAACAAACTGTTGCCTCATCAGGAAAGAGGGAAGGAGAGGGAGAGACGAAAGGATGTGGGTTTTAAGGGAGAGGGTAAGGAGTCATTCCAATCCCGGGAGCGGAAAGACTTACCTTAGGGGGAAAAAAAGGATGGGTATACACTCGCGCGCACACACACACATATCCATCCACACATATACAGACACAAGCAGACATATTTAAAGACAAAGAGTTTGGGCAGAGATGTCAGTCGAGGCGGAAGTGCAGAGGCAAAGCATATTATATATAAAGGAAGGGATTATGTATAAAGTTGGAAATGACATTATTTCATTAAGTAAAGAAAAACATGTAGAAATATCAGCTATAGAGATAAGAAAGCCACTTACGTTCCAAAGTGTAATTATACTACGTATTTACCATTCTCCCACTGGTGACGGAGAAAACTAATCCAAATATTGGAACAGTTACTAATCCTAAGCACAAAATTCTCATTTTTGGAGATTTCAGTATCAACACATTGAACCCAGATGGGTTCTGCAACACTTTTTTGAACATTATGTACAGCTATAGAATACCACCATCGATTAACACAGCCAAGCATTCAGCATCAGTCATTGCCCATGTACTAACTGACTTGAAGAAAAAAAAAATTGTGATGTTGTTGTAGGTAACCTGGGCCCTTCAGATAATTCCAGTCAGCTTTTAAAATTAAACATAGCAGTAGAAAACAAAATTAAAATACATTTATAGAAGGTTTCTCTTAAAGCATAAAAGGGTTGAATAATGAAACATGGGAAGAAGTTTAGTTGGAGACTAGTACAGATAGAAAGCTTTCAAAGTTTCTATCAAAATTTAAATTCAGGTTCGAAGAAGTGTTCCCAAAAGTACTACGAGTCACTAAAACATAAACAAAAGTAACTATGTGACCAACGGGATAAGAAAATCCTCAGTAACCCTCAAACACCTCAGCAGTGCGGAAACAACCTGAGTGATCCTGCATTTCAAAAATACAACCGAATATACAAAAATATATATAGAAAAGTTTTAGTAACAGCAAAAAGGTCTTAAAATGACAAAATTATATAAAAGGCAGAAGACAAAATAAAAGCAGCCTGGACTGTCACCAAATAGAAGACAAATAGAAAAAAGACAAAACAATATAGTCATACAATTGCAGCACATTGATACCACAATACATGATTTAAAAAATGCAAACTTTGCAAATAAATATTTCAGCAACATAGCTACCAAGCAACAACACAAATTTGATAAAATACATTCTGTACAAACATTGAACTAGTTTCCGAATACAATGATGCTGCATCCCACCACTTCAGAAGAAATAAACAATGTTATTCAGAACCTACAAAATAAAACCTCAGCAGGTATAGATTAAGTGCCTTTATGCTTGCTGAAGGACTGTATACACAGTATCAAAGACCCTTCTGTGTAAAGAACAGTTTGAGTTCAGATCTTGTAAAAGCACACAATCAGCTATAGCTCATTTTACAGATGTTGTTCTGGAAGCACTAGATAAAGGAGAACATATAACAGGCATCTTCCTGTAATTCAGCAAAGACATCAATGTAGTAGACCATACAACTCTGCTAAATAAACTGGAAGCTCAAGGTATAAAAGGGATAGCAAATACAGTTTTGATCATACCTAAAAAACAGAGTGCAACTGGTATAAATCTCTCAAACACATTCCAGTCATACCATCATACCATAAAACACGTTTCTGGTCCGGAGTAAATTAATTTCCGAGTCCCTCAGGGAAGTATGCTTGGCCCAATACTCTTCTTGATATATATCAATGATTTGCCCGAGTGTGTCAAACACGGTGAAACAGTGTTGTTTACTGATGACAGTACCATTTTAATCAATGAAACATCGCCAAGCTTACTAAAGGACAAAGCTGAAGAAATACTCGCACATGTATGCAGATAGGTAGACAACAACAAATTAACTTTAAATGTGGGGAAAAAAACCAGTATTAGTATCCACATAAACATAAAACTCGAACATAATTCGTTAAAAGTGAAAGATGAACTCATAAAATGTGTATCAGAAACAGAATTAATAGCATTGCATGTTGACACACAACTAAAATAGACTGACCATATTACTGCCCTTGGGAAACAAATAGCTTCAGTGTGCTTTGCACTTGAATAATGAATTCTGCGTGTAGTATCTCATGCACCAAAACAGCATATTTTGTCTATGTTCATTCTGTGATGAGTTATGGGATAATGTTCTGGGGAACAAATGAGCAAAACAGACTATCTTAATCTACAAATAAGCGCTGTATGAATTGTGACAAAAGTAGCAAGAGAACTGATTGCACTGAGTTGTTTAAATCTGTAGGAATCTTGACTGTTCCGTATGAGTACATATTGCATACAGTGATCAACTTCAAAAAAAGACATTGATCAGTACCCAATGAAGAGGTCTCTGCGCGAACATGGAACCAGATCCAGCCACCACTTACATCCTGATAGGAAAAAAAAAAAAAAAAGCAAAAACCCAGAATAGTGTGTTATATATTTGAATTAAACTATACAATAAGTTACCACTAGAGGTCAAAGACAAAAGTGAAATACATACCTTCAGGAATACAATTGTCTGTTAGAAAAATGTTTTTACATCATAAAAGAATACCTAAAGTGATGTGTAAATTTTGTTGATAACTATGCTAATGATTAATTACTGCAATTAAGGAACATTTTCAACATGTTCAAAAGAACTGTGAAATACAATGTCCAAATGGGCAACTCAGTAAGGCAAGTAATATATGTATATATATTTATATGGGTAATTGAGTACATTTATGTATCTCTGTCTCTGTAGTTATGTGCGACAACAACCATAATATTTACATTGTCTACAGATTGATAAATAAATAAAAGTAACAAATTATAACATCCTGCCTCATGCAGAACTTTTACTGTATGAACAGCAGAGCAGTAGTGCACAATAAACATTTTTCCTTTCATCATTTTGTAGGGGTTGTCAACAAGAAAAAATCTTGGAAAGATTTGAAATTGCATGTAAATTTTGTAGCAAGTTGCCAAGTTCTCTCATTCTCAACTACTGTGTGAATAAAATCTGGGAATTGTAACATTGCATTCTGTGTGTGTGTGTGTGTGTGTGTGTGTGTGTGTGTGTGTGTGTGCGCGCTTTTTTTTTTTCTCCCCACCCCTTTGGTAGGTAGGTGATTCTTTCCCTCATAGCAATTGCCACCTGACAGTAAGTAGATTTGTACAAAGTTTCATTGAAATTGGTCCAGTGGTTTAGGAGGCTATGTGAAAAACACACACACACACACACAAACACATCCATTTTTATAATAACTATGGATGTCAGAATATGTCATAATCTGTTGAAATATAATTTGATTTATTTATTTTTAAATTTCAGGTTGCTGTTGTCTTAGTTCATGACATTAAGAAGAATTATTACAAAAAGTTCCTGTACGAGCCTTTCCCTGTAGAATCCAGCTTACTTGAAGTGCTACCTGACCACATCAATGCTGAGATAGTTGCTGGTACAATTAGGTATGCTTCTTTGAAAGAGAGATCTTTATTACCTCATGCAGTCACAGTTACTTTTATATTCAGAATATGAATCATTGTGAGGCTGATAACCGAAGCTGACATATTTAATAATTCAGTTAATCCAATGGAAATTAAAGTAAAAAAAGACCTACTCACTATATAAATCGTGTGTGTGTGTGTGTGAGAGAGAGAGAGAGAGAGAGAGAGAGAGAGAGAGAGAGTAATAACAGATCTAATAAAATCGTACCATATTAACTATGTTTCACAGCTTTCTGAGTGCTCATTACAGACCATCCATGCATATTTGCCATGACAAAAAATTGTCAAACTGCCTATTGGCTTCTGTCTCGGGTTCTTTGGCCAATGTTCATCTGATGTTTTTACTGACGTTTCACCAGCACGAGTGGCTGGCTTTGTCAAAGCTTCACTCTCCATTGCTGGTGGTTAACTGGAGCCGAGCCGCGGCTGCAGACTATATGTACCTGGCGCGCCAAAGTCCGAGGGCTTCTCCGCGGTAATGTCCGTTGTGGTTCTCCTGTTGCTACCTGCGACAGTTCGGGAAGCCAGGATCAATTTACCTTAAGGCCTTCCTCTTTCTTGTTGAAGCTGTTAGCTTGTTCTTGTATTTCTACAGCTTCTCTGAGCAAGCGAGTGTGATAGTGCTTCTCTACAGCCAGAACTTCCATGTTGGCGAATTTTATTACGTGGTCGGTCTCACTCAGTGCGTGCTCTGCCAAAGCCGATTTCTCCACCTGCCCCAACCTGCAATGTCGCTTATGTTCTTTGACCCTAGTATTGATTGATCATCCAGTCATTCCAACATAAACTTTTCCCCATGTGCATGGTACACAGTGTATTCCCGACATTGCAAGTGGGTCCCTTTTCTCCTTTGCCGATCTAAGTCACACTCTGATCTTCCTTCAGTTTGAAAATCATCTTTACACTGTGTTTGCGCAATATACGGCTGATTCTGTCCATCACTCTGGGAACGTATGACAGAAACGCAGTACCAGATTGTGAACCTAACCTAACCTAACCTAACCTAACCTTCATTCCAACATAAACTTTTCCCCATGTGCATGGTACACAGTATATTCCCGACATTGCAAGTGGGTCCCTTTTCTCCTTTGCCGATCTAAGACACACTCTGATCTTCCTTCAGTTTGAAAATCATCTTTACACTGTGTTTGCGCAATATACGGCTGATTCTGTCCATCACTCTGGGAACGTATGACAGAAACGCAGTACCAGATTGTGTTCTACACCCGCCAAATACACTGTCAGTTTTAAGAACCTGGGTCTCCAGCTTCTCTACACCAGTAGTACCTCCGTGTTTGATTTTCTTTTCAGAAGTTATTAACAGAATCAAACAATAATGAACTGATTGCTTCAAGTTTAATCAAAAAATGATTTAATTGGATTAGTGTGAATTACAGAGTAGTCATCTTGATGGTGACTCACTGTCTTCTCTAATAATGTTAGCAAACCTTAGTGCCAGAAAGACAGAAAGTTGTATTGCACACAAGATCACTGAGCTCTTAGCAATGGTGTGAGAAGGTGGTAACTCTGCTATATTTGCTTGTGTTTAATTGGAAATGAAGAGGTTTGTTATACTGCTAAAGAAAGGTACAATGGATGTAGACTTCCCTGCAGAGTAGGTCAGCCAGAAAAATCTTCTCATGTGACCACTGTCTAGATACCAGTCACAACGTGCACTTCAGAGAGACCGTGATTCTCCTGTTTGCCTTGACCTGCTGGGTCTCTTATCAGCAAAGAAGTGATTCAAGTATGTATATGGAACGACATAACCAACAGACAAGGGATTTCAGCTCAGCAAAATGTGAGAACCAGCAATGGGGTTGCTAGGAATTGTCTGTGCCACAGAGAAATGAACCTGATAAGTACACACTAACATGAAGCCGGGGCCCAGAAACCAGAACAACAGAAATAGGCTCCAGTGAGTTCGCGAATGTTGACACATGGGCTTACGACAGATATCCTCAAGAAAGTGAATATTGTAATGGGAAAGAGCTTTTAATAGAGATTTACTCCTTTACTTTCAAGCTACTAGTAATTCAAAACTGTTCGAATAACTTGAGACTTTCAGAGGTATTAAAAATACTTGCACGCAGCCATCCATTTTGAGAGTGATGGTGGTATTTCCTATATAGCAAGCAATATTTTTATTTCCTGTTTTTGCAGAACAAAACAGGATGCACTGGACTACCTTACATGGACCTACTTCTTCCGGCGGTTACTTCAGAATCCATCGTATTATAACCTGGAAACATTGGAACCACACAATGTAAACAATTTCTTGTCTGGCCTCGTGCAAAGAGCTCTTATGGTGCTTGCAGATGCCTCTTGTGTCACATTTGAGGAGGTATGTAGCATTTTATCATGTCCTAATGTTTAAATATAAAATTTTAAAGTTGAGTAATTACAACCAAACTTAGCGTACAAAATGTTATTATTCCAGAAAACAGTTACTGGGGAGGGGGGCTAAGAACCCTTGTCTTCCCTATTTGTGAGTGTCATGCTGGTCGTACTGGAAATTAGTGAGTTGTAAACATAACTTGGGTATAATTGGGGAAATTACAACGAAATATGTGATTTATTATACAGAAAATATACAGTTGGAGTAAGGCTTACCTAGCAGCTTGGAGGTTGTGTGTGTGTCTCAGATTTGGGTCACTAGGTTGACTGATAATGGCCCTGATGCTAATGACCCACAAGGGATGGGGTTGGCAAAGGGGAAATCACATGTGACTTACTGTCTGGAAAAAATACTGTAGGTTTGGACACCCCTAGCATTGCATTGGTGGGGGTGGAGTTAAGAGAGGGAAGGGAGTGTCATATAAGCATAGTGTAATTATATTTTTAAAATTCAATTCTTTTGCAATCTAATATTAGATTGGAATCTGTGAGTAGCCCGCATCTCGTGGTCGTGCGGTAGCGTTCTCGCTTCCCACGCCCGGGTTCCCGGGTTCGATTCCCGGCGGGGTCAGGGATTTTCTCTGCCTCGTGATGGCTGGGTGTTGTGTGCTGTCCTTAGGTTAGTTAGGTTTAAGTAGTTCTAAGTTCTAGGGGACTGATGACCATAGATGTTAAGTGCTCAGATCCATTTGAACCATTTTTGAATCTGTGAGTAAGAGGACAGTGCCAGATAATTGGCTACTTTTTATATAAAGGTACTGAAAGTAATTGAAGAGGTATTTACTCAACTTTGAGGGTACTTGTGGTCCATTAGCAGAACTTAAGTATTTGCCGTAGGCCCACCATTTAAATAGAAACAGATCACTTTATTAATATGTTAAGGTAATGATCTGTCACAGGATCGTCAGCGGTGTGCCAAGCTGCAAATGAGCATGATGTGCGGGCTGATCTTCGGCCTGCCTCAGATTTCCTTGGTACTTCTCAGAAGTACTCCGTACAGCACGACATTTCAAGTAGCATTGCAGTGTGGCATATTTCAGTCAACATGACTATCTCCAGTTTGGCGGGATCATGGTGTCGGTGCTGTTTATCCTGTGATATTTGTTCATGGTATAAGAGGAGTTTACAGGTTCAGCGGCTGTTTGCACGAAAGGAGGCAGTCTAGCGATCTGTCGTCACAAGTCTTTAAAAAGGATTGAGGATGGCATAAGAGGAGGATAAGAATTTTCATTATCTATCATGAAATATTGCCAAGTACCCGCTGTTCACATAAAGGTATCGGCAACCCCTCAAACAGCGAAGCATCACGAGTTGGCATATGTATAAGACATATCCTCCCTAGACTTCGTTGATCACAACGAGGACGACAGGCAGCAGGATAAGCCCCACCAGAGGTCCTTCATGCCCAGGACCTATTTCCTCCGCTGTGTCATGTGTGCAGAACTGGATCGGCACAGATTCCTCTGCGCCCTGGCTATATTGGGTGGCGCAAGCCACCACGTCGACAGTTTGCTCCATTGGAGCTCTAGGCTAGTTCATGCACCGGCTCTTAGCAGCCCATCAGTCAGAGGCTCTTAGCAGCCCATCAGTCAGAGCGCAGTCGGAAGTGACTTTCCAGAGATATCCCAAAATCTACCTGGCGACCAACTATGCCGAATCTTCATCTCCCACTATGTTCATTTACTGTGTTTTCCAGGCATATACCTTTATACCTGTTAGTGCCTGAGAAGTTGTACTACTTTTGCTATAAACCTCTCTGTTGCGGTCGTAATAAATCCATGTTCTTGTTTACCTATGCCTTATTATTTATCGTCAAGCATATCCCCATGGGAGACACAGCAAACATACAGTCGCATAATCGATGCGTACCACAGTTTGCTATGGACTGACATTTCAACACCATGCAGCAAGAATTTAATGATTTAGTTGTTGATGAAAGAGCAAAAAATTACAATAATCGACAGGTGGGATTCAATATGTACACTGAAGTATTTTACACTAAATTTGTAGGCATGGAGCACATAATGAAATTGGTGGTATGAATAGTAAAACTTTGAAGTCGCGTGCATTATTCTACTGTCAGCTGCAACAGTTTTCGATGCAACTGAATGAAGAGTATGTAGATTTTATATATTACTGGGAAGTATGTTGGTTAAGTCAAGGGACAGCCTGGAATGATTATTTTATTTAAAACCTGCTATTGTTGAATTTATGAAGGAAAAAAGAGAGCAAGAATGAAAATTAGAACATCTGAAATGGATTTCAGGCCTTAAGTTTCAAGTGGACTTAGCTGCACGCCACCCACAGTAAGACATTACAAGGTGGGGTGCAACTTACTTCTAATTTGATGGGGATTCATTTCAAAACAATATTGTGTTGCGGAAGGGACAAATTCTGATGAAAGAGATTGCCCGGGACAAATTCTGACAAAAGAGCTGTCCATTTCCCTAAGCTCTCTGGTGTAGGTAAATTCGAGGATTGAAAAATTTCTTTGGGGTGTGGAAAGAATTACGGGGATGGTTTCCAAACTTACAACTGTTTACAAGAGTTTTTCAGTGGAAAGTGCTCCTGTGTATGTGCAGATGGAATGATTGATCTGCAGTGAAATACCCATTTAAAAAACAAATTCTTTTATGTTAAAACCATCCAGAATGTCAGCATTGTTTTCCTCGGGAAGCGTTGGGTGCAAACATGATAAAGTATTTCAGTGAATGTCATGTTTCTGGCAAACTGAGTGTGAAAATCAGTGAAACTGTCCGTCTCTGTCTGTATGCCAACAGTTTACACCAGGTAAAAATTGTGCTACATCTCGGTGTGAGAAAAAAATAAATAAATAATATTGAAATTTTGTTTTGTTTGTGATCTGTGTTATTGAGAAAACTGAAATCAAGCTGTATGCAGCACATAGCCATATAAGTGCAGCACTGTCACAGTTTTCCACCTCATCCCCCCTCCTCTTTCTTGGACAATGTGGCATGGCAGTGAGGGAAGTGTGCAGCCAGGTGAGAGAACTATGGCACCTGAGAAAGAGTACTTCTCATGCACCAAATTCTTGGCCGTCCATAGTCTATCATTTCAGTGTAACTGATTGTTTCTTGATTACAATTTTCTGCAGAATTCATTGCCATTTTGTTTGTTTTAGCTTATAAGTTCTTCTGTGACTTCACATATTACTGTTAAGTTTTAAGAGCTGTGACATGAACCCTTGATCTCATTCGCTGCTTAAATGATGTAAATTATCTCTGATTTGCTAAATTTTACTTCCTGTTCACTCTTAACAATTGTGTATTGATAGACCTGAGTGTGTTAGCCTGTGCACGGCTACCCTCTCCATTCAGCCACAAGTGATTCCCTAGCATGCTGTACTGATAGTGTGTCTACAATGAATCCTGTGAACAAAGTAGTGGTTAATATTTTAGTGTCAGACCTCGCAAGAATTAAAGAGCTATGTGAGCTGACAATTGTACCTGTACAGGACCAACGAGGAGTGACGGCAACCTCGATGGGCCGCATCGCCTCCTACTACTACCTGTCATACAAGACGATGCTCCTGCTGAGGGATGAGTTGACTGCAAGCAGCAGCCTGGAGGATGTGTTGCGCATCCTCAGCAATGCATACGAGTACGACCAGATGCCAGTGCGGCACAATGAGGACATTTTGAATGGGCAAGTGTCACGTGTCTTCCTAAACATCTAAGCTCAGTAACTTTTGTGTTACATGTAGTATCGGACTTTATAGGTGATAATGTCAGAAAATTTACTTATTTTCCCCTATGTCACTAACCAGTGCCTTAAGGTATATACTCATGAAAATAATCAGTTTTTGAAAATATAATGTAATTAGGTAGATAAAAAATCTACTCACCAAATGGCAGCACGAGAACATGAGTAAGAAGTTACACAGTTTGCAAGCCTTCAGAACCAATGGCGCCTCCTTCGGGTAGAAGGGTTGAATGGGAAGGAACAGGGGTTATAGAAAAGCGCTGGTGAAGTGTAGGTAAAGGGCTAGAATTCAGAAAAGTCATCGAGGTCAGGGGAGACTTAACCAGACAGGATGGGAAGGAAAGACTGACTCCGAATTTTTGAAACTGTAATACAAACTGCCTGTTGGGTTCTGTCGTGGGTTCTTCGGATGACATTTGTTTGATGATTTTTTTGACGTTTTGCCAGCACAAGCTTCACCTTCCATTGCTGATGGTCCACCACCAGCAATGTAGGTGCTGGCGAAACGTCGGGAAAATCATCAAATAGACATAGGATGAAGAATCTGGGACAGAAACCCACAGGCAGTTTGTCGACAAGTGGCCACAAAAGCCTTCACAATTTTTTAAACTGTAATACCTTTTATATGTGTGTTCTCCCATCACTGCTTGGTGAGTAGATTTATTATCTATTCAAGACAATATTATGAAAAGGATAGTTGCTACTCAGCATACAGCGGAGATACTGAGTCACAGATAGCCGCACGATAAAACTGTCAAACAAGTAAGCTTTCAGCCAAAAAGGCTTCCATCAGAATTAGACAACATGTGCACATCAGCGCGCGCGCGCGCGCGCACACACACACACACACACACACACACACACACACACACACACAGTCTCTGGCTGCTGAGGCCAGACTCACCTTCTTGGCCATCCAATTACATTAACATATATACTGGCAGTCTTGAATGTGCAAGTGTCACAGTGTGTATCCACTAGCAAGTAACTTCTGCAAACACTTAAAGCAGGTGTTTACATTAGGAAAAAAGATGTACAAGTTTACTTCTGCAAGTCACTTGGCCAAGTTAATTTCAGTAACTTGCTCCAAGTAATTAGAGAGGTGTTTCCACTTGAGCCACATTGCCATGCTTAAATACCAGAGCAGTGGCCACTGTTGTTACATTGTTATTATTTAAAAAAATTGTGATGGAAAACAAAAAGTTAAGAAAAGAAGAAATGCTTGGGTGAAGAAATGGACACAGAGGCATAGAAATTGACATTATCAAGAAATGCTATGGAATGAACTAAAATCGGATGACTTCTCTTGGAATTCTTCTGAGAATGTCACACGAACGTTTTAAGTATCTCTTGTATATGTTGCGACAAAATATTTGAAAACAGAAATTTGGCTAGCTATAGCACCAAGAGATCACCATTTAATTACTCTTGAATTTTTATGAAAAGTATTTATTACTTTCATTACAAATGGAAAACATTTATATTAACATTTTAAAAAATCACCTATAATTTAAAGATATCTGTATTGCCATTCTGGTTTCCTCTCTGGAGGAATGAAGTAATCAGTAAATTCATTTTGCATTTCCCTAGCTGATGGTGGTCAATTATACATGTTTAGGAGTTCCAGTGGTACATTTGTTTCAGCCTAACTGTCATTGTGCTGATCTCCTGTTTGACACTGCCATTTTCATACTGATATTGAAAACACAAAACCTCTGCGAGTTCGAGAAAAATGTCCAGCAACTGACATCTGCACCAAATATTTGCAGCAAGAGACAAGAAAATGTTTCCACTATCTTACGAAAGCTACTTCTGGAAGTTGAAAAAGCTTGAAATAGCTTCTGCAGGTAACTTGCGGTAGTTAACTTGCTAGTGGACACACCCCTTTACAAATCTTCTCAATCATCTAATCTCTGAATTTTTGTATTATGTATAATATCAGATTTGGAAAATGAAAAAGTCAAAACATCAACTTACTTTTTTTATTTTGTTCATCAGATTCTTATAGTATCATATTTTGCATGACTGACCATTGAGGAAAATAGTGGTTTTTTGCACAGAAGTGTGCAATAAGGACAATATATGGTGTCCACTCAAGAACCACATGTAGGCAGCAGCCTCGCAGTACATTTGCTCTGAAGTTTCTTGTCAATGATTAGTCACAGTTCAGAAACACTAGTAATATTCACAATTGTAATACCAGAAGGAGAAATGATTTATGCTATCCTTCACGCATCCTTAGTAGTCCCCTTGGCTATTTATACACAGCTCCAAATGTTTCTCGAATCTCGGAAGCAAGCATGGAAATTTACAACTGTGATGCTCATAAGCTCATTTGTCACAGCCCATTGGATGTCTAAGATATCCTGATGGACCTTTCCTTTCACTTGCCTCTCCACTCGAGTATGAAATACCCCTCCCCGTTTACCCTACTGCAAGGAATGGGGACACCATTTGGAGCTGGAGTAGGTAGGACACAGGTCCTGGAGTGAAAGGAAGTAGGCACAAAAAATGAAATTTCATTTATTGACAAAATTGTACTCCAGCTTTTGAGCAAGACACTTGGTTATTAAGAAAACAATGCACAATTTGCATTAGCCACAGTACATAAAAACACATTACAGTTTTCAACTTAATTCAGCAGGACCTGGTCAATTGGGGTTCTTAAGTTTCAACTGGCCCCAGCCACCTTTAGAACAAATGACACAAGCTAACAAGTAATCCAGATTCAACTGGTCTTTCATTACTAAATAACAACAGGACCATAATATTCCTCATGGTTCTCAGTAGTGTCACCTAAAAGGATCTTTTATGATTCTCAGTTCCAATTGACACCAACTGTTCTATAGAAATAGCCACATAAGCCATAGAATCAATCAAATCAGCAGTGGGCGCCACCATCTACATATGAAAACACTATAATTTGAAGCGGTGTGTAGCTGCCTTAAAAACTTAACTCGATTTCCCAACTTGAATTGTTAAAATCCGCATAAATTGCAAACTACATACAGTATAAAATAAAATCAATTTACCAATGGTCAAAAGATTGCGCAAACAGACAAAACATTGGGTTTAACTTGGTGCTTAGCTGCCTTTAAATTCACAAATTTAATCGGCTCTAGCTGTTTAAATTTTCAAACTAAACAAGAAGCCTGCACAAATAGATTAAATTTAAAGTTTAACTCTTCTCTTAGCCATCTTTAAATTCTCAAATGAATTTATCGTTTTGAATGGACACCAGCCATTTTAAATTCAGAAATACACCATCCTCTGCAGAGACAGGCACTCGGGAGTTTCAATTCAGACCACTAATAAAGCTAATTGTCTAACAGACTTCCTCAGACACAGGCCTCAATTGACACAGCACACACAAACAATATTTGCACTAAGTGGTGCCTTCAGTGCTGACACCACAGCCTGTTACACCTAAGTCCAGCGAGTCACATGAAATGATATGGGCGCTAGCTGCTTGAGACTTAATCAGACATAAGGTTATGACTTGTCAGTGAATAAGCCCGCAAATCCTGCAGCATAACTGGTGTAAGGTTTTAAAAGTATTGGGTGATAACAATTTGAACACGGTGGTGTGATTGGAGACTAGACGTAAACCATTTTACTGCCACAAATCACTCTAAAACAACACATATGGCATTACTGCCCAAACATGTTAAAGATGAGAGTAAGAATAATAACAGAGAATATTTCAACTAGGCAGCTCTAGCCACTCACTTACCAACCCATAACTCGTATGCAAAATTTCCTTTGCTAAAATAAATTAAGTGGCCTGTCAGTTCCAAACATTTAACTTGAAAATATCAGAAGTAACAACCACTGGACTAAAACTACAGCCACACAACAGATAGTTTTGAAGGCCTTTAGCCACTCTGTGTTTTAGATATTTTTAAGCACACAGTAAGTTTAAGTGCATAGGAAATAACTCCACAGCAGAAAACAGTAATGGGCCAGATGTGAAACACCTGTTAATTTTAGTTGTAATGCTTTACATTTGCCCACTAAGACACAACTCAGGAGCATACCCCAAGACTGCCACATTTCTAGCCAAACCTGCACAAGATTCCACATAACTTGAGCCTTTCAGCACTTGACAACTTGAGTCTTATGAAAAATAGTTGATAAATTCTAAAGGAACGGTACTTGATGAAGTTACCAACCATGAATCTAGGAGTAGTAGTTTCTGCTCTGCAGTCCAGAACCTTCAGGATGCCAGCTGCAGTGGCTTGTTTCATTCTCACTAAGCAGCACTGTGCCAGACCCATTGCCCGTGATGCCGGTGCACTCGCACCCTCCATGGGTCCGCAACCCAGCTCCATTGCAGCATGTCATGTGTTGTGTTCTGACTCGTCCACTGCTCATTGTGCTTCTTCATCTCCCTATCGAGTGCCACTCTCTTCCTTAAAACACCATCCTCATGAATTTGTGCGTCCTCTAGTCGCACAGCCAGTGCTCCAATTATCACTGAAGCCAAAGAGCTCTGTTGTGTGCATCTGCAGAAACAAGAAAAACTCTAAAGGCGAAAGGGCAGGCGAATGTGGCAGATGTGGGGTGCCAATAACAGAGTGTCTGGCCGGATACTTGGTAAAAGATGAAGCAGCATGGGGTCGTGCATTCTCATGCAGTAAGAACCAGTCCTGACAATGCCAGAAATCAGGGTAGTGACATCAAATTGCTTGTCGCAAATGTTTCAAGACTTTGATGTAAAGAGTTTGGTTCACTGATTTACCTGGAGGAACATACTCATGGTGAACTAATCCTTTACTATCAAAGAATGCAGTCAATGTCACCTTTGAAACTTCCTGGCAGATTAAAACTGTGTGCCGGACCGAGACTCGAACTCAGGACCTTTGCCCTTCGCAGGCAAGTGCTCTACCAACTGAGCTACCCAAGCACAACTCACGCCCCATCCTCATAGCTTTACTTCTGCCAGTACCTCATCTCCTACCATCCAAACTTTACAGAATCTCTCCTGTGAACCCTGCAGAACTAGCACTCCTGAAAGAAAGGATATTGCAGAGACATGGCTTAACCACAGCCTGGGGGATGTTTCCAGAATGAGATTTTCACTCTGCAGCAGAGTGTGCGCTGATATGAAATTTCCTGGCAGATTAAATCTGTGTGCTGGACCGAGACTCGAACTCGGGACCTTTGCCTTTCGCGGGCAAGTGCTCTACCAACTGAGCTACCCAAGCACAACTCACACTTTGGAAGGTACGAGATGAGATACCGGCAGAGGTAAAGCTGTGAGGACGGGGCGTGAGTAGTGCTTAGGTAGCTCAGTTGGTAGAGCACTTGGCCGCGAAAGGCAAAGGTCCCGAGTTCGAGTCTCAGTCCGGCACACAGTTTTAATCTGCCAGGACGTTTCATATCAGCGCACACTCCGCTGCAGAGTGAAAATCTCATTCTGGATGTCGTCTTTGTTCTTGAAGGTTGTCATTTGACTTTTTTCGATGCTGGTGATCCAGGACCACACCATTCAGCACTCGGACACATCGTGTGAATGTCATACTGGTAGCACCAACTTTCATCCCCAGCAGTAATTTTTGACAGAAATGTCGAATCACACCCGGCTCTATCCATTAGTTCAACAGGAATTATTCATCTTTCCTCTTTCTTTTCGTGTGTTAGCATGTGAGGGACGAGCTTCGCATTAAGTTTTCGTTTCCCTAAATCTTAGCGTAAAATCTTATGATACACATCACAATTTAAATTTAAGTTCTTCTGATATCACACACATTAAATGATGGGCTTCTTGCAATAACTGCCTTTCATGCTCCACATTTGCATCGGTATGTACTGTAGGCAGGCAACTAGCTTTGGGGTTGTCTTCCACTGAACCTCTGCCTTCATGAAACCTTTTGTGCCACTCGAAAACACAACTTCGTGAAAGTGCCTTTCCTGCATATACTTGCTTAATCATTGTTCAAATTTCACTTGGGGGTTTTCCCAAGCTTAACACAGAACTTAATGTTCACTCTTTGTTCCAAATCAGCATCCAATGTGCCAAGAACCCAAACAGTGTTTTGCTAAGCACAGCACTGCCACCTAGTAAGTTGGTGTGGAAAAATAGCCAAGGTCATTTCAAGGACGTGCAAATACCAGGAACATAAAACAATTGCTCCTTTTTGTATTTCAAACTCAGAAATAAAAAATTAGAAAAACCTGTCCTGGAACTTTTCTGACAAGAGGGTATAAAGCACTGTATACGAAGTCTGTTCAAAAAATTCCGGAACATTCGTAATGTCACACCAGTGGTGTATTGGAGTGAAATGCAGTTGGCATCCCTGCACAAGCCTGTGTTTAATGTGTAACTGCCAGAGTTTCATTGTTGTATGTCTGTTAGTTATTGCTCATTGCAGTATTGAGTAAATGTTATGTCACATAATTTGTGAATTTTGAGGTGGCAGAGTTAGAGGAGCAACTTGCCTGCATTAAATTTTGCATGCAACTCAGGCAAACCTATACAGACACACATCAAATGATGCAGGAAGCCTACAGTGATGAGTGAGTGCTTAAGCCAAACGCGATGTTAACAAATGGTTTAAAAATGATCAGACGAAAGTTACAGATGACCCTTGTTCAGGGCTCCCTTCAACATTTTCGGATGACGCTCATGTCAGGAATGTCGAGGAAATTGTGTGTGCCAATCAAAGACTGACTGACTGAGAGATTGCAGAAGAATGTAACAATAGCATCACATCATGAAATCCTGACGGAGCATTTGGGAATGCATCATGTTGCCACAAAATTCATCCCATGGCTCATGAGCCAAGCCTCACAATCTATAGAGAGCTTTTGGATCATGCACATATGAACGAGATGTTCCTTAAGAGAATCATAACTGATGATGAGATGTGGGTCTATAGTTATGATGATGAGACAAAGGTTCAATCTTCACAATGGGTCAGGGAAGGTTCTCCAAGACCAAAAAAAGGTTGTCAGGTCAGATCAAATGTCAAAGCCATGCTGATCCGTTTTCTTTGAGTTTTGAAGGATTAGTTCATCATAAATTCATGCCACAGGGACAAACTGTTAACCAGTGTTAGTATCAGGACATGTTGCAATGCCTGTGAGAAAATTTTATACGGATATGGCCTGAAATGTGGCGAGACAATTCACGGCTCTTGCATCACTATAATGCACCCACACATTCATCCCTGTTCGTACATGACTATTGCACAAAAAATGAAATCACCGTGCTGCCTTATCCTCCGAACTCTCCTGACCTGGCCCCTGGGGACTTTTTTTTTATTTCCAAAATTGAAAACCCTGTTGAAAGGAGAAAGATTCACAATGGTAGATGAGATAATAGAAAATTCGCAGACGGCCCTTCGCGCGATCCAGCAAGAGATGTACCAAGACTGCTTTCGGAAGTGGAAACTGCATTGGGAGCCATGTATCAATTGTGGAGGAGAGTATATCAAAGGATACCATGCACAGTAAATAAAAGGTAAGTGTATGAAAAATTTTTGAACAGATTTCGTTTATGGAAAAAAAAACTTAAAAAAATCATGTAAATGGTCAGATATTTCCATATTTTCCTATCAGACCATGTATTGTAATTGTAAAACTAGCGTATTCCAAACCATAGTGAGAGGTCAGGATTATGATTGATAGATCATACAAATAATGAAACAATACAAAACATTACCTCACATTGAAAATTCAGATATAGAAAAATGCTTCCCAGTTTTGTGTGTTTTTCAGAGCCACCAGAAATATGTTTTGTAGGATCCATGCCTTGCATCCAGTAGAAATTTTTTACACTGCATTGAACATACAGTAAGAGTACACAACAGCTCTCAGCACATGAAGAAGCTGGCTGGGTCATTCATTGAAATACCAAGTGAAAATGGGGATAACAACTCAACAGACTACCTGAAAGCACGCAATTAATCAGCCACAGTGAGGAAACCTGAGATATTGCAGTAATTACAGTGTTTTTTGGCCTAAAATGGCCAACTTCAGATTCTACAGTAGAGAAAAGGAAACCTTACATTAAGATCTGAAACAAGTACAAGTATTTTCACTAGGTCTACCTGTGAGCTAAGTAAAGTGCGTATGTTCATAGCAATGGGCAGCATTTGGTGAACAAATGGTCATGCGTTGTCAACTAAACAAATCTTCACACATGAAAACCATAAAATATAACAATTATTACAATAATATTTCAATCAGTTGCTCATAAAATATGAAAGTAAAATACAGGTCACTAAAACAGGAAAACCTATTTAAAACAAAGTGAGATCTTTACGGTAAAAGAAACAGAGTAGCAGTCCTTATGTTACTTATTTCTGATGCCTGATTGCGTTGCACTTCGGGGTGCTAGACACCACTGCACATAAGTTTAGGAGAGATGACACAGAATGGATGACCATGGCCGTTCCCTGTCACAGTTCTCTGGTGCAGCCTGGATGGCACGTTATGGGACTTGTTCACAGGGAGGTTGCACTTGCACCTCCTAACAACTGCCCAGCTAATGTAAATGCCCCACAGCCAGAGGAAGTGTTCCAGGGAACGGCCCTGGTCATCCATTCTGTGTCATCTCTCCTAAGCTTATGTGCAGTGCTGTAGACATCTAGCAACCTGAAGTGCAGCATCATGAGCCTTTGGAAATATGTACTGTAAGGACTGCTACCATGTCTCTTTTATTGCAGAGACCTCACTTTGTTTTGAATCGGTTTTACTGTTTTAAGGACCTGTATTCTACTGTTATATTTTATGAGTAAGTGATTGCAATAGTGTTGTTATAATTGCTATATTTTATGGTTTTGACAAATGTAGATTGTCTTATAGAGGGCACATGCATTTAGTGTGAAGAGTAGGGAAGGAAGCACACGTAGTTGTATGTATATAATTTCCCGATTTCCGATATTATGTTTGGTTGATAATGTATGAACATTTGTTCACTGAATGCCAGCCATAGCTATGAACCATATATATACACTGAAGAGCCAAAGAAACTGGTACACCTGCCTAATATTGTGTAGGTCCCCCACGAGCATGCACAAGTGCCGCAACATGATGTGGCATGGACTCAACTAATGTCTGAAGTAGTGCTGGAGGGAACTGACACCATGAATCCTGCAGGGCTGTCCATAAATCCATAAGAGTGCGAGGGGGTGGAGATCTCTTCTGAACAGCACATTGCAAGGTATCCCAGATATGCTCAATAATGTTGATGTCTGGAGAGTTTGGTGACCAGCAGAAGTGTTTGAACTCTGAAGACTGTTCCTGGATCCGCTCTGTAGCAATCTGGATGTGAGGGACCATTTTCCAGCTGGAATTGCCTAAGTTCATCAGAATGCACAATGCACAATGGACATGAATGGATACAGGTGATCAGATAGTATACTTACATACGTGTCACCTGCCAGAGTCATATCTAGACATATCAGGGGTCCCATATCACTCCAACTGCACATGCCCCACACGATTACAGAGTCTCCATTGGCTTCAACAGTTCCCTGCTGACATGCAGCATCCATGGATCATGAGGTTGTCTCCTTACCCATACATATCCATCTGCTTGATACAATTTGAAATGAGACTTGTCCGTCCAGGCATTCATGTTTCCAGTCATCAATGGTCCAATGTCAGTGTTGACGGGCCGAGGTGAGGCATAAACCTTTGTGTCATGCAGTCATCAAGGGTACACGAGTGGGCCTTCGGCTCTGAAAGCCCATATCAATGATGTTTCATTGAATGGTTTGCACGCTGACACTTGTTGATGGCCCAGCACTGAAATCTGCAGCAATTTGTGGGAGGGTTGCACTTCTGTCACCTTGAATGATTTTCGTCGTTAGTCCTGTTGTTGCAGGATCTTTTTCAGCCACAGCGATGTCGGAGTTTTGATGTTTTACCGAATTCCAGATACTCATAGTACACTCATGAAATGGTTGTATGGGAAAATCCCCTCTTCATTGCTACCTCAGAGATACTGTCTCTCGTCACTTGTGCACTGACTATAACACCATGTTCAGACTCACTCACATCTTGATAACCTGACATTGTAGCAGCAGTGACTGATCTAAAAACTGCACCAGACTCTTGTTCTCTGAGATAGGCGTTGTTGATTGCAGTGCCATATTCTGCCTGTTTATATATCTCTGTATTTGAATACACATGCCTATACCAGTTTCTTTGGCACTTTGATGTATGTTATTTTCATTTCACACAGCTCACAACTAGACCTAGTGAAAATGTTCAGATTTGTTTTAAGTCTAAATATATATGCTTTTCTGTAGTGTAGCATCTGAAGATGGCCATTGTAGGCTGAAACCAGTTATGGCTGTGTAATAGGAAAGTGACTGTGTCAAAAAAGAAAAACTTATTATAAGTCAGGCACTGCCTCACTGCTTCCTTAAACAGAATGTCGTTTTCTCTGAAAATTCAGTCCCCCCTCATCCCCCACCCTAAGATAGTACTTCATTACAGATCACTGCATTATCTGCAAAAAGCCTGATGTTACCATTAATAAAATCTGTAGTGTATTGTAACTATCACTTACATGTTGATGACATCCAGTTGTAACTTAGTACTAGTCCTAAGAACATTGCAATAGATTAATGACCGAAAGCACTTTCCCTCATTTAGTAACAAACTTCAGAAATTGCTGAGGAACAGGAGATCATTGGACTCAAGTGTGTTTGTTGCATCTTGATTCAGAAAGAATGCAGAAATGTTGACACTAAAGTTTGTAGAAATTTGGGCATCTATTGAAAGACTTACGTGCAAAGCATATCATAACTTCCACCATCTCACATTACTGAAAAATCATGCTACGAACCCAAGAATGTTCTGTTCCATGTGTGGGAATGTGGAAGAGTGCCTGACAAGTTCTTGCAGCCATCAGCATACTGTTCACAGTGGAGCAAGAACAGAATGGATGTCTTCCATTTTGAAACATTCTAATAGAAAGAAATGCAGACAGTACGCTTGGGCATGCAGTCCACAGAAATAAGACCGAGGCAGATCTGTACCTATATGCAATGAGCTGTCATAATCCTGCACACTGGTACACTGTTCCAAGAACTGTTGTTCAAAGGGCACATGCTATTTGTGACCCACAGGGAAGGCATAGAGAAAAAGAAAGTTACTTTTATCCCATGTTCTGGGCCTCCTTCGGCCAAACTGGGGATAATCTTTAGAAAAAACAACATCAAAGCCATCTTTTGACCACCACAAAAAATGAAAATTGTGTTTGGCTCAGTAAAAGACAAACTGCAGTTGCAAATACCCAGCCAATATAGCGTAGCATACTGTGTGACTGTGGCTACAGTACATTGGGCAAACAGAGCATGTTATTTCACAACGCTGCATGGAATACTTTCAGGGCATACATCTGAGCATAAAGATACATCAGCAGTGGCAGCATCAACGAAGGAACTTGGGAGAACAAAAATGTTATGCTGAGCTAGTGGCTTTTGGGAGAGCATCAGTAAAGACTCAATTGAGATAAGGTGCAATGACAATCTCGTCAATAGTATTGAGGGTTATCAGTTAAGTGTGTCATGGAGCATTGTACGAGCAGATATACAGAGACCATGCCTAGCAATTAACGCTTAGCTTGTCGGTGCAAGACTGAAAGCAATGAAAGTTGAATGGTGGTCTGCCCTCCCCCCCATGAGCAATCCATGTTCCAGGAGGAAAAAGAGGGAGCGGGAAGAGGCAGCTGCTACTTTTTAAGAGTGTGTGTGTGTATGTGTGTGTGTGTGTGTGTGTGTGTGTGTGTGTTTGTAGTGCCCATGTTATGTTGTTATCTTTACACTCCGCCAGATGATGATAAGAATGACAGTCATTGAAATGTCGTGGAATTTCAACACTGCCACCTGGATGGAAGCCTGAGAAGATTTCGCCCCCATTATATGCCATGGAAGTCTACATTGTTGTTGTTGTTGTTGTTGTTGTTGTTGTATAGTGCTCATATGCAATGCATATTGTAAAGTTAATTCAGTAAGAATGTCTGATCATATGTAAGAGATGGCCTCAATTCTGTAATCCTGACAGATGAAATAAATGAATAAATTTACTCAACATTGAATTAAATTCACTATAATCAATGGTTAAGTAATGACCTTCAAAAAGTTAGAAATCTTGTTTTAAGAGCTCCACTCCAGCATAAATTTTCATTAGGCACAAGATATGAATAGCATTACAGCTTCAGCTTATCTGACCAGTTTCCGATTCTATCACTTTATGTTCCTACATCTTCTTATATTTGATCGTGATGGATCCATTCATTTTAATTCAGTAAATCTTAATCGGACAATAAGAAGGAAGTTTGTAAATACTACAGTACTTTCCACTGATCATTGTGCTTTTCCAGTTGTGTGCAGTTATAGAGATAACATGGAATTTCTCTGACAATGGCTGCTACCTTATCTGCAGGGATCTGGCAAAGAGCTGCCCGCTGCCTGTGGATGGCACATCCCTGGACTCCCCCCACACCAAGACACTGCTACTGCTGCAGGCCCACTTCTCCAGGCTGCACCTGCCATGCGCCGACTACCACACCGACCTCAAGTCCGTGCTCGACCAGGCACTCAGGATCATGCAGGTGGGAATCCATTTCTGAGCATTGATGAGCAGGCTTTTCACGTCCCTGCACCCATAGCCGTGTTAAATTTCTTGTAAGACATTGAAATGTTTTTTATTTGAAATAACTCTGCTTCATTTGTTGTTAGCTTATTGACCCCTTTGGCATCACGCACAAATGATATACTTCTATTTGCAACCATGTCACAATCCACACAGTGGTTTGTAACGGAATTTACAAAGGTTACCGTAACAACTGTGTCATCAGAAAAGGCATCCAGCAACAAAATTAAACAATAAAATAAAATTTGCCAAGTCCTGAAAAAGCAGACCCCATACTAGATGGAATAAATGCTAGCAAAAAGAAAGAACAAAGGGCAAAGGCTATTGAACACCAACTTCATTATTTATGAAAACCTTTATCATCAACTGTGAAATTTATTGATATGATGAAATTCCAGCAGTAAATGAGTAGTGAACATCAGGACATTATTAACACAGATTAAATTAGATTAGAGCGTAGGCAATTAAAAGTTGTAGTGAAAAGAAATTTTGCTAGAAAAGCCTTTACGTACATAAGTACAAACAAAATTTGAAGAAAAAAAACTGTATTTGGGATGCAGACAATCCTTCAGCTCAAGAAGAAAGAAGTAATAGTTTCTCTTGCAACATTAAGGAGCTCCCTAATTTCGAAGCTAGTGTCTGTGTTATCTTTGGTTTATGTCTATTGTCCTGAAGCATTTTGGTCAGTAGAGGTTTCTTCTGTCTTCAGTTATGCTGATACCCTATTTATTTTTTACCGTCAATGCTTGTGGCTTCAGGTATTTCCATTACATGTGCTACCATCACATAGCTACTGTAATGTTGTGTACATAATTCCAACTGTTTCTTTGAATCCTCCCCCCCCCCCCCACCCACCCACCCCCACCTATTACTCCTATTAGTCACTGTGATATATCTAGCCTCATAACAATACATAAAACTACATAAAATAACTACAATAATTTTGACATGCAAGGAGAATTAGTCCTAATGAGAGGAAGAAGTTTATATTTACTGGTGTTTCAACAATGACTACCAGACAACTTTTAATTCACTGATTGTAATTTTATTTTCGTTAGCAGAAAGCAAACAAACTAAACAAAGAATTTAATTAAATAGGGTCTGTAATTCTTATACTTTTAATAGAGAAAGAAAGTTTCTAGGTCAGGGGATAGCGTTCGGCGAAATCCCTTAACTTTTTGTTGCATACGAAGCATTGCGTTAGGCAGCACGATGTCGGTGGGTTATGATGATGAGATCAGGATACAGACAGTTCCGCTGGTTAATATTCTCCAGCGAAACGCAAATAAAGTTCTGGCACAGCTGTATCATTAACCCCGTGGTGATTAACAAACCACAAGATGCCAGTATACGAACGTTGTTGACATGTCCTCTCTTTCAAAGTACATGGCGTAGACGTACACTTTATGCACTGTCCGTGACGCTATCATCCGTAATTACACGGTTCGTCACATTCATGTAGTCTTAGCCACAAATACACAGTTCATAGAATTGTTCTTGTGTGTGAAGCACACTGTAAACAATGCCCACTCTGTTCTCACATTTCAAACTTCGACAACGTCACTGAAAGCCATTTATTTTGCACAGTTAATTAGTCTTCACTTTCACGGCTTGATAGAATGTGTTATACAACAGTTCCACCACCCAAAACCAATACCAGCAAAGTTCATTTGCATAAAAGCACAATCAGCCACAACAGAAGTAATGTTAGCGGCACTTTCACAGTCAGGTTTATTTGCTCTTAAAGTTCGCTGGCGATGGCATTACATACCACAGTGGTAAAGAGAATTAACAATCTGATAGTTTGGTATCACTGTCCATACAATTACGTATGCTTTTCATGAAACACAGTACTATTTTTCCCGCGCATGATTCACATACACGCCATCCACCATCCCCTCTACTACACAACCACCTTTCGACTCTCGATATCACTATCGCTGTCCCCTGTCTATAGATGTTATATCGCTATTGTAAATTACATAAACCTTTATAAATGTTATTGACTGCATTTTTCACAATTAATAATATTCCAAAAGAGAACTTTACAAACAAAGCAAGAAACATATTTATCCATTGGGAAACGAAATAATCACAATTACATCTTTACATTTAAAAAACCACTGTAGAATGTTACGTAATCACAATTAGAAATACCCATATGAACAAAAGAAAAATAATAGAAATCTAAAGAAAATCACGAAAAAAAATTTATATGCGTAATTAGCAATGCCTTCACAATGGCTACTTTAGTATTCATGAGTGCATAAAATGCTGTGCAGAAATTGGGCATAGGTGATACGTGACATCATTGGTTTCACAGGTGGCCCTGCTTCTGATGTGGTAGGGTACAGTTGTAACAGGAGTGGAGTTAGTTTTGCTGGGTGGGTGCATCAAAGAGATCTTGTACCTGTGTCTTCCACAAGGCTATGACCCATGTGGGAGTGGGTGTGGGTGTGGCATAGGGGTGGATCAGCATATTTAATCAGTGTGTGCCAAAATGAGGAAATGTTGTTCTGTTGCTCACCAAATCTTCCAATGAGAATTTAAATTACTGTTTCTTTTATGAATGTATCAATTAAGAAAGAAGAGTTCTCAGGTGTCTGGCTGGATCATGTCAATGATTTTTTGGCAAACAGACTTATTGCCATCTTCATGTGGTCCTTGGTGACTGCTATTCCGCTCCTGTTTTCGTCATATATATGTTGACCATTACCCCTTCCAACACAACACTCCTACCACAATCAGGCTTGTTGTGACTGACTTCGAAATCTGGTCTCCACTGTCTGCATTGTCATTGCTGGGTGCACATCTCACTGTACGGGAATGCTTTTCTTTTTCTAGGCTCAGTATAGGGTTCCAGACCTGACACAGTTGTAGGCCACTATTATTATTAAATAGACCATCTTGAACCATAACTCCAGTGGCCTCTTAAATTGTGCAATCTGAAAAGTGCTTAAGTATTTTGGTGTGGTTGAAATCCATAGTATGGCCAGTTTTTATACTATGGTCAGCCACAACTGATTTGGTGGTCTGGCATACCTATAAAACAGCACGAAGGGAAGAAGAACACAGGTTGTTAGTGTGCATTGTGTTTGTTGGCAGTATATCCAGAAAATTAGCAAAATATTGAAGCGACATAATATTAAATGTATTTTGTCAACCTCTAAAACCTTGGCACTGCTAGGTGCAGTGAAGGATGATATAGGCCTTTGCAAACCAGGAGTCTGTCACATCCCCTACCAGTGTGAAAAACCATATGTTGGGGAAACTGTATGCACAGTAGAAGAGAGTTGCCGTGAGCATAGATGCCACACTAAATTATGCCAGGTCACCAAATCAGCCATTGCTGACCAGAGTATAAAAACTGGCCATGCTATGGATTCCAACAACACCAAAATACTAAGGCAGTCTTCCTCCTCCTGGGGCTGCTTGATAAAGGACGCCATTGAAATTAAGATCCAAGATGGTCTGATTATAAAGATAGTGGCCTATGACTGAGTCAGATGTGGAGCCCTGCACTGAACACAGAAAATGAAAGGCTTTCCTATATAGTGAGTTCTGGACCTGACAGCAGCAGTGCAGACTCTGGAGACCAGCATTCAGAGCTGGGTGCCATTACTTTCCCCCACCCCCATCCCCCTACACCACCACCACAGTGACCCCACAGATAGTTATAGGAGCAGGGTGTTGAAGGGACTAATGGTCAACTTATATAATATACCAATAGGAGCGGAGTAGCAGTTATCAGGAATCACATGAAGATGGCACAGAGTCTGTTTGCTGAAATATTGTGGAGTAAGATATGAAACTTCCTGGCAGATTAAAACTGTGTGCTGGACCGAGACTCGAACTCGGGACCTTTGCCTTTCGCGGGCAAGTGCTCTACCAACTGAGCTACCCAAGCACGACTCACGCCCCGTCCTCACAGCTTTACTGGTAGAAGTAAAGCTGTGAGGAGGGGGCGTGAGTCGTGCTTGGGTAGCTCAGCTTTACTGGTAGAAGTAAAGCTGTGAGGAGGGGGCGTGAGTCGTGCTTGGGTAGCTCAGCTTTACTGGTAGAAGTAAAGCTGTGAGGAGGGGGCGTGAGTCATGCTTGGGTAGCTCAGTTGGTAGAGCACTTGCCCGCAAAAGGCGAAGGTCCTGAGTTCGAGTCTCGGTCCGGCACACAGTTTTAATCTGCCAGGAAGTTTCAAATGTAAATGTAGCTTTATGATAAATGACAGCCCACAGTAATTATGCCACTATACTGTGTGTAGATGTCTGCTGTGTCATTCTTCCGGCTGCAGAAAAGCTTATTGGTCAGTTGTGTCACCTATAAAGTTTTAATCTCTATTGATTCATTGTGGGATCGGGACAGTGGCCAGTCAAATATTTATGAAGGAAAATCATCAAATGGCCATATGTTTTGAGAAGTTATTTTATTTGGACAGCCAGTTCTGACATCTTATTATGCCAACTTCAGGCCCCTGTGAAATCCATGTATAGACAATCACAAGTACCAATACTTGTGTACTGGAGCCATCAGTATCTCGATACTGTGAATTATACATTGAAAGCACAAAGAGTCCAGCCTAAAGTAGCAAGTCAAGGTCAAAATCATATCCATACATGCTAAATGTAGCCGGCCGCGGTGGTCTCGCGGTTCTAGGCGCACAGTCCGGAACCGTGCCACTGCTACGGTCGCAGGTTTGAATCCTGCCTCGGGCATGGATGTGTGTGATGTCCTTAGGTTAGTTAGGTTTAAGTAGTTCTAAGTTCTAGGGGACTGATGACCACAGCAGTTGAGTCCCATAGTGCTCGGAGCCATTTGAACCATGCTAAATGTAAATATAAAGTTCTAGGTAATCTCATGACAGCCTTTGGACTCGCATTTGGGAGGACAATGGTTCAAATCCATGTCGGGCCATCCTGATTTAGGTTTTCCATGATTTCCCTAAATCCCTTCAGGCGAATGCTGGGACGGTTCCTTTTAAATGGCACGGTCAACTTCCTTTCCCATCCTTCCTTAATCCAAGGGGACCAATGACCTCACTGTTTAGTCTCCTCCCCCAAATGAACCATCCAACCGACAGACCCGCTAATAATGATAAACCCAACTGTGTCTTTTCTCTTCTCTGTTTATTCAGCTCCTTGTCCCCATTTCATTAATGCCAATGTAGTTAGTTCCATGAAAAATGTGCTGTTGTTGTCTGCACTCCAAGAACTTCTTCTTATGATGCTCTTCCTTCTTGTCTGTTCTTTTTATCTGTGTGCAGCTACTGCAACCTACATCTGCCTGAACATGGTTACTACATTGAAACTTTGGTGTCCCTCAACAGTTTTTATTTCCAAGCACCCCTCCATTACCAAATAAACAATTTTTTGATTCCTTAAGACGTGCACAATTAACCTATCCCAAATCAATCAATCAATCCTTTTTTATCAGACTGTACCTCAAAGCTATTTTCTTCGTTATTCTTCTGCAACACAATAATTCAAGAATTTCTGATCACTTTCTGTCTGTACTATATTATTCATGTTCTAATTGTGTGCAAGGCTACGATTCAGACATATACTTTTATGAATGACTTCCTGATACTTAAATTTAAATTGAGTGTCAATATTTTTCACTTTTCAAGGACAAATTTTCATGCTATTGCCAGACTGCATTTCATATCCTCTGTAATTTTGCCTCTGTCAGTTATTTTTCTGCCCAAACTGAATACTTCACAAAATGAAGAAAAGCAGTACCATATGATGGTGTCAATGTGACACAATTGGAAGCAGTTGACTCGTATAGATTTGTGAATGTAGTAATTTGTAGGGTTATGAAATGGAATGATCACACAGGCTTAATCATAGGTAAGGTTGGGGGTAGATTCAGTTCATTGGCAGGATAGTGGAAAAACGTAGTAAGTCTGCAAAAGAGATTCCTTGCAAATCATTTGTGCAGCCCATCTTGGAATATTGCTCAAGTATGTGGAGCCCATACCAAATAGAATTAATTGAGGACACTGAACATGTGCCAGGAAGAAGTACAAATAGAAATGTCACAAGTTTGTGTGGCTCACGAGATAGTGACACTGAGATGTTGGCAGGTACTTGAAGGTCAATACTAGTTATCCTGCATAAGGCTGCTTATAAAGTTTTGTTCCCGTAGGGATTCTGAAGACAAGATCAGTCTACTTGCAGCATATGTTATCATGCTAAATGTCTTCACACTGGTTTGTAGAGCATTTATGTCACTGTGGATTGAAACACTTCCATTATATTTAATGTCACAACTTCTAATCTGATTCTGTCAGCATCACCATACTTTGTTGACATTCACCATATAAACTGTTGTCAAGGATTTGTGCTCTGTCTCTAATGACTTCGTCAATAAGACACTCAGTCCCTAATATTTCTATTTTCTTCCTGTCATCATTGTCAACAACTAAATCTGTATTTAAAAATCATGTAAATGTCAGTTTACTATTGTTGAATCTATATTGTAAGATGAATTCCAGGACCTGTATTGCTTTGAATGTCCCTACATTTCTCCGGAATCCAGAATGATCTTCTCCCAGGTTGGTTTCTACCAACTTCTTCCATTAATTAAAACAAACAAAAAATAATTGTTTGTGCCATCATGGTTTCATGTGATTCACATAAGATATATGGAATTATATATGCTGCTAACAATTCTGTTTCCTTTGGCACAGGCAATGATCGATATGGCTGCGGAGCAGGGCTGGCTGGCGACAGCTCTCCGCCTGATGCAGCTGATGCAGATGGTTGTGCAGGCTCGCTGGCTGTCAGACAGTCCACTCACAACGCTCCCACACGTCGAACCACAACACCTCTACCTGTTCGAAAAGCAGAGGCTGCCTCCCGCTCTGCGAAACCGCAACTTGCTCACGTTGCCGGGCTTGGCTTCTGCTGTCAGTCGTAACTACGAGTCGCTAGCGACAGTTCTTCGACCGGAACTTGAAGAGGGTCAGATCGAACAAGTATGACTTAGCTGTGTTCACCTTAATTGTGAGAGATTAGCAGTATCAGTATTCTGCTATTGACTGAGAATCTGTTTATAATAAATTGCGGAAGTGCCTAAACATTTCCTGCTTTTAATTTATGGTTTGTCATGTAGTTTCTAACATCACTACACCATCAAGGTGTACATTCAAACAGAAGCAACACTGAAACACGCAGATGTGGCAGTGAGATGTGTTGCTCCAGGCTCTTTTGTGTAATAAAATTACTTTAAATGCTTTTGATCTCAGTCTATAGCACCAGGTGAAAATATATTGTTGCTCATCACCATTCCTGTCCTAAGTAATAATAATAATAATAATAATATGTAAGAAGCTTCATCACAGTTGCCACTGACATATTCATAGGTTCTGGATTACTAATTTCTTTGATTTTGGAATGGGCCAGCACCTACCCTGTGAATTGAATTGAAGGAGTAAAAGAAGAAATAAAATTTCATGATTTTTCATTGTTATAAAATAATTACAATTAGTTTTATTACCTTACAATAATTTTTGCATACTTTATTGTATTACATTTTCTTAGCTTGGTTATTTCACCTTGAAACACCTGTATTTCTCTCATAAAATGATCTTGATATACCAAAATTGTAATTTATACATTCCTGTTGATTATTAGTTTCGTATTTGATTTTGTATGACTGCTGTTGTACTTCAACACTTGCTCACATGAATATAGTGACTTAAAACCACGTGTACAAGTTTCAGAATTTTGATATAAATTCAACTTTTATATAGAAATTGTCAACTTACATTCTGTGAACAATGAAGTACCCCATACTTGCATATTTTTATTAGACATTATTTATCTCACCAACTACAGACTGAAGCAAAATCCTCTAACTAGTAACCAAACATATCAGTTATCTGTTCAAAACTGCACGACAATGCCAAAAGCCTGAAAAAGACAAGCTATATGTTTCAGAAATAGGCGTGTATCAGCCCATTTAGTAAACTTAGGATCAAATACATCTTTATGGCAAAGCTGAGAAAATTACTTTTAAAGTTACAGTCTGCTTTAAATTCTTTGACACATGATGTTTAATCTCCAAAACTGTGATGTTGCCACAACAAATGCTGTCTGCAGGCAAATGCCCCAGTTATTTCCATTCCATGCTATAGAGAATCACTTTACAGTCTCTCTGTCTCATAAGAAAATCATATAAAATACCTGAAATTCAGGTGTGATACTGACCTCTCTAATGCCTCTAAACATGTCAAAAATCTTTTAATAATTTTATGTAGGCCCAGAAATTGTAATACTTCTCAAATGATTGAAATTTTCCTGTCCAGGAACAGCTGCAAACTTCTCATAGAATAACTCAAAAGACATGGAACTTACTGAGATACTTTTTTTTGTAAGGTATGAAGTTCAAAGTCACTTTGTCCTACAAATATCATGAAAAAAATTCACATGTATTACAGACCTCTCTAGTGTAGCTAAGCATTCCAAAAATCCATTCTTACTTTGAATAAGGGCCTGAGTTACATCTTTTCTTGAAAAAGGTAAAATTTCCACTCCTGCAAAAGTCTTCTTCATGAATTTTGTGCAGTGAAAGTGTCAGAACAGTTGGAACCAATTTTAGCAGTAAATTCCTGTTAGTGTATTCTAGGAGAGAGAAGTCTGGCTGGCTCTCTTGTCAAATGCCAGTTACAGTGGAACCTCGTTTAACCACAGCAGGTTCTTTGATAAGTCATCCGGATTATCAAAGATTTAAATAATCTAAAAATTCAGAAAATAATTACAATGACATTTGGAAAATGCCATAAACAAACTTGTTATATCTATTTTCAGGCAAACGTACAACTTATACATTATTTTCTCGTATTTTTTTTGACCAGAAATTGGGGGAAATAAAAAACAGTCAGTGCATTTGTAAACTTAAACTGACAGAAGCATATTACTGAGCTTCTCAAACAATTAACTTCAGCTACTTTTTCTCTTTGTATAACTGCTACTCTTGAAAACAATTCAATTAACCTCCTGAAATATTTTGCATATTTCCACTCAATAATGTCTTGCAGAATAATTTCATGGGGTAACTCACCACTGTGAGAGAAAGTATTGGTTGCACAAAAGCGAGCAGTAAGAATATCATATGGTCCTCATCCATGGACGTTTTGTAGGTACCTCTTCAAGGAGCTAGACATTTTAATTGCACCATCACAATACATATATTTGCTCATGAAATTTGTCACAAATAATCCACAACAATTTGGTACAACACTAAAGGAAAAAAAGAACTTTATTAACGTTGTTAAAGTTATCTTTGGCTCAGAAAGGAGTTCAATATGCAACAACAAAAATCTTTGGATCATTTTCACAATGACATAAAATATCTAACAGGTAGCAAAGTAAATTTTAAATGTAACCTAAAATGATTTCTCAAGGACATCTCCTTCTATTCCATGGACAAATTTCCTTTCAAAACAGGCAGCTAGTTAAAAAACTTGTTTTTAAGTGTAGTTGTATGAGCAGAACTAAAAAATATTGGGTTCATTAGTGTTAATACTAACCATGTATATGTATTCCGTAAACTGATTCATTACACATCATTTTGATACAAGATTTGTTCAAGTAATCTGTGCTACATGTAACTAACTCACTAACTTTTGGACCCAGAACTAATCAGCAAGTTTCTCTTGGACCAATTAATATGTCATTTATGTGCAACACAATCACACAGGCATTTTGCTGCTGTTTATTTGACCAGAGCTGTCTCTGCCTGGCATTCATTATTTTGTCCAGCTGTGTTGTTGCCTCTGTATGTGTCATAATGCCATTAGACTGAGTGTCAACTCCGGCTCATCCATCGTCACTACTGTCATTGTTATTTTGCAGCCAATCATTTACAGCTATGTGAGCAGTCTGTGTGTTGATGGACCTTCTTTCTGAATCATCAGATAGTGTACACAGTTACTAAACAAACTATCCAGATTAATTAGGTCTGTGACATCATCACAGTTTTGGAGATTAAACATCATATGCCAAATAGTTTAAATCAGACTTTAAATGTAATTTCCTCAGATTGGCCATAAAGATGTATTCGATCCTAAGTTTACTAAATGGCCTGATACATGCCTATTTCTGAAACATATAGCTCGTCTGTTCAGGTTTTTGGCATGGACATGTAGTTTTGAATAAATAACTGGTATGTTTGGTAACTAGTTAGAGGATTTTGCCTCAGTCGGTATTTGGCAAAATTAATCAGACTGTGATGCATATTGTTGTGGAGGTGGCAATGGTTCCTTGCTTGAATTTTAATATGCCTACCAATCCATTTTGCAGGTCTACCAAGTTCTCACAGCACTACCTGTGCTGTCAGTGGATATGAGGCTCCGTGCAGGCAGCGAAGCGGAGCGCCCTCTGCCCCGTGCCCCTCAGCGCAGCCGGCATTCTGACTGGGCACAATGCACAGCGGGCTGCGAGGCCACTCTGTCCGTGAAGCTCAGGCGCGAGAACAGGGACAGTGGCAACGGCCGGGCACACTGCCCGCGATTCCCGCGGGGCAAGGATGAGGGCTGGATCCTCGCCCTGGGAGATGTGGAGCGGGGCGAACTTCTGGCACTCAAGAGGGTGGTGGGCGTCCGGGGGCGGCCATCGCATCACCCTCTGGCTTTCTTGCTACCCAGCAAGCCAGGTCAGTAGCAGACCATCTGCATTTTCAGCTGTCGTGATGCGCGTACTAACGACAGCATAATTATGACGCTGGCACAGCAGTGTAGGCAGAGAAGTATCTGAGTAAAACGTTTCCAACATTTATTTCATTTGCAGAATACCAGCAGGGCGTTATTGCAAAGACAAGCAACTAATATTTACATAACTGTTTCTATTTTGTGTCATAGTTATGCACATATTCAGATTTATTGATGATTACTGTTAAACGCAGTGTTAATTTTCAAACCAGTTAATTTTGCTACTAACTGTGCAGGTGATAAAGATAACGAAAGACTGTACAATGAAATAAAAGAAATTATTCAACTCATCAGTGGAGATGAACATTTCATTGTGATGCGTGACTGGAAGTCAATAGTAGGAACAGGAAGATAAGGAAAAATAGTAGGGGAACAGGGGCTAGGGGAGCAGCTGTGTGGTAGAAATTTTGCATCAAGCATAACATAATAATTGCTAACTCTTGGTTTAGAATTCATCAAAGATGATTTGATATGTGGAAGAAAACTGGTGACATTGGAAGCTTCCAGATAAAATAAAATATGCTTTTGAAATCTCTGCTTTACGATTATATAAACTGCAAAATGTTTCCAGGGACAGATAACACTCTGACTCAGATTAAAACTGAAGTTATTTCAAGAAGGTAGGAAATGAAAGAGGTGGAACCTAGATAAATTTAAAGAACTGGAGGGTGTTGAAACTTTTAAAGGGAGCATTAGGCAACAATTGACAGACAGGAAGGCGATAAAATAGAAGACAAATGGGCAGCTTTGAGAGATGAAATACAAAAGCAGCAAAGGATTAAATAGGCAAAAATACAAGGCCCAGTAGAATTGTTTTGATAACAAATGAGATATTGATTTTAACTGACAAAAAGAGAAAGTATAAAAATGCAGCAGGCAAGAGGGAATAGCAATGTCTAAAAAATGATATTGACATAATGTGCAGTATGACTAAGCACAAATGACTAGAGGAGATATGCAAAGCTGTATAATTATGCATGACTAGGAAAGACAGATGGAAAACTAAAAAGACCCATGGAGAAAAGAAAAGAGCTCAGATGGTAATATTACGAACGGGAAGAGGAAGTAGGTAAAGAGGCAGTTTGATACTGTGAGAAAATCTGACGGAACACTGAAAGACGTAACCTAAAACAAAGCGGGGAATAGATAACTTTTCTGCATAATTATTGAGATCCTTGGCAAGACAATTTCACGTCCTACTCTAAATATATGTGACAAGCGTAATACTGTCAGACTTCAAGAAGAATATAATAATTTCAATTCCAAAGGGGGACAGGTGTAAGTATTACAGAAATATAAGTCATCATTGCAAAATAGTGACACTACTTATTTACAGATGAGTGGAAAGACTGTTTAGAAGGCAACATCAGAGAAGATCTGTTTGGGTTTTGAAGAAATGTAGATTCGACTGAGGCACAACTATCCTTCTTATAAGATAGGCTGAACACAAGCAAACCTATGTTTATATCATTTGTAGATTCAGAGAAAGCTTTTGGCATTGTGGACTGAGATATACTTTTTAAATTTTTGGAGGGAAGAAGCGTTATCTACAACTTGTACAGAAGCCAGACTGCAGTAATAAGAACTGAAGGACACAAAAGGGAGAAGTTGCTGAGAAAGGAGTTAGACATGGTTGTATATAGAAACTCAATAACAAGTTTATTGTGTTGGCTATTTTTGCAGCAACTGTAATAAATCACAGTAGTTTGCAAGAAAAACACCCTTCGCATGCTGCACATTAAGTTTATTGTTATTGAACTTTCCTCTTGCATGACTGCAGAAGTTAAATTAAATAAAAAAAGGACTTGATGTGTAGCATGCAGAAGCCATTTTTCTTTTAAACTACTGCAATTTATAAACAAATAAGGTTTGGACACTGCTCTCATTGCACGAGGCATGTGAAAGTCTGCAGCTGTTCACTTGCATGGAGTCTGTTCATCCAGGACACGCCACCTTAACATGTTTTCTTTTTAACCTTGCAATGTCAGAGTGCAGTCTGTTGAGACACTGCCAGGCCATCTATACCCCAGTGTGGGCCTGAAGTAGTTCTTTTGTGGGTTATGGTCAGTCACTGAGGTGTATGGTTCTTTCTTTCCCCAGGTGAGGTACACAGAAAGCTTTTCCTAGATTTAAGTCATTTATAAGCTGACTGGTGGCCATATAGCAGGTTTATTCCTGAGGTTAATGACTTCGTTTTCTTGTGCTATTTCCCATTTAATGTCCAGTAGTTAAAAGCAAGATAGTTCAGGTTGTGTACTGTTGTTGGCTTCAGGTGTCCTGTTAATATGTGGCAAAATAGTTTGGAGCTTGTGTTAATGTTGATTTCATTGGCCACTTTTGGTGCTAATCAGAACAAAATGCATCACAATTTACATTGAGGGAGGGGGGAAAAAAGGCCAGACCCTAGCAAACAACATACCAAGGAACAAACTGCCTGTACCAGGAGGCAGGAGCCTAGCAGGGATGCATAACTGAGTAGCAACACCTGTACGGTGGTATTCCATACACAAAGTCCATTCGCACATACTCATCTTGTGGACCTCACCTGCCCTTATATGTAGTGCTGTTGTTCGTATTCTGCACTCCAACATATGAACCCTGATGACAAATTACTCTAACACAGCAACACCCTGGGTGAGCTTGGTATACTAGCAAAAGGAGAGCAAACAAATCTGGTAAAGGTTTGGTAGGTGTAGATTCATTGCAGCAGTTGTGCAAAGTTATTAAGTCCATCTATCAGAATCCACAGAGCTCACGTGACCATAGCTACTTAAGAGTAACACACCATACCGCCGCAAACAAAACAGTTGCATATGAATTTACAATACTAAGCTGCCACAGCACTGCTATACTGTGCGGCAAATGATTTATGCTATTTGGTGCACGGGTCTTAAGACCCCATTGTTAGGATAGTTTTGGATCTGCAGGCAGTAAGTAATGTGAAACTCTCCAAGACATAAAATTGTCTAAACCTGCCATTGCAACCAAGAGGTCATCAGCAACACTATAGTCGCAAGTCCAAGGCAGTAAACAATTATGTAGTTCACATCGTCTAAGTCTGCTTAGGTTGTCACAATCAACTATACTTTATCAACACCAATTAAAACATATGTATGTGTTACTGTATGTGATCAGATGTTGTTAACTGAACTTGAACAAAAACAAAGCTTATTATGCCATAGAGATTGAGCTCCCATTCAGTGCAGGTCCTACGTCTTCCAACACCTAGTGCGTTCTCTCTGAACAGTGGCTCATCATCCCTGCTGCTAACTTTTCTGGGCTAAAGTGGTGTGTTAGACAATCCACTTTAGGAACATTAATCTTTATCATAGTATAGTGACATAACTCAAGTGCTCCAATGGAGACCCTCTCAGAATGCTACTGAAATAATTTTCCATACCTCCTGTCTCTACCATATATAGTTCAATGATGGACTATTTTGCCTTTCTGTTCTGCACTGTCTTGAACTGTTTCACTTAGTTGAAGCTAAGGAGATGTCTACCCCTGAATTTTTATTTTTGCCCTTGCTGGTTTTCTTACTCCAGCCCTCCAAACTTCCTGGCATCACACTCAGTATTAGTGCCATGATCACCCACACTTTTTGTGCATATTTTCTCCCATTGCACAAAAAAAGGTGGCTTCTTGTGGACACTGCCAGCTACCATGAATTCTGATTATTATGCTCAATCAAAATTTGAATATTGTTCAGATAACATTGCACTTTCCACCAATCTCACTTTAGAATAAAAAATCAACATTACATAGGTTTCCACCTGCTTCCTCATCTTAATTACTGTTGTAATCTATTTAATGACTCTGAAATTGGGATGCACAGTGAGATGACACACCACAGCCATATCTCAAGTTGCAGCTGGGCAATAGCAGGAAAAGCATTAACATAAAGGTAAATTTGTTAACATCAAAATAGGAATCTTTTTTGAAGATATCTGCTTGTAGTGTAGCTTTGTATGGAAGTGAAACAAGGAAATAAACTGCTCAGGCAAAAAAGAATAGAAGCTTTTGAAATCTGGTGCTTCAGAAGAAAGCTAAAGATTAGATGGGCAGACCAGATCACTAATGAAGATATACTGAATCAAGTTAGGTAGAAAAGAAATTTATGGCACAATGAGACTTGAGTACAGTAGGCAGGTTTAGTTGGATGTGGGTTGCAATAGTTAAGTAGAGATATAGAGGCTTGCACATTATATACTAGCATGGAGAACTACATCAGACTAGTCTTCTCTGAAGACCTCAATAACTAGAACATTTATAGTCAAGAAGAAAGTCATTAGTCAAATTATTTAAAATTCTAATTAGCACTTTGTAACTGTTATATTTATGTAGTGCAAATAAATCACAGAATAGTAGACATGTCAAGTCATCAACAGGCTTACAAACAAGACTGAAAACTTCCCTAGCTTTCAGACAAATCATTTTTCTAGCTAGAATTCACACACACACACCCACACACACACACACACACTGACTGACTGACTGACACACACACACACACTCGCGTGCGGCTGTACACATTGTGCTGGCTGTGTGCGTATCTGTTTATACTGTGACTCGAAAAAGGATTTGTTCAAAACCTAGCAAAACTTGATGTCTTATTAGTGTGCTTCTAAATGACTCGAGCCTTTACTGTTTGATGAATTGTTACCTTTATTCCAAAATGTCTAACATTTTATCAGAACTTTTTGTACTGTGGTGCTAATAAGATTTTTAATGGTTTTGTACTTTACATTTTAACTCTAGTGATGTGTTTTTTGACAGTATATGATGCTTTGAAAATGAGTGCTTCCTTTTCATCAGGTTTCCATTTGTTCCATATATTTTGGTTGTACCTTTATTTTCTTTCCAAATAAGTAAGAGTAAAAAATTACAATAATCTATGTTCATGGTTTTCTTCACCATTATCTACACCCTTACTTTTGTATGATAACATGTGCTATCATGTTTCAGTAATGTTATTTCGTTGGTCCTAAAACTTACAAATTCTAGTTTTTACTTGCTGTGTTATTAAAGTTCACAATTTGATGTTGCTAATTTGATTAAAATATTCCCATTTAATTAAAAAAATGATAAAATAAGCAGTATTTTTCTTTAAATTTCTGATTTTAAATAGCTTAAATTTCCATCTGCGTATTACTTAACAACACTTACATTTAATTTTATTGACAATTTGATAATGTAATCATCCCCCACAAAATATATCATTAGCTTCCAAATTCATTTTTGTCTAGTTCCCAAATATATGTTCATAAAGTTGACAGAATTTTCCTTATATGTGATTTTACCAAATTAAATGTTATGAAAATGCATTATTACAATGCATTTGATTGTTTTTACATCATTTTAGTCAGTTAGGACAATTACATGAAAAAGTGGAAACATCAGTGTCAATGAAAGTTGGAGTCAGTCTAGTACAGAGTTTCATTAGCTTCGACATCTTCTACTAGCCAGATGCCCTTGTGAATGGATACCGCCAACCTGTGGCTTAATGTCTATCTTATTCATTTACTGGAACTCTGTGTACTTTAACTGTTTAATAATGTGCTGAACCTACAAAACGCAGTGCTGTTTTCCTTGCCTAACACGCACACCTTTTTCCTCGGCAGGCCGTACGATGCTGACTCTGTACGTGATGTCTGACAGCTACCTTGGCCTGGACCAGCAGTACGATATCCAGCTAAATGTTGTCCAGTCAGCAGAAAATTGTGGGAGTAATCCAGACAAGGAAGAAGCCACTAGTATTATTGCATGTGAAAGTTCTTCTACCTCATGGGCTGACTCTTAAATTGTGTCCTGTTTCAAAAATATCTTATGTTCTTTATTTAAAGAATATACATGATATGATACCATGGCTGGTAATGACTGGCTTGATGTGTCTTCAAAACTGTGATATTGCCAATATATTGTTTCTCATCATATGAGTAAAACCAAATTACTGAATAATTTATTTTGAAAATAAAGAACGTTGTTTTGTCTTTTGTTGTTTTGATGGTCATTAAGTGTACTGATGTCCATGTGGAATTTGGACTGGTGTTTACATTTTATTAACAACAAAGTCAACCTTACTATTGTAACACTGCAGAAACACAATATTAGATTTCCCACCAACCAACTTTAAATCACTTCAACATAAATGAAAGTACACACACACTGAATGACGTTGTAGTAAGTACAACACACACAATCAGGGGTTACATTAATGCAGTCTAACAGTGGAGTATTCCATAGTCACTAAAACATTAGAGCAGCTGAGGGCTGCTTGCACACAGCAAGCACTGTGGCGTCTGTGCTGATGTGAGGCAGCCTCTTTAGAATGGCCATGGAGGTGCGCACTGTTTAATTGTGCACTCACTGCAGTGTTACAACACTCCTTCCCCTTGGGGAAAACTGTTCACTGTGGCGATGTCCTTGTCTTCATTAGAAAGGGTTGACTGCTGGAGGAAGTGTCTTGCCGTCATAGGAGACTATGGTCTGAAATGGTGCAGGTGTTGACAGGCATGATGCCCGTGCCCCCGCAACTGACCTCGAGGGAGCACTGGTGATGGAGACACCATATTCATGTCCACTTCCAAGCAGGCAATTGGTGATGAGGGCAGCAGAGAAGACAAATAAGGGAGCGGTGGCAACGGGCCACGGAGATGGAGGCGGCCCGGCACTAACTACTCCACCCGACAGCAGTGGTAGCACCCAAAATGAAGGTGGAAAAGGGCCAAGAGGGGCACGGACCACGCCACAGCATGGATGGTGGAAAGCAGATGGCACAGGTGGTCATGCGGGCGGCGGGTTCCCCAGTCGTGTGGGTGGAGCTGGTGGTGGTGTTGGGACACCAAGCTCCCTGAGTTGTGCGACACAGAGGTGGCAGTCACGGCAGTGATGGACAACCACCGGTATCAACTTAGGGAGCTGGCCAAACCAGCGAAGCCTGGATGGAACCACTGCGAGGTGGGCAACAGCCGGTGGCCGGGCATCAGTCAGAGCAGAAAGTATAGGAGCTCAAGAACCTGTCGAGGGCTTTTTCTGGAGAAGGCTGTGTCATGTATTTTTTCAGCTGAGTTTTGAAAGCATGGACCAGTCACTCAGCCTTACCATTTGACTTAGGATGAACTGGAGGGACCATAACATGCCAAATGCCACATTTGTACAAAAATCTTCAAAATCCTGAGACACAAATTGCAGACCATTGTCTGTCACAAGCATATGTGACAATCCTCCTCAGGAAAAAGTCTTTGCAAGATCCTTGACCATAGCCACTGTGGATGTGGACAGGCAATGACGCACATAAGGAAATTTTGAGAAAGTGTCAACCACAACAAGCCAAAAGAAGGGACCCACAAAATCAGTGTGAATACACTCTCAGCGGCACTGTGGGATGGGCCACAGGGAAAGAGGCCTGTGGTGCCATCTGATGGGTGGCGCAATCTGGGCAGGCTAACACAACATGCCTGATTTCATTGTCAACACCAAGCCAAAACGTGGTGGCAGGTCAGGAATTTTGTGCAAGAAACACCCCAGTGGTCAAGGTGGAGAAGGCACATAATGTACTGCAGTAAGACAGATAGGATAACAACCCTGGCCCCTGACTCTTCAGTAGCCAACAGTAACACACTGTCAAGAACACCCCCTGCGGGTCCGCGGTAAGAATAGGCCCGAGGTATTCCTGCCTGTCGTAAGAGGCGACTAAAAGGAGTTTCAACAGTTTCGGCCTTCCATGTGATGGTCCCCCTTGGGGTTTGACCTCCATTTTTCAAAATTCTACAGAAGTACGAGCCTTTTGGGGAAGGGTGCCTTACGTGGTGTACCACTGGTCCTCAGTGCACTAAGACCTTGGCACTCAGCATTGTAACGGCGTTGTAACCACACCCATTATTCCTCAAATTGGGCCTAAACGCCTGATGGGTTGTACAAGTTATGCCCATAGTGTGTCCCCATCTGCACCTACAATCATGATGGACTTTCCATGGCACCCGAAATCCAGCACGGTAGCCAGCCCGTTGTGGTGGGGTCGTCATGTACCCTCTAGGTTGTAGCCCCCTGACAACACAGGGATCATACTGCCAATATCTGAGCTGCACCCTCCCCACGTCGGCCAAGGAGTAGATGCCCGTCTCCTTGGGGCATCAGGACTCCCGGCGACGGTCATCCTGCCAGGTGGCCCTTGCTGAGGCTGGGTGGCGCCCGTGGGGAGAGCCCCTGGTCGGAGTGGGTGGTATCGGGGCGGACGTTTCGCAGATGAAACGTCAACATGTATCAGGTCGCTCTGTGGCCGAGTCTTATAAAAAGAAAGGTACTGTCTCTGGTTCTGGTTCTCCTGCCCTTTCCCCCTTGGCCACTCCCTGGGGGAAGGACAGGCCCGCCGGCTTGGGGCGAAGTACTTCCCCCGCTATTTGGTCTGTTCTCGAACCGATGGGGGGGGGATGTTCGCCACCTCCAAGCCCATGTTCTTTGTTCAGCACATCGAGGACATCTTCGGGGAAATCGAGGCTCTTAGTAAAATGCGTTTGGGGTCCGTTCTTATAAAGACCACCTCCGCCACACAGTCGGTGGCGCTCCAGGCGTGCGACCGACTAGGGGACATCCCAGTGTCCATTGTCCCGCATCTGGCACTGAATAGGACGCAGGGGGTTATTTTTCATTGGGACCTCCTGCTGCAATCTGATGAGGAGCTCAGGGCCAACCTGGAGCGCCGAGGCGTGCATTTCGTCCGGCGAGTCCAACGCGGCCCCAAAGACCGTCGCATCGACACCGGGGCCTTTATCCTCGCCTTCGAGGGGGACGTTCTCCCGGAGAAGGTAAAGGTGATGTGCTACCGGTGCGACGTGCTACCTTACGTCCCGCCTCCTATGCGCTGTTTTCAGTGCTTGCACTTTGGGCACACGTTGTCACGGTGTGAGGCTGAGCCCCTTTGTGGCGATTGTGGACGTCCTCTTCGTGAGGAACATACATGCACCCCAGCACCTCGGTGCGTTAATTGTCCTGGCATCCACTCGCCTAGATCCTTAGACTGCCCCGCATATCAGAAGGAGAAGAAGATTCAAGAACTCAAAACTTTGGATCGTCTCTCTTATTCTGAGGCCAGGAAGAAGTATGACCATCTCCATCCCATGACGTTGACCACTTCGTTTGCCTCAGTCGTGTCCAGTCCTTCCACAGTATCCTCACCCCTATCCTGTCCCCCCTCCACCTCCTCCCTCCATCCGGGGTCTATGCCTCCGCCTCCCAAATCCTCCTCCCCCGCGGCCCCCGCCCCCTCTGCCCCAGGGGCCACCCGTCCTCCTCCTCCCCCCCCGCCGCCTAAGAAGCGATCCTCTTCTCAGGCGTCCATCGGGGAAACGTTCCGGACCCCAGCTTCCGAGGTCTGGCGTTCCAAAACGGACCCCGCGCGTGAGGACCTTCTTCGGGTCCAGCCCACCATCCCTGTGCCTCCTCGGACTTCCAAGAAGTAGTCTCTATCCCCCTCTCCACCCCGGCGCGTTTCGTCTGACGCTCCATCCGTGAGTCGCTGCTCCCGGCCGTCCTCAGTTTCGCCGGGACGCTCTGCTGCCAGGCGCTCAGCTGGCCTCTCGTCGGCAAATGATGCTACCCCTCCTACACAACCCAGGACAGCGGCCGCAGCTGGCGACGACTCGATGGAACAGGATCCGCCTCCCGCCGGTTGTAGTGTTGTTCCCTCGAAACCTGGCCCTCCGTGGCCGTCGAGGTGACCAGCTCTTCCCCCGTCTCGTTCCCCCTCTTTTTTGACTAGCGATGGCCTTGTTACATTGGAACATAAGAGGTATTCGATCTAATCGGGAGGAATTACAACTGCTCCTCCGCCTGCACTGTCCGCTCGTCCTTGGTCTCCAGGAAACCAAGTTGCGCCCAACTGACCGTATTGCCTTTACCCACTATACCCCGGAGCGGTATGACCTCACCCCTGTGGACGGTATCCCAGCTCATGGTGGGGTCATGTTGCTCGTTCGGGACGATGTCTATTACCATCCCATCCCATTGACCACCCCACTCCAAGCAATAGCTGTCCGTATTACTCTTTCTGCTTTTACTTTTTCAGTTTGTACCATCTACACTCCATCGTCATCTGCAGTTAGTCGGGCTGACATGATGCACCTGATTGTTCAGCTTCCTCCACCGTTTTTATTGTTTGGCGACTTCAATGCCCATCATCCCCTTTGGGGCTCTCCTGCATCCTGTCAAAGAGGCTCACTCTTGGCGGATGTCTTCAACCATCTCAATCTTGTCTGCCTCAATACTGGTGCCCCGACTTTCCTCTCGGACTCTACTCATACCTACTCCCACTTGGACCTCTCGATCTGTTCTACCACTCTTGCCCGTCGGTTCGAGTGGTATGTCCTTTCTGACACCTATTCGAGCGACCACTTCCCCTGTGTCGTTTGTCTCCTGCACCACACCCCATCCCCACGTCCTTCGAGCTGGAACATACCGCAAGCTGACTGGGGACTTTACTCCTCCCTGGCGACCTTTCTGGACCACGATTTTCTCAGTTGTGACAGTCAGGTCGAATACCTCACGGCTGTTATCATCAATGCTGCCGAACGTTCCATTCCTCATACTGCCTCTTCTTCACGTCGCGTTTCCGTCCCCTGGTGGCATGAGGCTTGTCGAGACGCTATCCGTGCTCGACAACGTGCTTTACGCACCTTTCGCCGCCATCCTACGTTGGCGAATTGTATTGGATACAAACGACTCCGAGCGCAATGCCGTAGTCATCAAAGACAGCATAAAAGCTTGTTGGGCCTCTTTCACCAGCTCCTTTAACAGTTTTACTCCCTCTTCTGTCGTTTGGGGTGGCCTGCGTCGGCCGTCGGGCATTAAGGCCCACTCCTCGGTACCTGGCCTGACCTCAGGTAATGAGGTCCTTGTTGATCCTGTGGCTGTCTCCAACGCCTTCGGCCGGTTTTTTCGCGGAGGTTTCAAGCTTCGCCCATTACCACCCTGCCTTCCTTCCCAGGAAAGAGGCAGAGGAGGCTCGGCGACCTTCCTTCCACTCGCTGAATCTGGAAACTTATAATGCCCCTTTACTATGCGGGAACTCGAACGTGCGCTTGTACTGTCCCGGTCCTCTGCTCCGGGGCCAGATGCCATTCACGTTCAGATGCTGGCACACCTTTCTCCGGTGGGCAAAAGCTTCCTTCTTCGTACCTACAATCGCGTCTGGACCGAAGGTCAGGTCCCCATGCGTTGGCGTGACGCCGTCGTTGTTCCTATACCCAAACCCGGGAAGGATAGACACCTTCCTTCTAGTTACCGCCCCATTTCTCTTACAAGCTGTGTCTGTAAGATGATGGAGCGCATGGTTAACGCTCTGTTAGTCTGGATTCTTGAATTTCGACGGCTACTTACCAATGTCCAATGCGGTTTTCGTCGCCGCCGCTCCGCTGTTGACCACCTTGTGACCTTATCAACATTCATCATGAACAACTTTTTGCGAAGGCGCCAAACGGTAGCCGTGTTCTTCGATTTGGAGAAGGCTTATGATACCTGTTGGAGAGGAGGTATCCTCCGCACTATGCACAGGTGGGGCCTACGCAGTTGTCTGCCCCTTTTTATTGATTCCTTTTTAACGGATCTAACGTTTAGGGTACGTGTGGGTTCCGTATTGTCCGACGTCTTCCTCCAGGAGAACGGAGTGCCTCAGGGCTCCGTCTTGAGTGTAGCCCTTTTTGCCATCACGATCAATCCAATTATGGATTGCATTCCACCTAATGTCTCAGGCTCTCTCTTTGTCGATGACTTTGCGATCTACTGCAGTGCCCAGAGAACATGCCTCCTGGAGCGCTGCCTTCAGCGTTGTCTAGACAGCCTATACTCATGGAGCGTGGCAAATGGCTTCCGGTTCTCTGAAGAGAAGACGGTTTGTATCAACTTTTGGCGATATAAAGCGTTCCTTCCGCCATCCTTACATCTCAGTCCCGATGTTCTTCCATTCGTGGAAACAACTAAGTTTCTAGGGCTCACATTGGACAGGAAACTTTGTTGGTCTCCGCACATCTCTTATTTGGCGGCCCGTTGTACACGTTCCCTTAAAGTCCTCAGAGTTCTTAGTGGTTCATCTTGGGGAGCGGATCGCACTGTCCTGCTTCGCTTGTATCGGTCCATAGTCCGATCGAAGCTGGATTATGGGAGCTTCGTCTGCTCGGCCATCCCTCTTACGCTGTCTCAACTCCATCCACCATCGGGGGTTACGTCTTGCGACCTGAGCCTTCTACACTAGTCCCATCGAGAGTCTTTATGCTGAAGCTGCCGAATTACCATTGACCTACCGGCGCGATGTACTGCTGTGTCGGTATGCCTGCCGGCTGTTGTCAATGCCCGACCACCCCTCTTATCAGTCCTTCTTCGCCGATTCTCTCGACAGTCAGTACGGGTTGTATGTGTCTGCCCTGCTGCCCCCTGGAGTCCGCTTCCGTCGCCTGCTTCGACAATTGGATTTTGCCCTCCCTACCACCTTCAGAGAGGGTGAGAGCCCGACACCACCTTGGCTCCGGGCTCCGGTTCATATTTATCTCGACCTCAGCTCACTCCCGAAGGAGGGTACTCCGGCTGCAGTGTATTGCTCATGGTTTGTCGAACTTTGTGCTCGACTTGCCGGTCACACCTTTATTTACACCTATGGCTCCAAAACCGACGATGGTGTCGGCTGTGCCTTTGTCGTCGGGGCCGCCACCTTTAAATGCCGGCTCCTTGACCAATGTTCCAGCTTTACGGCCAAGCTTTTTGCTCTCCATCAGGCCGTTCAGTATGCCCGCCGCCACCGCCATTCATCGTATGTACTCTGCTCTGATTCCCTCAGTGCTCTTCAGAGCCTTGGAGCTCCCTATCCGGTCCATCCCTTGGTGCAACGGATCCAGCAGTCCCTCCATTCTTTCGCTGATAATGGTTCTCCTGTCAGCTTTCTGTGGGTTCCCAGACATGTAGGAGTGCCTGGGAATGAGGCTGCAGATGCTGCAGCCAAGGCTGCAGTCCTCCTGCCTCGGCCAGCCTCCCATTGTGTCCCGTCATCTGACGTTCGTGGGGTTGTTTGTATGAGGCTTGTGTCGTCGTGGTGGGATGCTTGGTCATCCCTCCAAGGAAACAAGCTCCGGGCAGTAAAACTGCTCCCAACTGCTTGGACATCCTCCTCCCGACCATCACGGCGAGAAGAGGTCCTTCTGACCAGGTTGCGGATTGGGCATTGCCGGTTTAGCCACCGCTACCTGCTCTCCGGTGACCCAGCCCCGCAGTGCCCTTGTGGTCAAGCATTAACAGTGCGCCATGTTTTATTGTCATGTCCCCGCTTTAGTCAATCTCGTGTTGTCCTGTCCCTGCCATCTACTTTACCGGATATTTTAGCTGATGATGCTTGAGCAGCTGCTCGTGTTCTGCGTTTTATAACTTTGACTGGCTTGTCCAAAGACATCTAACCTTTTTACGTCTTTTATCTGCATCTTTGTCAGGACTTTCTGGTGTCCCGCCCTCCCCTTGAGTTTTACTAGATTCCATGTGCTCTAACAACTGTGACTGGGCGCTAATGACCTCAGTAGTTGAGCGCCCTTAAACCCCACCAAAAAAAAAAAAAAAACTGTCAAGAACTGAGTGGTGGTGGCAGAGAGCATAATAAATACACAAAGGATCCAACAATCAGCCCGGTGTTCTATTCAGCCAGCCCTGGTGGACGAATTAAACAACCTGCCTGATGTAAGATAGGATCGGTCTTGACAGCTGTCGAAATTCAAGAACTGGTAACGGGACTACCATAAACATTGCTTTGGGCTTCCATGTGTAAACAGAAACACAACAGTTCATTGTGAATCTGGATTGGGGTCAGCCAGCAAGCAAGAAAGAGCATCGGCATTAGCGTGATGTGCTGTGGGTGCAAAAGTGAATTTTGTAGCTATAGTGTGACAAAAACAGCCCAGCGTTACAGGCGATAGACTGCTTTGTCCCAAAGAGATGCTGAAGGAGGTTTATTATCAGTAATCAAATGAAATTTAGAACTGTATAGGGAAAGATAATTTTTTGAGTGGACAATGACAAGGGTTTCTTTTTCTATCTGGCAAAAGTACTGTTACACCTAATTCACAGATTTGGAAGCACACACGTTATAGCATTCAGAACCATGTGTGTGTTTGTCTGCAAGAACGGTCCTAAGGCTGTACTAACGAGTTGTCTATGACCAAAACAAGATGGTTGCGTGGTTGGAAGGTAACTAAGCAATGTGCTGACAAGGGAACCTCCCCATCGCACCCCCCTCAGATTTTGTGATAAGTTGGCACAGTGGATAGGCCTTGAAAAACTGAACACAGATCAGTCGAGAAAACAGGAAGAAGTTGTGTGGAACTATGAAAAAAATAAGCAAAATATACCAACTGAGTAATCCATGCGCAAGATAGGCAATGTCAAGGATAGTGTGCAACCAGGAGCGCAATGGTCCTACGGTTAGCGTGAGCAGCTGCGGAACCAGAGGTCCTTGGTTAAAGTCTTCCCTAAATTCCAGAACCTGTTCAGATTTGCTTGGATATATGCAGGATTTGACAGTCTACACACAGAAAAATTTGAAAACATTAAAAACATATGTTTTGACAGAGCACAGGGAAAACTGTGCGTCTGTGAAACTGTTGCATTCATTTGTTGCAGTTTATGTGACAAATTCTTTTGTTTTCATTACTTTTTTGGGAGTGATTATCACATCCACAAGAAAACCTAAATTGGGCAAGTTAGAAGAATCTTTTTACCCATTTGCCAAGTGTACAAGTTAGATGGGTCGACAACATATTCCTGTCATGTGACACACATGCCATCACCAGTGTTGTATAGAATATATCAGACCTGTTTTCCTGTGGAGGAATCGGTTGACCTTGCGATCAAATGTTTTCGGTTCCCATTGGAGAGGCACGTGCTTTTGTCTACTAATAGCACGGTTTTGCGGTGCGATCGCAAAACACAGACACTAATCTTATTTCAGTGAACAGAGACGTCAATGAATGAACAGACAGATCATAACTTTGCGAAAATAAAGAAAGTAAACTTTTCACTCAAGGGAAGACTTGAACCAAGGACCTTTCGTTCCGCAGCTGCTCACGCTAACCAAGGGACCACGGCTCTCCTGATCTCACACTATCCTTGATGTTGCCTATCTTGCGCATGGACTACTCAGTTTGTATATTTTGCTTATTTTTTTCATAGTTCCACACAACTTCTTCCTGTTTTCTCGATTGATCTGTGTTCAGTTTTTCAAGGCCTATCCACTGTGCCAACTTATAACTAAATCTGAGGGGGGGGGGGGCGATGGGGAGGTTCCCTTGTGAGTGTAATTTGGATTTCAACAGGGTGAAAGTACACTCGTAGGCAGACGACCAGTGAAAAGTAACACCTTCACCTAAAAGAGCATTGAAGGGGCTAAGACACCGTTGCTGCATCAGGAAGATATTTATGGCAGTCCGCAATTTTTACAAGAAAGTGCTGCAACTCTTTGAAATTAATAGGACGTTGGAAAGCCGCAGTGGCATTGACATGCTGGCATAGAGGCTTGATGCCAGCACACTAGACTTCAGTAGTGAGTTATATGGTACTTCAGTAGTGAGTTATATGATAGACGGCTCAAAAAATTGTGATTTGTCCAAGTTACATTTCAGTCCAACAGCCTGCAGCATGGTGAACAAGACATGAACATTCTGCAAGTGTTCATGTGTGGTGGAAGTGGAGACCACAATATCATCCAGGTAGTTTATGCACCCCAGCAGGTAGGTTGTGAATTGCTACAAAAATTGTTGGAAAACAGTAGGTGTGTTAGCTACGCCGAATGCCAGGTGCTGATATTGGTGTATCTCAAAGGGAGTATTCACTGCGAGGATACATTTGGAATCATTATCAAGAGGCAGTTACAAGTAAGCTTGAGACAAATCTTATTTTGGAAAAATATTAAGCCCCAGAAAGCCGAGCTAAGAGTTGGTCCTGGACCTATGTGACAACACCGAAGGTTGTAAGGCAATAAGAACTCTGGTTTGACTTGCTCCCATAAAGCAATGTAGTTTGGGCAGGCACAAAAGGGCACACTGATGGTTTCATTGTTATGTGAGCCTTGTAATTGGTAGCACCCCCCCCCCCCCCCCCTCCCGCCCCCTCCCGCCGCTCAACTGTCCGAAAAAGATGAGAAAAATTCTGAGCATAATGCATGCAGTTGTTGGTACGGAACTTGATCCAATACCAGATGCACTTCATCAGAAATAGAGAATCCAAAAATTTTGAAGGTTTCTAACCCAAATAAGTTTTTAGTGTTGGCATTATCTCCCACTAAAAATGTCAAAGGTCGAACAACTGCTTTATACTCTACAGGCATAGAAAACTGTCCCAATATGGGAATTTGTTGTAACTCTCTGGCCAATGGGAGAGAAGGGACATTGGCAGTGATCTGACATCCACATAGGTTTGAGAATTTATCAAAGCCACTGTGGCATGTTTCTACCTGCATTTTCAACATCTTGTCCATAACACTGAAATATGGTCACTATTTTTTTTTTTTTATAAACTTAAATTTGCCATATTTCGTGACCGTACCTTTTCCATTAGATGTTTGCAAGGCGATATAAGTCTTGACTTCAGTTGTCTAAGTATGATTCCACAATGCATCGTTGTCGGCTGCAGAAAAGACGTGGTTCAAAGTGTTTCTCTCATTTTGGTGTTTCAAATACAGTTTCTTGCCTTCAATTAAAAATGTCACTAAAGCGTGGCTTTTTACCAATTTACTGCTCTTCCCAGTAGCACCTTTTATCTTTACCCCAACAACTGGCATTTCAACATAATCTTTCCCCACTTTCAATTTCTTGCTTAACCTTTCAGATATTCCTGAGATCTCACTTCCTGTATCAATTAAACATTTACCAATCCATGGCCCAATTTGAACTTTTATATAAGGACTGCAAAATTGATCACTTTTCTCAGAACCTGTATCCTCATGTAATAAATCACTTTCAATTTCCCCAAACCTATACTTATCAGAATCATATGGTATACCATTATATGTATTAGTCATAGTTATAGAATTTGCACAAGATACAAAATTGTCATTAGTACTCTCTATTATCTCAAATAGCCAAGAATTTTCATCCAAATCACATTGTATACTATTGAAGTATTTATCCTTCAGCTTTTAAAAAATAAAATATCTCATCTTTTTCCACCACTCAGGACATACAGTTTCACATACATTAATAAGCATCTTTCTAAAGTTCTTGTCAAAAGAAATAGTTTCACTGTTCAGCCATATATTCATAAGAAATGTGTGTGTATCATTAGTATCTGTAAAAGTTTCACTTAGGTAAGAAGTTATACATGTGTCATCGTTATTTGTGTAGTCAGATTCTGTACCAGCAACATCTAAATTCACACTTTTACATACACCCAGCTTGCGAGCTTTATTCATCCTGGTAACATCCCTGGGAATTTCTATAATATTCTCACTATTTAATCCATTTTCAACCATGTGTATACCCAACTCCCTATTTAAACTAATGAAATACCTTTCCTCAACATCATCATCAATACCATTACCATCATTATCAACAACATCATTATCATTACACATATTCAGGTCATACACATTCAAATTATCCCCCAAAATATTATTTCCCCTTTCTAAAGTTACCAGATCCCTTTCACCAACATTTTCATTCTCACAGCATGCATTCTCTCTTTCATTCACATACATCTCTGAACTACTACAAATTACACCATCTGACAAAGTGTTGTTCTTTTCTGCCCAAGTGTAAAACTCTGTTAAATTAAATGAATCACAATTACTTTTATCTACTGTATGTTCTTGTGTATTGAAAATGTTATCTTTATCATCATTATTTTCCTCTTGAAATTTCTTCAATAAGTAACAACTAATAACCTCATGTGATAGCTTAGGTTTGGAACTGACCTGTTTGGGTTTATGATAGTCACATCCATTGGTCCTTTCATCATGCTCACCTTCTGCCTCAACCTTGCGGACCTTCAAGGGGGCGTCTACTCGTTTTTTATTTCTGGTTCCTGTTTGAACTGCTGATTATGGTTCTGCCAATGTCTCTGATCAACATTTCTGATCCCATTCCTATGCCAAACATTACCTGATTGTTGGTAGTTTCTATTGTACTGACCTGTATCAAAATTTCTGTGATTTTGATCCCTAAAGTGTTCTCTATTTTGTTGATTATTAACGCGAAAATGTTCTTGTTTTGGATAAAAATTATGGTCCTTCTTTTCAAAATTGCTATATCCCCCTGAATTTTGACTGACACCATGATAATTGTTTTGTTCCCTTTTTTGAAAGTTGTCATTTCCCCAATTTTGACCATTACCTTTCTGAGTAAACCCACTGTGTGTTCTTGTTGTTACCCTATCCAACTTTTCAATATAATTGAGAAACTGCTCTACATTACTATCAGGACAATGAACTAAACTCAACTGCATTGTTGATGGCAATCTTCTCTTTAAGGTATCAATTTTGATCAAGTCATCCAAAGGTTTTGTTAAATGAATAAGTTTTTGAAGTTCACTTTTGAAAAATTGTTTCATGTTCCCATCTGATTCTCTATAAATTCGCCCATTCAAAAATTCACTTTTGATTCTAGTTTGTTTAAGATCATCCCAAAATTTTTCCAGAAATTTTGATTCAAATTCTGAAAAGGTCATCCCCAAAGTTACAATCTGGTTTGCCCAAGTCAAAGCTTCCCCTTCCAAGAATTTTTTCACAAATTTAATTTTTATTTCATCTGGTGAGTGAGGTAAAAAACAATCCCTACAATACTGTATAAAATCAATGGGATGTAAGGGTCCATCTGCCGAAAAGTGCTTCACTGGAATATTAGATACAAGATTACATGTGTTGACATTGTAATTTTTGCTTTGAAATTCAATGTCAAAATTTTCAATTTTTTCGCTAATTTCTTTGACAGATTTTTTGTTTTCTAAATCATTGCATTCTACTTTTTCTTCTAGAGTAACCAAACGACTGTCAGTTTTTTGTTCTACATTTTTTACTAAAACTTTTGTATTCTCATCCAAATTTTTAATTTCCCCTTTTATCTCATTAAATTCAATTAAATTTCTTTCCCTATCTACCAGTAACTCATTTTTTACAGTATTAATTTCACCGCTCAATTTAACATCAATTTCATTTACTTTTGCTTCCACAGATTCAATTTTTTCCTCAACACTGCCAACTCTGTTCGAAAGCTCACCCACTTGGGTATTGACTGCTTGGACTTGCAACAAAATGTTATCAATTTTTTTATCCCAGTACGTCTTATTGTCGTCAACTGATTGTCTAATTTCTTTCGTGAAATTTACAAGAAAACTTTTTAAATCAAATTGATCGGTTCTTTCTGTTTCATTTGACCTGTCCTGATGTTCGAAGTCTATTAAATTACTACTTTCTACTTTAGGCACAATACTCTCGAAAATCTCATAAGTCATTGTGAAGAACAAAAATTTATACACAACAATACAAAACAAGATAAAAATATTGTTTTAACAAAATACGAGGGTTTCGTGACTTATCTGGAACACTCTTCTACTGTTGCAAAACCACGTTTTCCATCCATGTGATTGTTGACCAAAATTCTTTAAGTATTTTCTTCTGTCGAAAATTATATATATATATTTTTTTTTTGCCGAAACATTTCTTCTCCAAAACTTTTACTTCCCGATGAACACAAACACTGTAACACACATTCTGAAGAAACTGGTATTAACACACAAAAATTTTCTTCCTCGTAGCACTGTTGAAGATCTCGTGAACACAATATCCCGGTACTGAGCCCCCAGTTGAAATATGGTCACTATTTTTTTTTTTTTTTTTTTTTATAAACTTAAATTTGCCATATTTCGTGACAGTACCTTTTCCATTAGATGTTTGCAAGGCGATATAAGTCTTGGCTTCAGTTGTCTAAGTATGATTCCACAATACATCGTTGTCGGCTGCAGAAAAGACGTGGTTCAAAGTGTTTCTCTCATTTTGGTGTTTCAAATACAGTTTCTTCAAATGTAGTTTCTCCTTTTTAGTCAATACAAAAATAATAGTAACATAATTCAAAATTATTCATGACTTCGACCTTCACATTGTTCTTCCATCAACACACACACAAAAAGTTAGCTGCCGACTGACTATAGTCAAAGACGACTCCAACGTCAAAGATACTTTACACAATCCACAAGTTTCCATTTGTAATCAGTCTCTTTGCTGTTCTTCGATACATTTCCTAATAGTAAACAATATGCTTTCACTCTCAAAAACAGAGGTATATTAACATATAATAAGACAAATTATAATAAATTCTGACAAAAATATAAGAAAACATTTACACTTCGGTATCGAAAAATATGGTAAAAAAAATAACATTTCCCAGATCCATTACAACATGTACTTCAATATAAAGTTTGTTTGTGGCTACCATCACTTGAGAAACACTGTTCATGCCCATTTTAATGCCTGATGAATGAAATGGAGAGTTGCCCATTCATGTTGAACAAAGCAACAAGGGCACGACGGGAGAGGAGCACGTGACTGCTGTTTAGATGCTAACTGCTGCTGCTGTTTAGTACGATGTTGCCCCAAGTGATGTGGAGACCACAATTGTATGGCCACGTTGTCATCTTCCTTCCCCTGAGCTAATCGATGGAGGCTGAGTAGGAGATGTGATGGCAGCTACTTCACGCTGAGCTTCTGTCTGATTTCATACTTCCCTACATAGTTCAAAAGACCGGACAATTTTTAAACCCTCTGTGAGAGGGGGATTTTCACATTGTAAAGCACGTTCATAAACTTCTTTATCAGGGTCCCAGCGTATTATAGCACATGAACCATCAGATCAGCATATGAGTCACAGAGAGCTTCAATAGCAAACTGTCAATAACAGCTAAGCCCTGAAACTCTGCTGCCCAAGCTCTGTAGGATAGTCGTGGCCATTTTCAACAACTGTAGAAGTCAATGCAAGCAGAAATAACATGAATAACTTTAATAAGAGCAACTGACACATTTCATCGAAAGAGGGACTGGCAGGATCCTCCAGAGGAACTAGCTGACCGAAAAGATGATAAACATGAGGAGAAATCCATAACAGAAAGCAAGGCTTACACACATTGGGGTCAGTGATGCCAAAAACATAGAAATGTTACCGAAGGCATTTTTTGTATTCATCCCAGTCCTCCACGATATCATCACATGGAGGAAATTGTGGGGGTTGTGTCAATGGCAGTGAACCCTGTCACGTCAGTGAAGCTGCCAAATTGTTTAGTACCACAGAGTGAGTCTGCTGCTGTTCAGCAAGAGAGTGGTGAATTTCTTCCACCAACATATTATCCATAGTAAACTGAAAAACAATAGATACAGAGTAGAATACTGCACTCGTCGCCATATTGTAATGTTGAGCAAATGCAATAATAGAATTTCAAACCAATCAACTTTTAATTCACTTCCACGTAAAGGCAAAGACAGTCACACTGAATGATGTTGTTGTAAGTACAACACACGAAATCAAGTGTTACAAAATCATTAGTTGGTTGATTTGTGGGAGGGGACCAAACAGCGAGGCATCGATCCCATCAGGATGGGGAAGGAAATCGGCCATGCGCTTTCAAAGGAATCATCCCGGCATTTGCCTGAAGTGAAGTGATTTACTGTAATTATGGAAAACCAAATCAGGATGGCCAGACATGGGTTTGAACCATCGGCATCCCAAATGTGAGTCCAGTGCACTAACCACTGCGCCACCTTGCCTGAAAAAATCATTAGAGTGGCCAGGGGCATTGCGCACTGTCTTATATATGCTGCTGACACACAGCTCGGCACTTCCTGTGCTGTCTGTGCCAAGTGAGGTGGCCTCTTCAGGCTGGTCATGGAGACGTGCGCTATTTAATTATGCGCACTCACTGTATAGGGTTACAACACCTGCTGTACATTAACAATAACACGTTTAGAGAAGAACTATTACCAACGATAAAAAAAATACATTTTGGAAGTCTGTTTGTAGTTATTGAATATATTTTTTGCTCTCTCTTTGAACGTTATGATTCCTACAATAAGCTATTTATGGAAATAATTGCCATGCTTTTTAATTAGTTACATTTTCCATATCTTGTTGCTTAGCAGATTACAAAGAGGGAGAGAGAGAGAGTGTGACCAGACAGTACATATCTTCAGGGGACAAAATTTCAGGTACTGCCGATACATACACGTTACTGGGAAGAAATGCTATACCTCGCTGTTGGAACTTGTACGTTCTCTCGTCAGGGAGTAAAGAGAAAGATTGGGAAGGAGGTTGGCAAATAATTCAGATGCCAAGTTGAGCAACGTATTGTTTGTTACATGTTGTGTTGATCACATTCATGATAAACATTATCCTGTGGAGTGTGACACCAGAAACAAAATAAATAAATAAATAAATAAAACACACACACACACACACACACACACACACACACACACACACACACACACCTGATTTCCAGACAAGACAAGTTTTAGCATTTTTCCGTGAGAAATTCAAGATCTCACGGGTAAGTAAAGATATAGGTTGACAAACGTGTGAGCAAAGATCTTAAGTACTAACATCAACATCTTTTGTAATGAACTGTTTTTAGATGGAGAAAGCAAGCCAAATGGTATACGTATTTTTCATCAAGACCACTGCTGTTATTTTATTTCAATAAAACAAAACAAACTTGGTGGCAAAAATACACATTCCCTTGGAGTTGCAAGACAGATTTGAAATACCTTCACTGTTTTCAGAAATAACTTCAGAAAAAAGTAGGCCTCTAGAAAGAATTGTTTAAGGTGGGGAAGAGTTGTGCAAACCAACATTATAGGTGGCTGCCAATAAAGTGTTTGTTCTACTATGTTTGTTATTGTTGGTTATTACCCACCATGTTATGTCTATTATTTTACAGGTATTGTGTTATTTTTCTTTCAAGAAATATATGAGTACATAGCATACAAACCACCAACTACTGCCACAATTTTCTTTTTCATATCGTTCATACTTTCTAATATACAAACTACTTTCAAAGTGCCAAAATGTACTAGAATAAATAAAATGTCTATAAAATGCAGCACTGTACAACGTACTTGCAGTGAGAGAGTGGCAATTAATGAAATCCATTGCCCATGGCCTCTAACCTGCCAAGGAACACCGCAGTCCTGTACCCATGGATAAGCCACAAAGATCTGTCGCATTGTGCCACACACAAACAGACACGACCTGCAGTAAGGTTGGTGAGACTACATCTGATGGGCAGGGCCTGCAAATTAGTGGGAAAGTAGAGCACACACATTCACACTATCATTCAGACACAACTCGTGCACACATGGCCACCGTCTCCAACTGTTGCATCAACAATCTCTCAGAATCAGATCCAAACAAACCACTCCTCACAACTCCCTGTCTCTTGTCAGCAGCTGATAGGCTAGTGGCAAGAAGTGGTGCCAGCACTGACTGCAAGCTGACAAGCTGAAGGCAGTGTAAGGAAGGGGTGAAGCAGTAGGAATGAGGGAGTAGGGAAGCAGCGGATGTACTCCGCTGCGCCCAGCCAGCGACAATGCATGACACCTCAGTAAACAAACCATTTCCTCTACTGAGAAAAAAATAGAGATTTTTGCAGTGTCCCCCCCCCCCCCCCCCGATTTTGTGACATATTTGAAATTCCCTGATTTCCAGAACTTGTGGCAACCTTGCATATTTACCCACTTATAAGTCAAGGTCTTTTTCCCCAAATTTGTCATTTGAAAAATAAACTGTCATCTAACATTCACAGATGAAGCTTTACCAACCAAGTTCACATGCAGATTTAATTTGAAGAATTCAACTGGGCGGAAGGAGGAACAGCAGCACCAGCTTTTCTGAGCACTAGGACTAATGTCGGGACAGGAGCAGCAAGTGGGCAGGGGGCAGCATATTTCGTTGTGCTGCCAACTGTGGAAATGTGTGTCACATACTTTGCCTTTGTATGAACTTTGATAATTTCTAAGAATCGGTGTGATAATTTCTAAGAATCGGTGCACATTAAGTTGCAAACCCCTTGTGAGTGATATATATCAAACATTCGACTCTGTCAAGTCTCAATGTGGAAAAAACAAATATTTTTCTATCATAGACAGGTACAACAAAAAGACTATCAGAAATAACATTGTTACATTCCACCCATGATTTTCCATTGTTAGATATTGTTTTATACTTTGATAGTGGAACATCAGCTTAGAGTAGTAAAATATTATGTGATGGCGGTATACATATTGGGTGATGCTAGCTTGATGAATGCATCAGATTCTCCTATGTGGAAGGAGTCGATTCCACGTTTGAGCAACACACCAAAATGTTTGCAATGTCATTAAGTGTATGTCATAGACTGAGATGCAACATGTTTAGAGGTCTGTTACTGAACATCGTGACATACATAGAGAACCAGTCACTGCATGGGTGTAATAGTTCTGTTTCATTCTTGGAAATTGAACAGGGAAGTTACAGGTAGACCGAGATGGCAACATGCTCAGAAGTTTCTTAACGGAACATCATGACAAATGTTTTAGACAAGCAACATTATAAATATAATTGCTGATCATTTCAGTTGTAGTAATTCAATCTGTACTCATAGGAAAGTGCATAACCACATACTTGTATATCATTACATGTTTATAGGAAATGTATATTGTAGCTTTCCCATTTCGCTTCCATTAATTAAATAAAACTGTTACACCCATGTAGTGACTGGTTCTCAATGTACATCATGATGTTCAATACCTAGTAGTATCCTTATGTTTTCAATATATTCGTCTTTCGTCATGTCTCTTGTCAACATGTTGAGAGTTGACAGTTCGGTATATATAGAAAAAGATCTGCAACTTTGATGTGCACTGATTCTTGGAAATTATCTGAACTTCTACCATGTCTAAACTCTGGTTTTCCTGAATCCATTTGGAATTGAAACAACTTTAAAATTGGGCAAATTCTCAATAATAGTCTATGTTTCTGAAGGAGACAATAAAAGTTAGATTTTTGCACCTGATCGTGTGGAGGTGCAAACTATCCATAAAGAAATTGTTTGACACCAATATGGTAGATTTTTCAACAAGATGTTAATTTGAACCAGTGCCAACAACTCACCTCAATTATTATATAACGCATCAGTTGACTAACCATGCAATCTTAAGTTTTTACTTTTTATTATTGGCTATGCGGCAACTGAGTGTTGCTTGGTTTACATGATGAATTAATGCTTTGCCTGTGCACCATGTCCTGCTCTCCCACACACTGCGGTTCTCTCTCATGCAGATTGTGTGTTTATGATTGTGAAATAATCCTCTAATTATATATTTTAAGTTTTCACTGTTCTTAAGCATGTGTGGGAAACGTGGTACCTGTGGTGCGGTAGTGGAATAGTGACACAGCATAGAGATACAATTTCCATACTGTTTATCAGTAAGCACAGATGCATAACACATGTAAGTCTACAGAGTTAAAAGATGTTACACCACCACAGAGGCATAGCGTGGAGCATGTGAGGAGGAGAGGCTGTGGCTAGGCTTATTCTGTCTGAAGTGATATGAGTGGCTGTGTGACAGTGGTTGCAATGGAAGACACATTGTAGTCACCGAGGTGCACCAGGGGGTGCAGGGCACCGCCAAAGCGTTAATTCAGCAGCACAGCTAACGAACTACTACCACCAGAATTAGCAGATATGGAACTAGTCTTGGCAGCATCGTTAATTGTTGTAGGCTCAGCAGTGGCATTCAAAGAGGGAGGCATGTTGGTCCCATTGCCTTGAATTGTTGCAGCTACAGGAGGCGACAAGAGCCTGTGGCGGTGTAAGCTGGGCCAGTGATGGTGAGCTTACTGCCTGCTGAAAAGTGGGAGGTGATCCCTGCCACGTCAGCTTCTAGTGGGACAGGGGTGATGACAAACTGCCTCTCTGAGTGGGTAGTGGCAATCTTGAGATCGGTGTCGTGTAACACGGTGCATACGTCATCAGGCAGAAACCGTGGACAATCACACACACTTGGAAATTGACTAACGGGTGTGTAGGAGACGGTGGGGTGGGGAGTGTTGTGTGTTGGCAGGTCTCCTAACGTCCACACTGGTTTAAGCTGGTTCACTGACATTGTTGTTTGTTTTCCAGCTATTACGAAATCAAAAGTGTTTGTATCTAATTTCAACACTCGGTATGGTGCTGTAAATGGTGGTTGTAGGGTGTGTTTCATTACTTCTGTACGTAGCATCACATAGGAGGGTGTTTATGTATAAAAATTCATTGTGTCATGTGACGGGAGTGGATTGGCACATGGGTGTTTTGCATACGTGTGTGCACGCACCCAACTAAGTCTGGTAAGTCCTGGTCTGTGGGGACCATTTCATGCACTATGAATTCAGCCAGTAGGGTGAGGGGCTCACTATATACTATTTCACTGAGCGACATGTCAAGGTCATCTTTATGTGCCATGCAAATTCCCAGAACAACCCATGGAAGGGGCTCCACCCATGATTCTGAGTGACACATGAGAGCAGATTTCATCGTTTGATGCCACCATTCCGCGAGGCCATTGGATTTGGGTGGTAGGCATTTGTATGAAACCAGTAGCATCCACATAGGTGCCATAAGCCATTGAACAGTTGGGATTTGAACTGCCAACCCTGCTCCAACATTAAGGAGGCCAGGCAGCTGAATCTGGCAATCCAACTGTTGACGAAAGTTTTTACTTCTTTCTCTGCTGATCTGTCTGAATTGGGTGTGGCCTCCACCCATTGTGTCACACAACCTGTCACTGACAGAATGTAATTGTAACCATGTGATTTGGTGAGTGGCTTCATGATGTCAGTGTGGATGTGCTGGAACCGCCCTCCTGGAATCGGGAATTTACCCAAGGGGGGGCCATTTTTGCCTATTGGCATGGAATGCAAGGCCTGGTCCACGTGGCACAGTCCTTTCTGATGTTAGGCCAGACAAACCATTCTGTGATGAGGCATATGGTAGGGTGCACGCACTGGTGTACAAAGTAAAAGGTCAAAAACTGTCGTGTGATACGACTCTGGAGCAACAGGTCAGATCCGCCCATTTGAAAAGTCACACCTAACTTGTTTGGTCATGCCAGGTAGCATGCGTTTTTGCTGTTGGAAACTGATGTCTGGTTTGTAAAACAATCTGTGGAGATTGAAATCTGTCGCTTGTACATCAGCGATTCTATCGAAATCCAACTGGGTGGAGGTAGGTGTGATACGGGAAAGATAGACCGTCTCAATATTTTTAGCACCTTTACGGTAGTGCATGTCATTAGTGAACTGTGCTACGAAATCTAGATGGCGGAATCACTCGGGTGCAAAATTCGCTGATGAGTTGTGGAATGCATCTGCCAATGGGTGATGGTCTGTATGTGTGGTAAAGGGTCTACCCTCAACGTCATATTGAAAGTGATGAACTGCTTCATACATGGCTAGTAGTTTGCAGTCAAATTTGGATCATTTTTTCTGAGTGTTGTTAAGTTTTTGCAAGGAAAACCTGAGCTGCTGAGTGATTCCACTGATATCTTGCTGTGAAGCAACTCTGATCACGTGATCGCTAGCATTAGACGGGATATTATTAGATGTGTGTCAGGAGATGGGTGGGCGCATTGCACAGTGTGTATCAGCATTCTTGTATTTTGTTGAAGACCATGTGCATTTGTGGTGTCCAATTGAGGCGTCATTTACCAGATGTATTCTTGCCACGCAATGCTTGGGTGAGTTGTAATAAAGCCTCAGCAGTGTGTGACAATTGATTCTTGTAGAAATGTATGACCCCCCAAAAACTTACGCTGCTCTTGGTAGTTGTTGGGAAGTGAGAGGAGGCATATCTGCTCTGTTTTCTCAGGATTAGGATGTACCCCAGATGCGTTGATGTGGTATCTGACAAAAATCACATGGGGTTGCCAAAGTTGACATAGGTCATCATTTACCATGACCCCACATGAAGCCAGCTGATCGAGGACGATACATAGGTGGTCATTGTGGTCTTGTTCATTTTTTAAAAAGATTATGATGTCATCTAGATAGTTGTAACCAAAAGGCAAATTGAACAGTATGCTATTAATAAATCTTTGCCATGTCTATGCCACATTTTTTAGTCCGAAGGGCATGTAGGGAAATCAGAGACACCAAATGGTGTGATAATCACAGTTTTTGGCACATCTTCATCTGCCATCAGAATTTTCAGGTATCCTGTCATGCAATCGATGATGCTAAAAATTTTTGCACCAGCCAAGAAGTGGGAAATATTGTGCAAGTTTGGAAAGGGGTAGCTGTCAATAATTGTACAAACGTTGTGGTAGTGGTAGTTGCCACATAGGTGTCAAGTATCATTCTTTTTATGAACTAGTTTAACTGGTAGGCCCAAGTGCTGTCAGATAGCCTGACTATGTCAGCTCACTAAAGTTCGTCCACTGCAGTTGCAGTTGCTTCCATTTTGTGCAGAGCTAGAAGAAGGGCTGGCGATGGGCAGGGTGACCTAACGTGATTGTAATGTGTTGGACTGTACTGTCCTACATGGCGTAGATTGTATGTGGTCTAATAAGGGAGCATGGAGCCAGTCTAGGAAGTGGGGCACAGTATGATTCACCATCGCTGGTAACGTCACATGGCATTTTCTCAGGAGCGCACTCAAGTGGAGGTTGTGGCCCTTCACTAACCTGAGAAGTGTCCTTAGTAGTGGCGCCATGATAATGGTCACTGTCGAGATGATGAAGGTCATCGAGATACTGTTGAGCTGCATGTAGTGATGTTGTGGCATCCATCATTCGTCTCCATAGCTGCTCGTTGGTGAGGTGTGTGACCTTGTTGCCATGATGTAATGATGAGTACTCAGCTGTCTTTAAGTGTAGCTGGTTGAAAAGTACTTTGCTTTGTAGCTTCAGGTCAAGTGGTGTGTCGAGCAGCGGCATTGCTGGGCCAGCAGGTAGTGTATCACTGACCACACCACAGATCGGCTGCTGGCCATCCTGTCGTAGTAGTAGTGTGCAATTTAAATCCAGCAGTAGTTGGCAGTGCTGGAGGAAGTTGGCTCCCATAACGGGTTGAACTGTCTCTGCCACTAGGAATGCCCAACGTATTTGCATATCTGTGCCTAGGCTGAGCATAATGAGTGCAGTTCCAGCAAATGCGATCCAACGTATTTGTGTATCTGTGCCTAAGTCAAGTGTGATATGTGCAGTTCCAGGAACTGCAATTACAGTGTCATTGGCCACATGCAGATGCAGCAGCTACGGCAATGACTGGCCAAATCTGGTGTGAAAGCAGCAGTACGATTGTTTTGTGTTGGGTGTGGAAGTAGGCCATGCGCTTGGTTGCTGCAGCTTTTGTTACACACAGAGTCGGAGCGATGGCCAGCTGGGAAAGCGACAACATCGGATGTCGCGATATGCAACTGTTGTCCGTTGGAGCCATGAAAGGCTGTCAGGGTGGCAGAGACAGGGGGTGTGGCATGGTTTGGGTTGGTCAATCTGCCACTGGGCAGTTTACAACTGTGTAGAATGTTTGGGCAGCTTAGCCAGGATCATGCAAAAGCAGTTTCCATGCTGGCATACGAGGCATCGACTGCAGCATAGTGCTGTTGGTTGTTGATCAGAATGTGATGTTGCGGTAGTGCAGGTGTTCTGTCAGCGAGTTGAAGTTTAAACTCCAGCAGTGCCTCCTCGTGCACTAACATCACCATTTAGTTTCCAGTGACACTCTGTGTCTCATGCAGACATGCAGTCAAAATGTTCAAATGTGGGTGTACTCCTAAGGGGCCAAACTGCTGATGTCATCAGTCCCTAGACTTACACATTACTTAAACTAACTTACACTAAGAACAACACACACACCCATGCGCAAGGGAGGACTCGAACCTCCAGCAGGAGTGGACGCACAATCCGTGATGTGTGCCTCAAATCACGTGGCCACTCCACACGGCAGACATGCAGTCATTCAAAAATGGCTCTGAGCACTATGGGACTTAACATCTGAGGTCATCAGTCCCCTAGAACTTAGAACTACTTAAACCTAACTAACCTAAGGACATCACACACATCCATGCCCGAGGCAGGATTCGAACCTGCGACCGTAGCGGTCACGCGGTTCCAGACTGTAGCACCTAGAACCGCACGGCCACACCGGCCGGCTTGCAGTCATTCGTGGTGTGGATGACAGGGGTGTGATGTCATTCAAACGAGGAGTTAGCAGTATCTGACCTTGCCGCGGCAAGGTCGTGAAAAATGCATTCTCGGAGTCCATAGTTGGTTTTGGTGCTGGGTGTGGGTGATGTAAATCTGAAGCACAGTGCTGGACAGGAAGTGAGTTGGTTGTGATGCCTGATGCAGCTGGGATATGAGTGATGTCATAGTCCGTGTCGCGGAACTCATGTTTAGTCGGAGCAGGATTTGGAAAATCGGGATGCACATGTACTGGAAGGTGGTGTAAACATTAATCCTGTGATGCATTGGCAGATGGATGATGAAATGGAATAACAGAGTTGTATGGTGCACGCCATTGTTGTTTAACTGAAACAGCATTGTGGGAGGTGTCCATATGGTTCAGATCATTAATGTGAGTGTTGTTACGCTCATAATCACTAGCGCTGGAACACTTGATGTTTTGTCCTGACCAGATGCTGAAGGCACTTGGATTAATGTTTACTTTGGAGATGGGTGCCATTGTTTATTGTGATTCTCTGCTGCACTTTTGTCTGAAATACCCAGAGTAGATTCACTCATTATCAAATCTGGAATGTTTATCATGAAGGCACTCAGTAAACTGGACACTTGTCGTGGCACAGTTTGCTGCTCGAGATCAGCTGCAATGTGGGGTTGGTCCAAAGATGTGATGAACAATGATGGCATTGTCGCTATGTTGTTTGGCACTGTGGTATCGTCCAAGCCTTGGCGGATATTAGCAATTTTGCACATAGGGACGTTATAACGATATGTTTACGTAATGTGTATACATAAACATACAGTTATAAATGTCCCCGTTCGTAGTCGCTAATTATAACAATATGCTACTTTTGTGCTGTAACATATAGCTATAATCAGCGGTGGAAACATATTTGCAAACACCGACCGTGTGCAGCTGTTTCTTGTTGGATCGTCTGATCAGTCGGAAGTTGCATTGCAGAGGAGAGTAAATTACTATTCAAAATATAATTATTTTGGATAGCTCAACATGAATTTTCTAAGGGACCGTAGTTTATCATGCATTTACCAGTAGAAAATGGCGCAGAGAAAATATTTCGCCGCATGCAACTTCCGTCCGAACTCGACGAAAGAATTCGTGACTGTGAACTCTCTATTTGGCAGAAACATATAGAAAATTAAATAATTTCATGAAGCAGTGAGACATAGATTCTATAGTAAATGAATAGTCCATACACCAGTTCCATTTAACTCTGAATTTATGGCGATTAATAGACGAACTTACACTGCAATGAAGGATTTAACATGGATGCCGTTTTGACTGGCACTTCTCGTAATAAAAACAATTCCTTTGACGTTTTCACGTACACGTCGCACAATAAATCTACTGCTAGGCGCTTTTAGTATTACACATTTACTTTACACTAGAACAATATTATTTTTAACAATAATAATACGGCGGCAAGACATGCGCGTCCGACACAAGTTACAGGAGACAAGAGAAGAATGAGTAACTGTTCATCGAGAATATCTCGTACCTAAAAAAAAAAAAAAAAAAGTGTTCTTCTTCTGTCCATTTTTCGCGCCGCGGTTTTCAAAGTCAATAACTCACTGCATCTCTGACGGCGCTTCGACAATAAACAAGTTACGTCACAGGTCGTTCATCTTTTACATTCTCGCAACATTATTTGCTAACTGTAGCTGTTGCCGAGCGACTGCTCGATTAATGAATGATTTAAAATGATTAGGCAATCACAAAATGTTACAACGTTCTTGGAATTTACGAGCACTTGTTGAGAGATGTTGTCAACATTGCTGAAAAAACGGTGAGGTTATACCATGTAATTGCAGCATTCTTGTTGGTGTAACTGGTGTGGCAGATTTTCGACTTACCATCAAAGTTGCAGCATGACATGGATATTTGGGGTCACAGCTGTGGGAAATGGGGTACTGGCAGTGTGACAGCAGAATGGTGACACAGCATAGCGATACAATTTTCACACTGTTTATTAGTAAGCACATATACATAACGTGTGTTATGATCATACAGAGCATAACTCCTACTGCCTTGCAGGGCAGGGATCCTCATTTACAGAGTCAGAGATGCTATGCCGCTACACATTGTTTGAATAATGGAAATGTATAAAACATGACCAAAACATATACTGGAGGTCATGGTGAAGAAGAAGAACAACAACAACAAACTTGATGTTTAGGTTAGTTTCTTTAACATAACATTGGCGGTTTGTGATGCAATAATTGCAAATTATTTGTATTTTGTTCAAGTTATGATCCATGAAAGTAATGTACTAAATTACTATGCTTGTCAAAGCATCCAGTTTTCCGTACACAAGAAAATCAAGAGGCATTAGACCCCTAGTCAACGGCCTATTATTAAAGAAATGATGTTTCCAATTTAGGTGCTATGAGCCCAGTTAAAATTTTTGAGAACTGTGAAGAAATAAATACTAGACAGTGAAATGTTGAATTCTGAAGGCATGACAAAGTCTTCAAATGAGAGACCAAGGAAGGGGCGAACAAGAAAGTACCCATCACAAAACCAACAAATAAGGAAAACAAAATGCATTAGAAATGAGACTTACATAACTCAAAGAGGCAAAGTAAGAGAAAAGAAAGACTTCAGAGAATATTTCTGCCCCTATAAAAGGTTTTCAAAGTTAGGAAGGCATACTTTAAAAGGCAAGTTTGGAAAATCTACAGTAGTGATTCACATGGTGCTCTAACAGCACTTATTGTATTATGGTATCAGAAAATGAAGTGGAAAGGAAGAGAGCCAAGCACTCAGAGAAAAGGATGCAAAGAAGGATGTAGAAAATATGCGGTATACCTGTATGTAAAACTTTCTTTTCCCAGACTTCTAGAATATCCAGCAGAAGGGTATATTTGGCTCCAATGAAAATTCAACTACCACAGGATTTAGAAACCTCTGAGGAGTGTGTGGAGGAAAGAAATTTCCTAAATAGCAATTTGAATATAGAAGAGGCGAAACAAATAGAGAATTCCTCACCCAAGAAATTACCGTTAATGTCATGTACAGTTTGTACAAAGAAGAATATTCAGATCCTGTATCACTGGAATATTACAAGAAAATATTCTTGTCAAAGAACAAAAAAACTGAAAAACGATACATGTAATATTTGTAACACATTTGAAGTTCTGTTAAACTGTGATGATTCAGTGGCAGAAATCCATAAGATCAACAAAAACACTCATTTTAACATAGTGAAGGCTGTTCAGGATCTGAAATTTTTTTTATATTTTAAGACCAAAAGGAAATGATAATGTAGATGTTTGTGGGGGCATAACTCCTTGGAGTCGCCCAGAACAATATCATTGCCCTAAGGTAGCTCAACTGAGCTCTGTGCACCTGCAGTTAGTTCGCTCTGATCGATGTTTGTGACAACAAGCTTTGTACCTTGTGGGACAATAAAATATATTTGTATGGAATTGTGCGACATGTTAGTTGTTATTATATGTAACTACTACCCCAAGTTCCAAACTTCCTACAGTGGTGACCATGGAATTCCAACCATGCTGCATTTAAAATGTAAAATCTCCAACACTGGTCTGTTGTACTACAATGCCTCAGCTACCTTCAGCTGTTTCTTGCTCTGAGAGACATCAGTCTTGCCTGTTTGTCAATGCCTGTGAATTCCATGAACTTCTCGTACCTCAGTTTGATACAATTTCACCAAAATCAGGGCGAAGTGTCCAGTTCGGCAATGTGTTGTGAAACGATGAGAATGCTTCCATTGTTTTCATGTCTACAACACCAGACTGATGCCGCTTCACACCAAACAGGCCCACAATGTGTGTTGAATTCTCAGTGTGACCTTCTTAGTGACGACACTGTAATAATGACAGGTGACTATTTTCCTAGCAATTCTGTTACAACAACAAATGTGATTCCGCACAAACAATGGCTTCCTACTGGCTCATTCGTCAATACACATAGTGCTCCGAGCTCCCACAGGGGGAATAATGGCACTTATTCCCTTGGACACTCCTTTAGTGCCAGTGAATCTATGTGCATTTACATTCCTAGTGTTTTGCAAAACTATACAGACACCCACCAGAGTGCTGTGATAGTTGGTCAACAATGGTCCCCACTAAACAGTCCTCTAAACGTTTCCAACTATTTACTGCCTTTCGGAGAAAATAACATAGGTTCAAGTAATTTTCCTGGCCTTAAAAGCATACTACCTGACACATACAAAAGTCGTCATGCAGCATTCGTCGCGTCACCCGCATCATGTCACCTGAATGATGTCACATATCCACCATCCACCCTGCATTCACTTGTAGCTGCCACTACTATACAGGACATGCACGCACTGCAACTCCTCCATGTTTGTGTGTAACTCCTGGATTCAGCACAATTGCCTTACCAGATTCATTACTTTGTGAGCTTAGCATGCACTCACAGCATTCAGCAGCTCCTGTGGACCAGCACTACGCATCACATACTGCTAGTCACGCCCACCTACACGTTTGGCTTGCTTCTAATGTGCTGCACATACCTTCATCTCACCACGATGCGCTCCATCTCAACACTCCTGTGCCTGCCATGCCTACCTTGCCATGTACCTCTTTGCTGCTTTATGATGCGCCGCTCTGCAACACTTCCGTTCCTGGCATGTCTACCAGTTTAGGTAATGCCCGCCTCATGATGTTGCCATCCTCACATAACCGTAGCCCTTACTATTCCACACATCCTTGGCTGAAACTCCCTCCATTGAATGTGGATTCCCCTAAGCTGTGGTTCGTGTTTAGTGAATGCATAATGCAGTCTGCAGGAGTCACAGGACAATAACAAATTTGCAGTACTTCTCAATCACCTCAGTGATAACGCTGATCTCATTAGTGACTTTCTGCTTGATGTGCACACACAAACAGACAAGTACGAGATTGTCAAGGCACTTCTCCTTCAACACCTATCCCGCTCGCTAGACCGACAACTTCATCTAGTGATAAGTGAAACCTCATTTGGTCACAGTACGCCTTTCAAGCTGCAGCATGAGCTTTGCCTGCAAACTGACACGAGCTACTCCCGGATCATGCCCTGTGGACTCTGTGGCTATTAGAACTGCCAGAGAGTATTCAAACAGTAATGCTCGTGTATGAGGACACTCCAATAGATTTCAAACTATGCCTGGCTGGCAGCACTGCACACTGATTAATTCTCATTGTGACCGCACTACAGCTGACAGCATCCCCACCTACATTGCGGACAACACATGACCCTGCCGTAGCCTACCCGATGCCCTGCCTAGACTCCCAGCCTCTACTGCACACGTCTTGCCACACAAGACTCTGGTCACCTGATGTCTGCCAGGGCTCACTGAACCTTGCTGAGCCGGCACCCACTACTGCTCCACGCAGCCTACTGGGTGATGAACATAACCAAATGGATACAGTGCAGACTACCACCAGTGCACTTCGACCTGGTCAAAACAGTATGAGTCAGCTGGGCACCACGCCCATCCACAAGCACCATCTCTGCTGATTCCACACTTGCTTTGGCTTCAATGCGCTATGTTGCAGACAGCCTTGCTCGTATCCAAACTAATCTTGCAGCCTGATACTCACTCACCAGGTTGCTCATCCTCTTCAAGTCACCCCGAATCACAACTTTGTAATAGCGTCCACAGGTCTCATCTATGACTGGATGGCCCTCGCATCTTCATTTATGACACACAATTGAATTCTGACTTTCTAATTGACACTGAAGCTGATGCCAGCATAATTCCACCATCTCTCACTCCTGCTACATTTTCACTTTTGCCCATTGAATTGTGCACAGCTAATTACTCCATGATATTGGTGGTTGGCACTGCCTCCATCACTCTTGATCTTGGCAACCATACACCTGTGCCCTGGACATTGTCGGTGGCTGAAATGATGGAACCTGTCGTAGGGGCCAACTTTCTCAGGCACTTTCGCTTACTACCAGACTTGCCATGACAAGACAGTTTATTGCATCTACACCTACCGTGGCCTGCTCCATCGCCCACCTCCCCAAACACTGAAAGCAGCAGATCCACTGTGTACGAACTCGTGGGTGCTGGTATTGTAAGGCCAACCCACAGTGCCTGGGCTTCTCCCGTCAAGTTTGTTTTCGAAAAGTATAATACTTGGCAATTTTGTGGTGATTATCAGTACCTCAATGGCCAGACTATAATAGACAGCTACCCTGTACCAGACTTTGCACACAAACTTGCTAGTGCCACTATATTCAGTGTTGTTGAATGTAAAAGGGCCTATATAGAGATACCTATGGCTGATGAGGATATACCAAAAACTGCAATAATCACGCCACTCGGTCTGTTTAGGTTTTTTATTCATGCTATTGGGTTAAAAAACACAACCCAGACCTGGCATGAGTTTATTGACAGCCTTCTATTTAGCATGTCGTTCTGCTATGCTTATCTAGATGACGTGATAATTTTCTCACCGTGTCCCGATGAACATGAGATTCATTTACACACCATGTTGGACAAGTTAGCTGCACAGGGCATCATAATTAATAACAATAAATGACAAATATGGCAATCAAATGCCACCTTCATTGTACATTTGGTTGACGCTTTGGGGATATGCCCCATGCTGGAGAAAGGGGAACAATCATGCCTCCTCCCTCCCCTGTTCAACTATCGAGAACTACAATGTTTCCTTGGAGTCATCAGTTTTTACAGCCATCATCTCCCACACATTGCTAAGACACTGTTGCCTCTGACTAAGCCACTGTGCAACAAGAACACCATTAGCAGATGACACTTGACAAGGACGCCTGAAATGCACATGATTAAATCTGATTTCACACAGGCTGTCACCCTCCCCCTTCAATCACTGGATGCACACCCCGTGATCACCACAGACACCAGTGACCATATGATTGGTGTAGTACTGCAACAAGAGATTGCCGGTGTAACACAGCATCTGTGTTTCTTCTCTCGAAAATTGACTGATACTCAGATAAAGTGATTGACTTTTTATATCGATCTCTTGGCCATCTATGAGGCAGTCCACTATTTCCAGGATGACATTGAAGGAGGCCCCCTAACCATTCACACTGACTACAAGCCTCTTGTACATGTGGTCAAAAACCCTTCTGTTAACACCAAGCCAAGGTGCTTTCGCCACCTCGACCTGCTGGACTTTGATCTATTCTCTGATGCATAGATCCTGGCATACAACAACTACTCACCAAACAAGACACTGGGCTACAACTACAACAGCATGCACTGCCAGAAGCCACCAAACCTGTTTGGCGTGATGTGTCACATGAGAGGATATGACCAGTCGTCCCGCAATCCTATCGTAAAACTGTGTTCGACTTGCTGCACACTCAAATTAGCCATGGAGTGCTTTGTCTGGCCCACTGTCAAGTGCAATTGCACTGCACAGACCCAGGGCCTGTGTCCCTTGTCAACAGACAAAGGTAGGATGCCATGCTCAGATCCCCTTTTGGAAATTCCCTTTCCCAAAGGGAGGGTTTTCAACACATTCATATTGACTTCGTTAGGCCCCTCCCCAAGCTGTAGGGTTCAAAGTACATCTTATCCATAATTGACTGTATGATACGTTGGGTTGAGACCGCCCTGTTACCGGACATTCCAACAGACACAGTTGCCAAGGCCTGTGCTTGCAACTGGATTGCCATGTTCGGCTGTTCTACATCACTGATGACAGACCGAGGCTAGCAATTTGAGTCTGCCTTGTTCAATGAACTGCACTGACATGCTGGTACCATTGTTTCCACATCACTGCTTACCACCTCCAGTGGAATGATGGCACTGCCTGCTCCAAGGCAGCATTAATCTGCCATTTGCAGCAATGAACTGATGCTCTGCCCTGGGTGTTTATCAGAATTAGGACTGTTCATAAAGAAGATTTGAATGCCTCGCTTGCTGAGGTCCTGTGGTGTGAGCCACTCTACCTCCCCACTGCATTTGTCACCCAAGGTGTTGCCATACTGGACCATGACCTGCTGAACTATTGCAGCAAGTGCTCGAGCACATATGCAACATCTGCGTGCCACCAACTAACTACCTACCCATCATGCAAAGCCTACGATATTTGTTCACAAGGACTTAAACACCTGATCCCACATTATGCTGTGCACAGATGCTGTCAAGCCAGCTTTGTACCCCCCCCCCCCCCCAATGTGGCTCATACTGATACTGCATGGTCAAATGGGACACCAACATGTTTGATGTTATCATCTCAGGAAAGGCCACTATGGTTGTCCTTATGCAGACTGAAGCCTGTATGAACTTTAGCTGTCTCCCTGATGGCATGCCTGCATCAGTGCCTCTGCAGCCAACAGACATTCACTTGAAAGTATAACTAAAATGAGTGACTTTCTGCCAGAACATATCAATGACACCCTAGGTGACTCACTGTTAGTCATAATCGCCAGTTTCGCAAATATGCAGGCAGGCCCCAGTGTAGCCTCCAGATCAATCAAACATGCCAAGCCCCTGCCCTCCTTCATCCATAAAGCAGGTTTAACATCTCGCTTCACAACCGATGGAGCCCTCACCATCACTGCTCCTGTATTCACTGCTCCCGCCACTGACACCAGGGATGACCCACCACCTCACCAGCCTCTAATCATCATGTTGGGTACGCCAACGATGACAACACAACTCCCGCTGCCTCGCCGGTTGTGGACTATCGTATTGCCTATACCGCACCACCATTCTTCTATCTTCAGCATCTGACGGCTCCTCCCACTTGGCAATTTGGCTGCACACTGCACCTATTGGCGCATCTTGCCGATTGCATTTCAGCAATTAACACCTCCACCACACCGACATTCCACCGGTACATACAGCTTTCTCTCATGTGCTTTGCACTATGGGAAGGTGGGGGATGGGGGGGGGGAGATGGGGGGGACGCATTGAGGGCTCTGTTTGGATGGAAGTCCGTGGAGTCATCCAGAACAATATCTCTCCCCTGAGATAGCTCAACTAACCTCTTTGGGCCTGCAGTTAGTTTACTCTGATTGATGTTTGTGACAACATGCTTTGTACCTTCTGGGACAATAAAATATATTTGTATGGAACTGTACGACATGTTAGTTTTTGTTATATGGAACTACTATCCCAAGTACCATACTTCCCACATATTCTTAGTTGTGACCTTGAAGAAACCTGTGCCTCTTACAAGAATCCCTACAAATATTGTGTTCTACAAGAGACACTTCTGGCTGTATAAAATAGGTATTCATAATGCTAGTAACAACAAAGGGCACTGCTATGTCTGGTTAGAGCTTGTGACGAGATGAGGACCACAGAAAGTAGCATGGTGTTTCTTAAAACACTTAATGGAACAAGTGTCAACAGCCAAAGAAGTAATTCTGTGGTCCAATTATTTGGTGAACAGAATTGAAATATCAAGTGGTTCCCATGTGAAAACCAATCTTACATCAATCCTTCATTGCAGACATTTCTTATACCAGGACATAGCTTCCTTCTGAATGACAGCAATTTTGGGGATGTATAATACGCTCTCAAACTACAAACTACAACAGAGGCTCTTTGCACCAGATAATAACATGAAAGTCATAAAAATGTGTCGTAAAAGAGAGCTTTTTGCAGATCATAGAATGAAAGTTGAAGATTTCAAGAAGGCATCAAATATATAAAAACAACGTAGTAAATTGCAAAACCAACTCCTGAAACTGAAAAATAAACTGGTTAAAGATGAGAGAGATAGAACTGTTTAAAGACAAACAAATCAATATATATGGTTCAAAACTAAATGTAAAGGTGAACCACTTGAAGTTGACATTAGGAAGAAATCAGCTAGTTGATCTCAAATGTGGAACAAAATTAATTTTCATGCCCTCTTAACATCTCTGTGGTCAAATGGGAAGCCAGTTTCTGAAGCCAAGCTAAGACACATTCAATATATAATGGACCTCATTCCAAATGATAAACAAGGTTTTTACCACAAACTCTTCAGCCACCCTGCTTTCGAGGATGACATTAATAGCTTCAACTGCCTGCAACATGAATTTATTGTTTGTTGTGAAATATTAAAAAAAGAAATTTATATTGTTCACTTATGCAAGTCTAAAGTTTCAGTTTCTAGAAACTATGTAAGATGTGAGAGGTCTTATTATAATTTCATTTCTAAACAGTGCATAATGAAAACATTTTAAGAAGTAGCTTAATTTTATGTGAATTAAATGTATGCAATAATTTCTTAATGTTGTAATAGGTAACAACATAACAACATAAATAAGGTGTATAAATATTTAAAATCAGTGGTTCATATGTCAGTAAAATACATTTACATCTTCAAATTCATTAAAATATATTGTCATAATTTTTTATTTCTAGAAATGCTTTCTTAAAAATTTCATTAGAAAACATACATTATTTTCTGAATATATATGGAGCATTTTTCTTCAAGTCATGTATGAAAGTATTACTTAAATAAATAAGCAAATGAAATGTATAAACATTGAATAGTAATGCTGTTTTCCTCATGTATCAGTTAAATATCATTAAATATAGCGTCAACTAATACAATCATAATGTCGCAGAAGAAGCTGAGTAGCACAGTCACTGTAGTGTAGTGGTTATGAGACTAGACTGTTGCATGGAGGGTTGTGAGTTCAAAACTCGCCTGAACTGTAAAATTTTAATTTCAAACAATGGAAAATCCAGGATGGAATGTAACAATACCAGAGAAGGAAAGTTGCTACTCACCACATGGCGGAGATGCTGAGTCGCGATAGGCACAACAAAAAGATTCACACAATTAAGGCTTTCAGCCATTAAGGCCTTTGTCAGCAGTAGACACACACACACACACACACACACACACACACACACACACACACACACACACACACACACACACACACACACACACACACGTAAACGCAACTTGCACACACGTTTGCAGTCTCAGAGAGCTGAAACCACACTGCGAACAGCAGCACCAGTGCATGATGGGAGTGGCTACTGGGTGGGGGTAAGGGGGAGGGATAGTATGGTGGGAGTGGCAGACAGTGAAGTGTTGCAGTTTAGATGGAGGGCAGGAGAGAAGGTGCAGAGGGGGGAGGGGGTAAGTAGTGGAAAGGAGAGAAATAAAAATAAATTAAAAGACTGGGTGTGGCGGTGAAATGACAGCTGTGCAGTGCTGGAATGGGAACAGGGAGGGGGCTGGATGAGTGAGGACAGTGACTAATGAAGATTGAGGCCAGGAGGGTTACGGGAACGTAGGATGTATTGCAGGGAAAGTTCCCACCTGAGCCAATTTGGAATAGCTGGTGTTGGTGGGAAGGATCCATATGGCACAGGCTATGAAGCAGTCATTGAGGTGAGGGATATCATGTTTGGCAGCGTGTTCAGCAACAGGGTGGTCCACTTCGTTTTTGGCCACAGTTTCTCGGTGGCTGTTCATGTGGACAGACAGCTTGTTGGTTGCCATGCCTACATAGAATGCAGCACAGAGCTTAGCTTATAAATCACATGACTGGTTTCACAAGTAGCCCTGCCTTTGATTGGATAGTTGATGTTAGTGACCGGATTGGTGTAGGTGGTGGTAGGAGGATGAATGGGACAGGTCTTGCATCTAGGTCTATTACAGGGGTATGAGCCATGAGGTAAGGGATTGGGAGCACGGGTTGTGTAAGGATGGACGAGTATATTGTGTAGGTTCGGTGGACGGCGGAATACCACGGTAGAAGGGGTGGGAAGGATAGTGGGCAGGACATTTCTCATTTCAGGGCATGATGAGAGGTAATTGAAACCCTGGTGGAGACTGTGATTCAGTTGCTCCAGTCCCGGATGGTACTGAGTTACAAGGTGAATGCTCCTCGGTGGCCAGACTGTGGGACTTTGGGAGGTGGTGGGAGACTGGAAAGATAAGGCATGGGAGATTTGTTTTTGTACAAGGATGGAAGGATAGTTATGGTCAGTGAAGGCTTCAGTGAGACCCTCAGTATGTTTTGAGAGGGACTGCTCATCACTGCAGATGCAACGACCATGGGTGGCTAGGCTGTACGGAAGGGACTTCTTGGTATGGAATGGGTGGCAGCTGTCGAAGTGGAGGTATTGCTGGTGGTTAGTAGGTTTGATATGGACAGAGGTACTGATGTAGCCATCTCTGAGGTGGAGGTCAACATCTAGGAAGGTGGCTTGTTGGGTTGAGTAGGACCACGTGAAGCAATTAGGAGAGAAGTTGTTGAGGTTCTGGAGGAATGTGAATAAGGTGTCCTCACCTTCAATCCAGATAGAAAAGATGTCATCAGTGAATCTGAAGCTAGGTGAGGGGTTTAGGATTCTGGGATTTTAGAAAGGATTCCTCTAGATGGCCCATGAATAGGTTAGCATAGGATGGTGCCATGTGGGTGCCCATAGCCATACCGTGGATTTGTTTGTAGATAATGCCTTCAAAGGAGAAGTAATCGTGGGTAAGGATATAGTTGGTCATGGAGACTAGGAAGGAGGTTGTGGGTTTGGCATCTGGAAAGGTAGTGTTCGATAACAGTAAGGCCATGGGCATTAGGAATGTTAGTGTACAGGGAGGTGGCATGAGTAGTGATGAGTAGGGCACCGTGTGGTAAAGGGACAAGAACTGTGGAGAGTCGGTCGAGGAAATGGTTGGTATCTTTTATATAGGAGGATAGGTTCTGGGTAATAGGCTGAAGGTGTTCGTGTATGAGAGCAGAGATTCTCTCAGTGGGGGCACAGTAACCGGCCACAATGGGGCATCCTGAGTGGTTGGGTTTATGGACTTTAGGAAGCATGTAGAAGGTGGGAGTGCGGGGAGTGGTAGGGGTAAGTAGGGAGATGGACTCTGGGGAGAGGATCTGGGATGAGCCTAAGGATTTGAGTAGTGATTAGAGATCCTGCTGGATTACTGGAATGGGATCACTGTGGCATGGTTTGTAGGTGGAATAATCTGACAGCTGATGGAGTCCTTCTGCCACGTAATCCTTGTGGTTCAAAACAACAGTGGTGGAGCCTTTGTCAGCAGGTAGGATTATAAGGTCAGGATTAGTTTTTAGATGGTGGACTGTGGTTCTGCCAAACACGATATCCCTCATCTCAATGACTGCTTCACAGCCTGTGCCATATGGATCCTTCCCACCAACACCCTTCCTCATGCAGCCCCCTCCCTGTTCCCATTCCAGCACTACACAGCCGTCATTTCACCGCCACACCCAATCTATTAATTTCTTTTTATTTCTCTCCTTTCCACTACTTACCCCCTCCCCCCTCTGCACCTTCTCTCCTGCCCTCCATCTAAACTGCAACACTTCACTGTCTGCCACTTGCACCATACTATCCATCCCCCTCCCTGCCCCAGCCTCCCCCTTACCCCCATCCAGTTGCCACTCCCATCATGCACTGGTGCTGCTGTTTGCAGTGTGGTTTCAGCTCTCTGAAACCGCAGCCATGTGTGCAAGTTGCGTTTACGTGTGTGTGTGTGTGTGTGTGTGTGTGTGTGTGTGTGTGTGTGTGTGTGTGTGTGTGTGTGTGTGTGTGTGTGTGTGTGTGTGTGTGTGTGTGTGTGTGTATATATATATACTGCTGACTAAGGCCTTAATGGCCAAAAGCTTTAATTGTGTGAATCTTTTTGTTGTGCCTGTCACGACTCAGCATCTCTGCTATATGGTGAGTAGCAACTTTCCTTCTCTGGTATTGTAAAATTTTAATTTCTATATACGGTTCGAGTACATTCTAGAAGTATCCACAAATGTCAAGCATCATTGTACTGGAATGTTCAGTAACTGTATATATACCGTATGTGTTCTGGCTGGAGGCAGTTCGCTCTGCACTATTGTACGTCCAATTGCTGAATAAACCTTCGTTAAGTGAAGTTAGTGTTCGTCATTCATCCAATTACACCTTCTTCTACATGACATTATTCTGGTGGAGACGCTGGGTATTGGAACTTGTGATAGCACACATTATTGATGACACAGTGGCTGCCATCAGGTCACAACAGAACCTCCGTTTATGTGGCGAGAAACCCAAGTTCGAGCCATATTCAACAGATCGCAATCTATTGGAGACAGAAGAAGAGGTGACATTACGATGACAGCAACTGTGTGCCACCATATGAGATATCCTTCCGGTTTCTGTAGTGACGATGGCCAAGATCCAAACAAGTGGCTCAAGGTTTATGAGTGTATAGCCAAATTTAACAAATGGGATGACACCGTGTGTTTGGCTAACGTATTTTTCTACTTGGAGGGCACTGCCAAGCAATGGTATGAGAACAACGAGGAGAAGTTCACAAGCTGGGAAGTACTCCAGGCAGAACTGTGCAAGTATTTCGGCGACACACGACACCAGAAGTGCAAGGCTAACGATAAATTAAAGTGCAGGGCACAGCGTCCAGGAGAAACGACAGCATGCTACATTAAATACGTCTTGGAGCTGTGTAAAATAGTAGATCCTAGAATGAAGGAGGAAGATAAGGTTGCACATCTCATGAAGGGTATTGTTGAGAACATGTATCAAGCCGTACTCCTGAAGGAGGTTTCGACAGCAGACGACTTCATAAAATGGTGCCAGTATATCGAGACAATGTGTCAAAAAAGAATTACATGCAAGAAGTTTGAACAACTTCCAAGAGTCATATTGATGTCTATAATGGAGAAGAAACTGATTTCACAAGTGTTCTTTGTCAGATAGTGAGAGAGGAAGTTCAGAAGGCACTTGGATTGCACGGCGAGCAAAAAACTGAGACATTTCAAGAGGTCATAAGGGAGGAAGTGGAGCAGACATTGAAGCCAATCTCTCGTCCTTCATTTCCCTTTAAAATGGTAAAAAAGTGAGAGTCATGCGAAGTTACATTCCTACAATGCTACATGGGGAACCTGTTTGGGCACCAAGGAAGACTGACATCTGGAGGACCTATGATAACCAACCAGTGTGTTTCCAACGTGGACGACCAGGGCATGTGGTGCACTATTGTCGAGAAAGGTGGCAGATATTTGATGACACCCACAGCAGAAGACAGCAGACCGATCTTAACTGACACCAACTCTGGGATGACGAAGAAGAACAAGAAGACATGGGTGCAGGACAACGTAGGACATGATCGCTGCAAGCTAGCCGCTGGAAAGGACACTCCCCAACATGTTGATCAAGGTCCCCATCACTGCTTAGAAGCTCCAGCCAATCACCTAGCCACCGCAACTTGGAAAAATAAAGGGTGCTACCTTCCTTGGAGGTGAGGCTGCTAAAGAGAAAAATCCTCCACTGTCAATCACTACAAAAATGATAGGAAACTATGTCAATATCCTCATGGATGGCCAACCAGCCCAAACTCTTGTGGACTCTAGAGCATCATATTCAGTCATTTCGGAGAAGTACCATAGCCAGTTGCAGAAAACTGTATTCATCGACAACATAACATCTCTGCTGATGGTGGCTAATTGAAAATATGTAAAACCTACAGGAAGATGTACCATTCATTTGGGTAAAAGTGGCCATACACAGCTCTTAGAATTCATTGTCTTACAAAAGTGTAGTAATGACATCATTCTCAGATGGGACTTTTTGAAAGCTTCTCAGACAATTATAGATTGTGGTCGCTTGAAGATTATGCAAGACGAGATGAGATACTGTGGGCAGGAAGATGTGCATCCGAGTGTATGGAGACTGTGTGTTCTGGATGAAATGATCATTCCTGCAGTCAGCGCTGGAAAGGTAACTGTCACATGTCATGCCATGCATCAACCCATGGATCTTGTAGTGGAATGTAAGAGAAGCATACCACTGAAGAATAACTTGGTCATCCCAGCCTCTGACATCTCATTTAAGAATATATTTGGTGAATTGTGGATAGTTAACTGTCACCAAGAACCACACATCCTTCCAAGACACATGTGCATAGCAAACACTGAGCTGTTAATTGCAGAACAGCTAAGTGCCATAGAAACCTCCCATGCTGAGTATGTGGGTGAAATTAGTGCTACCACTATGAAACAAGATCTTCTAGCTTGATCATCACCAGATCTCACTAAGGAACAACAGAAGAAGCTACTTGCCGTTCTTCAAGTGTTCTCTGAATGCTTCAATCCACAAGTGAAGAGCTAATTAGACAAATCAACGGTAAAGCACTGGATTAGCACTGGAGACGATCAACCAATAAGCCAGAGAGCATACCATGTGCCAGCAACAGAACATCGAATAATTCGTGACGAGGTAGAGAAAATGATAAAGAATGACATCATTCAGCCTTTTCAGAGCCCATGGTCATCTCCAGTGATTCTCGTCAGGAAGAAGGATGGCAGTTGGTGTTTTTGTGTTTGTTACAAGAAGCTTAATAAGATAACTAAAAAGGACGTTTACCCTCTTCCACAACTGCATTCATTACCCCTGAGGGGCTGTATGAGCTTAAGGTAATGCCGTTTGGTTTGTGTAATGCACCAGCAACTTTTGAACGGATGATGGATAACCTTCTAAGTCATCTGAAGTGGACAATGTGTCTTTGTTATTTAGATAGTGTTCTCAGAGACATTTGATGAACACATAAAAAGACTGAGGGCCATTGTTAAGTGTTTCTAACAAGGCAGACTGAAACTGAATCCAAGGAAGTGGAGCAAAAGAAATCAAAATACTTGTGTCAAACGAAGGTGTGTGGCCAGACCCAGAAAAGGTGAGATCTGTAATGGAATTTCCTGTTCCTAAAAGTATTATAGATGAGAGAAGCTTCCTTGGATTATGTTCTTATTACTGACGTTTTATCAAAGACTTTTGTGTCAAAGCCAGGCCACTCCTAGAGTTGTTAAAAGTCAATGCTAAATTTATCTGGGGAGGTGCTCAACAAGATTCTTTCAATATGCTGTGAAAAGCTCTGATGACTGTCCCTGTATGTGGTCTGTATGATGAGAGAGCACCTACACACAGATGCCAGTGGGTATGGGATCAGTGTTGTTCTGGTGCAAATTTCTGATGGAAAAGAGAAGGTTATAGCCTATGCTTCTAGGACGCTTACAAAAGCTGAGAGAAACTTCTCAACTACAGAAAAAGAATGTCTTGCTGTGATTTGTGCCATGTGCAAATTTCGACAGTATTTCTATGGAAGGCCATTCACAGTTGTTGCAGACCATCATTCACTTTGTTGGTTGACAGGTCTTAAGGATCCAACAGGATGACTTGCCAGGTGGGCACTATGTCTTCAAGAGTATGACATTGCCATAGTGTACAAAAGTGGAAGAAAACAGCAAGATTCTGACTGTCTCTCAAGAAACTCTGTGCAAGACCATCAAGACTTTGTTGAAGATAGTGACTGTCTCGCTGCACTCCATGATCTCTCTGCTGAGCAGAAGAAGGAAGCCAAGATATCTCAAATTATGCATACCTTAAATCAGTCAGAGGATGTGAAAGGACAATTTAAGGTAGTTAATGGATTACTTTGAAAGAAAAACTTTGATCTGTTTGGAAAGAGGTCTTCTTTTAGTATTCAACCCTGAGGTTGGAAAGAGGTGGCTACCAGTAATTCCTAAACACATGCACTTAGATGTTCTACAGAAATTCCATGACACACCTGAGGCCGGACATTTAGGATTTACTAGGTCATATGATAGGATCTGCAAGAGATTTTCCTGGACAAGTTTATTTAGGAGTGTCTGTCACTATGTGTCGCACTGTTGAGAGTGCCAGAGGAGAAAGGCAGTTCCTCAGAAACCACCAGGCCGACTCATACCAATTTCAGCAGTCAAAATGTCTTTCCAACATGTTGGGATTGACTTCCTCAGATGATTTCCAATGTCTGCTATTGGCAATAGATGGATTATTGCTTGCACTGATTATCTGACATGCTATGCCATTACACAAGCCGTGAAAACAGCTGAAGCATTTGAGGTAGCCAGATTCATCATGGAAGACACTGTATTAAAACACGGTGCCCCATTGGTCATTAATTATGGATCGAGGGAAAGGTTTTAAATCGAATCTTGTGACAGAGCTAAACTGTCGGTGCAACATTACTCATCATACAACGACTGCCTACCATCTGAAAACTAACGGGCTTACTGAACACCTTAATAAGACCTTGGCCGACATGCTATCAATGTTCATCAGTTTTGAGCAGAGCAACTGGGATGAGGTGCTACCTTTCGTGACATTTGCCTACAACACCGCCAAACAAGACACCACAGGATTTATGCCATTTTTCCTGGTACATGCGAGTGAGGCGACGATGACGATGGACACTGTGTTTCCATTATCTCCTGATGATGTGGACAACAACTACATCGTCCAGGTGTTAACCAGAGCTGAGGAAGCTCAGCAGTTAGCTCGGCTCTGCATGCTGCAGGCTCAAGAAAACGATCGCCAAAAGTATGACGCGAGCCACCGCCCTGTTGTCTACCAGCCTGATGACTTCGTCAGGATCTTCACTCCTGTTCGGAACGTTGGTCTCTCTGAGAAGCTCCTCAGGCGCTACTTTGGACCTTATAAGGTTGTAAGACAGTTGTTTGATATTACTTATGAAGTTTAAGATTTCGACCCCGACACAAGATGACAAAGGATCAGAGATACGGTCCACGTCCTTCGAATAAAGCCCTATAAGGATCGTGCAACCCAGGGTAGATTCGAAGCTCCAGCGACAGGCAACAAGTGGAAAGATGACAAAGAGCTTAGCAGTAAGGGAAGTTCTAAGAAGTTCACCACCAACATGAACATCAGTCATCGGGAGTTGGAGTATGCAGGACCGATGACTCGTTCCCGAAATAGGACGACGTAACACCGAGATGCTGTTCTCTTAAGGAGGGAGCAATGTCGGAGAAGAAGCTGAGTAGCACAGTCACTGTAGTGTGGTGGTTACGAGACTAGACTGTTGCATGGAGGTTCGTGAGTTCAAAACTCACCTGAACTGTAAAATTATAATTTCTATATTCGGTTCGAGTACATTCTAGAAGTATCCACAAATATCAATAATCATTATACTGGAATGTTCTGTAACTGTATATATACCATACGTGTTCTGGCCAGAGGCAGTTTGCTCAGTGCTCTTGTATGTGCAAGTGCTGAATAAACCTTGATTAAGTGAAGTTAGCGTTCATCATTCATCTAATTACACCTTCTTATATGTGACAGTATCATATTTTGTGAAATAAATGAGAGAATATTTTCCGCTAATTTGCATCAATTGACTAACAGACCTTTTCGCTTGGAATCAGTTACTGCAAAATGCAGAAATAAAAATCGTATATAAAAGCATCACATAACCAAGCACCATTTCTATAAAAATTCAGAGCTTCACTACATAGTTATATGATTTTCAGATATGAACATTTAAATTTAATTCAGTTTCATTAATTTACTGCTTAAAAATTAGATTTGGTGTAGATGCTGAATTTATATTAACACTTTCACATTTTCATTAATATCTCTAAATCATGTTTTGGTGCTTAGTCAGTTGATGCATATCATCATCCAACTGTGCCACACTACAGAAGTCATATGACCTTTACCCATTACAATATTTATTTGTTGTTGGTAATGTGTGTGTGTTGCTATCCTGCAATGACTGATTGGACATACACTCCTGGAAATTGAAATAAGAACACCGTGAATTCATTGTCCCAGGAAGGGGAAACTTTATTGACACATTCCTGGGGTCAGATACATCACATGATCACACTGACAGAACCACAGGCACATAGACACAGGCAACAGAGCATGCACAATGTCGGCACTAGTACAGTGTATATCCACCTTTCACAGCAATGCAGGCTGCTATTCTCCCATGGAGACGATCGTAGAGATGCTGGATGTAGTCCTGTGGAACGGCTTGCCATGCCATTTCCACCTGGCGCCTCAGTTGGACCAGCGTTCGTGCTGGACGTGCAGACCGCGTGAGACGACGCTTCATCCAGTCCCAAACATGCTCAATGGGGGACAGATCCGGAGACCTTGCTGGCCAGGGTAGTTGACTTACACCTTCTAGAGCACGTTGGGTGGCACGGGATACATGCGGACGTGCATTGTCCTGTTGGAACAGCAAGTTCCCTTGCCGGTCTAGGAATGGTAGAACGATGGGTTCGATGACGGTTTGGATGTACCGTGCACTATTCAGTGTCCCCTCGACGATCACCAGTGGTGTACGACCAGTGTAGGAGATCGTTCCCCACACCATGATGCCGGGTGTTGGCCCTGTGTGCCTCGGTCGTTTGCAGTCCTGATTGTGGTGCTCACCTGCACGGCGCCAAACACGCATACGACCATCATTGGCACCAAGGCAGAAGCGACTCTCATCGCTGAAGACGACACGTCTCCATTCGTCCCTCCATTCATGCCTGTCGCGACACCACTGGAGGCGGGCTGCACGATGTTGGGGCGTGAGTGGAAGACGGCCTAACGGTGTGCGGGACCGTAGCCCAGCTTCATGGAGATGGTTGCGAATGGTCCTCGCCGATACCCCAGGAGCAACAGTGTCCCTAATTTGCTGGGAAGTGGCGGTGCGGTCCCCTACGGCACTGCGTAGGATCCTACGGTCTTGGCGTGCATCCGTGCGTCGCTGCGGTCCGGTCTCAGGTCGACGGGCACGTGCACCTTCCGCCGACCACTGGCGACAACATCGATGTACTGTGGAGACCTCACGCCCCACGTGTTGAGCAATTCGGCGGTACGTCCACCCGGCCTCCCGCATGCCCACTATACGCCCTCGCTCAAAGTCCGTCAACTGCACATACGGTTCACGTCCACGCTGTCGCGGCATGCTACCAGTGTTAAAGACTGCGATGGAGCTCCGTATGCCACGGCAAACTGGCTGACACTGACGGCGGCGGTGCACAAATGCTGCGCAGCTGGCGCCATTCGACGGCCAACACCGCGGTTCCTGGTGTGTCCGCTGTGCCGTGCGTGTGATCATTGCTTGTACAGCCCTCTCGCAGTGTCCGGAGCAAGTATGGTGGGTCTGACACACCGGTGTCAATGTGTTCTTTTTTCCATTTCCAGGAGTGTATGTAAAGCAACTCCTTTGTACAGATACCGTCCACAACTCGTGGTCTAGAGCCTAGCGTTGCTGCCTCAGGATCATGGGGTTCTGAGTTCGATTCCTGGCCGGGTAGGGGTTTTCTCTGTCCAGGGACTGGGTGTTTGTGTTGTCCTCATCATTTCATCACCATCACCATCATCATCATCATCATCATCATCATGTCATTTGTGACAGTGGCTAGATTGGACTGTGAAAAAATTGGACTGTGCAACAACTGGGAATTTGTACAGTCACTGATGACTACGCAGTTGGGCACCCCACAAACCAAACATCATCATCTTTGTACAGACACATTTATTTTCATGTGCACAACATTTTGGATGCACTGTATTGTGACAACCGAGATTATAACTTTCATTGCTACTCTTATGTAGATACACATTGCCTCTTTTCTCACCTCTCGTTGTTTAGATGAAATTATCATTCCATTGGCTATGCACAACTTACAAATGACAGTATCGGTGGTGGTGATTAAAAATAGATATCACTTATGACACATTATGAAATGAATGAAGAACGTCATTGACACATTTGCAGAAAGAAGTCCAGGAAGAGGCTGGCCACATGGAACGACCATATAAAAGTGCAAGGACTAACAATCTTCTATATACTATAAAAGCAAAAGTTTGTGTGGGTGTTATACATCTGTTACTCTTTCACAGTTAAACAGCTGGAGAGATTTAGAATGGAGGTAGCTTATATCCAGAATTAACACATTGGCTACCTTATATATACCTATCAAAAGGGTTGGGGGTGAAAAAGAACTGCAGCCCATGGCATGCAAATACCCGTATTTTATTCCTCCAGTATTTGAGAATGGGACCACTAGTGACCTGCAACAACTTCAGAAATAATATCAAACTTTCACAAAACTTTTTCTCACTGACAATCCACGAGAAATTATGAATGAAAAATGTTTACCACTTACATTTTTGCTGTTGATTCAGTAAAACTGCCACATAAAGCAAGACATTATAATTTATTAATTATTTGCTACTAACTCTATTTGGAACACATTATGCAGATAGTATTCACATAGAAGATGAATGTTCTAGCAACATTACATCATTGTCAGTCCATAGTTCAGGATATGTGGCATCATAAACATTGAGCTGGTTGAATATAAAACTTTAGGTCAAAATTTGCTAGAGATACCGATGAAATAAGTTTTGAAATATATTTGACATGTGCATTTAGGCAAAGCTACAGGTAAAAATCTCATCCTAAAACCCTAGAACAATCTCAATCAAATTAGGTAGTCTTATTAGTTATGGTCTGGAAAGAAATATTGTGAGATGTAAGAACCACCAGCCTCATTCTGTGATGAGGGTGATAACATGGCGAAAAGGTGGAGGAAAGGACACAGATAGGGAGCAGGAGGAGATGCACAGAGAGACATGGGTTAAGAGGAGATGAACAGAGAAAGAGAAGAGGAAGAGAAAGGGAAGAGGTGGAAATGGACAGAGACTGGGGGGTGGGGGTGGACAGTGAGAGGAAGGAGGAGGAGATGGATTAACAGAAGATTGCATTCAATTCATACTTGGGCAATGCCGGGTACTCAGCTATCTCTGCATATATGCCGAGAACAAGAAGTCTCAGAACATTGTTTGAGGAGACGTATTGCAGAAGGCTTTCCATACACACAGAGGCAATTATGATCTTCCCCATTCTAAGCATGTTGCAAACAGTCACAAAATTATTTGCTCCCTTCCCTGGTACATTTTTTAATTCGCTTCTCAGTGACCTCAAAATGTTTTCCTTTAAGTGAACGAGTGAGTTGCAAGGAACACAAGTTTTATCAGCTTTATTGGTCATCTAAAAATTTGTAATTTTTTTTCTGTACAGTTTGCTGGGCTGTAAATGGCTCATGTTGCTTAAATTCCAACAGATAACTTTTGTGATGGTGCATATCAATGGTAGCCCCTGGAACGCACGCAACTCTACTTTCTTAAATTTTACAGGCCAACCAAAATGGTTTCTTAAAAAATAATATAAAGTGATACAGATAAAGTTGCTACATGTATAACTATACAGTATAAGCCTAGTTATTAACAGACTAGAGAAATCCATGGCCTTGCAAATCTCTCTTTTATAAAGGAGTTACTGTTTACTGGAATTTTGAGGTTCACACTGACACGTTGTCATTGTCTACCATTGATATACATGGATAGTGAGTCTCTGCATTAACATTTTTTTTATATATAAACAACTATTTAACAGCCGGACAAACTGCCGGCACAACTAGTAAATAAATAAACAGTTGCAATGTTAATCAACAGGCAGAACAAAAAGGTAAAAATAAGGCTGTAAGATACACAGCTGGAAACAGTGAACCATTACAAATATCTTGGGTGCGTCATTTCAAACAATAACAGGATATAGCATTAGATCAACAACCAAACTCAAAAAATCAGCTCACCTGTACCATCAAATTTGGAATCTACCCTGGAACGAAGAAATGTCCTTAAGAGCAAATCTTCAGTCATAGTTTATCCTCCTAGAAATCTGCACAACAACCAGTTGGGTTGTTGACAAACTGCAAGCCACAGATATGAAGCTCTTACAAATTAATTCCAGAAAAATAGGAAGGACAGGGTAAGAAAGGAAAAAAAGGGAAGAAACTGGAGTATATACATGCTTGAAAGAAAAAGTGACAAGGGGCTCTTTGAAATTGGTAGGCCATGCCAACGGAACGAACGAGGGAAGGATAGTGAAACTGAGGCTACATGCTGATTTATTTTTATTTACATGTCAGCTTCCATAGGACAAAACTGAGGAGCAAATCTCTAAGGTCATGGAACGTGCCAGTACATGAAATTACAACATAAAAGTAATAACAGTTAAAAATAAATGTTGATGAACCTGAAAAAAGTAAGTCCAATAGTTTAAGTAAATGCTATCAGCAATACAATAAGAATCAGTTTAATTTTTCAAGGAACTCCTCGACAGAATAGGAGTGAGCCATGAGGAAACTCTTCAGTTTCGATTTGAAAGTGCATGGATTACTGCTAAGATTTTTGAATTCGAGTGGCAGCTTATTGAAAATGGATGCAGCACTATACTGTGCACCTTTTTGCACGAGAGTTAAGGAAGTCCAATCCAAATGCAGGTTTGAATTCTGCCGAGTATTAACCGAGTGAAAGCTGCTTATCCTTGGGAATAAACTAATATTGGTAACAAGAAATGACAATAAAGAATATACATATTGAGAGGCCAATGTCAAAATACCCAGACTTGTGAACAGAGGTCGACAAAAGGTTCATGAACTCACACCACTTATTGCCCAAACCACCCATTTCTGAGCCAAAAATATCCTTGTAGAAAGGGAAGAGTTACACCAAAATATAATACCATATGACATAAGTGAATGAAAATAAGCAAAGTAGACTAATTTTCGTGTAGAAGTATCACTCATTTCTGATACCGTTCAAATAGTAAAAATGGCAGTATTAAGTCTTTGAACAAGATCCTGAATGTGGGCTTTCCACAACAGCTTACTATCTATCTGAACACCTAGAAATTTGAACTGTTCAGTTTCACTAATCATATGCCCGTTCTCTTCCCCCCATGAACCATGGACCTTGCCGTTGGTGGGGAGGCTTGCGTGCCTCAGCGATACAGATAGCCGTACCGTAGGTACAACCACAACGGAGGGGTATCTGTTGAGAGGCCAGACAAACGTGTGGTTCCTGAAGAGGGGCAGCAGCCTTTTCAGTAGTTGCAAGGGCAACAGTCTGGATGATTGACTGATCTGGCCTTGTAACAATAACCAAAACGGCCTTGCTGTGCTGGTACTGCGAACGGCTGAAAGCAAGGGGAAACTACGGCCGTAATTTTTCCCGAGGGCATGCAGCTTTACTGTATGATTAAATGATGATGGCGTCCTCTTGGGTAAAATATTCCGGAGGTAAAATAGTCCCCCATTCGGATCTCCGGGCGGGGACTACTCAAGAGGATGTCGTTATCAGGAGAAAGAAAACTGGCGTTCTACGGATCGGAGCGTGGAATGTCAGATCCCTTAATCGGGCAGGTAGGTTAGAAAATTTAAAAAGGGAAATGGATAGGTTAAAGTTAGATATAGTGGGAATTAGTGAAGTTCGGTGGCAGGAGGAACAAGACTTCTGGTCAGGTGACTACAGGGTTATCAACACAAAGTCAAATAGGGGTAATGCAGGAGTAGGTTTAATAATGAATAGGAAAATAGGAATGCGGGTAAGCTACTACAAACAGCATAGTGAACGCATTACTGTGGCCAAGATAGATACGAAGCCCACACCTACTACAGTAGTACAAGTTTATATGCCAACTAGCTCTGCAGATGACGAAGAAATTGAACAAATGTACGATGAAATAAAAGAAATTATTCAGATAGTGAAGGGAGACGAAAATTTAATAGTCATGGGTGACTGGAATTCGAGTGTAGGAAAAGGGAGAGAAGGAAACGTAGTAGGTGAATATGGATTGGGGCTAAGAAATGAAAGAGGAAGCCGCCTGGTAGAATTTTGCACAGAGCACAACTTAATCATAGCTAACACTTGGTTTAAGAATCATGATAGAAGGTTGTATACATGGAAGAACCCTGGAGATACTAAAAGTTATCAGATAGATTATATAATGGTAAGACAGAGATTTAGGAACCAGGTTTTAAATTGTAAGACATTTCCAGGGGCAGATGTGGACTCTGACCACAATCTATTGGTTATGACCTGTAGATTAAAACTGAAGAAACTGCAAAAAGGTGGGAATTTAAGGAGATGGGACCTGGATAAACTGAAAGAACCAGAGGTTGTAGAGAGTTTCAGGGAGAGCATAAGGGAACAATTGACAGGAATGGGGGAAAGATATACAGTAGAAGAGGAATGGGTAGCTTTGAGGGATGAAGTAGTGAAAGCAGCAGAGGATCAAATAGGTAAAAAGACGAGGGCTAGTAGAAATCCTTGGGTAACAGAAGAAATATTGAATTTAATTGATGAAAGGAGAAAATATAAAAATGCAGTAAATGAAGCAGGCAAAAAGGAATACAAACGTCTCAAAAATGAGATCGACAGGAAGTGCAAAATGGCTAAGCAGGGATGGCTAGAGGACAAATGTAAGGATGTAGAGGCTTGTCTCACTAGGGGTAAGATAGATACTGCCTACAGGAAAATTAAAGAGACCTTTGGAGAGAAGAGAACCACTTGTATGAATATCAAGAGCTCAGATGGCAACCCAGTTCTAAGCAAAGAAGGGAAGGCAGAAAGGTGGAAGGAGTATATAGAGGGTCTATACAAGGGCGATGTACTTGAGGACAATATTATGGAAATGGAAGAGGATGTAGATGAAGATGAAATGGGAGATACGATACTGCGTGAAGAGTTCGACAGAGCACTGAAAGACCTGAGTCGAAACAAGGCCCCCGGAGTAGACAACATTCCATTGGAACTACTGACGGCCTTGGGAGAGCCAGTCCTGACAAAACTCTACCATCTGGTGAGCAAGATGTATGAAACAGGTGAAATACCCTCAGACTTCAAGAAGAATATAATAATTCCAATCCCAAAGAAAGCAGGTGTTGACAGATGTGAAAATTACCGGACAATCAGTTTAATAAGCCACAGCTGCAAAATACTAACACGAATTCTTTACAGACGAATGGAAAAACTAGTAGAAGCCGGCCTCGGGGAAGATCAGTTTGGATTCCGTAGAAATACTGGAACACGTGAGGCAATACTGACCTTACGACTTATCTTAGAAGAAAGATTAAGGAAAGGCAAACCTACGTTTCTAGCATTTGTAGACTTAGAGAAAGCTTTTGACAATGTTGACTGGAATACTCTCTTTCAAATTCTAAAGGTGGCAGGGGTAAAATACAGGGAGCGAAACGCTATTTACAATTTGTACAGAAACCAGATGGCAGTTATAAGAGTTGAGGGACATGAAAGGGAAGCAGCAGTTGGGAAGGGAGTAAGACAGGGTTGTAGCCTCTCCCCGATGTTATTCAATCTGTATATTGAGCAAGCAGTAAAGGAAACAAAAGAAAAATTTGGAGTAGGTATTAAAATCCATGGAGAAGAAATAAAAACTTTCAGGTTCGCCGATGACATTGTAATTCTGTCAGAGACAGCAAAGGACTTGGAAGAGCAGTTGAACGGAATGGATGGTGTCTTGAAGGGAGGATATAAGATGAACATCAACAAAAGCAAAACGAGGATAATGGAATGTAGTCGAATTAAGTCGGGTGATGTTGAGGGTATTAGATTAGGAAATGAGACACTTAAAGTAGTAAAGGAGTTTTGCTATTTGGGGAGCAAAATAACTGATGATGGTCGGAGTAGAGAGGATATAAAATGTAGACTGGCAATGGCAAGGAAATCGTTTCTGAAGAAGAGAAATTTGTTAACATCGAGTATAGATTTAAGTGTCAGGAAGTCATTTCTGAAAGTATTTGTATGGAGTGTAGCCATGTATGGAAGTGAAACATGGACGGTAAATAGTTTGGACAAGAAGAGAATAGAAGCTTTCGAAATGTGGTGCTACAGAAGAATGCTCAAGATTAGATGGGTAGATCACATAACTAATGAGGAGGTACTGAATAGGATTGGGGAGAAGTGGAGTTTGTGGCACAACTTGACCAGAAGAAGGGATCGGTTGGTAGGACATGTTCTGAGGCATCAAGGGATCACCAATTTAGTATTGGAGGGCAGCGTGGAGGGTAAAAATCGTAGGGGGAGACCAAGAGATGAATACACTAAGCAGATTCAGAAGGATGTAGGTTGCAGTAGGTACTGGGAGATGAAGAAGCTTGCACAGGATAGAGTAGCATGGAGAGCTGCATCAAACCAGTCTCAGGACTGAAGACCACAACAACAACATGCCCGTTCTGTTAAATTAAAATGTCAGGTTTTGTTGAATTGTGTGTTAGAAACTGTAAAAACTGAGTCTTACTGTGATTTAATGTTAGTTTATTTTCTACAAGCCATGAACTGAGGTCATGTACTGCACTATTTGAAACTGAGTCAATGTTGGACACAACATCCTTTACTACCAAGCTAGTGTCATCAGCAAACAGAAATATTTTAGAGTTACCCGTAATACTAGAGGGCATATCATTTATATAAATAAGGAATAGGAGCGGCCCCAACACTGATCCCTGGGGCACCCCCCACTTGACAGCACCCCACTCACATCCCACATCACAGCCGTTATCAACATTGTGAATAATGACCTTTTGCTGCCTATTGCTAAAGTAAGAGGTAAACCAATTGTGAGCTACTACCCGTATTCCGTAATGGTCCAACTTCTGGAGCAATATTTTGTGATGAACACAATCAAATGCCTTAGTTAAATAAAAAAATACACCAAGCGTTCGAATCTTTTTGTTTAGCCCATCCAGTACCTCTGAGAGAAAAGAGAATATAGCATTCTCAGTTGTTAAACGACTTCTAAAGCCGAACTGTACATTTGATAGCAAATCGTATGATATAAAATGATCAATTATCCTTACATACACAGCCTTTTCAATAACTTTAGCAAACACTGATGGCATAGAAATAGGTCTAAAATTGTCTACATTATCCCTTTCTCCCTTTTTATAAAGCAGCTTCACTACTGAGTACTTTAATTGTTCAGGAAACTGACCATTCCTAAAGGAAAAATTACAAATATGGCTAAATACAGGGCTAAAATGTGCAGCACAGTACTTTAATATTCTGCTAGGCACTTCATCATATCCATGAGAGTCCTTAGTCTTTAGTGATTTAATTATTGACTCAATCTCCTCCTTGTCCACATCACAGAGGAGTATTTCAGACATCAATCTCAGAAAGGCATTTGCCAAGAAAGTTATATGATTTCCTGTAGAAACTAAATTTTTATTTTTAATTCACCAGCAATGCTCAGAAAATGATTGTTAAATACTGTACATACATCTGATTTATCAGTAACAGAAATATTTTTACTGCGAACTGACTTTATATCGTCAACCTTGTGCTGCTGACCAGACACTTCCTTCACAACTGACCGTATGGTTTTAATTTCATCCTGTGAATTAGCTATTCTATTTGCATACCACATACTCTTTGCCTTGCTAATAACATTTTTAAGCACCTTACAATACTGTTTATAATGGGCTACTGTAGCTTGATTGTGACTACTTCTAACTTTCCGATATAATTCCCACTTTGTTCTACATGATATTGTTATCCCACTTGCAGTAGCCACCAGAAAGATCGCGGGAGGCGCACATCAGCACGGCGCGTCACGGATGGTAGTTGCCGCAAGTAGAGTCCCGTCCACCAGAGCGCACACGAGAATTCGGACGCGACCTCTGCCGGCGTAACAACAACAACAACAACTACTCAGGCAGCACGGGCCATGCCCAGTCAGCATGCCTAGGGCACAGTCCCGGTCTACGCCAAGTGAAGTGCGACGTAAACGTGAACAGTGTTATTACACAATTGGCGACGAGTAGGGTCGTTCTTTCGCGTGTTGCGTCGTTGTTCCGGTTTCGCAGCTTCTCCACGGCATGGAGGATTTAGTGCGGGTTTTGGTTGCGCAGCAGACGGAGCTCATGGCCACCATGAAACAAGTGCTTCCGGCGTTGCTCTCCACGCAGTCTGCTCCAGCGCCGTTCCCTCCTCCCTTTCCCCCGTATGACGAGACGGTGAAGGATTGGGACACATATGAACATCGCCTTCGGCAGCATTTCCAGGCGTTTCATGTTGTCGATGCAGAGGTATGTCGTGCTCTCTTCTTGTCTTGGATATCTCCCTCACTGTATCAAGTTTTGCGGCAGCTGGCGCCATTGCAGGAACCCTCGTCCCTGTCTTTTGACGCACTGTGTTCATTGCTGTCTTCATATTATCACTGCCGCACGCATGTTGTGGCGTCTAGGGTCGAGTTCTATCAATGCAAGAAACAGCCCCATCAGTCTTACCGGGCGTGGGCTGCTACCCTGCACGGTCTTAGTCGCAGGTGTCATTTTGTCACTGAGCAGTCGCGAGAGTCGTATGCCCACGTTATGGTACGCGACGTCATTGTTCGTTCGGCCCCTGATAGGGAGGTCCAGCAACAGGCCCTTCAGTTAGAAGACCCTTCCCTCGAGGAAGTCCTGTCCATTGCTCAATCGTATGAAGTCTCTCACGCCGCAGGTCAACAGCTGGAAGCATGGTGCGACGTCGCGGCGGTTCAGGGCGGCGCGGCCGCGTCCACTGCATCCTGGGTGGACGACGTGCGAGCGGTACAATCCGGCCGTTACGGCTGCTCCCTCACGGTGCATAAACAGAATTCCGGCCACCAGCCCCTGTTGCCGTTCTGTGCGTCGTGCTATATACATCATGATCGGTCAGAGTGCCCCAGTTTTGGGCCGTTTGTCGCAAATGTAATAAAAAAGGTCACATTGCTAAAGTTTGCCGCTCAGCCTCAAAAGAATCGAAGGAAGCAGGTACAGAGGACATGGACGTTGACATTCAGGAAGTTTCATCGGGCCAGGCTCCCGATGCATCGGCACGCAAACTCTTTATCGAGGTGTTGGTTCTGTCGTGCCGGTTACAACTGCAAGTAGATACGGGCGCGGCAGTTTCGTTGTTGAATGTTAAACTTGTTCCGACCTTGGATCGCCCCCGTTGGCGCCAGTTTACCGGCGTCTACGCGGTTATGGTAAACAGTTCATTCCCCTAATGGGTCAATTCACTACCGACGTGACTTACAAATCAGTCACTCAGCCTATTACTTTTATTGTTGTCAGTGACGTGAGCTCTGCTAACCTTTTTGGCCCTTTTTGGCCTGGATGCCTTTCAAGCTTTCGGTTTTTCTATCGCTGACACCATGCAGTAGGTCTCCGAAGACGTTCCCTATCAATCATTGGAATTTTTGATCTCAGACTTTCCAGATATCTTTGAGGAGGGCCTGGGGCGTGTTTCAGATTCTGAAGCTCACTTAATGTTGAAGGCGTCGGCTCGCCCGCGTTTTCTATGCGTGAGGCAGATCCCCTTGGCTCTCCACCCTCAGGTAAAGGAAGAGCTAGACGGGCTGACAGCCCTAGGGGTCGTTCTTCCCATTTCTTCTAGTGAGTGGGCTTCGCCCCTCGTTATTGTAAGGAAGCCCTCGGGAAAATTACGTCTTTGTGGCGATTTCAAGGCCACCATTAATTCCCAATTGGTGGTGGACACCTATCCTTTGCCTCATGCTGATGAATTGTTCTCCGCCGTGGCGGGAGGCCAATATTTTCCGAAAATCGATCTTTCGGAGGCTTATCATCAGATACCACTTGATGAGGACTCCAAACGGCTGGCAGTCGTCAACACCCCGTTTGGCCTTTACCTATATCAGCGATTGGCCTTCGGAATATCCAGTGCCCCGGCGATATTCCAGCGTTATCTTGAGCACGTCACGTCGACAATCCCTCATTGTATTAATTACCTGGATGACATAATTGTCACAGGCCGCAGCACGAAGAAACACTTGCACAACCTTCGCATCCTCTTTCTCAAATTCAGGTCTGTGGGCTGCGTTGCAACCTGCATAAGTCAAACTTCTTCCAACCGTCCATTGAGTATGTGGGCTACACCATCTCTCAGCACGGCGTCCAGCCACTAGGAAGTTTGGTCCAAGGTATCGTCGACCTTCCTCGGCCCGCTTCGCTGAAAGAGTTACAAGCTTTTTTAGGCAAGATAGCCTATTACCACCAGTTCATTCCCAGGGCTTCCACCATAGCCTGCCCCCTGTACTGCCTTCTGTACAAGGGTGTTCCTTTTGATTGGTCGCCTGCATGCGAGCGAGCGTTCAACTCGTTGAAGGGCCTCCTCACGTCAGCGCCTTGTTTGGCTACTTTTGACCCCCATAAGCCGTTGGTCCTGGCTACAGATGCTTCGCAGTATGGGGTGGGGGCGGTCCTGGCCCATCGCAACGCAGATGGTTCCGAGCAACCACTGGCGTTTGCGTCTAAAACTCTTAGTCCCGCGCAGGCCCATTACTCCCAGGTGGAAAAAGAGGCTTTGGCCATTGTCTACGCTGTTACCAAGTTTCACCCTTTCTTGTATGGCACGAAGTTTCAGTTAATCACTCACCATAAGCCGTTAATATCGTTATTTGGCCCCGCCTCTCAGATTCCGGATAGGGCGGCCCACAGACTACAGCGCTGGGTCTTGTTACTCTCTAAGTACCATTATGACATTCATTTTCGCCCTACTGGACAGCATGCCAATGCCGACGCCCTTTCCCGTCTTCCGGTGGGCCCGGATCCTAAGTTCGATCGAGAAGAGATTATGTGTTTTCATTTGGATGTGGCGTCCTGCCAAGCAGTTGATGGCTTCCCAATCACTAATTGTAGAGTCGCCAGGGAAACGGCAGCTGACCCGGTTCTCTGGCAAGTAGTTTGCCTCATTCAGCAGGGGTGGTCATCCCGCCCTCCAGGCCGGGCCTCGGACCCTCTTCGTAATTATTTTATTCTACGAGACCGCCTCTCGGTCTTGGAAGGAGTTCTCCTTCTGGCTACCGATGATACAGCTCCTCGCGTGGTTGTTCCTGCCAGTTTACGAAGGGAGGTCCTCACGTTATTACATGCGGGGCACTGGGGTGTTTCCCGTACTAAAACCTTGGCTCGCAGACATGTGTACTGGCCCGGTATTGACAGTGCAATTGAGCACTTGGTGGCCGCCTGTTCCCAGTGTGCGAGCCAACAGGCATCTCCCAGGGCAGCGTTCTCTTCCTGGCCGCCGGCAACCCAAGCATAGGAACGTGTTCACATTGATTTTGCGGGCCCGTTTCTCAATGGCTTTTGGCTCATTGTCATTGATGCTTATTCCCGATTCCCATATGTGGTTCGCTGCTCCTCAACCACTTCAGAAGTTGCAATCCAGGCACTAGCAAAAATCTATTCTGTGGAAGGTCTGCCAATCACCCTGGTCTCGGACAATGGACCGCAGTTTATTTCGCAGACCTTCCAGGATTTTTGTAGGCGCTTCGGTATTCGGCACATTTGCTCTCCCCCCCTTCCATCCACAATCAAATGGGGAAGCCGAGCACATGGTGCGCACATTTAAGACGCAGATGAAAAAGTATGTGCACGAATTTCCTGCGGAGGAGGCATTGACGTTTTTCCTGACGGCATACCCGACCACACCAATGGGCGTACGCAGCCCCGCAGAGCTCCTCCATGGGCGCCAACCTAGGACTCTGCTGCACCTCCTCCAGCCTGGTCCTCTCCAGTCTGTGCAAAACAGAGTACCTGGCTTTCCACTGGGTATGTCGGTCTGGGCACATGGGTTTGGTCGCAATCCACGTTGGATACCGGCGGTGGTCCTGCGCCGAAATGGCTGCCGGCTGTATACCTTGCAGGCAGAGGACCGGGTGGTACATCGTCACCAAAAACAGCTACGTCCACGTTTGGGCACCCACCATCCGACCTCTCGGACATCGGCTTCCCCATTGCCGGCACTCGTGTTGTTTCTCAGGGGACGTTACCGCCTCTCCCCGCTGTGACTCTGCCGCACTGCGATGGTTCTCAGCCTTGGCAGCCTCCAGTAGCTCCAGCACCAGCATCGCCATCGTTCGAGATGCCCCAGCGAGAGCCGGCCCGCCTCGCAGGCCCGGTTTCTCAGGAGGCTGGTTCACCTGTGGTTGTCCCTTCCCCATCGTCCCCGCCACTGGGACTTGCCCCTCCCGAGGTGGCACAGGATCCGGAGTTAGACAGCTTGTCGCCCGTTCTGTCCCGGGCTTCGGTGGTGGGATCGTGGGGGCCTCTTCGTGTGGGTCACTTCCAGCCGTATTCGAAGGTTCCGGCTCGAGGATTGGCAGATCCCCTCGACTCCGGCCTTCCAATGGATGTGGAGGTCATCGCTCCTGCCCGACACTCCACCTTCCGACGCAGTGGATCACAGTGGCTTCACCCCCCGAAGGAGGAGTGCAGTAGCCACCAGAAAGATCGTGGGAGGCGCACATCAGCAAGGACTCGTCACGGACGGTAGTTGCCGCAAGCGGAGTCCCGTCCACCAGAGGGCAAGCGAGAATTTGGACGCGACCTCTGCCGGCATAACAACAACAACAACAACTCAGGCAGCACGGGCCGTGCCCAGTCAGTTAACATCGAGCATGCCTAGGGCACAGTCCCGGTCTATGCCAAGTGAAGTGCGACGTAAATGTGAACAGTGTTATTACACCACTAGTTAGCCACCCAGGCTGTCCATTCCTGCCAGTACCCCATTTACAATATTCTAATGGAAAGCAACTCTCAAAGAGCATGAGAAATGTGTTATGCAAAGCATTGTATTTATCATCTATATTATCATCACTATAAACATCCTGCCAATCTTGTTCCTTGACAAGTTTTAAAAAACTCTCTATTGCTGTTGGATTAACTTTCCTACATAGTCTGTAATTAAATATGACATTGGTTTGAGTCTTGTTGTTGTGGCCTTCAGTCCTGAGACTGATTTGATGCAGCTCTCCATGCTGCTCTATCCTGTGCAAGCTTCTTCATCTCCCAGTACTTACTTCAACCTACATCCTTCTGAATCTGCTTAGTGTATTCATCTCTTGGTCTCCCTCTACGATTTTTACCCTCCATGCTGCCCTCCAATGCTAAATTTGTGATCCTATGATGCCTCAGAACATGTCCCACCAACTGGTCCCTTCTTCTTGTCAAGTTGTGCCACAAACTCCTCTTCTCCCCAATTCTATTCAATACCTCCTCATTAGTTATGTGATCTACCCATCTAACCTTCAGCATTCTACTGTAGCACCACATTTCGAAAGCTTCTATTCTCTTCTTGTCCAAACTATTTATTGTCCATGTTTCACTTCCATACATGGCTACACTCCATACAAATACTTTCAGAAACGACTTCCTGACACCTAAATCTACACTCGATGTTAACAAATTTCTCTTCTTCAGAAACGCTTTCCTTGCCATTGCCAGTCTACATTTTATATCCTCTCTAGTTCGATCATCATCAGTTATTTTGCTCCCCAAATAGCAAAATTCCTTTACTACTTTAAGCGTCTCATTGCCTAATCTAATTCCCTCAGCATCACCTGACTTAATTCTACTACATACCATTATCCTCATTTTGCTTTTGTTGATGTTCATCTTATATCCTCCTTTCAAGACACTATCCATTCCATTCAACTGCTCTTCCAAGTACTTTGCTGTCTCTGCAGAACTACAATGTCATCGGCGAACCTGAAAGTTTTTATTTCTTCTCCATGGATTTTAATACCTACTCCGAATTTTTCTTTAGTTTCCTTTACTGCTTACTCAATATACAGATTAAATAACATCGGGGAGAGGCTACAACCCTGTCTCACTCCCTTCCCAACCACTGCTTTCCTTTCATGTCCCTCGACTCTTATAACCGCCATCTGGTTACTGTACAAATTGTAAATAGCCTTTCGCTCCCTGTATTTTACCCCTGCCACCTTTAGAATTTGAAAGAGAGTATTCCAGTCAACATTGTCAAAAGCTTTCTCTAAGTCTACAAATGCTAGAAATGTAGGTTTGCCTTTCCTTAATCTCTTTTCTAAGATAAGTCGTAAGGTCAGTATTGCCTCACATGTTCCAATATTTCTATGGAATCCAAACTGATCTTCCCCTAGGTCGGCTTCTACCAGTTTTTCCATTTGTCTGTAAAGAATTCACGTTTGTATTTTGCAGCTGTGACTTATTAAGCTGATAGTTTCACATCTGTCAACACCTGCTTTCTTTGGGATTGGCATTATTATATTCTTCTTGGAGTTTGAGGGTATTTCGCCTGTTTCATACATCTTGCTCACCAGATGGTAGAGTTTTGTCAGGACTGGCTCTCCCAAGGCTGTCAGTAGTTCTAATGGAGTGTTGTCTACTCCCGAGGCCTTGTTTCAACTCAGGTCTTTCAGTGCTCTGTCAGACTCTTCATGCAGTATCATATCTCCTATTTCATCTTCATCTACATCCTCTTCCATTTCCATAATATTGTCCTCAAGCACATCACCCTCGTATAGACCCTCTATATACTCCTTCCACCTTTCTGCCTTCCCTTCTTTGCTTAGAACTGGGTTTACATCTGAGCTCTTGATATTCATACAAGTGGCTCTCTTCTCTCCAAAGGTCTCTTTAATTTTCCTGTAGGCAGTATCTATCTTACCCCTAGTGAGATAAGCCTCTACATCCTTAAATTTGTCCTCTAGCCATCCCTGCTTAGCCATTTTGCACTTCCTGTCGATCTCATTTTTGAGATGTTTGTATTCCTTTTTGCCTGCTTCATTTACTGCATTTTTATATTTTCTCCTTTCATCAATTAAATTTGATATTTCTTCTGTGACCCAAGGATTTCTACTAGCCCTAGTCTTTTTACCTGCTTGCTCCTCTGCTGCCTTCACTACTTCATCCCTCAGAGCTATACCCATTCTTCTTCTACTGTATTTCTTACCCCCATTCCTGTCAATTGTTCCCTTATGCTCTCTCTGAAACTCTGTACAACCTCTGGTTTAGTCAGTTTTCCAGGTCCCCCATCTTCTTAAATTCCCACCTTTTTGCAGTTTCTTTAGTTTTAATCTACAGTTCATAACCAATAGATTGTGGTCAGAGTCCACATCTGCCCCTGGAAATGTCTTTCAATTTAAAACCTGGTTCCTAAATCTCTGTCTTACCATTATATAATCTATCTGAAATCTGCCAGTATCTCCAGGCTTCTTCCAATGTATACAACCTTCTTTTATGATTCTTGAACCAAGTGTTAGCTTTGATTAAGTTGTGCTCTGCGCAAAATTCTACCAGGCGGCTTCCTCTTTCATTTCTTAACCCCAGTCTATATTCACCTACTACGTTTCCTTCTCTCCCTTTTCCTACTCTCGCACTCCAGTCACCCATGACTATTAAATTTTCGTCTCCCTTCACTACCTGAATAATTTCTTTTATCTCATCATACATTTCATCAATTTCTTCATCATCTGCAGAGCTAGCTGGCATATAAACTTGTACTACTGTAGTAGGCATGGGCTTCATGTCTATCTTGGCGACAGTAATGTGTTCACTATGCTGTTTGTAGTCGCTTACCCGCACTCCTATTTTTTTTTTATTCATTATTAAACCTACTCCTACATTACCCCTATTTGATTTTGTATTTATAACCTTGTATTCACCTGACCAAAAGTCTTGTTCCTCCTGCCACTGAACTTAACTAATTCCCACTATATCTAACTTTAACCCATCCATTTCCCTTTTTAAATTTTCTAACCTACCTGCTTGATTAAGGGATCTGACATTCCACACTCCGATCTGTAGAACGCCAGTTTTCTTTCTCCTGATAACGACGTCCTCTTGAGTAGTCCCTGCCCGGAGATCCGAATGGGGGACTATTTTACCTCCGGAATATTTTACCCAAGAAGATGCCATCATCATTTAACCATACAGTAAAGCTGCATGCCCTCGGAAAAGAGTACAAAAGCCTTTTAGTGTTAAAATTTGTGCATCATGGTCTGAAAGGCCATTCACGCTTTCCCTAACAGAATGCCCATCTAGTAATGAAGAATGAATAAAAATATTGTCTATGACTGTGCTATTGTTCCCCTGCACCCTACTTGGAAAAAAACACAGTTTGCATCAGATCATATGAATTTAGGAGATCTACCAACATCCTTTTTCTTGCACAATCATATACAAAATTAATATTGAAGTCACCACATATAACTACTTTCTGATACTTCCTACAAAGTGAATCAAGAACCCTCTCTAGCTTGAGCAAAAATGTTCTGAAGTCTGAGTTAGGGGACCTATAAACAACAACAATTAGAAGTTTAGTTTCACTAAATTCAACTAACGCTGCACAACTTTCAAATATCTGTTCAGTGTAGTGTAGTGTCGTGATATGTCTATGGAATCAAATTGAATACTGTTTTTTATGTACAGAGCCACTCCCCCACCCTGCAAGGAACTCCTTGAGAAACAGCCAGCTAATCTGTAGCCTGATCTATTGATAGACTCAATTGGCACCACTACAATGTGACACATGTCCTCCATCATCAGCGCCTTCTCTAGCCCCATGTTAACATGCCTAACAGTAGCATTAAGATGAGGCCAATCATTACACTGAAACAGCTGCAAGAAGTGCATGTCAATGCGACCAGTTTGAGTAGCTATCTGTTCCAGGTCACCACCTACATCATACTCCCTGTTCCTATCAAGACTATTCCCAGGTCCACCCACAATCACTACCTGATCCTCTTTCATAAAATTCCTACATAGCTCCCCCTGTTGTCAGTCACCAGAGCCAACACTACACTCTTCACAATGCTGGTGACATGGTACTCACTCCCCAACACTTCCTACAACTGCTGGCCTACACCTTTGCCGTGCAAACTACCTGGCAGCAGGACCTTCTTCTTTCCGTTAGAATTTGCAACTGACTTTGTTTTCCTAACTCTGACAGTTGGTCGAATCTATTGGTTATACGCAAAGTACATGTGTGTGAATATCTCCTCCTCGTAACTGCCTTCTTACCACCTGCTAGTTCCCATTCCTGAGCACCCTCCTCAACCTACCTAGTACCTCCTTTGTGTTTTGTAACTGCGCTGGAAGGGCTCAGATCTTATGCTCCTGCTCCTCTATCAACTTATTTCTGCTACAAATTCTGCATTTCCAGGAGAGGATCTCACTAGAATGCCCAGTGGCTTCTACACTGCATCCCCCCCCCCCTCCCCCAATGAAAATACCTTGAGCAAATCTCACACCGTAACCCACTACTTACAAACCTATGACAAAGCCCACACTTCTCACTCATGTTAAGATGTTAACAGTTACTGAAAAAACTAAATGTCTGTACTACCTAAGTTCAATTGCAACAGTAGAACTATTTAAAGAATGTTTGCGTGAAGTACTGTTACAGCTCAGTGGTATTGCAGAAATCGTGGTCATATGTTTAGGATGTTTAGGGTTGTGATAGGTCCTAACTTTCTCTTTATGGATGACAATGCCCACCCACACAGGTCCACTGAGGTGTCGTATACACTGTAAAGTGAAAATATTGAATGTATGGAATGGCCAGCATACTCCCTGGAACTAAACCCTATAGAACATGCCTGAGATGCTCGGGTGGCAGACATGTTTCTCAATAAACACCCCTTCCATGAACTGTGCAAGAACTGGAGAGCACCTTGAGAGAGGAGTGGGACAATATCCCCCAAAGACTCCTCAAAAGTTTGGTAATCAGCATAATCAGCATGAATAAGAGGTGCAAAAAGTGCATTAGTGCCCGAGGAAGATATATTTATTATTAGAGTTCGATATTGACCTACATGTTGGGAGTCTGATCTGTGTAAATATGAACACTATTTTTATCTGCAATCCTGCTTTCTTATTGGATGAAATCTGTACCATTTTTCACTGTAAATATACTGCCCCACCTCTTATTATGTATGTAACGTTTTTCGTGTTGACCATCATTGCCTCTGACTGTTCCTGTCCAAAAATGTCTCTGTTCCTTAGCAGTTCTCAAGCAATGTACAAAAGTATTATTTATAATTTGTTGTGGCTATTTTGCACATATCCATTTTTTTAAATTTATTAATGGCAATTGAACATCACCTGTACTTCCCAATATTACGTTTCATAGATACAAACTCATTAAAAAAATATGTTGGATTTAGAACTAGCACTAGGTTCATTGTCAACTTCACTCCAGTCAACATTTTTAAAGCTTTCTTTAAATTCAAAATTATTAAGACTTTTGTGGCCACTTGTTGACAAACTGCCTATTGGCTTCTGTCTCGGGTTCTTCGGCCAATGTTCATCTATTGATTTTACTGATGTTTCACCAGCATGAGTGGCTGGCATTGTCAAAGCTTCACCCTCCATTGCCGATGGTGAACTGGAGCCGAACTTGCGGCCGCAGACTATATGTACCTGGTGAGCCAACGTCCGAGGGCTTCTCCGCGGTCAATTCCGGTGTAGTTCTCCTCTTGCTGCCTGTGACAGTCATTCGTTGCAGTACAGGAAGCCAGGATCTGTTTACTTTAAGGCTTTCCTCTTTCTTGTTGAAGCTGTTCATGTGTTTTTGTATTTATACAGCTTCTCTGGACAAGCGCGTGTGACAGTGCTTCTCTACAGCCAGAACTTCCATGTCAGCGAATTTTATTATGTGGTCGGTCTCACTCAATGCGTTCTCTGCCACGGCCGATTTCTCCACCTGTCCCAACCTGCAATGTTGCTTATGTTCTTTGATCCTGGTGTTGATTGATCATCCAGTCATTCCGACATAAACTTTTCCGCATGTGCATGGTATATGGTATATTCCTGACATTGCAAGTGGGTCCCTTTTCTCCTTTGCTGATCTAAGACACTCTTTGATCTTCCTCGTCGGTTTGAAAATCATCTTTACGCCATGTTTGCACAATATACGGCCGACTCTGTCCGTCACTCTGGGAATGTATGGCAGAAAGGCTGTACCCGACATTTCTTTTTCTGATTCCTTAATTCGCCGAGAGTTTGGCTCAGTTGCACTTCTAATATAATTTGTGGAGTACCCATTGCTCCTCAGAACACTTTCCAGCTGTTGCATTTCGCATCTGAGCTGCTGCGGCTCACATATTCGTCCTGCTTGTGTTACGAGCTTATTAATCATGCCTCTTTTCTGGCTCGGTTGGTGGTTTGATAATTTGTGCAGGTATTGGTCCGTGTGTGTCGGTTTTCGATACACGCTGTGTCACAGGTTTTCGCCATCCCTTGTGATCAGCACATATAGAAATGGCAGCTTTTTGTCCTTTTCTACTTCCATGCACAGGCACTGGGCTTGGCGACTTGCAAACCTAAGGTGTGGTATAGATAGGTCGATGATACTTTCGTTGTGTAGAGCCATGGTGAAGAACAGCTCGGTTACTTCCTAAGACACTTGAACAGCCTCCACACCAACAAAAATTTACCATGGAAGTAAACAACATACTACAAATCCAGACCAGATATATGTTACTTTCTTATGTTTCTCTTGAGTAACTCAAACTGCAGTTTCTAGCGAAAACATTATCCAGTACAAAATTAAAGTGTATTAAATTTCATATGTCAAAGGTTGTATTCATTTCTCTTTAATGGCAATAGTTTTCTGCTTTGCAGGATATGGAAGAACTGAATATTATTAAAAATACTATTTTAATGGTGTAAAATTATCTGTTGTTAAATGAAGTTGGTTAAGGCAAATATAAAAGCATACACCATGTCTATGTGCAGTTTAAGGATAAATTGTGTTCTGAGGGTGTAACAGGGGGGAGGGGGAGGGGGGTACAAGCAAGAGGTTGCCAGAATGTGGTCATGCACTCCCCACCCCCATAGGTCTGCAGACTGAAAATTGGGCTGGTGATCCCCCACTCTGTCACAAGAATTAACTACAAAGTGATTTACAAAATTATACTGACCTCTGCAGAACACCTTATGAATCACTGGTGATGCAGTGCATAAATACCCCCCCCCCCCCCCATAGGGGTATATATTTTCTGCAAAATGTCTCAACACTACATGCAATGCAGACATGAGTTACTATAGTTGGGGTCACGAATGATGGTGGTCGAGTTTAGGTTTGTTCCGCACATCTACGTTACTCGTTATCTGACAACCAATGAGTGTTTAGTAGTGTTTCCAGCACTCTGCTGTGAATGTAGCAGTCAATGTAAACATTATATGTATTTGTAGCGAGTTATATAGTGAATTTTTATTCCATTTGTTACAAGTTGTCACAATTGGTGGCGGTAAATGACAAATTTGGCACAACCAAGTGAGAGACGTAATTTGCAAATACATGCTCTCTCCAAGTGCAGAGCATGTGTATGCACTTATCGCAACCTTTTCTTGGAATCGGCAACAATGCAATTCCCGTCCATGTCTCAAGCTGTGCAAAACACCATCATTCATGTTTTGGACTGTAATAATATTAGCACAAGAAATGCATGTCAACAGAATCTACATAAATCTGTGCACACTGTTCTACACTGCTAGAAGGGGGACTGATTCTTAGTTACCCCATATGGCAGCTTTAACGTTCTTGTGGGAAAGTAACTTCCCTCACCATAAGTCTTCTGTTATGTGAGTGGACAAAATAACTTCAGTGAGTATGTGTGTATGTAGTGGAGTTAGTTGATCGTTGACAGCATATTATAAAGCACTGTAATTGTGTTGTCACATGACAGTAAATTAATGAATGACCAGGAAGTTACTGCTTTTCTCTCACCATTAATTGTGTTATTGGTACTGCATAAAACACTTCTATTGAGCAAGTGTAGAGTTGGCTACACTGAGTGGAGCTACATACTGCGGAATATCTTACACGGTGTGTGTGGATATATCTGATGGAATGGGACTGATCATGTTCAAGTATAGAATAGTAGTCACCTAGAATGCATTGTTTGAATTACACTGAAATTTCTGAAGTTCCATGACACCTAGGAGAGGGAGACAATTAAAGCCTCTGGGCCTCTTCAGATGTTGGGAGAGCTGAAACTGGGGTGATAGATTTGATGCCCCTCATGCTGTAGAAAGTATTCCAGCCTGTGATAGTGGAAACAATGAAATACACATTGTAGAATATATGTTGACAGCAAGTTACATTTGGGACAGGCTCTTCAGTGTAGTGGACAGCTCCAGCTCCAGCTGTTGAGCTTTTCTATAATAGCTCACTTAAATGTGGAAAATAAGTACTCACTCAATAAACTGAAAACACCACTACATAAAGACGAGCTCCGTGAAATTACTTTGTCTACTCACATAACAGAACTGGAAAGAATCCTGGAATGGTACAGTGTGTCTGTGAACTGAAAAGCCAGCAGCATTCACGATGAGGAAAGTTGCCTTTCCCAGAAGAATGCTACAGCTGCCCTACAAGATGACAGAATCAGTTCCACTCCTGGCAGTGCTGAACAGTGTGCACAGATTTATATACATTGTGTCCATCTTCGTTTCTTGCGGTAGTATTATTAACAACTCACATCTGTATTCAATATAGTGTTAAAGCACTTAGTGGAACAAACTCCCACACAGGTATATCTGCACATTGCGTCACCAGTGATTCATAAGGTGTGTTGCAGAGAGTCAATATAACTTTGTCAGACAGCCTGTAGTTGTTTCTTACGGTGTAGTTGGGCAGATAATAGAAGGGAATCATCAGTTTGCTCTTCAGTTTGCAAATCTATGGAGGAGGAAAGTTCACGACAATACAGCGACCTCCCCCCCCCCCCTTCCAACCCCCCCCCCCCACACACACACATACATACCACCCTACCTACACTGTTACACTATTTTTAAAAATCTGCTTTTTGCCATACCTGGCAATGGAAATTATTAGTCCTAGAGAAAAAACAATGGTATGTTTGGTGAATAAAATTTAATGTAGTTTTAATGCTTCTGATAGAAACCGCAGTTTTCACAGGAAACAAAATTATGGAAACACCAAAAAAATACACATTACCATGCCTAAAATGGAGTAAGAAAACTTGGCATTTGAAACAGCTCCCAGTCCTTCTCAATGAATAAATACAAGTCCTGTATGGTTTTCAAGTGAATCTTATATCATTCTTCCTGCAACATAGTGGCAAGTTCAGGTAATGATGGATAGCAACCGCGCACCCTTCTCTCCAAAGTAGACCACAAAGGCTCAATGATATTGAGATCTGGTGACTATGCTAGCCACTTGAAGTGTGACTATTCATCCTCGTGCTTACAAAACAAGTCCTGGATGATGTGAGCTGTGTAGACAGGGGCCCTGTCATCTTTGAACACAGCATCACCATTGAATAATAAACTTTGTACTGTGGGATGGACTTGATAAGCCAAGTGGTCATACAATCCATGGCAGTAATGTGACAGTCTGGAGTAACCATGGGCTCCATGGAATACTATGACATTGCTGCCCAAATCAATTAACCTGTGCCATGTTTCAATCCCGGGTGTAAACTTGGCCAGAGATTGGAAATAGTGTGAAACAAGACTCATCTGCCCAAATGAGTCGCACAGATGACAAAATGGTAGATATCGAAATAGATGACAGAGGGATAGAAAAACAATTAAAATTGCTCAAAAGAGGAAAGGCCACTGGACCTGATGGGATATCAGTTTGATTTTACACAGAGTATGCGAAGGAACTTGCCCCCGTTCTAGCAGCGGTGTACCGTAGGTCTCTAGAAGAGCGTAGCGTTTCAAAAGATTGGAAAAGGGCACAGGTCATCCCCGTTTTCAAGAAGGGATGTCAAACGGATGTGCAGAACTACAGACCTATATCTCTAACGTTGATCAGTTGTAGAATTTTGGAACACGTGTTATGTTCGAGTATAATGACTTTTCTGGAGACTAGAAATCTACTATGTAGGAATCAGCATGGGTTTCGAAAAAGACGATCGTGTGAAACCCAGCTCGCTCTATTCATCCACGAGACTCAGAGGGCCATAGACACGGGTTCACAGGTAGATGCCGTGTTTCTTGACTTCCGCAAGGCGTTCGATACAGTTCCCCACAGTCGTTTAATGAACAAAGTAAGAGCATATGGACTATCAGACCAATTGTGTGATTGGATTGAAGAGTTCCTAGATAACAGAACATAGCATGTCATTCTCAATGGAGAGAAGTCTTCCGAAGTAAGAGTAATTTCAGGTGTGCCACAGGGGAGTGTTGTAGGACCACTGCTATTCAAAATATATATAAATGACCTTGTGGATAACATCAGAAGTTCACTGAGGCTTTTTGCAGATGATGCTGTAGTATACCGAGAGGTTGTAACAATGGAAAATTGTACTGAAATGCAGGAGGATCAGCAACAAATTGACACATGGTGCAGGGAATGGCAATTGAATCTCAATGTAGACAAGTGTAATGTGCTGCGAATACATAGAAAGAAAGATCCTTTATCACTTAGCTACAATATAGCAGGTCAGCAACTGGAAGCAGTTAATTCCATAAATTATCTGGGACTAGGCATTAGGAGTGATTTAAAATGGAATGACCATACAAAATTAATCGTTGGTAAAGCAGATGCCAGACTGAGAGTCATTGGAAGAATCCTAATGAAATGCAGTCCGAAAACAAAGGAAGTAGGTTACAGTACACTTGTTTGCCCACTGCTTGAATACTGCTTACCAGTGTGGGATCTGTACCAGATAGGGTAGATATAAGACACAGAGAAGATCCAACAGAGAGCAGCCTGCTTCATTACAGGAACATTTAGTAATAGTGAAAGTGTTACGGAGATAGTAGATAAACCCCAGTGGAAGACTCTGTAAGAGAGACGCTCAATAGCTTGGTATGGGCTTTTGTTGAAGTTTCGAGTACGTACCTTCACCAAGGAGTCAAGCAGTATATTGCTCCTTCCTACATATATCTCGCGAAGAGACCATGAGGATAAAATCAGAGAGGCTAGAGCCCACACAGAGGCATACCAACAATCTTTCTTTCCACGAACAATACGAGATTGGAATAGAACAGAGAACCAATATAGGTACTCAAGGTACCCTCCGCCACACACCGTAAGGTGGCTTGCGCAGTATGGATGTAGATGTAGAATGACATCCTCCACTGGCTTCATAGTCCAGGTATTGTGGCTCTGGTACCACTTTTATTTTACAGTCAATTTCATCACAGCTCACCCTATAATTCCCTGATTAAGTGTTCTTTGTGTTGTTTTGGTGCTGACAGGGTCCGTAAGTGCGACATTTAGTTCTACAACGACTTTTGCAGATGTCGTCCTCTTTATTTTTTTGTCGCAATCCTCTTGAATGACAAATCGTCTTGACCCTTCAACAGACACTTTCATATGCATTGACTTAGTGGTTGACAATTTTTTCTTAGCTTTCCCTGTGCACAGTATAAATCTTCAATACAGTCGCTCATGAAACAGCAAACATTTGAGCTACCATTCTTGTGGCTGCATCCACCAGAACAACAACACCAACGATTTGCCCATGTCAAGTATAACAGCGAAGCCTGCAGGTTCAGCTAGAATCTGAATTTATGTTTGGACGTCCCTATTTGCCTGTGTGTGCTAGTGGACACCCTTATGTTTTCTGCTTAGAGTGCTGACTTGTCATTAGTCCTCTTATTCAGCTTTTGGCTATGAGAAGTGTAGTCCTATCTTCTGATAGCATCTGGTGGAATAGTAGTGACAAATTTGGGAAGAAAGGTGAAGCAGGAGGGCTCAAAGTAAAGTGCCAGGTTGAGCCCAGAGTGGGAAGTAAAGATGGATTAAAGAGGAAGAGGAATGAAAATTGTAACTATTAGTGCCGTTAAGAAGTGAGAGGAAAGTAGAATATGATTAAGGGGATGGGGGACAGATGATAAAAATGTAAAATAGTAACAGCATCATACATGCATTGTTGAACTACAATTTCTTCTCCCTTCTCTGAAATGTTGCACACATACTGACTGTGCTTCGAAACACCATATCTTTTGATGTTGTAGTGTAATCCAATGAGCTCTTTCATGAAATCTCAATATTATTGGAAAGTGCCTGTAATTAATTCAGTTGTGTGTCTTCTTTCCTCAACTGATGTAAAAATTGTCAAACACAACCCTTCTCTCTGAAGGCTGTTCAAACTGATGGCACTTTTACTGCAGTGAACGTTCTAGACGTAATATGCACTGCTTGTGATTAAAACAGCAAAATCATAAAGGAAGCATTGACAAAAGGTCAAATTGGCATGAAATGATGCTTGGAAGTGCAAATAATCAGCATTTCTGTGCAAATACATGACACAAGTAGGGGCAACACCATCCACATTCTGTACATAAGGAACGATACCTAGCAGGTTTCTCATCCAAATATCACATTTAAATGACAGTTGTTTGTGAGAGGATACAGTTATACATCTTTTAAGGGGGAGAAATGTCTACCAGCACATGTTGGAATTCAACAGTGTGAGGACTGCACCCTATCGAGATGGCAGTTTACTGTTCCGAGATATTGCCGGTCGCATTTGTCAAGATCCCACAACTGTTTTGCTAATGTGGGATCGATGGAGTCAGGAGGGCTAGCTAAGGCCATACAGACTCTTAATGGCCCTGTGTGACTAACACCAAAGAGAACAGAAGTGTTGTACAATGGTTGGGCTGGATTGTACAGCTACATCACTTACCTTTTATCAGGAAATGGGCTATTTTCAGAGTAACATTGAGCCAGATAGTAGGGGATTCTACCTTCATTTTATTTCAAAAGGTTTATTTCATTTTCTTGTTAGAGTCAAGCATTAGCTGGTAGCTTCAGCTACCTGTAATTTTCTCGTCACAAGATCTGATAGCAGCACGTCAGCACCGAGGTGGGCAATCTCGGTCACGTGCCTCCCTCATGTGCTGACGAGGTGACGCCGCTTAGGCAAAGCCGACCAGGCCACGCTTTGAAACTTTCCACGCCACCCCCATGGTTTTCTCGGCTCCTGACCAATCAGGAGGAAGCCACGTGACCGTGCTGGAGGTACCATGCCGCCTGACGGCCGAAACGCGCTCTCTGCCGCACGCCCTGTAGCTGTGATCATCATCGTCCCTTCCTGGTGCTGCGGCGCCAAGGACTTTGTTTCTGTAGATGCCACACCATTCAGACTTGTCCAAATGGCAGCCACAATTTTTCTTTAACTTCACCTAAGTTTGCTGCGAACTATGTTTCACCCACCACTATGTCTTGGCTCACCCTCACCTTGCCAGGCCTGACTCATTTTGTCCATTAGAGTTTTTGGTTTTTCTGCCAATAAATGGCCTCATTTCAAGAAAAGAACACTGTTTTTCAGTACGCCTTGGCTGCTTCCAACAGAGCCGTTCCTGCACAAACTGGTGTCAGAAGGGGGATTCGTTCCCACAGTGACTTTGTTGCTAATTTAAATTCTTCTGGCAGAAGTATCTTGATAGTAGCCCCATGCTATAACATCATTATCAATTCTTTATGGTCAATGAGTGGTAGCTGTGGCGGAACGCATCCACTTCATTACAGTTCTAGCGCCGAGCATTTCGCGCGTATAGAATGCATCAGCTGGCCAACACGTTCACACTGCACGGGACATGTAGTGTCAGTGGAACCGTGCAGGGCGCGCGCTGCAGTGCCGCAGCCACCTAAATCGGAGATAACCAGCGAAGTGAGGCAGATGTCATGGCGCCGTCCGCCACCTCGTGAGGGGGATGCAGCCACGTGCCAGCCAAGCCACCGTCATCAGCAACAAACACATCCGCTGCTGCCTGAGGGCCCAGTAACAGCCAGCCTGTATCTATGACAGCCACCAATGATCCTGCCATCTGCCACTTCACAACACTGACACCGCCGACAGCACATCGCGCCAACTCAACTTCAATGTAAGTCACAGAGTTGCTTCGGACCTTAACATCACCGGCTGTCCACCGCTGGATTAGGTTATTTTGTAGCCCCTCTCTTTTTTTTTGTAACGTTCATTTCATGGTCACTAGACCCCCCTGATTTTGTAAACATGCCGATGGGAACTTGAGCAACGGAACAGGATACTCGCGGAGAGGCAGCTGCCTCACAAGACCCGCTCGAAGCTATCAATGCTAGAATGAACCAATTATTCATACAAAATCAAGAGTTAATCGAGCAAAACCACGTCTTGAAACAGACACTGGAAGCCAGCGTGTGAACTTCTGTACCTGTGGCTAGCTCCACACCCGTAACAACTGTACAACACATGACATCTAATACTAATTCAGTCGCTAATACAATTACCACACCCTCAGCTAACATGGCAAGCACAAGCAATTTTCCTGCGGCTTCTTTTATTTCCACCTTATCTGGGAAGTCCCATGAAAATGTGGTTATGTTCGTACAGAATTTTCGTGATGTGGGTCATACTTGTGCCTGGCTGGATGATCTATTGGTCAACTTAGCCAGATTGAAGTTGACAGGAGAAGCAAGAATGTTCATAGAGACAGTGGACGAATTGTGTGATACGTATGATTTTGAAGTTTTGTCCTGCAGATTAATTACACATTGTTCTGACACCAGAGGTGTCAGATACTACCGAGATCAGTTATCAACTCTTAGGCAGAAGCCTAATGAGGATTTTGATGCATTTGCAGATTGCATACAAGCCGAATCTTGTCATACCAACAAGCTTGGTGAAAATGATAGTGAGAATAGTACTTTGTGCTCGGAAGCAGAAGCTCGAGCTTTTGATGTGTTTATTCACAGCATTGACCCCGAATTGGTGGTGAAGTTAAAGCAGCCTCTCCTGCCTCTCTGTTTGATGCTGTCCATTTAGCTTTAATATGTGAAGATGTATTGTGCATCTGCACTGCAGCACTGCATCCACCGGAGCCATTACCAGAATTAGCAAGGGAAGTAAGTTGTCAGTGTTGTGGGAGACCTAACCACACGGCAATGCGCTGTCACACGCCTTTCTGCACTATTTGCCAGACTGTTGGCCATCTCAATAATATTTGCCCAACAAAGTCACTATTTTCTAATCAGACGCATGCTCACCGCCGCATCACAAAGTCGAATCAGGAAAACGAGTGGGGGGCAGGTGACATTTACAGTCTCCCATAAAACCGCGAATGTGGGCGATAAGAACTACCAACCCAGTAAGGATAAGAGGTGAAGTGGAAAAATTCTTTGGATAGATGTCAAGAATCGAAGGCAGCTGAGGTCAGAAATTCTGGTGGACCCACTCACCCAGAGTGATGTGATGAAGGGATGCAATAAATTTAACATGTTTTGACTAGAGCCCTATACTAGCCTACCCAGATTTTGAAAAACCATTTATTCTGTCGGTAGTGCCTCAGATTATGCCGTAGGAGCCATTTTGTCACAGGAAATTGATGGAGAAGAGTGACCAATTGGTTACGCATCTCGACAGCTTAACAAAGCAGAATTGAATTACAGTACGACTGAGAAGGAACTTTCAGCGCTCATGTTTGGCATAACTTACTTTTGATGCTATTTGTATGGCAGGAAGTTTACTGTCATTACATATCATGCCGCTTTACAGTGGATGCTAAGCTTGAAAGATCCCAGCGCAGGTTAATTCATTGGGCTTTAAAATTGAGTGAATTTGAATATGAGCTGAAACATAAACCAGGCAAGTTTCATCAAAATGCCAATGCGTTAAGCTGGACAGTTAGAGTAGTTGTTGCCAATGTTATTTCTATTGAAGAATTGAGGGAAGCACAGCAAAGAGATGTTGAATGCCAGAGGTATGAAACTTTGCCCGAATTTTCTGTCGAAGATGGAATTTTGTATCGAAAAACCCCACTGGATAAACGAGTAGTAATGCTGGAAGAATGACATCCTAAGATAATAGTACAATGTCATGATAGCCTGCAAGCATGTCATAATGGTCTTTGCGCCATCAATTGTCAAAGAGCGGCCCGTTATTTCTGGGAAGGCAGATGGCGAGATGTGCAAAAGTACATAAAAAATTGTTTGCCCTGTATTAGGAGGCTATTGCCACCGTGAACAAAGGTACCTTTGGAACAAGTGCCAGAAGCACTTGCCCCTGGGCCTTAGTACCAGCAGATATTATCGGTCCTTTCCCTTTAAGCCCACAGAATAACCAATACATATTGTCAATTATAGATCATTTTTCGAGCTTCCTAATTCTTGTCCCCATACAGCGCAACCTAAATATGCTCTAAGATCAAAACACCCCTACGGATTACGATCCAGGGACTAGGTCCAGCATGCCATGTACTTAATTTGAAAACTCTTTAGTGAAGCAAGAGAATTAACTGACAGGAAACCACCGTCATTGCAATGTATTCATTTAAGTTCTGCATGTTATTTGTAAGTAGCCATAACTATTGGCAACAATTTGTAATGGAAGTAGGATTTCATATGTTAATGGGAAGGAATTGGAGTTTTTCGTAATCATTTTGTCTTGCATCATTCAATGTCTTCAGTAATGTTGTTGTGGTAGTAAAGAGCTGGAAACATAATCACTCTTTAGTAAGGGAATTAATGGGAAAAATTGTCCTTGTGAGAAGAACACACAGAGTGAGGACCAATTAATCTTTTATATTTCAAATGGTTTAGTGAACAGTAAAAGCATGTTAGTAACACGTATTTGTAACTGCCATCAGCACAAGTTCAGAGACAACTTGCCACCTTCTACTTACAGTGGATACACCGGATTACACGTATATTCATGCTAAGAGCTCAGACATCCATAATAACAATGTTAAAAAGAGGAAAAACAATTCAAACACCAGGCTAGAGAAACAGTGGTTTCAATTAACAAGAGTACCTACGTCCAAGTTAAACATCAAATATGTTACTTTAAAAGTAAAAGGAGCCCGCCCTAAGTGCTATTACATTGTTTATTAATATGCCGCTGTAGAAACATCAAGGTAAGTTTTCATGATACTACGTGTTTCTGTATACCAAGTGCAAAAAAAAAAAAAAAAGTTGCTGGTTAGTGCCAGGCAAAATAGCCGCACACAGTTTGTTTACAGACCACAAGCCTTGCCCTCACCACCTAGTGGACAGCCATTAGGATTCTGCCCCTCCCCATGCTGCCTTGTGACATTGTACCCCTCACTCCCCTCCCCGCTGAGTGAGCAGCCATTAGGATTCCGCCCCTCCCTGTTGCCATGTGACGCGATACCCCCCACTGGAGTAAGCCCCACACTATGCTTCTGTACATTAAATAATATGGTTGCAATGTAACCATTTTTTTTTTTAAATACCACCTAATCCACCAAATAGGAGACGTTGGGGTTGGGCTTTCAAATCGGTCTCCAGCTATGCTGTATTGCTATGCTACTCTCGCGGTTAATAAACAGATCTATATGGCATCAAGGAAGCTGGCCCTTGCCATGATATTTATTCTGTAAAGTGACCGCTGTGTGGGAAACATGTCAGCCAAAAGGATCGAGTTTGAAATGACATTGTAAAATAGAGTGAAGTAGAATAAAAACCAAGTTAATACCAGTCCAGAATAACAGTCCTAACTGCATATCCCACTGTCAATTTCAGATGTTATTAGCCCCAAGTTTCAAGAAAACAATATTTAAGAGAGTCAAGTCATCATCACAACTCATGTAGAAGTATAAAACCTATCAATTACGTACATTTTAGAAGCACAGAGTGTCTCAGTGAGTAAATGAATCATGACAGTTCTGTGAATTTTAATGATTGAGTTATCTGTGCTCCTTGAAAAGAAGGCCCTCCATGAATAAATGTCGGGAACGACATAAGATAAGACTGGAAGAAATTTAGTAACCGCCCAGAGGAACTTAGCATGTAGCAAGGATAGCTACCCAGCCTCCACATACAAAGACCCTTTTCTGCTCTCCACCACTGCCCCCCATCCCCGTTGGCACCAAGCCCAGCCATCTATTTTGTATTCAGCCACAGGCAAGAGAAACAATGGCTAAGAAAGCGCACACCCCTGCATTCCCGAAGTGTCCAGGCTCTGTCACCTACTGCAGTATACAACGACGGCTATGATAAACGTTAGCAGAAGCAACAAGTACACAAAACATTTACACCATACATGAGACCATTTTTACCTTCGCTAATACTACTACTACTACTACTACTACTACTACTGCTGCTACTACTACTACTACCGAAGTTAATCTTTAATCTGTTGCCCCAGTATCAATGAGTGTGTTTGATGTACGTAATAATCAGGAGTTCTAAAGAAGCGAGAGATAAAAGCCCCAAGTGAACACCATGCAAGTAACCATCAACAGAGTAATAGTCCAAGTAAAACCTAAAACTGCTGCACACTTCACTTGGGAAAGAGACAGTTCCTACTAGCATCGAACCCATGACTTGCAGAGTTACCTGAGAAGTCATCTATGCCTCTATCTATGACATTAGGTATACAGGTTACATTGACAGTCCCCGTTAGTACTATAAAATAATCACTAAACCCGCCTTTCACAGAGAAATATGTTGGAGCTATTTAGTGGTTGACGTCCTGCCAGTGGGACAGATCTCTTAGCCGCGCCTACCAGCACTGCTCTTGCACCAGTTAAGATCCAGTCATATCTGTAATGTCAGCACTCTGCAATCTTGCGGGCACGTCACCTGCTGCATCTCCAGCGCCTCAAGTAGCACTGATTCTCAAGACAGAATTCTTAGCCACCATATGACGAATATTTTGTAGCTTCACGCACATTTTCAACACTAAGGAAATTACCTTCCTTCCTATACACTCTACACATGACAAATTGACTCTAATTTTATTCCAGAACCAAAACACTGACAGGTACGGTATGTCGACGTCATCGAGAGGCAACCAGTATCGTCTAACCACCGTCAATGAATATTATGGAGCAGGTAGGTGAGAGAGGTAACAAAAGGAACAACTCAGCACAATTAGTTAGGAGGCAAGGCGTACAAATTAATGCAGGAGATATTGTACAAAAGAAGTTAACATTTAATAACATTAAAGAGGATAATGGCAATTATTGATCTAAAAACTGAAGGAGACGTGAAACATCTTTAAACTAAAACATTGCTAGAGGAAGTAGTAACTTGACACTGTACTATTATACAGCATTACTAATAACACTGGCACGACCTAATGACAACATCGATGTACGTAGGCATACCAAAGACATGTTAATTACTATGGAGATACAAACAAGAGCATAAAGAGAATAATAGAGAATACTTATACTTATTTTGCTATGAGGTATAACTGGAGAATAAGGGAGTTTTGTGTAAGAAAGATAGTATTTCGTACTTTTGCTTCTATCGTGGTTTTGCCACCACGTGTGTCACTATGATGGGTTGCCAATTACTTATGACTATATACTATTTAAAGTTTTCATTTTGTCTATGTTTTGTTATCAATTATTTACCAAGACACTCCCCTAGAGTTTTGCCAGCACCAGTAATTTAGCATTTATGTCAATGAGCCTAATATTTCCATGTGTTAATTTGTTGCCAGAGTTATGAGGGTAGTTATTTATTCTGTGGGATTTCAATTATGAGAGTAAGTTCCTAAGTATTGCCCATTATTTAAGTTCAAAAATGGTTCAAATGGCTCTGAGCCCTATGGGAATTAACTTATAAGGTCATCAGTCCCCTAGAACTACTTAAACCTAACTAACCTAAGGACATCACACACATCCATGCCCGAGGCAGGCTTCAAACCTGCAACCATAGTGCTTGCCCGTTTCCAGACTGTAGCACCTAGAACTGCTCGGTCACCCCGGCCGGCTATTATTTAAGTTTTTACTAATAATGTTATAGATAAGAAACTATTTTGGAAGATTTATTCATGCTTTATTTCATTTGTGTTTGAATGCTTATTTGGAGAGAAATGCCACATGTCTCCCCACTGTAGATAATGTAAACAGAGTGAATACCTCCACAGGTCAAGAGATTTTGGTTGTATGTCTTGTTCGTTATATAAACCAGAGGGCAACCAATCCCCTCCGGCTCATTTTCGTGCCCCAGCCCATTACATGTACTTCAATCTTTTATGTCAAAGAAGAATTCATGAGAAGTGTTCCATGCTCTCCGATGATTGCTGTTCAAGCACTGTCAGATGCGAACCACGTCTAGCTCTCAGCTTAACTGCCAGTAAGCGGAAATCTCAGTTCAAAACCTGACATTATTCTTCCACTGTATTTTCTGACGGATCACCGACTACTGAAGCAGTAGTAGTTAACTGTGTGACGTGTCTCAGGGCACTGTGATATATCCAAGGATAGATGTGAGTTTTAAGCAACTAGCTGGACCCGATGAGGCCAGCACCAAGGAGTTATAGAGACGACAAGTACGTAGCTATCTTGGAATCACAGTATTGTCGTATAAACGGTAAAGTAGGTGATACCGTAGTGTCAATGATGCGCCATACACCATACCTTCATACAGGAAAAGTATTTCCTCCAGGGCCGTGTACCTTACACGTTCCGGTTAGCGCCCGCAGAGCACCCAGCTGATTGGCTTACTCTTTCAGTTTTCGGTTTTGTAAATCGATCGCCTACCTATCTCTTTTATCTGTGTGTCATAGCCTTTTACATGTCAATAAGACTACTACAGTCAGAATTTCTCTGTTGTCACTGTGTTCAGCCTTCGGGGCTTCTCTAGCATTTGTCCTGCACCCTGCCTACTTTAAGGCATTTCACGTATTGTAATCCGAGGCTCAACCAGTGTTAGTGTACAACTGCGGTAACACTGCCTCCTCCCCCACCCCCTCTTCTCCCTGGTGAGAGGGTTAAGCAGAATTGCTTCACAGCACTGCTACCCTCTACTTTTCCCTGGCATCAGAGTAAAGCAGAGCTGTTTCTCAACCAACAACACGATCATACATTCGCACACTAGTAACCCCAGTTATTTGACACTCCTCCCATACTAGCACTTCCTATGTCGAGGCTATGTGACTTTCATAGTCCCGGGCAACGAGATGCCCCAATCCCAAACCAGTTAGCGCGTCGTTTGTGACTGATTTTACTTTATGGCTCACGAGCCGCCCGAGAAGTTTTCTCGAAATTCCCTACCCATCTTCGTATAGTATTAGTAATTACCTGCACCCATGAGCAATTTGCTACAGGGTCATTACGTCGCAACTGACTCACACCTATCTTGTTTCTAAGGATGTCATATACCTTCCCAAAGGTGCTATGTAGTCGATTCACTGCTGATTGACTAAGACCAGACCTGTTTTGACCCACGGTCAACTCAGTTTAGTAGAGGCCAAATTTCGTTGACTCAGTTCCTTACTTTCCTGCTAGCCCAGCGGTAGGCAACTGATTCTGCTGTGGAAGTCCCTGTGGACGGTATGCCCTACTGCCGTATTAGTCGCTAGGAATCCCCCAAGCTAGAGCTGAGTCTCAACAGATCACAGCATAGCAACTAATCTACTGAGTATTTTCTCAATAGTGTTACAAAGAAACATACAATTTTCTTTTGCAATTGATGACCTTAAACAGAACACAGAGTAACAATGCATTTTTCAGAACTGAAAATGAATAACAAATACATGTTTGTAACAATGCATTATTTCCTTCTAAGTAACGCTTCCGCCTATTGCACAACATTAGTGTTTACCATCTCATATCTTGTGCTACTGCCACCAACTTCAATGTCGAGCACCTTGTATACTGCGTAGTTCCCAGTTTAATTGCCATTGACTTAAAAAATCGCTTACCCAACTCATTGCTCAGCAAATACTTTGCCTCCACTTCATATAAAGGGAGATCAGCTTTCCCTGTAACCTTCAGTCACCTCTTTCGCACTGTGTCTGCAAGTCCTATTGGTGTGCACATTCTATCTTCATTCACTACTCTACACTCAAGGTAATGAAACAAATGATTGTCGTTTTTTCTGTCATTCATGCAATGTATTTTCGCAATTCTGGATTGCCGGAAGGATTTCAGACCATCATTTATTTCCAGATTTTGGACATTTGGAATTACGTGGATGCAAGTGCTCTGCTACCTGGCCTATTACATTTGCCACTTCATTGTCCTCAACTATCACCACACCATGAAGAGGATACTTCTGCTGTAAGCTATTTGTGTGGTTTCCAGTGCCCCACCATTTACGAACCACCCATCGGTGTCAGGTATCATGTTTGTGAAACTCAAAAGTCTATGGTATACCCCACATCATCTATTGATTAACACAGTACTTGATACTATGCCCCTCATAAAGGAAGAGTTAGTGTTGCAACAAACTGCCGATCAAATGTTAGGATACGAATCATTGCTTGTACAAATGGGTCAGAAGAAAGCTTTACTGGTATTACGTGACCTTAGGCAAAATATTGATCACCTTCAATGCGAACTGCGCAGTATAGTTTCATCCGTACCAGTCCCACGATTAAAACAAGTCTGGTTCAATACCGGAGGCGCCATACTCAAAACTGTGTTCGGAGATCCTGATCATAAAGATACCCATCATTGGAATAAAGAAAACAGACAAATCGACAAGTTTTCTCAACGGAACCATGAGATGATGTTATGCCAACAAGTACGATTAATGCACATTGAAGACAATCTGTTATCAACCACCAGGCAAATATGCAGTGTTGCAGCTATGATACTTCACCAATATGAATCTTTTAAGAACTCTGTGCAACAGGACTTCGTGACTATACAAGCCGAGATATCCAACCTTACGCTAAACTTTGAAGCATCTGATGCCATACAAACGCTATCACATAACATGCAGACTACCCAACTGCTACTTGTCAATTTACGTGTCACAACACAACTAGGATTGCGAGGCATGCTGAGTCCAGAACTTTTACCTCCCAAACAATTTATTCAAGTACTGCAGAATGTTACCACCGATTTGCCACCGTCAATGCGTTTAGTGTTGCCCATACATGAAGCTACGCCTTGCCTGTTCGTATTGTTAGTTTTGAGTGTTACAAGATACACGTGTTCCCTGTTGCGTGGTCAGCAACCAGACAGTATATACACTGGAATACAGCAGACATTCTGGTCATTAGTCTGGATCGCCAAAAATATACTACGATGTCCCAAAATCAGTTGAAAGAATGCATACATGTTCATGATTTCATGTGCTAGGAAATCGCCCTTCGAAACCATCCTACGAGATGTGAGATTAGTCTTTTCTTGGGAAAGCGTCAATCGCCACCCTGTTCACGAATTGTCGTTCGCCTAACGGAACCCTGGTTTAGGACAATTAGAACAAACCTCCTATACGCATTAGACCAACCTACAATATTAGCACTTCGTTGCTATGAACATAATTTCCAGTCGCAAACATACGAGATAGAAATCTCAAACAGCAGATTTTTAGCAAACAGTTCCTATTGTGATGTTATTACGCCACTTTTAACCTTTCATGGCAGTATGGCTTACTCTGTCAGTATTCACGCCCATTTACGTATGCTTTTTCTACCTGAAAATTCATTCGTGGTTCCTTTGTCAAGTGAATTACCTGCTTTATCTAATATATCGAATGATCACCTTTTGACGTCAATCGATGACCTTTTAAAACATGAGAGGAGACAAATTTCTAACGATCGCCTGTTAGCACATTTAAGTGAATGGCAGACAGCCACTAATCTACATACAACTATTATACCCAGTCACTGCTATTTTTATTATTGTACTGATATGGATATTGTATAGAAAGGGATTCTGCAAACAGTTACGACCATCCCCTCCAATAGCATAAGAACCACAGCCTCATGGCGAATATTGCCCACGATTTGAAAGAAAAAAAAAACCATGCAACATAGTGAAGTGCTTCCTTAGTGTTAATCCCCTTTTTAATTGTGTGTAAAACGTGTGAACCTCCCCCCATACCCCACGGCGCTGAGTTCCAGTGGACGGGCCTGGCCACCACCACGCCCCCTTCTAACTGGCAGCTTGTGCGCTGCCCGCTGAGGACAATGCAATGCACCGTGTGTAACTCCGGTGGTGATACGTATGTGTTTTTAAATTCATTTAAGAGACAAAGACACTTGGCATGTACCCCTGAGTCAAACCATTACTTTCCAATGTGTTTTATTCAACTTGTTAACTGATGTAATTTTGTTTTGATATTTTATAATATTTATTCCTTGTTCTTGTGTAAACATAATATTGTTGAAGTGTGTAAACCCCTTTGTGACCCCTAGGAGGTCTTCAAAGTCTCTACTCCCACCCGTAGTTTAAGGCCCCTGCCATCTTCCGTGTGAACCTTTAACAATCAAATAATGTCTATTTCATCTTTGCAAACTAAAATTGTCAATATTTAAATAACAATCACGTTGAGCGAAAACACATACGTTTTCTGCTCTCGTGGAAGGGGGAGGAGTGTAAGGTTGAGCCAGATAGTAGGGGATTCTATATTTTATTTCAAAAGGTTCATTTCATTTTCTTGTTACGGTCAAGAATTAGCTGGTAGCTTCAGCTGCCCGTAATTTTGCAGGGGCTACAGTCTGGATGACCGACTGATTTGACCTTCTAATGTTAGCCAACATGGCCTTGCTGCGCTGGCAGTGCTAACAGCTGAAAGCAAGGGGGGAAGTACAGCTTTTATTTTTTCCTAAGGGCATGCAGTTCTCATGTGTGGTTTGATGATATGGTATCCTTTCAGGTAAAATATTCCGGAAGTAAGATAGTTCCCCACTTGGTTCTCTGGGCAGGGACTTCTCAGGAGGATATAGTAATCAGGAACAACAAAACTGGCATGCTATGTGTTGGAGAACTGAAAGTTAAGATACCTCAATCAGATAGGGAGATTAGATCATTTAAAAAGAGAAATGGATAAGTTGAAGTTAAATACAGTGGAAATTAGTGAAGTACGATGGTAGGAAGAACAGGTTTTCTGAGCAGGTAAGCACTGGATTTTAAATACGAAATGAAGTAGAGGTTATAATACGGGAGTAGGTGTAACATTGAATAATAAAATAGGAATGTAATAATAAAATTGGAATGTGGGTAGTGAACTTTTATTGTAGGTAAGATATACATGAAGCTCACACCCAAGTGCAAGTTTATATACCAACTACCTCCACACATAATGAAAAGTTTTTTGAATGATTTCATGATGAATTCAGCTGCCATTCTTTTGTTTCATGTAGGATCGTTCAATTTCAAGTATTTTATGCCTGTTTCTTTAGTAGTAAATTATGTCACTTATGTCCTTGCATCTATGACTGCAAGTATTGCTCATAAAATGAATTAGAGAGGTTTTACGCTATTTTAGGAGCAAATTACTTTCAAGCAGTTGATGCAAAGTTAAATATCCGTGATCATCTCATACCGATTACCTCTTTGACTCTTTTCAATGGGGCTCTCAGAATTAATGTTGCAACATATATAAATAGCATGTGTCTGCTAATGGCCTAAACAAATATTTATTTCATTAATATGAAATACACTCAAACTGTACACATTACACATTTGGAGAAATGGCTACGCAATGCCATTATTATATTAAACGTACGTGGTGGAGGATTCAGAGTTCTGGAACGTTTGCACAATCAGACGTAATTAAAACACACAGTAATATCGATTTTGCTTAAGAATGTGTTACAACATGGTCACTTTCCGTCACCATTTGTGACTATGACTGTATTGTATTATGTGAACTCTGAACTATCAAACGGGAAAGTACAGGCTGGAAAGGATAGACTTCTGCTCACCATACAGATGACACAGTGAGGTGCAGATGGTCACAACGAAAAGACTGTTAAAGATTAAGCTTTCGGCTAAGGCTTTCACCAGAAAAGAAAAACACGCCCACATTCACACAAGCAAGCACACATTACATACACTTAAGAGCACTTTCTCTGGCTGCTCAGGCATACATACATTAAGGATGGTATATTGCATTCTCAGAAATAAAATTACAACAGGATTTGTGTGGCAACAAATTCACATTTTAATATTTCTTTACATAACAGATGTAGGGAAAGAAACTGTAGATGTTAAGTGTCACATTTATTTACAAAATTACATACAATTTTAAAACTGATTTCACAAAGAGTCAAGGCTAAACTTTTGTTAAATAAAAGGAGGACTACAGTCTAGCGACAAACATGTAAAGCTTAGTTTGATTTTATTATCACAATGCATGACACAATAAATTAGAACACTTATTTCTCACAGAACTATTCACATACACATAGCACAGAACAATAAAATTCCTCCATAGAATACTGGCTGAAAGGCACAAATCAGTTCAAATGTATCATAATGACATGCAGACAAGTTGGGTTCTTCAGCCCATGGCAAGCATTTGTTAGTTCAGATTTGAATGAGGTCATTGTCAATGACAATAAGGGAACATTTTTGCTTGTAGAAAAAAATCCTCCTGAAGGCAACTCTACCCTGATATATAGCTCCTTAATTACAACAAATAAATGAACCAAAAGTTTTTTGAGTTATAAAATCACAAGGGGAACCATTAACAATGTGTGTGTGCTGCATGTGATAAAATTATGTCCAAATGTGTCTTACACATAAATCAGAACAATTTTTTACACTTAACATTAATATCATAGATAAACAATTGAACAGTCATCATTAAATTATTTAGCAAACACTGACACTATACAGGTTTCAGTTTTACCACCCTTGTTCCATCTACTCACTGATATCAAGAATCATTGCCAGTTATCACTAAAAATAACATCACATTCTGATTTCTAAAAGGCGTATCTGTGAGTATAGCTGCAGGACAGTTTTAGTCTTTTGGTAACTCACTCCCACTTTGTGGGAATATATACATGTGACTTTCCTGCACTGAATGTAGAACAAGCTGATTTTTTTTAGCAAAGCTGGGCATCATGAAGTGATAGTTCAGAACATGGAACCAATGAGATTAAATAATGTATCATAATTTAGAGCATAGTCTGGGGATGACTCTTGAAGCGCACAGTTTTGTTCTGTTGCTCACTGGAATCACTTTCTTCTCCTGCATCAACAATATTCTCTAGTGACTGTTCAATGGAGGATGTGAAGCTGAAGTCTGACCCAGCAACATCATTTGTTCCCCCACTTGCTCTGAAATCAGAGGAAAAGAAATGATGCATTCTACATCAGTAGTATGTTTTATTCATACTAGTACCCCCCCACCATAGACCAGAAACATTATAGTGGTAAACTGTAAAATGTATAACATTACCTTCAATGAATCCTGCAGAGTGGACACAGTTACAAGGAAAAGTCATGGACATACATTTTATTTAAATGTAACACAACAAAATGACTTCTTAGCAAATATTATTATTACAGTGCTGACAAATGCAGTATAATTTAGAACAAATTTTAAGAGTTCTTTTGCTAAGTTACTTTTCAGTGGAGAAGTAGTAGCTTCATGACCAATAATTGCCCAAACTCAGCCAAACTCTACTACACTACTTACAAAACACACAACAGTATATGGCAGGCTGTTGAATGGCTGCATATTGATGTATCCGAGTTTCTGTACTCATTTAAGCCTTTCAAGTCTTTGTAGCATTTTTATCATCTCACTGTTATATTCATGGTTTTCACTACTATTTTTCTTTTTAGGAGAGAGACATTGGTAATAATAAAGGACATTATAAGTATATAATCTATATGTTGTGAAGTAGTAGTCAAATATCAACGTTTCCAAACATCTAAAGTAATGAGTGATCGGAAGTACATATACAAGACTAAAAATTGTACAAGGTATCAGACGAAATCACCTTTGAGAGCTACTTGATGTGTGTATACTGTACCTGGTACCTCTGAAGGAGGGTGGCTGAAAGCTTTTTGATACTATAGCTCTTTAGTTTCTCCTAGTGTATTTTACAACAAAATAAATTAAAAAATATGCTGTGACTTACCAAACGAGAAAGTGCTGGTAGACACACGCTTTTTTAATATATTTTCCCCATGTGGTAATCTTTTTTTAATCTATTTTCCCATGTGGTAGTTTCTTTCTATTATACTTACAACAAAACACACAACCTAGATTGCACTGCCAGTTGTCAGTGTTAAAAGAGCACAATTTTTTTTTGTGACTAGACACAAGGGTCACTAGGGAGTGTAGAGGGTGATACTGTAATTTGCAAGGCCAGAGTGTATTAAATACCCAGATAATGGAAGAAATCTTAAAATGGACAGTATACTTCATAGAGGTAGAGCAGAAAGGAAGCGTGGGGAGGGGGGGAATGAGAGCAGCGCACACACAACAGCAGAGAGCGGGCAAGTCCACGTTGCCGAACTTTGTGGCTGTGGACAACAGTTAGGCTTGTTTGCCTATGGTACATCTTATTATATGTTCAAATCTACAAGAGGAATAGTAAATATTAAAACCAATTTTGATCAATCGTCATGAGAGAAATATTAATTCACATTTTGACCACATTGCATCCATTGCTCCACAGAATTACTCCACGTGACACCAAGAGGCGAGAAGAGTTGACGTAGCTTTGTGAAGATGTCAAGAACAATTTTTCTCAAAATGACAATTGTATAATGACCAGATCACTGAAACTGCTTGCAATAATTATCATTTATTGAGATTTGAATTGCATTATAAGCAAAAAATTATTACACAACAAAATTAACTTCACGCACGAACTGAAATCATTATATTTGCTTGACAACCGCTTCTACTGAACAGAATTTTTAAAAATGTGTAAGGTGTGTGTGTGGATGTGTGCAACTGTAATTACTGCCTGTAAAAAAGAGAGAGAGAGAGAGAGAGAGAGAGAGAGAGAGAGAAGAGAGAGAGAAGAGAGAGAAAGGTGGTAGAAAAGACTAATGCGAAACATTATCGTAAAAATGGTCAGCAAGTTATCATATTTTTCACTGTTAACTGATATTATGAGTGCAAACTGACTTGTTCAACATTACAGTGAGAGACCACATTGAACAAGCAAACAATTAATAATCATCTGTGAATAACTCCAGGGAATGCTGAACGATAACATCAAAAACCACAGATATCTCAATAAGTAACAGTTACTGTCATTTTAGGACCTAATCTAGTTTGTGCCTTGAAAATCACAGGGGTTTACAAGTGGAAATATCAGACTTATGACTAATTAATCTAGCTGAATTCTCGTGTGTTATTAGAGCATACAACATGGTGGGAGAGGCTTCTCCGTGGGCAATGTTGAACATTATAGTCTGCATAATTCAAAGGACATAAAGTCCTAATCAAAAAGGCTAGGAAGTTCTCATTATTGCATATGCAACTGATATGTTAACAAACACTTTTTTTTTTAATCACGAGTCTTTAAAACCAAGAAGTAATATTACTTTTTTCCAAAGTCTACATTGGAATACCATCGTCACTTCTATTTGAGTCTGTTTCCAAACACTCTGGTTGTGAATTTACAGTTATAGGTTCTAGGCTTACATCCATCATTGCTTACCTGTCAAATTATTCTTTCTGTAGCTTTTCAGCATACTGCAAGACTCTGCAAATGCTACAGGTGGGATGTTGTCTGTTATCTTGAATGTTTTTTTTTTCTTACACATAGCCTAATCCTTTGCCCAAATTAATTCCATGGGACTACACTAACAATGACATGTGGTAACCGCAAAACTGTGTGACCCTATCCATGTGCAAGGAAGTCAACTCTGTACGTTCTTTCACGTGACTCTTCTAAATTAGTGAGCTGCAAGAGATTGGCACAAGTCTGGTTTACATGTCCTTAATATTGTTATTTTTAAGCCAGGGAAAGATTTCCACTTTTCTGGTGTTTGTACTTGGTGTTTACTCTGTAACTGGTGAATTATAACTGTCAATGACCCCCTTTGAAACAAGGTATGACAAGAATTGTGAATCACGTCACGAAACTGCTAGCATTCATTTCTGAAAGGAAGTTACTGCTGTTTTTCTTACACATAAACACAAGTTTATCCTCTGAAACAAAACCAGAAGAAGAGTCAGCAGGCAGAATAATTATACCAGAACCTATTCCTTTGACCCATGTTTCATTGAGGTAATACACTGTTGAACTACCTCCTCCTCTTGTAGCATTTATCTTTATATGGGATACAGTTCATGCTGCACCTGTATCACTTCTTTGAACTAAAAACTCTCATCTTAAAATTTAAAATTCTTTACATTGACGAAGCACTCACTGTTGAAGCCAATTTTCTCCTGCATAACTGTAAAACGTTTTTGTGATGTTGGACATTGATCTTTCACATGGAGCACTTTAAAACACCACTGTTAAAACCATCCATTTGTGTTACAGGTTCCTTGCGATTTTGATGCTTTCCAGGTGACACAAAACCAACTTTTTCTACAGTTCCTACAGCTCTGGCACTTTTGTTTACAATTCGCTTTACAGTTCTCTTGGGAACACCACATGGTTCTGGAGTCTGTTCTTGTGTCTTCAAATGTCAGCAGCAGTAGACCTACTTTCAAATTGACATTTGAAAAAGTTATAAATGCAGCAAATAATTCCCCTCACCTGCTTGTGAAGCACTTCACCTTTATTGCCATCACCTGACTTTTTTTTTTTTTAATCGCTCTTAGACATTTACAGATACGCAATCACAGATATACAGCTGCAAGAAAAAAATAAATAAATAAAAATAAAACATAAAAAACAGTTGAATGAATAATTTGGTTGTCGCGAAGTACTGCAACAGTGCAGCATACAGAAGCGAGATTCTCGCTTTCTAGTTGTAACTCGCTGCTAGTGGCTCGGAAAGAAAAGGAATATTATTGGCTGCCAGTGGCTAGTGAAGGGGGGTGCACAGAATGGCTGAAAATTGGGCCGCCTTCCTACATGATGCGAACTTTAGGACATAGAAAAAGATTTTCATAAAAAATGTTGATTGACTCATGAGATTGAGGGAGCCACAGTTGCCTCCATGCTGACACAAGTTGACAGCACACAAATATCTGAATGCTGTGGTAATTCACACACTGGTGCACCTTGTGAAGGCACATCTGTATAAGGATGACAGGGGGATGGGGGGGATGGGGAACACACCCGGAACACATGCAGCTATGCAAGCACATTTGTTGTGATGTGAGAAACAGGCGACTCTGCTAGTGTGCGTTTTGACAGCTATAAAGGTGTGCTGGCCTTGCTCAGCTGAGCTCAGAGAGGCCGTACGAGCATTGCAGCATCGTCAATTGATGGCAGCACCTTTGAGTCTCAGTAACTGGTGAACACTCAGTATGAGAAATACCATGACTGCAGAAGAGGGGGCAGGTAAATGCAGGCTCTGTCAGATTATCGAGAAAACCCAGGCACCCCAGTTGTTGGTGGTAAACATGGAGAGGGCAGCAGCCATGGATGAACTGAGTTACCAGCATTGATATTAAATAAGACAACATTCAATAACAACTGAATCCAACTAATTACAGAAAACACAGTAACGTAGTTATAAAGAGGAAAATAAGACGAGAGTGCAGGTGAAAACATGCCCTCAATTAAAAAATGGTAGTTTTTAAATTACAAAATAGTAAAACGTTTTGCAACTATAATTAACTCTGAAAATCAATATCACACCACCACCCCGTGCGATTTTCACAAACTAAGTGACTACAGATAGGATTCTAAATACTATCCGTAAATAATAGCATATTTTCAGTAAACATCATATATTTTAAATTACAGGCTGAAATACACTTTTCCTTCAGAAGAAGGTGAATTTTAATCCAAACACTTAATAAAATATTAAAAGTACTGGCAGCATTTTGATTATCCAGGGTAATGGGGGAGAGAAGATGCACAAATAATTGAAAAACATGGTTAATGGAGATATTTTCAAACATGTATTTGGGACGATGTCTGCTGGATGGGTGGCAGCAGCACAGTTCACAGCCAATGTCTGAATGCTCAGGCACAGCTTGACGCAGTCGTCTCCACTGCTGGTCTCACTACGTGTGTGCAACAGCCCTATTGGCTGACAAGCTGTGCTGCTGATCCCCATGTGCTATTTAAGATGCAGGAATAGTCCGTGCACGAATAACGGTGTATTTAGTTTAATGTATTTTTATTTACTAGCATAAAGGAGGCTAAAATAGCATTTATAATCAGAAAATCCCTATTACTGAAAAAAAAATATTTAACTTGGAGACAAAACCAAGAACAGCTATGGTAAGCTGAGAAAATCTGCATGTGTGAGGAAATTCTGAAAAGTAATGCCTCCAAATTTTTTAACTGATAACTATTAAAGCTTTTCAAATAAAATCAATATTATTAACATTTTACATCTTTATTATTTGTGTCCACAGATTTTCAGACCTCTGTTGCTAGAGGACTCCTAATTGTAGTGTGTAACATGGTGACGTGTAACTTAACTATGTCGGAGCATGAAAGCTGTATTTGAGTTTTGAATTCGAAAAGTCCATCCACACATGGAGCACCCTGTTGTTCAGCATATCAATGCCAGACTACACACGAGCAGTGCAACATCTGCAACAATAAGTTGTTTTGGTTTCACTGTCCTTTATCATCCTCCATACAGTCTGGACTTGGTCCCATCCAATTTCCATCTGTTCTAAAATTTAAAGGACACCTTAGAGGACTTCACTTTCATAGCAATGATGGGGTCCAAGCAGAGATGAGGTTGTCACTGTGTGAACAAAGTCAAACTGGTCCCGCGTTGTAAGAAATGTGCTAATCACAAGTGTGACTACACCGAGAAATAAATATGTGGATGTAAAGAATAAAGATGTAGTGTGTTATAACATTTGTTTTCTTTAAAAATTCGGAGGCATTACTATGCAGGACACCCTCCTAAATTAGTGTATAACTGGGAGAGGCTATCTGGAGCTTATTTCCATGAAGGGAGGATCAATGGCGATGCCAAAGGGATACCACCTCCTGACAGACAGCAACACAGAGATCATTGGAGGGAATGGACGAACTAGTGGGCTGAGGTACGAGGACTGCAGCCTTGGCAGTTGCATCAGCAGCCTTGTTTCCTGGCAGACCGACATAACTAGGAACCCTCATAAACATCACAAGAGTGAGTACGTGACAGTTTTCCTGGACCCATCACACTAAGGGACAGGCAGTGTACAGCGAACATAGACTTTGAAGGGTGCTGAGAAAGTCTGAGCAGAGGACACAACTGAAAAGTCTGTGTTGCTGGATGTGCCTTGTGGCCTGATACAGGGCGAAGAGCTCGACTGTAAATACTGAGCAGGGTGCCAGAAGCCGATACCAAAAGACATGGGCACCAATGACACCAGAAACAGTCAGTCCCAGAGCCATGAGTGTACACAAAGATACTATCGCAAAGTTCCATGTGAAGGTCGTGAAACTGAAGGTGTTAGAGCAAGGCTGGAGTAGTGTCCTTAGGAAGCGAATGAAGGCCAAGGTTAACATGGGCTGCTTCACGAAACCAAGGTGGTGAAGGGTTCACACCCCACAGGGAATGTCGCAGGTAGTGTGAAGTTAAGCTGCCAAAGCAAGTGGTGAAAGCAGACTCCAGGAGGTAACAGAGAAGAGAGACGCACTCCATACTGGCAATCAAAGGAATCGTCAAAAAAGAAGGCATAGGATGGGTGGTCCTGCATGGCAGACAAATGGCATGCATACCTGCTGAGGAGAAAGTCACGGTGGTAGGACAGTGGTAGTTCAGCAGCTTCAGCATACAGACTCTCAACCAGGCTAGTGCAAAAGGCACCAGTGGCCAAACAGACGCCACAATGGTGGCTAGTGTAAGTGGGACAGATGTGCAGACACACAAACACAGCAACCATAGCCGAGTTTTGAATGAACAAGGGACGGGTACAAATGGAGGAGGGTGGATCGATTTGCGCCTCAGGAAGCACCATTGAGGACACGTAGGACATTGAGGGACAGTGTACAGCAGGCTGCCAGGTAAGAAACAAAGGAGGACAAAGTGTATTTCCTATCAAGCATGAGCCCCAGGAATCTTTTAGTTCAACCACTGGAAGAGCAACAGGTCCAAGATGTACAGATGATGAGAGAAACCAATTGTGCCACCAGGTAATCATACAGACTGTTTTGTCAGTCGAAAAATGAAAGCCACTGTCGATGCTCCAGGACTAAAGACGATCAAGACACTGCTGAAGATGCCACTCAGTGAGACAGGTCAGTGAAGAAGTACAATAGATGGCAAAATCGTCAACAAAAATGTAGCCAGAGATGCCGGGTGGGAGACAGGGCATCATAGGGTTAGTGGCGATAACAAAGAAGACGACGCTCAGGACAGCATCCTGAGGCACTCCAGTTTCCTGGATAAAGGTGTCTGACAAAGCAGAACTCACACGCACCTTGAAAACTTGGTCCTTCAAAAATTCCTGAAGAAAACAGAGCAGACTGGCACGGAAGCCCCATGCAAAAAGAGTACGGAGGATACCAGTTCCCCAGGAAGTGTCATAGGCCTTCTCCAAATCAAAAAACACAGCCACAGTCTGGGATTTCCGCGGAAAACCATTCATGACATGCGTGGACAAAGTAACGAGCTGGTCAACTGCAGAACGACAAGCTTGAAATCCACACTGTGCAGTCGTTAGTAAATTGCGAGACTCGAACCACCATACCAACCAGGCATGAATCACATGTTCCATCACCTTGCAAACACAGCTGGCGAGAGAGATGGGGCACTACCTAGAAGGTAGGTTTGTGTCCTTAATGGGCTTAGTTATGGGTATGATGGTGGCTCCACGGCAACGTCCAGGAAATGTGCCCTCTTCCCAGATGTAGTTGTATGTATTAAGCAGAAAGTGCTTGCCCGCAAGAGTAAGGTACTGCAACATCTAAATGTGGACAGTGTCCAGCCCTGGGGTGGAGGAACTGAGAGCATGATGTAGCTCTCTCGTAGTAAAGGTGGCATTGTAGCACTCACGATTCGGAGAAGAGAGGAGTATTGCCTGAGCCTCCTCCACTCGTTTCCGATGAAGGAAACCAGGGTGATAGTGGGAGCAGCTTGAAATGTCCGCAAAATGGCAGCCCAAAGTGTTTGAGATAGCAATAGGGTCCACAATGACATCGTCTGCTACTGTCAGGCTGGAAATTGGCGAATGGTTCTTTGTCCCAGAGAGCCGTCGGAAGTTGGCCCACACGACTGAGGAAGGGGTGGAACTGTTAAAAGAACTAGTGAATGAAATCCAGCTAGCTTTCTTGCAATCCCAAAGAACGCAACAACACTTTGCATGCCTCTGTTTATAACGAATGTAGTTTGCCATTGTAGGATGGTGGTTAAAAATGTGGAGAGCACGTCTCTGCGCGTGAATTGTGCTGCGGCATGCCTCAGTCCCCCAAGGGACTGGACACGGCATGGTAAAGAGGAAGTACGAGGAATGGAACGTTCTGCAGCAGTAAGGATAATGTTTATGAGATATTCCACCTGGTCGTCACAACTGGGGAAACCTTGTTATTTGAAGGTCGCCAAGGAGGAGTAAAGCCGCCAGTCAGCCTTTGTAGCCATTTTGGTGTGCACGCAGGTGGGGTAAGCGTCAGCAAATGGATAGCACACGGGAAATGGTCATCTGAGTAGGTGTCAGAAAAAAAGTTATCACTGAAGACAGTGGGCAAGCTGGGCAGTGCAGAAGGTTAGGTCCAAATGGTAATGGGTGTGCAAGGAATCGGAAAGGAAAGTGGGTGCTCCAGTGTTAAGGCAGAAGAGGTTAAGTTGATTACGGTGGTCAGCGAAGAGGGCACCTCTGACAGGTCCTGGGAGAACCCCAAAGGGGATGATGCACATTAAAGTCACCAAGTAGCAGAAACAGAGGAGGTAGGTGCCCAATAAGGTGAAAGAATTCTGTCCTGTTGACACTGAATGATGGAGGGACATAAATGGTACAGAGGGAAAAAGTCAGTTGTGGAAGGAAAAGGTGGACTGCAACAGCTTGAAGATGGGAAGTGAGGGAGATGGGTTGAGTATGAATGCCATCCCATATGAGCAGAATGGCATCTCCCTCAGGGGGAAGGTCAAAACGAATCGGGAAGAAATGCAGAAGCTCAAAGAGGCCTTCAGGACATAATTTTATTTCCTGTACGCAGAGTATAAGGGGATGCTGTGATGCTAAAAGCAGCCGTAAAACCTCTTTGTGGGACCGAAGGCCGTGAACATTCTGTTGGAGGAGAGTCATGATGAAGAAATGAAAGGGGTGTCACCTCGGCAGCTGCTGAGTGACAGCCTGCGAAGACCAGATGCTACAGGGCATAGAAGCACGAGAACCCTACGCCACGAGGCCCACAGCAGCATTGGCTTGCTTGTGCTGTATGTCTGTGGAGTCCAACACAGAAAAACTGTTGGCGAGGCGCAGTGGCGACACGGAGGCTGGCTGGGCTAAGGCATCATGTGGCAACACTGTCAAAGAGGATCTATGAGTTGGTGAAGGAAAAGACCTTTGGTGGACTTCTTCAAGCCTTTCTGGTTACAGGAAGATCCATGTGTTGGCTGGCTCGAGGGGTGTAGGGAGTCTTTATGGGAGTACTCCTTCTGTCCTTTCTGGCATATCGATTGTGAAGCTGGTGGCTTCGCCCCGACACAAGAGTTTGATTACTTGTTGGACAGCTGGATGGGGGGATGGCGATGTTACCTTGACACTGGGCAATTTCTCAACCTCAGAGCTGAATTTGAGGTCACACGTCTGTGTGGCTGTGACCTTCATGTAGCAAGAACAGAACTTTAAGTGCCAGACGGGAGAACGCAGGGTTTTCAACTAGCCAATAATTTGTGACCAACTTTTTCCTTTACCCAGATCTCCTGGACAGCCCACTCAGCAAGATACATGAGACAATCCCGAGGGGAGGGGGCATGGTCACCATCGCAGTTGATCCAGTGGGGAGGAGGAGGAGGAGGTGGACAATCGCCCTCATGCACAGGTTACACATTTGGCTGGGTGTCGACAAGAAGTTATAGTGCAGCTGAAACAATGACACCAGTAGTAGCGCATCTGGTTCTCAATGTACAGCCGGACTGTGATAATTTTATAGCCTGCTTTGATCTTGGACGGAAGCACCACTCTATCGAAAGTGAGAAAGAGAGTGCATGTGGGCACTAAGGAGGAATCTATCTTTTTCATTATATGATGGATGGCAATGATACACTGATCAGAGAGGTAAGACTGTATTTCGGCCTCGGTCAGACCATCAAGCAGCCCGGCCTAAATTACACCACAGGAAGAATTCAAAGTTCTCTGGGCCTCGACATGAACAGGACAGCTGTGGAGAAGCGATGCAGCAAGCAGTTAGTTGTTGTGCTTGCGAATCTGAAGTACTCTCCTAAAGCAAAGAGCCATTTCGTAAAAGACGGCAAGATTTCACAGGGCCGGCAATAGCATCAACATCTTTCTGAATAATAAATGGATTTACCGTTTTGAAGGACTGTCCGTCTTCAGCACATGAAACCACAAGGAACTATGGTGCAGTTGGAAGGGTTTTTCAATTGTTAGCCTCATTCCGTTTACGTTTTGTAGATGTTGATTGTGAATATGATTGGCTCATTGTGAGAAAATCCCCAATGATTGCCAGCATCTGTGATGGCATGCTCCTCCCAAATGGGGGCCCCTCTCACAAGGGGGCACATCTGCTTAGGCTTTCCTTCACACTCGCGTCACACCACCTCAATACCTGACAGAGGGACCAATTGGCAATTTGAGAAGATAGCAGCTCAGGCAATCGCAGGGGGTATGTGCGAACCTAGCTGTCAACCCAGGGCTGGGAATTACGCGTTACCCAGTCACCCGTTATGCGCCAAATGCATGGGCCAGCCGTCAGGAGTGCACAGGGAAGAGGAAGAAAAAGAGGAACCTCAAACACCAAAGTGGACAAACGAGAGGAGAAGGGAAGCAAAGAAAGGAAAGGGAATGAAAAACAGTGGTGAGACTGTTCTTATGTCAACAATAGATAATGTGGAACATTCCCAATAACATGCCAGACACTTTCCCCAAGGGAGGGGAAAATAACAGCAAAAGGATAGACATGCAGCACAGAAGGGAAAAGATGCTGCAAAGGCTGGGGCCCCGTGGTAGCCAAGTACGAACCCGCCAAAGAGTGGCGAGCCCCCTGGGGGGATTGAAATAGGTATGTAATCCCTAACATGCATCTGAATTGTGTGGTGAATTATCAGACCGTTTCTCTTATTTTCTTGTCACTTTATAATTGCTTCTACTCATCATCCTTTTCCTGCTGGCCAATTAAGCACTGCATTCAAGCATTATATTTACATTGTCTCCAATACTGCTTCAACTGTTCACCTTTTTCTTTCTTCTCTCACTCTGTCCATTTTCTTCCCTGTCCTTTTGGAAATGTTGTCCTCCAACCTCCTAATTTTTTTTTTTTTTCTATATTTTGTTCTGTCTTCAGTATCTTGCTAATTCACGCCTGTTCGTTCCAGGTGTTCATTCATTTGACCAAGTCAGCTGGGGTTGCATTTAAATTTTTAAAATTGTACTCAGTTTTTTTGTCAGTTTGCTAGGAATCATTCTTTGGATGTACCTGTAGAACATTGGTCTTATCTTTCTCACCCTGTCAGACTTTTTCTACACGACTTTATACTTCGGCATGGCTCCTTAAGTTAAACGTACTACTGTACTGTTTTCTAGGATCTTCCTCACATATTTGCTGTCTTTTTCCATGATTTCTTCACTTATTTTTATTGATTCTAAAATTAGTGTTGCTGATGCAGTTGTGCATTCTGGCCACATTACTGTCTTGTAATGATGAAGTTTCGCATTCATAGATATTTTTAATTATAAGCATCTTTTCTTAAGTGACTTGCTACATCAGTCTGTCTTAATCTTGCTCTGATAGCTTCTCTTAGATGCTTAAATTTGCCTGTCATTCTGGTGTTTCTATAATTTGTGCTAAATTGTGATAATGCAGTCTTGTTTGTCATTCTCTCTCTCTCTCTCTCTCTCTCTCTCTCTCTCTCTCTCTCTTTTAAAAAAGAAGGATTTTAGTCCTTTGACTGTTTGTTTTTCTGAGTTTCTATCTCCTTTTGTGCTAACTCTATATTATCTGTCAAAATTTCTATTACACACACACACACACACACACACACACACACACACACACACACATACACACACACACACACAAAATCAATTTTGAGATTTTCTTTTTCCCAATTAATTTGTATACAACTTTTGTGTTAGATTCTGCCAAAGTCTTCCTTCATCCTCTAAGCAATTTTCTACATTCACAATTGTCTCTACTACTATACAGGTTTACATACTGCATTCTATTTCTTTAGCTCCGAAATGGGGAGCAGTTGGTTACGATTATCCAATCAACTCATTTTTTTGCTATCATTTTCAGACTGCAAACTATTTTGGGAAGACAGAGCAGAATACATCGATTTCTAGTAGGTCATTTCAGTGCATTTCATGTAACACTACGTACCTGTCTTGTGAAGAAGTAGAAGTAGAAGTAGAAGTAGTAGTAGTAGTAACAGTGCATTTCATGTAACACTACGTACCTGTCTTGTGAAGTAGTAGTAGTAAGACTGGAAGAACTGCCGAGCGAATCTGTTTGAAAGGTGAGAGCAGCTTCCAAATGAATGAGTTCCACTCCACTGCTGGATACACTAGCTAAACAAACTGCATCAAGCCTGTTTGTCTGTCCTGAAAACACAAAAGAATATCCTCTAAATTCAATACAGCTAATAACATTCAGTGAGTAAAATTAAATGATCCAAGGGAGAAACTCACCTAGGAACCGTGGATTGCTGAAGTAAATAAACCTCTGCTCTGGATAATTTATTATTGTCGAATCATCAGGATCGTCTTTGGAGCGTCTGAAAGACGCATGTGATAATCTCATAACTTCAACACAACCAAAGTGGAAAATAAATAAATATGGCTTGCAGAAACCTGTCAACAGAGAATTTAATTAATTTATTTATTTATTCTCCGTATACAAGGACAAGATTTATTTTGGATTGTGGACATATGTTTAAATTCACAACTTTGTGGAAACAATAACAGAAATTCAACACATCAATTACTTTGAAATAATGTGGTCCATGAAGATAATTACTCCTCTGAGAAGAATTCTCTAATACTCAAAAAGCACCTATTAGTAACAGACCCCTTCAGTGTCACTTCTATGCAGCTTAATTAGAAAAATTTTAAGTACTGTAGATGTTTTTATATAATTTGAACCCCATGTAATAGGTGTGGTCTTTGGCGACTTTTGTGCTATGCCTTGTCACAATATTTCCTAGCGTTTTTTAAATGATTTCATGATGCCTTCATATGCCATTCTCTTTCATGTACGACTACTCAATGTCGGCATTAGGCCATTTTCAAGTATTTAAAATGGAAGCATTATACATTAGTGACACGGTGATTTTGACATACGAACAAGTCATATATACAGATATACTAGGCACATTATAACTTACTTTATGGATCATTCTTTCATAGTATATTATGCCAGGTATGTCCTTGCATATAATGGTCATGAAATAAATTAGAGAGGTGTTTTGCTATTTTAGGAGCATGTTACTTAGAGCAGTTGTTCCTTCCCTAGTGTTACAAATACACTATATGATCTAAAGTATCCAGACACCTGGCTGAAAATGACTTACAAGTTCGTGGCACCCTCCATCCGTAATGCTGGAATTCAATATGGTGTTGGCCCACCCATTAGCCTTAATGACAGCTTCTACTCTCGCAGGCATATGTTCAATCAGTTGCTGGAAGGTTTCTTTGGGAATGGCAGCCCATTCTTCATGGGGTGCTGCATTGAGGAGAGGTATCGATGTTGATCGGTGAGGCCTGGCATGAAGTCGGCGTTCCAAAACATCCCAAAGGTGTTCTATATGATTCAGGTCAGGACTCTGTGCAGGCCAGTCCATTACAGGGATGTTATATTCGTGTAACCAATCCACCATTGGCCGTGTGTTATGAACAGGTGCTCGATCGTGTTGAAAGATCCAATCGCAATCCCCGAAATGCTCTTCAACAGTGGGAAGCAAGATGGTGCTTGAAACATCAATGTAGGCCTGTGCTATGATAGTGCTACACAAAACAACAAGGAGTGCAAGCCCCCTTCATGAAAAATATGACCACATCACAATATGTCCTCTTCCAAATTTAACTGCTGGCAGTACACTCACTGGCAGATGGCTTTCACTGGGCATTCGCCATACACCACACCCTGCCATTGGATTGCCATATTGTGTACCATGATTTGTCACTCCACACAACGTTTTTCCACTGTTCAGTCATCCAATGTTTATGCTCCTTACACCAAGTGAGGCTTCATTTGGCATTTACCAGTGTGATGTGTGGCTTATGAGCAGCTGCTCGACTGTGAAATCCAAGTTTTCTCACGTCCCACCTTCATAGTACTTGCAGTGGATCCTGACACAGTTTGAAATTCCTGTGTGATGGTCTGGATAGATGTCTGCCTATTACACATTATGACCCTCTTCAACTGTCGGCAGTCTCTCTCAGTCATAAGACGAGGTCGGCCTGTGAGCTTTTGTGCTGTATGTGTCCTTTCACGTTTCCACTTCACTACCACATTAGAAACAGTGGACCTGAGGATGTTTAGCTGTGTGGAAATCTCGCGTTCAGACGTATGACACAAGTGACACCCAATCACCTGACTACGTTTGAAGTCCATGAGTTCCACGGAGTGCCCCATTCTGCTCTCACGATGTCTAATGACTACTGAGGTCACTGATATGGAGTACTAGGCAGTGCATGGCACCTAATATGAAAAACTTATGTTTTGGGGGGGTGTTTGGATACTTTTGATTACACAGTGTACGTACAACTTTGATTAACAATAATGGAAATTCCCTGATGGAGCAATACATAAAGTAAGGGAAGAGCAACCATTTACCTATAACAGACCTACGTGTGGAGCACACACAAACGTGAAAGAAAACAGCATTAACACTGGTTTTTGAGCTCGTGCACTCCAGTGGCCACGGCAAGACTGTTCGTTAATACAATTGGTACCATTGCACATATTTTGAAATGTATAATAACGGCATTTAATCTGGGTATCTTCTATTAGGGATGGCGGTCATTGCTGAAACAACCGATTTTTGGTTACATCAGTTTTTTTCCCCACATCAGTTGAACCCGACTGTTAAAACTACCAATTTCTGAAATAACCGATTTTCCATTTTTTATTCTTATTATTTCCATAAGAGATGTACAAACTGAAGAAAAACAGAAAATTTTGACACACCTGGGTTCAAGATACACAGAATCAAAATATTAAATTAAACAGGCAAATAAAAGAAAATGTAGTCTGTCCATTGTTCACTGCCTTCCTAAAACAAAGTGTTAAGTGGTTGAATATTTAAAAAAAAGTCACCAATATTCTTCTATTGATTCTACTTTTTTCAAACTACTCAAAAATCATCTTGTAATTGGGTATCATAACACTATTTGGGCATTACGAATAGTCAGTGCCAAAGGGTGAAAACTAAGGCTGTTTTCACGAGTTTTCAACTGATGAGAAGCCAGTACATGAATTGGGTGATATATCCTGGTGCAAATATAAGAAGGCAAAAACAAGAAACAAAACCTATTCACATAAACACAGCCTTCCTGAAGCAGTCTTAAACACCATAAAGCCAACATTCCAGTTTCTAGCTCATCCAGATTTGTTAAACAAATGTACCCATGGTGGAATACAAAACCTGAATGAGAGCTTCAACAGTCTCACTTGGAAGAGGTGCTCAAAAACAACATTTAGCTCATCTACTGTTGTTAAAATTGCCACATATGATGCATGTCTGGTGTTTAACGATGGTAACATTGGAAGAATAAGAACTCTTACTGGATTAGGAATTGCTGCAGGTTTCTTCACTGAGAAGCTATTGAAGAAGATGGTGTTGGGCATTCTGAAATGTCTGAAGGATATAGCCAAAAGGGCACACCAGAAACACCAGATAAAAAGGAAACAAGTACACAAAGAGAAAGAAGACAAATGAATGGTTATGGTCAAAATTAAGGTACTAGTTTATGGTGAAAATCCTTATAAAATCTTTTATGAGCATTTCCTACAACTTTCATTTTTCAATGTATAAGGAACATTTCCGCCTGAACCATTGGAGATAGAAAAGTGAAATTTTCTGCATACTTTGTTCATAGTATAACACAGCTTCCTGTGGTACCAATTTTTTCTAAGTGTATTTTTGTCAAAATTATTTACTTTGGGAATTGAAATTGCTTTGTTTCATACGCATATTTTTTTAAAAATAAATTGTAAGAGCTTTAAACTGATATTAAAAAACTGTTCCACACATCTACTTATCCGATTATTAAGAATTACCTACCACAGTATCAAAGTTTTAAGTAAAGTAATTTTTGTGAAAACATTCCTTGTGTGATAGCATGTGTTGCGAAAATTTCCAACACTGCCATGATCAAATTTTTTGAGAAAAAACATTTGAAACATTCCAGAATGTAGCCCATAACATAATTACCTCATGTGCAAAATTTGGTTCTATTATCTTTCAAACACAAAAAACTGTGTTAGATTATGTAAACATGTCCATTTTCCTCCTATGTCCCCCCTTAAGGTCTACAACACAATAAGAGTGGAGAGTTACTCCATTAAGGCAAAAAAGGCATCCTCCCTGCATGAGCAGAGTCATACCACAACAACAGAAAACAGTGGGTCACATTAACAAATGATATACCAGGAGCAAAACTAATTTCAAAGCTGGGAGTAAGGAGACTGAGAGGACCTATTATTCACACCAGGTGACACCCCAAAACTATTTAGTAAAAAGATATAGTGATAAAGGTCTCAAAGACATAGTATACATGACTCAGCACAGAGACTACTGGAACAAGATTACAACTTGCTAAAAACAACCCTTAAACCTACAACAACTCACATTAGACAACTCAAAACAAATGAAATGACTTACAAAAGAAAATTACCAGAAGTAGAAATCAGTGGACACACACTAAATGAAACTGTGTGTTAAGTTCCTCAGCATCATGATGAATAGTAAGCTTAGTTGGCTACAATATACGCGTAAGTTAGCGAAAAGCTCAGCCCTGCCTGTGTCACCGCATAGCTGCAGATGGGATTGCTAGCATTCTTCACATACTTGTAGTCGTTACTGTCTTATTGCGCATTACTCTAGAGCAATACAGCTACGGTCAAAATGGAATTTATTCTGCAAAACCATGCAATGTGAATATTTCACACAATTGGTAACCGAACATCCTGCAGAAGTCTCTTCTGGGACCAAAGAACTCTTAGAATCATATGTGAATACATTTACTCTTCAGTGGTATTTGTAGTTCACAATAAGAGTGAGTTTAGCATGAGCCATGTGAAATTCATAACCACAATATTAGTTAGAACTAAAAATAATTTTCATATGAAGTATGTCATCCTCCTCTAGGATTCAGAACGCAGTTTGGCAGTCTGCTGCGAAAGGTTTGAAACAGTTCCTGTAGACTTCAGGCAGGGAATTAGAAATTTTCAGATATTCAAAGTAAGATATATTATAATAAAGTAATCTACAGGGAATTCACACAACAATGAATGTGAGAAGATTAGCACTTCTTGTAGCTAGTTTTAGAATATTTTACAAAGGTAGTGTGCAATAACTGCTTCTGAATGCTGATGGTATACACTACTCATGTCACACTACATCCTTCATGATGGGATTTCCAGAACTTGATTTGTGAGTGAGTGAACTCTGTGCTGTAATCCAGACTTGCCAATGCAGAACCCTCTTTCAATTGGCTCTTTTTTAAGGCAGGGTGTATGTAGTTGAATATTATCTCTTGTAGAGCTTTCTTCAGATGTCAGCATTCGATAATCGTTTTGCCATACAAAGTTTCCATTCCCTTCTAAAGCTGGACAGAACGTTCCTGGAAGTGAGCTCACACTTACAGGCTGATACTCGTTATGCTGTGTCTCGCTAACCTGCATTACAGCCACAATCTTGCTTTTAAGGTGGCTATGTCTGAATCTATGCATACACTTGGGCTGACCCTGTGAATTAGGCACCTGTTTCTTCTAGTTCACCATTTGTGTTTTTAAATATTCTCAAACACTGCACACCCTAAGCTCCAATTTTTTGTATCATTACCAAATGTCAATGTCCAAAGAGGCGTTACAATAATTTCAACTTTATAAAGAATTTCCTGTTCAACAAGATGTTTGCCAGGACAGAACTGATCAATTCAAAGAGTTGTTCAATAAGGCAGTCTTAAGCATTTTTAATCCTGCAGCAGGTATTTAAACCACTCCCATGTCTTACTTCTCCTATACTTGTAGCTTTTGGCATTTGCATTTCACATAGACCTTTGGCTTTATCTAACAAAACATTATTTTTCTAATGATTAGACCTGTTCCACAAGCACTGAGGCTTTGCAAGTAACATTTATTATAATTATAAAACTATCGTAATTGTATTACTATTGTTACTGCAATGTACATTTTTGTTGGAGAGAGGCAGTACTCAGCTTGTGAACCATCAAATACAGCAGTACAGTAAATTTACACATTCAGTTACTTGAAACTTTAAAATGAATTTTAGAAACCTAACACTAAAAATATACGAAAAATGTATCTAATGAAAAAAGCAGATAAAAATTCACCTGAGTCCTTCCTGAGAGACAATCTCCACTCCTTCCAAATTAACAATGTACGTGTAGACCTGATGTGGCTTCAATTCAAAGAAATAGTATTCATGGCAATTGAAATATTTATACAAATTAAATTAATAACAGAGCTTATCCCCCGTGGTACACATAACAGGTCAGAACACTGTTGCAGAAACAATGAAAAAAAGCATGTTACATTCAAACGAACACAAAATCCCCAATATTGGTGATCTTTTCCAGAAAAAATTTAGTGCGGACTTCGATACCAGGTGCTTTATAATAGTTTCCACAATGAAACTTTGTCTCACAATATGGCAGAAAATCCAGAGATATTCTGGTTATACATAAATTATGATAGCGGAAAGATATAATCAATGTTTTCTCTGTGTGATAGCAATGAAAATACTATCGATGACAGTGCTGCTAAAGCAGAGTTACTAAACACAGCCTTCAAAAATTCCTTCACCAAAGAAGATGAAGTAAATAGTCCAAAATTAAAATTAAGAACAGTTGCCAACATGACTAACTTAAAAGTAGATATCCTCTGAGTATTGAAGCGACTTAAATCACTTAATAAAAGCAAGTCTTCCAGGCCAGACTGTATTGAAAATTAGGTTCCTTTCAGAGTACGCTGATGCAATAGCTCCATAATTATCATATACAACCACTCGCTCAATGAAAGATCTGTACCCAAAGACCGAAAAGTTGCACAGATCACACCAATATTCAAGAAAGGTAATACGAGTAATTCACTAAATTATAGGCCCATATCATTAACGCTGATATGCAGCAGGATATTGGAACTTTACCTCAAGGAAAATTGTCTTTACATACAGTGAACACGTGTATAGTAAACATCATTCTTCTGAAACACAAATAGCTCTTTACTCAAACAAAGTGTTAAGTGTTACCACCAAGGAATTTCATATAGATTTCAGGTTTCTAGATTTCCAGATTGCTTTTGTGACCATACCTCACTCCAGACTGCGTATGGAATATCGTCTCAGTTGTATGATTGGATTTGTGATTTCCTGTCTGAGGGGGTCAGTTTGTAGTGCTAACGGAAAGTCTCCAAGTAAAACTGAAGTGATTTGTGGCGTTCCTCAAGGTAGTTAGTTATATGCCCTCTGCTGTTCCTCATCTGTATAAATGATTTTAGAGGCAATTTGAACAGCTGTCTTTGGTCATTTACAGATGACGCTGCCATTTATCGTCTAGTACAGTCATCAGAAGATCAAAACAAAGTGCAAAACGATTTAAAAAGACATCTGTATGGTGCGAAAATTGGCAATTGACCCTAAATAATGGAAAGTGTGAGGTCATCCACATGAGTACTAAAAGTAATCCGTTAAAATTTAATTACAACACAAGTCAATCGTACCTAAAGGATGTAAATTCAACTAAATACCTATGAATTACAATTAAGAACAATTCCAATTGGAAAGAATACACAGAAATTTTGTGGGGAAGGTGAAATAAAGACTGTGTTTTATTGGCAGAATACTTAGAAAATGTAATAGATCTACTGAAGAGACAGCCAACATTACGCTTGTCTGCCCTCTTTTGGAGTACTGCTGTGCAGTGTGGGATCCTTTACCAGACTGGATTAACAGAGTACATTGAAAAAGTTCCAAAAAGAGCAGCATGCTTTGTATTATAGAAAAATAGGGGAGAGAGAGTCATGGAAAAAATTGCAGGATTTTGGGGTGTACATAATTAAAACAAAGGCATTTTTCATTGCAATGGGATCTTCTCACGAAATTTCAGTCACCAACTTTCTACTCTGAATGCGAAAATATTTTGTTGACAATGAACTACATAGAGAGAAATGATCACCATAATAAAATAAGGGAAATCAGAGCTCGCACAGAAAGATACAGGTGTTCATTTTATCTGCACGCTGTTTGAGAGTGGAATAATAAGAGATTTATTGTGAAGGTGGTTTGATGAACTCTTTTCACTGCACTTAAGTGTGATTTGCAGAGTATCCACATAGATGTAGATAAAAGCTCAAAATACTTACAGAATCCAAGAGGCATCTGGCTCCATTTAACATCATCTTCTCGGGTCCTCTGTCCATATTTGTCGACAAATACACCCAGTTCGTTGAAACATAACAAAAATTCTTGCTCAGATGACGAATGTTTCATGTCCAAAATAGCAACTGGAAAGCTATTTAGTTTCTCAATGCCAAAAAATATATGAGACAAAGATGCATCTGACTGATCAAGAAACTCTGAAAGCATGAAACAAAATTTATTACTACATAGATATAAGTCTTCAAATATGAGACTAAGTTTTCTTCTACCACCAACTTGAACAAAATTGTTCAATATCCTCTCTCTTTCTATTGAAATTCTTTGATTTTATACCTTAGATACGCGGAGTTGCCTGCTGTCACTGTTTGGCTGTACTTATTTACCATACGTTATTAACATGTTACTGTATCAACAGGCTTTGACCGCTGATGTACTAATCACCTTTTTCTGAGAACGCTCATTTTGAGCTTTTAACTTACCCCACAGTGATTGTTAGAGTGGAAAGCGATAGCATAACTACAATTTCTGCATATGGAATGAACAGCAAGGATAACCCAAGGAGTTTTTGCACTTATTTTTCAAAAAATGGAGCGAGGATGCAGTCAATTGTAATGTAAATGACATTGGCAAACTTACAAAGTAATAACAATACTACTTTGAGCTCATCTGGTGGCAAGGTATACTGATGCACAACAGAGCCATGACAAAACTGCAATAGTCAATTCTGGGTGGGCAGCTAGGTTGTGCAGAGATTCTTGTAGCAGTTAAGTTGATTGCGAAAAGGTTTTGTGTGTGTGTGTGTGTGTGTGTGTGTGTGAGAGAGAGAGAGAGAGAGAGAGAGAGAGAGAGAGAGAGATATGTTCACAGTATATTTTGTCACTAAGCAGATGTGTGAAAAATTTTAAGTGTATGCAGGCATATTGGTGCAGTGAAGACTGGTAGCAATTCGAGACAATTTTGTGAGTGGAAATAAAATTCAGGGTGTTCTAAAAATAACTCCCTAGTTTCAAGTATACATTTAATGGGGAAATTAATGAAAAATTACATCAATGAGTACATATCACGAGAGAGAATTCCTTCAAGTTTTGTTTAATGTTAGTAGACATCAACATATGATCCATTTGTTGCCCTGCACACATCGAGACAATATTCCACATCTCGCCACATATTCACCAACATTTCAGGTGTAACTGTCCCAGCCACTGAGATGATTCTTTCCCGTAAATGACTGATGTGTCTAATCTTTTCACTGTACACAACATTTCTGACAGGGCTCCAAAAGAAAAAGTCCAGTGGGGTTAAGTCTGGGCTTCGTGGTGGCCAAGGTATTGGGCCATTCCTACCTATCCACCTTACTGGAAAGCGAGTGTCAAGAGCAGCACACACGTGGTTGCTGTAAAGAGGTGGGGTGCCACCTTGTTAGAAGAACAAAAGCCCCTTTTCCACCTCAATTAGTTCAACATCTTCAGAAGTTCTCGGTCTATCTGGTGAGTTTGCTTTTAAAACAGTACCTGTTTCCTTGAAAGACTTTAGACAATGACGGATAGTTTTTGTTGTAGATGGTTCACAACCATACTGGCGTCTAAAATTATGTTGCACTGTTATAACTGACTCAGTTTTCACAAGCCAAATAACACACTTCACCTTCTGTTGCGGAGTACACATTGTTGCTGAGTTGCACTGCACTGAACTGAGGGAACAGAGGGGGAAAAAAAAACAGCACTGGTGCCGTCTCAAGTTCAAGCAGACTTGTTAACTGCGGGGGAGCCAAACTTTGAGAGTTAAAGAATCAAACACCACAAACTAAAACATATTCACCACAGCATATTATTTTGATAGCAATGACCATGAATAATTAAGGTTTTATGTTTGTGTTTCATATACTGTCACCCAGCAAATGAATGTGATATAAACTGTTTTACCAAGTGCATAATGGAAATGTGTAATTTCAGTCAGTGAGGCTGTACACTAAATTGTACGCAGACTGCTAACTCAGATAGCACCAGGTAAGTGTTCACCATTACAATGAAGAATACAAGAAAGTGGCCTCCTCTTTTTTAAAATTAATTGAAGACATAATATACCCACATACCATTGCCACCACTGTTGACTACATAACAGACTCACTTTATAATGAAAAACTTAATCTGTTGGAAACAATATTAACATACTAGGCTTCTCAAGACCAGATGCAGTTTTGATATGCCACAGCAGCTGTAAGAATGTCTATTTCCATCTCATTAATGTGTGTTGGCTAGCAGATTGTGGACGAAAGGTTACCAGTAATGAATTATATTTTATCGTGGATAAACAATTTTCAAAAATTAGCAAAAGGCATCAATTTCACAAATGCTCATCAATTGAAGACAAAGCCTGAACATGAGTCCGTTATCATATTTTAGCACTTTATTTTGCAAGTCCTTCTTTATCACACAAACCATTACACTTCACTCTTACCAGTGTCGGCTACAGCCATCTTCAGATCACAAAATATTCTGATGTAGTATCGATGTTAAACTAAACATGAAGGTACATAGCAAATTCACAAATGCTGTAACAGACATGCTTTCAATAATTAAAAGTGGCAGTGTCAATGGTATGCAAGTTTTATTAAGCTGTAATTCCATGAGAGTCTTGTCACATCAATTAGCAATTTTACAGAATTTTTATTTTTGCAATGATTTTTTTGTGTGTGTTTGCATTATTGTATGTAATGATGAGGAATTAGGTGCCACTGATATGGTGCACTTAAGTGTTGTACATTGGCGCAAAGAAGTATCAATCTCTTAATTCAATACAAAAATAATAAATTTCAACAATGGAATTTAATATCCAATTGTATACCATTTAAAGGGATACAGTATTCACATGGCACATTACATCTGTACCTGGGTAATAAAGTGATTGTTAAGTTTATTTATTTATCGTCCCCTTTAAATATCAGGGTAGGAGAAGGTAGTGCTGCCACACAATGGTAACTGAAGAATAACTGCTTCTCTTTAATTGCCTGTGCTTGCTGATTAGTTAGTAATATTTCCTTAAATTGCTTCCTCCCTTTCTTTGTTTCAGACCCAGTCTAACTGCCACCTCAGAGCATGTTGTAAATGAGAACCTGGCCCAGGCATAAGAACACACAGAGGAGGGAGGACAGGGAGAGGGGAAGGGAGAGAGAATGGAGAATGAATAAGCTACAGCTCCGCATACATTATCATGAAAATTATTCATCGACATACCAAGAAGGTAGGATCACAGAACTACACCGCAATTTATAAGTAGGGTAAAGTTCACTTGATACTGGTCTAATTACCCTCTTGACATGTCCGCTACTGTCTCCTTCTATCCAGAAGTATTTCTGTCACACTTCCAATACTATTCCAGTTTTCTTAAATACAATCTGACACCCCTCCCCCCAATAAAATAAATAAAAAATTAGGCTGGTAACTTGATTGTATTACTTTTCGCTTGTTCCTGGACCACTCAACTTCTTCAGATTTGATTCCTTCTTACTGCTGCCATATATTTCTGTTAGTATGTTATTACTCCCACACTGTTACATCATAAAGAAAAGGCATAGTGTTAGGAAAACTGACGTAACTGTAAAATAAAATTCATTACTATTGCATTATTATTACTGATAATACAACAACAACAACAACAACAACAACTAATAGACTGTGCATATTGCAGTGTTGGCTGCCTTGTCCCCAAGAACCTCTGCTTTTGTAAGAGAGGGTCTGAAGTTCCCAATCTTACCACTTGACATAAACAGATAGGTATATAAACAAACATGGGAAACTCTATGTAAGAGAGTTTACTTTTCAATAATCAGTTGGATCATTCCTCAGCTTCTGGATACATAACTACAGAGACTCCTTGTGTTATCATGCTGGTCATTTCATAGACAGTGATTTAATTCAGATTGTTATCCCTCAACACAAACATTTAAATTTGATACTGGCTACATCTACATCAAATAAAACAATATTTTTTGAAGTCTTACCTTCGACAGATAGGTCACCAAGATCAATTTCATATATTCTGTGGCAACCGATAATAACTGAATGATCTGCAAAATGGATGCAACTACATGGCTCTGATGTTGGTATGTCTTTCACTAGTACAAACTTCGCCTGACCGGCAGACCAGCGAAGAAGCCTAAAAAGTCATTCATATATTATTTAATTAAATTTATAATCAGTACAACTTATTTAAACTTTTCACCACAGATCACAATAAAAGTGTACAAAATTATAATCCTCCAGAAATAATGTTGAGTAGGGAATGAAAATATTTGTGTCATACAAATCTGTGCTCATGATGATGGTGTATTTTCTCTTTTATGTGCAGCAGTTCAGGGTTATGGCACAAAATGTTTGTATATGCCAAAGGATTTATTTTTTTTAAACACTTGCACAAGTACCAAATTTTCCACTCAGTAATGACCCTATAGTTAAAATTGCTATTCTGGCAATTAAGAATAAAACTGGGAAACTAAGAGACAGCTGTTAACAGTAAAATACAGTTTCCTTACATTTCATGCATTAACAGTATTAGGAACACAACATATGCAAAACCAAGTTCAGAAACTTTTAGCATCGGTTACACCACAATCTGATATGATTGGTCCCCTTCTTGTCTAATCTTCAGTAGTGCTGACTGGTGATGGCAATCCTCGCACAAACGAAAAAATGGCTGACATCGAAATAAGTGTCCAAGGAATAGAAAAGCAACTGGAATCACTCAACAGAGGAAAGTCCACTGGACCTGACGGGATACCAATTCGATTCTACACAGAGTACGGGAAAGAACTTGCCCCCCTTCTAACAGCCGTGTACCGCAAGTCTCTAGAGGAACGGAGGGTTCCAAATGATTGGAAAAGAGCACAGGTAGTCCCAGTCTTCAAGAAGGGTTGTCGAGCAGATGCGCAAAACTATAGACCTATATCTCTGACGTCAACCTGTTGTAGAATTTTAGAACATGTTTTTTGCTCGAGTATCATGTCGTTTTTGGAAACCCAGAATCTACTATGTAGGAATCAACATGGATTCCGGAAACAGCGATCGTGTGAGACCCAACTCGCGCTATTTGTTCATGAGACCCGGAAAATATTAGATAAAGGCTCCCAGGTAGATGCTATTTTTCTTGACTTCCGGAAGGCGTTCGATACAGTTCCGCACTGTCGCCTGATAAAGTAAGAGCCTACGGAATATCAGACCAGCTGTGTGGCTGGATTGAAGAGTTTTTAGCAAACAGAACACAGCATGTTGTTATCAATGGAGAGACGTCTACAGACGTTAAGGTAACCTCTGGTGTGCCACAGGGGAGTGTTATGGGACCATTGCTTTTCACAATATATATAAATGACCTAGTAGATAGTGTCGGAAGTTCCATGCGGCTTTTCGCGGATGATGCTGTAGTATACAGAGAAGTTGCAGCATTAGAAAATTGTAGCGAAATGCAGGAAGATCTGCAGCGGATAGGCACTTGGTGCAGGGAGTGGCAACTGTCCCTTAACATAGACAAATGTAATGTATTGCGAATACATAGAAAGAAGGATCCTTTATTGTATGATTATATGATAGCGGAACAAACACTGGTAGCAGTTACTTCTGTAAAATATCTGGGAGTATGCGTGCGGAACGATTTGAAGTGGAATGATCATATAAAATTAATTGTTGGTAAGGCGGGTACCAGGTTGAGATTCATTGGGAGAGTGCTTAGAAAATGTAGTCCAGCAACAAAGGAGGTGGCTTACAAAACACTCGTTCGACCTATACTTGAGTATTGCTCATCAGTGTGGGATCCGTACCAGATCGGGTTGACGGAGGAGATAGAGAAGATCCAAAGAAGAGCGGCGCGTTTCGTCACAGGGTTATTTGGTAACCGTGATAGCGTTACGGAGATGTTTAATAAACTCAAGTGGCAGACTCTGCAAGAGAGGCGCTCTGCATCGCGGTGTAGCTTGCTCGCCAGGTTTCGAGAGGGTGCGTTTCTGGATGAGGTATCGAGTATATTGCTTCCCCCTACTTATACCTCCCGAGGAGATCACGAATGTAAAATTAGAGAGATTAGAGCGCGCACGGAAGCTTTCAGACAGTCGTTCTTCCCGCGAACCATACGCGACTGGAACAGGAAAGGGAGGTAATGACAGTGGCACGTAAGTGCCCTCCGCCACACACCGTTGGGTGGCTTGCGGAGTATGAATGTAGATGTAGATGTAGGTCTCAAGTTCGAATCCCGAAGAGAACCTACAGTTTTTCTGTAGCATAATGTCTGGAACGAGGTTCACTAAGACATGTGGAGCCCAGAGTCAAGCCGACAAAGTGGTGCAACACAGAAAGGCTTGCACCAAGCTGGGAACAATGTGGACCTTTGAAAAGTGTTGGAGAGTAAGAGATAAGAATAGATACAGAAGAAAAGAAAACAGGGAGCATAAATCAAATACAAGTGTGGGGGAAGAGATATTTATACTTTATCTTATCTACCTCTTAGCTGCTTCTTTCTACCCTATTTCCACTTTGTTTTATTCTCTGCACTTTGTTTACTTCTGTATCCATTTTCCTTCTCACAATCATTTTTCAAATGAGGCTGACACAGTGGTTACTGATGTGCTATCACTGACGACCTACTTCCCAGTCATAGATAGACTTGCCAGCTACAGTCCGTCACCAGAACTGCATTCCGCAAACAACTGGATGACAATGCAGAGATACACTGCCCTACAGGCCCGCCAGCTTGTCTGTAGACAGGCAAGGGAAGTACAGGCCACCTGCCAGGTAGCTTTTTAGCACGCATACCATGCGCCCAAGTCACAAGCACACCGTTGCCCAGCACCTCTCATCCCGAGTAGTACAATTCCCACCCCTGTCACCGATGCCTGCAGGTGCCTGGCTGTCTGCATGTTGTCACTTGGGCTGGAACGGCCTCGCATAGAGGGAGCAATATTCTGTGCTTTGAACCTAATAACAAACATCTTCATTTCTTTTCCAAATGAATATAATTTTGCAGTTGGTCATGTTTTGTCTCTAGGACTGAGTGTCTTGTTAGCAGTGAATAATTAGAATTTGTAATTCCCTCAAAAATATTATTATTTTCTTATGTGTGGATTATTTTGTTGACAGATAATCTAGAAGTGGACCTTGTGGAGGTGGAGGTAGGGCCCTTGAACTAACAGTGAGTGCAACATAGAGAAACCCATAGTAGTTTTATGTTGACTGTTCTACTGCTTTTATAAATTTTAGAAATATTATGTGACTCCTTAAGCTGCAGTAGGGAAATGTGAGACTATATGCACAGATTAATATTAAATGGTACTTACAAAGAGTTGATCAAAATAGGAACAGGTTTATCCACAGAAATAGTATCTTCAGAGTACATCACCTTTACATTGGCTTCCAAGTGATTTGCTACCCTCTCCAAAATCAAATATTTCCTATTTTCTAGCCTGAAGTAAAAAACCGCTACTACTGAAAGGCAAGAGTGCTGTTATCTTTTGTGTGTGTGTGTGTGTGTGTGTGTGTGTGTGTGTGTGTGTGTGTGTGTGCGCGCGCGCGCGCTTGCGTGAGGGCTCTGCTGACGTAAGGTACTGGACAGCCCATATGCCTCTATGCAAAGTGAAAAATTTCTGAATACAATTTCCATTTTTATCCTTGCACTGATGACGACTGGAGTAAAATAAAAGAAAACTAGCAGCAACAAGGAAAGATTTCCTGAAAGAAAAAAATATGTTAACATCAAACACTAAGTTGAGCATTAGCAAGTTCTTTTAGTATTTATCTTAATTGCAGTGGTGTACAAAAGTGAAACGTTACTTTAAAAAGAATAGACAAGAAGATAATAGAAGCTTCCTAAATGTGGTTGTACAAACAAATTCTGAAAATTAAATGGATAGATTCAGTAACTAATGACGAGATACTGAATCTAATTGGAGAACAACAGTTTGGCACAAGTTGACTAAAAGGATTAGTTGATAGGAGTCATCAAGGAACCATCAGTTTGGAAATGGAGGCAGGTGTGGGGAGGGGAGGGGTGTAGGATAAACACTGTACAGGCAGCCAAGGGTTGAGTAAAGCAATCAGGTTCAAATGGATGAAGGTTGTAGTACAAGAAGCTTGCACGGAATGGACTAATGTGGAGAACTGCATCAAACTGGTCTTAGACAACCACAACAATAACAAACAAAATTAATTGTTACTCACCTGATCTTTGTGGCAGTAGCAACACATACAAGGTTCCGGGTTCCAGTCGCAAAGAGGTGATACGAATCAGAGCCTGGCAATATTGGCTGTAAATGCAATGCAGGTGCAGAGCACTCCGCTGCTTTAGCATTACACTCCAGGTGGGCCAGGTTGCAAAATACCAGCGTACGAGAGTCACCTGGAACATAGTAGAACGAGCATTTAGCGAAGTTTTACTGGGACAGACCGTTCGTCCTATGTTCCATATAATACTGCATTCAGAAGACTACTACTAGTAATGAGGTACAAGACTTAAAGAGACAACTCTGTGCAAACAAAGAGAGAGTGAGAGAGTGAAAGAGAGAACACAGTTCAGTCACAGCCTATTGCAGGTAACTGACTGTTGGTGAGAAGGTTGACCACAAGACATGTATGAGATGCAGTGTCAGTATGTCTGACTGCACTCAGAACTTTGGGCACTCAGATCTCAGAGGTTGTGCAGGCTGTGGGTCAGTCATGCCCAGCACCTCAAGGGTGTGCTGTGAGTACTGCCAGAGAAAAAAATGTCACATGCAACAACATGGTGGCACACACAATGCATTTTCCCACACACCACAGGGTACAGAGAACAAAGTGGTAGCAAAATCACAGCCGTCTGACACTAGCACCAAGGAAAGTCACCTGTTCTGATAACTCTCTTATTCTGTCTTCTCTGATTCTTATGATCTGATGACAGTAGTAAATTTTCCAACTAAAGTTACTGAGAACTGTCAAAGTCTGATTGACAATATACTTATAGATAAGTCAAAAGTCAACAATATCAGTGTACGTCCAATTCTTGGCCTTTCTGATCATGGAGGTCAGTTGCTTACTTTCACTGGCGTCAATCTGTGCAACAGTTCTGAGAATTCTTGGAAATCTTTTAGGATCATAAATGATGAAACCATCAAAAATTTCAACAGCCTGCAGCGGGTGGGGGTGGGGTGGGGGATGGAGGTGGGGGTGGGGGGGGGAGGGAGGGAGGGGGGGAGGGAGAGAGAGAGAGAGAGAGAGAGAGAGAGAGAGAGAGAGAGAGAGAGAGAGAGAGAGAGAGAAGCAAGCAAGCCATCAGAATGATGAGTGGTGTCCATCACAGACACTCTTGTAGATGCTTGTTTCTAAAGATGGGGATCCTTACCACCGCCTCACAGTATATCTTTTCTTTGTTGACCTTTGTCCGTAATAACCCTTCTATTTACAAAGATAACAGCCAATTTCATGACTAACACAAGGACCAAAAACAGGCTGCACATTGAATTGTAAAGTCTCACTATGGTTCAAAAAGGAGCTTTCTACTACAGTATTAAGCTGTTTAATGCTCTCCCACCACACATCAAATGCTTTAACAATAGATTGTCAGCATTCAAAGAAACTCTCAAGGAGTACCTGATAGAGAAATCTTTTTATACAATTGATGAATATGTGTATAAAATGTATATAATCACTGAACTTGCAAGTGTTGTATAAATAGTGTAATTAATTTTGTTTTGAATAGGCATATGAAAATTGTTTATTGATATTTCTGTATTTCCCTTGGAATAGTGAACTTATCTTGATTCCTGTATATATTACTCATCCTTAACACGTGAAACAAAAACTTTCTGTTAGTTGAATACGCTGTTGTTTAGTTGGTATCTTTTTTAGATTGTATCTTTTTGTTGCATTTATGTAAGATATATTTCAGGTGTGTACTATCAGACACATGCCATATCATATATATATGTTACTTATCCTTAATATGTGAAAAACAATTTTCTGTTTATTGATTGTGATGTTGTCTATTGATTTTATTTACACTGTATCTTTATTGTATGTATTTATACAAGTTATGCTTGAACTATGTACAATTTCACACGTTCCATATCCTTGCGATTCACTCGCTTCCAGGATCTACGGAACATGAAATAAATAAATAAATAAACAAACATCGGAACATGTCAATGGCAGGGTATCATAACGTCAAAAACTACAGAAGTCTCTCCAACCCACATACCAAAAGCACAAAGTCCTTGGTGGCAGTGAATATATTCTCGTTCAAGTGATGTTTACACAGGAAAAAACGGTGCCACTGATATGCCTACCACTGCCTCAATGGCAAGTTGCATAGGAGCTGACTATCTTAACATGTCCATTTGACTGCTCACCTGCACCACTAAACACACGATCCGGATGCACAGTGACACAGTCAACCACGTCACACTGCTCCCAGTTTCTGTCAGAACGTCCCACTGATGTGAGTGTGCTTATATTTCGTCAGGTCAACTGACCCCATTCCATCATACCATGTGGAATGAGATATGGGCACTTCTGATCCAGCACCAATCAATCTCAGACTTGTGGACAACAGTTTAGAGGCTGTTCATCAGGATGGCTCCCCAATGATTTTGGTATCTCATGAAGTCCGTGTGGGGAGTATAATGGGGTGGTATAGGCTACTAGAGCCACCTCCTTAACTTTTACTAATGACCACTAGGTTGTACTATTAAGACAAGACATTACTATTGTTTTAAAATGATCTGTTATTTATAAAACAATGTTAGATAATAAATTAGCTAAGTAGGATGCTTACTGCAAGTAGTTAAAAATTCAGTGTTGTGAAAAAACAAATTTCATACAAAACTTTTCAGTGGACTATTTTTTATGATTTTTGTCAAACTGTAACTCAACAAAAATGCCTCAAATCGCTTCACTCAACTTTTCTTAATCTATCATGTTTGGAATATATTGTCTAAAAAAAAATACTGATTTGCAGAGTTTTTTGTAATTATGCTTTTATAACTGATGAATTGCATGCAGGTCAAACAAAACTGGTTGCCAGTCCCAAAGTATTGTAGCTGTGTGCAAAAGGTGAGGATATAGTTGTGTCACTCAGCATGATACAGAGGCATACTTATGCATTTTGGAGACTGGAGTGTGTTCAATTTTGCACAAACTTTTAGCTGTGAACATATATGTTCCTAAAGAATTCTGCACGATTTGACCAAAGTTCAAATAATTCAACTGAGGACTCTGTATGTAACAGTGTAACTCGAGATAAAACTGATACATTCTTGAAAATGATCACTTTTTTTTTTCTTTCTTACACTAGACATAATCATTGCTATTTATGATCAAAGTACAGTTAATGCTACATCAGTTGTTTGCCACATATCATGGGTGAAATCTGGCAGAAACAACTGAAAATGAAATCTATCACACAACCGATTATTTGATGCAGAAAGACGGTGAATTCCTCTCCCATTTTTGTAGCTGTGTTAGTAAAGAACCAGAGCTCGATGTGCTAATAGAAAGCACTGAAGCTAAAACCATTATAGTTACAGCAAGCTAGCTAAAGCCAGAGGAAAGTTTAGTTCAAATTCTTACAAAGGACCTAACAGTGTTCAGACAGGATAAAATAAATACTGTTGGTGGTGTAGTGATTGTTGCTGTTAGAAGCCATTGCTGTGAAACTGTGAGTTAGTATGAATAGACGCTGTACTTGACAACCAGAATAAATCAATAGCTAGTTCCTTTTACTGACCTTACTTGAAACTGAGTGACGAATTTTCAAAATTGCAAATCTTTGGTAAATTGGAAAAATCCATATTCAATGCTCAATTTAGTATTTTTTCACTACTTGCTAGTCATTAACTGTGCTACAACTACTTACTAAAGCCAGCTTATTCCTTTATGTGATCAATCTTCTTTCTGTGAGGATGGTGGCAACATTAAATATCTTACTTTACCGTGGTTGCATGATAGGTCTGTAGTTTTTATCTTCTGTCTTTTTCTTTGTTAAGTAGTACAATAACAGTATTAAGGCACACACTTCTCTGCACACAGTATGTAAATAATTTTGCAAGAACTTTTGGGCTACTTTTTTTCCAGATTGAAAAATTTCTACAGGAACATCATCATCTCCGCACAACTCTTGTTTCTCCATACACTGAATGGCTTTAGAAAGCTCATTTGGCATTTCTCTTGTGAAATTAATAATGAAAATAATAACTGGCAGTTACAGATTCATCTCCTCATTGCCTTGACTGTCTCAAAATTCAAACAACTTTTCAAACGCTTAAAAAACGTATTGAAAATACTGACAACAGAGAGGAAATCCCACACCTGGAATCTTCGCAGATGACATGTGATGTTTATCCAACATAAATTTATGCTTTGTCTTTTCCATACTCATTGTTTTCAACTATTTCTCTTATACGTTTGTTGTATCTTATCACATTTGCTTTAAGACATTTCCAAATAGTTTTGAACAGCTGCAAATGGTCTCTTAGAAGCCGAAAATAACCATTTGCAGTCGATCATCGGTTCAGTAGGACCAGAAGACCCAGTTCATTCCACGTAAACACAGTCCACTCTATTATGGAGCTAACCAGCTCACACAATGCACTGTCTACAACTTGGGTCCATGGCTTCATGGGGTCTGTGCCACATTCAAACCCTACCATCAGCTCTTACCTAATAGAAATCACGACCCATTCAACCAGGCCACCATTTTCCAGTTGTTTAGGGTCCTACCAACGTGGTAATGAGCCCTGGAGGGGTGATGCAGGCGATCGTGCTGTTAACGAAGCCACTGACATCAGTCGTCTGCTGTCATAGCCCATTACTGCCAAATTTCACCACACTGTCCTCACAATCACGTTTGTCATATGTCTCTGACTTCTGCGCTTACTTCACACAGTGTCGCTTGTCTGTCAGCATTGTCAACTCTACGCAAATGCTGCTCTCGGTCATAACGTGAAGCTGTCAGACACTGCATTGTCCACAGTTAAAGGTAATGCCTGAAATTTGGTATTCTCGGTACACTCTTGACACTGTGGATCTTGGAATATTGAATTCCCTAACAATTTCTGAAATGGAACATTTCGTGTGTTTAGCTCCAAGATCCATTCCATATTCAATGTCTTAATTCCTGTCATGTGACTATGATCATGACAGAAACATATTCACATGAATCACCTGATTAAAAATGACAGCTCCGTCAAGGCACTGCCCTTTTATATTTTGTGTATGTGATACTACCACTACTGTACACGTGAATATTACAATTGCATGACCTTTGTATATCACATAGCCACACAACTGACTGAAAAACTGAGTTTTCTTTATGATATTAAAGAACCTCAGCAAAACTGAAAATCCAGTTTTCTTAAGAAATTTGAGAGTCCCATCAAATACTATGGCAGACTGACATTTGAGTTCTGAACTTCACATACCATAAATATAACAAAACACAAAAATCAGAGTGGAAACAGCTGGTATGAAGTGGTCAGAAGACTGGACTGGATGATGGGGTTAAAGGGGCCGAACTTTGAGGTCATCAGTCCCTCCATCCTAAATGTCCTCAAAGATGAAGGACAAAACCTGATGAACCCAACTGTGATCAATAAAACCAAGAGACAGAAGCAAGTAGAAGTGAGGTGATGAAAGTGTGTGAGGGACTCCACACAGAATGCAAGTGGAGGCCCCCCAAGAAATGTTACACAATTGTAGAGACACCATCTGCATCTGACAGGTGTTTCCTCACCCTCTATTACCACAAGAAAAACTGGCAATGCAGACAAGTTGATAAAATCTCAGGAAAGAGAACAATGAGTAAGAGATAGTGATCCAATGGCAGATGTAAAATGCTAAGAAGAACTGAAAAAGTGGGAAGGACAGAGGCCAGGCCAGACCACTTAGCAAGGGCAGCCATGGGCTCCCTGTGTTGGTGTTGGAGCATGCGATGGGGCACCCCCTCCAATCCCTCAAGCAGCTGATGAGGCCAATGAGCTCTACCTCAATATAAACCACTTACACAGATAAAACGTAAGACCAGATCAGCAGCTTTGGAGTAATCTGATAAACACCAGAGGTAGTCTGTCAGCAGATTTCATGTTTCATGTGGTAAAATTAGGACAGTCCAGTAGGATGTGAGCCATCATCAGATTGGCACCACACCAGTGTTAGGGTGAATTCTCACATCACAGGATGTGGTCATGGGTCATCCAAGCATGGGCCACATGAAGTCAATAGAGTGGTAGATTCCCTGTGAGAAGCACAAAGGGAAGTCTGCCATATGGTCGTGGTTCCCGTTATTACTCAATTTGTTCAGAGAAACCAGGGCACAACAATACATGTTCTCAAGTCTTGAACAATTGATGATGTAGTGTCGACTGAAGGTCCAGCTCCGGTATTCCCATCACCAAAGTTGGCATCCTGGTAGCCAGTCGGTATTTTCGTTCCCCTGGATCCCAACATGACATGGGGTCCAGACAAAGATGATCAACAATCCAGCTTGACGGAGGTCAGAAAGGATATCCCAGGTAGCCACAATGAGTGGGTGTCGAGGAGAGGACAGGTCAATAGCCTGAAGACTCTTAAGGGAGTTACTGCCAATACAGAATGTCTTGCCAGTACAAAATAAATGTGACTGAGGGCTTAAGCAATGGCATACACTGCATCTGTTCGGTGGGGAGTGTTGCACACTGCACCTTGTATGTGTGTACAGAAAACCAATTTGTCTGTCTATCATTGAGCCAAGGCCAGAAATGCATCAAAGAAGGCCAAAAACAGGCGGTGAAAAAGCATAGGGTCAAAAGAGTCTTGATATAAAGGCCATGTGGGTATACGGATTGCTCCCTGACTAGAGAGTGTGGGCAGTTGGAGTTTAGAGCAGAGTCACTGCATGCTAATTGTGGTCGTGACTCCAGTCCTGGGCCTGTATTGTGCAAGATGGATCTCCGTACCAGGATAAAGGACAGCAGTTTGGATGCCCGTGGGAGCAGCGCATGTGTATCACATAGATGGTGCCTGATCTGCAGTGGAGGGCTCCCAGGCTATGCAAGTAGGCAGTTCACAGAGCTGGTCAGAAAAGCGCCTGTTGCAAATTCCAAATCTCACAATGGTGTATCAGGTCCAGCACCTGCAATGCTTAAGGTGATGCTGAGCCATATACCAGACAGTTGTAATCAAGATAGGACAGGATCAAAGCTATGTAAAGCTGCAAATTTGTAGAGCACTTTGCGCCCCATCTGGTGTTAATGAGGCAGCGGAGTGTATTAAGGTGTGCTCAGCATGTTCACATAAGTTGGAAAAGATTGAGAAGTCACATCAGCTGGGCACCGAAGAGCGGTCCCAAAAAGTGATAAGACTCTACCACATCAAGCAATTGGTTGTCAATCAGGGTTGAGTTTTGGTTGTGGATGGACAGTATGACACTGACAAAAGTATATGATGCTTGTCTTGACCAATGAAAATTGGAAGTCATGGGTTAGAGCCCAGGACTGTGCCTTTCATATGGCAGCCTGCAGTTGATGTACAGCAATACCCAGTGAACAATAGTAAATGTAAAAATCCTCAGAATACAGGAAGGGTGACTCTATAGACCCCACAGCTGCAGCTAGACCATTGATAGCCACAAGAAAATGGAGGAACTGAATACAGAGCCCTGCAGGACTCCATTCACTGATATATGGAGCGGAGTGGGAGGGGGTTTAACATTTTAATGTTCGGATAATAAGTTGCCGTCTCTTTAATCTAAGAATAGATGATCAATGCAGCTAGCCGCTATCTCTTTGTAATGTCTTGTCTGTATAGATATATATCTGTTGTCTTTAAGACCCCTTCACCTTCACACATAAGTCTATACAGTAAAGTAAGGCCCTCCCAGTTCTTGGCTGATCCGACAGGCGAAAAATTAGACTAATGGAGGATTCTTAGTATTATCTCTATTTTCATTCACTCTCTCTCTCTCCTTTATCTATGTATAGGTTTTAGTATAAGATTTCATTACGTGATATATTGATAAAAAGAATCAGCCAAATAGAATCTTTGGTGGAGTCCTTCGTCTTGGTAATCACTGGCTGGCTTGCTGTAAGAGATCTTTACATTTGTTATTACTGTTAAACACTGCAGACAGTCAGGAGAATCAATCGTTTGGACAATTTGTTCCTTTTATGAAAGATTGTGAATTCCAGATGTGTACGAAGCCTTTTTGGATGATTTAACACAGACTCAGTGATTGCAGGCTCTCTTCGACACAGCTGAAACTTCCCCACTAATTACAGGGCCAATGTGATCAACAAATGATTCAGAAAAAACTCATTCGTTCATTCACTCCAGAACAAAAGAGTCACAAACCTTATTTATGGAGGAAATCGTGTATTAAATCCATCTCCATTACATGTCCAGATCTCCGGTGATTCCATGCCTTAATTATTTTCCTTTTACAATCTCTTTCTCTTCAAAACAAACCGCTAGCGGCACAAATGTTAATTGGCTCGCTTTAGCGAGAAGAAAAGCAGAATATGTATCTCTCAGAAACACGTCAATCCCTCAACAGAAGCTGTCCTAGTTACCAATCTAACAACCATGGAGAATGCATATATGCATCTCTGTTATTTAAAAGAATAAATGCACTAGAAAATACTTTGGCGTCGACGAGCTGTCGCCGCATATATTACGAGAAAATCAGATCAGATAACTTTTCCAAAGTGAATGAATGTGGATGGTTTGATTGAAAATGATTAATTGGTGCGTGGTAGAGGGTATTTGCTGTGGGGACATTACAGCGGGTCGCGTGGGAAGTAGCACTTGAACATCATGGAAATTATGGTGTGACAAGAAGTCACATACAAAATTGGGAGCAGGTCCCGCAGAATAGGGAATCGCTAAGTCTGCTGCTGACAGAATGGCTGTGATGGTGCTCCTGACAACCGTATTGATACCTCGACATGGCGGGGTGCTAAGGCAGCCAGAGACGACGTCAGCATTGTTAAGAGCCCATCTGTGTGGACACTACAGTTAGTGATGCTGAGGGAGGGGCAGGATGATCTGAAAATGATCACAGATTCTCCAGTGGATGGAGCGGAGAAGCTCAGAGCTGCAAAAGGAAAGATCAATGGATAAATCAGATCCATATGCCATACTGAACTGTGTGGGGTCATCGGTATTCAAGAGACAAAGATCAAGCTCTGTGATCAAATTTTCGAGAGCCAGTGGTCATAATTCCACCACTCAAAGGATTGTGGGCATTTAAGTCACAAAAATAAATAGGGTGGGGGAGCTGAGAAATCATTGCAGACAATGCTGGTTGAGAAATTTCACTAATGGGACGGAGATACACATTACAGATTATAAAATCCACACATCTTTGCACTAACAGCCAAAGCCTCCAAAGTCTTATCGAGTGGCATGTGTACAGAACATATCTGCAAAATCCACTTAGTACCATGTCACAGTTAGCTTCATTCTTAAAACTAGCCCTGATAACCACAGAGGGTATGGGTCTGCAATGCAGGGAACTGAGCTCCCTGGAGGGCAATTCAGAAAGCAGGGGAGATGCACAAGAGACACTGTAACTCAGCCAGGTGGTGAAAAAACACTGGAGGATCATGCTATCGGTATCCTGTGGGGCTGTGAAGGTATCGTGGAGGCAGGTCATGCTCCAGGGTCATCTGCTGCCACCGATGGTGAGGACACTGCATCAATACACATTGGTTCTGAAATAGGTTGTGTGGCGGAGGATCCGGTTCCACAGGTGCCACTGGGAACTCCACCTTGGGTACAGAGATGAGGATCACTGGAACCTCTCCTGCCTTGCAGATCTTCCCTTGGAGGATTTAAATGTCTATGAGAACTTTTCTGCCCTGCTTTCAGGGACAGTGTGATCAAAAAACTTGGCTCCTTCAGCCACTACCTAGTATCTGGTTTCAAATCAGTAGAATCCTGGGAGGTGAGGGACCCAAGGGACCCCTTTCTACTGAGATATGCCAGAGGAGGGTCTTGCTTCTATGGCCGCAGGTTGGCAATCACTGTCTGCGGTGCGTGGGGAACTGATGCCCCAAAGTTGGTGGGTGAGAAACAGCAGGAGAGGGCACCTAACCACCAAGAGACTGGGTGTAGTCAAGCCATCCTGAGGGTCCAACACAGAAGGCATGTAGGACGAGGGTACCATCGATAGAAAGGATGATGTCATCGTAGCAGCAGCAAATGTCATCGTCATACGTACAGGATGTAAATGATCTTAATTATTCTAAGTCTCCTGATTTGTGTGTCAGTCAAAAGTGTTGTATTCCTGGATTTTCTTTTCTTTTAGGAAGACGATGCAGTTTGGTGAATAGAGAGAATGGTACTCCCCGAACTCTACACAAACAGCAGAATCCCCACAGAGGGGGCTGGAATTACAATTCAGAGATGTGCCCGAATTTCATGAACTTGAACCACCACATGGGAGATTAAACATGCAGTTTCACATCACACTGAAACACCATCGCCAAGACCCTGCAAGGGAACAAGTCGCCTTCATAGGCCAAGATGAAACCCCCATATTAACCGTGTCATCCTTCGGTCCACACTGGACACGACTGATGAAACACACACTCCATTGCTCCAAATTGGTATATAACTTGTAATTGGTCTGTACAAGGAGGTCATGGTGGAAGATGATAACTTGCACCATATTGAGAGTTATGAGGGGTTTGATTTGATTAATGAAGGGAGACAAAAACACAGTGGTCTTAGAACAGTTTATTGTGAGGTTTTGCTCCTTGTGATTCTAGTATAGCCATACAGCACTCTTAAGAAGCAGCAGGAGACCCTTTACTAATTCGTTATTAGACAATTTCTTCAAGCTCTATTGACCCTAATATTCTGTGTCTGTTGCGCTCAAGAGTTTCGTACTAGAAGATTAGATGAGGCGCAGTTTCATGCTCCTCACACCTACGGGGTTTCTTCCTCTATACAAATCATGTGTAGGCGTTTCTTAAAGTTCCCATGGCCAGCCATGAGACCTACCATTAGCTCAACCTGTTTCTTGTTCAAGTTCAGGATTACAGAACCTCTTGAAACATGGTTTTGACATCACAAGCTTGACTTGTTTTCGTTTTTGAATCTTAGTACAATATTCTACACGCTGCCTCCAGATTCAGCTGTGTAGTACTGAATTTACCATCACCTTAGTGATTGTTAGTTATGGGGTGGGGGAATGGTTACAGGTATGTCACCCAGCTTGTCACAGGCAAGCAGCGTCCACAACTGAATGGGAAATGTCTTTTTAAACATTTTCGAAATCACTGCAACTTCCCTAAACCTGTCCTCAATGTGTTCAACAAAGAATAAAGGATAAAGGATTAGTGGTCATAAACCAATCTCTGTCAATCCTAGAGCAAACTAAGTATTGTGGGGAGTATTTCTCGCTTTGTCTCTTATCTCTACATTCCTCCCATGGCATAGCCAGGGAAGGAAACATTGTGGGGCCATATCTCTACACATTGTAGTGAACTTTTCTTTCAGATGAGATTGTTGGGGCAGTATGTCCACCAGCAAAAGGAAGTTTGATCCGTTTCAGCTGCAAGTCATTTGCCTTGGTGCCACTCACTGTGAATGGGGTCTCTCTCCAGGTGCACCACCCAGCCACAGCAACAGCAACCTGGTCAAATAATGGTTGCCCTGACTCCCTGCGCCCCAGTTACAATGGGCACTCCTTGCCATATGTAGAGATTTTCCAGCTAGGCACCAATAATGCAATCCTTGTTTGGTCAGGGGCTACCATTGTGTAGGTACTTGATGACTTAACAAAAGCATACTTGTTTATTATCAACAACAAACAAGTCGAAACTCCAAGAGAAAGATTGATTTTTTTTCCCTTTTCAGGATAAATTTCAGTCATCAGTTGCAAATAAATTTTTATTATCTTTACCAGTTTTGACAAATTAATTTATCATGTTCAGAAGCCTACAAAATTACGATTATTATAAATCTTTAGACCTTGGTTATACATTTATGTAAAGCATAAAAAGTTTATTACAGAAGCTAGCAGACAATATTTTCTTCATAGAAGGATAATGCCATAGTGTGCTCAGAAATACTATGGCATTATGCTTCTAGAAGAAGATATTACTGTCTGATAAAGTAAGTATACTTCTGTAGTATATTTTTTTATATTTCACATAAATGTATAGCCAAGGTCTAAAGATTTATAATATCACAATTCTGTAGGCTTCTGAGCATGACAAATTAATTTGCAACTGATGACTGCAATTTATCCGAGGGAAAAAAAGTACTGTTGCTGAAAATTACAGTCATGAATATATTTGTATAAGAGAAGTTGTGGCAGAGAAGGTAGTACACTAGAGGAAGTTGCAATGTCTGCTAGATTTCTTCTGCCCAATAAAATATACGAAATAAATCAGTGTACTGGACACAGCAATACGTTTATAAAGAAAGCTTTGAAGTGTAACAAACTAGAAGTTGTGCAATTATGAAAAGAACTCTGCAGTCCCCCAGTATAACTACTGAAAGTACATTAACAATATCTAAATACTTGTGGAAAAGAGGCTTCAGCTATTTTCAGACAGCAAAATTTAATCAGACTCCACTTGACAATCATTTCAGCATTCTAAGGTCACTAAGTTGCAATGATCATTTGTCAGTACTACACTTCATCAGTTTGCATATGCTTCAAACTGTAATCTTCAATTGAAAATTATAAATATAAATGTGAATGTTAACTGATATATTACGTAAGCTGAATAGATACATTAGCTAGACTTCTGGAGCAAAAGAACAAATTGTTGAACGGGAAAATAAAATTAAGAAAACCCTGTGTTTCACATCTCCACAGAAATTCAAACTGTTTCACAGTGTCAGAGATGTTTTATTTATCATTCGGCAGGTTATATGGTTCATCAAACAAGAAGAGTTGCAGAATGTGCTAAGTGTCTGTGGCTTTTAAATGGGAATCCATATGACAGTCCACTCTCTCTGCTTGGGTCTAATAGATATTATGGCTCTACTACAGGAAATCAATTGCTTACATGTCCACCAAAGGTTTATTCAGTGACCTTATAGAGATGAAAACGCCATAATAAAACTTCACTTCAACAATATCGTGGAGTTTAAGTCTAGAAAATTTGGATCACATTAGTACTGAATTTTCCAATGTAAGATGCTGCAAAGATTATGTGATAAATATTGTTCATCAGATGATTTTTCATTACATGGGTTTTTCATGGGCAACAAAACTGGAAAGAGCTGAAATCTTCAAAAACAATTAAGAGTTACACTAGCCGACAACTTTTGTCACCCACATATTTACTTATTTCATTCCGTAAATTTATATTCATGTATGAATGAGTTCCTGTGGTATGCTTATAACAATGACAGGTCAGCTGTAGAACTCTTGGTGAGAAACAGGTGATCAGCATTCAGAGAACATGCTCACATAAATAACACCTTCCTTAAACTAAGCAAGTTATGTTATTGTGTTGACCATTCTTTTTTGCACTATAAACTGCATTATGGAATTTATGGCACATTAATGAAAGAAAGCGGGCAGTGAGTTGTGGAGGTGAACTATCAAACCCACTTGAGGTTTAATAGGGAGTGCACAGCAACCAAAATTAGGACCTCTTTTATTCCTTATATAGACAAATGACTCACCTGAAAATACTTACATAAAGACATATGCATGGTGATGATAAAACTTCTGTCTACGTAAACCTTGTATTGAAGGGTCTTATCGACAATATGACAAAAGAAAGTTCACTATCTTTGTTTAGTGCAAATGGTGTAATATTAAATGAAATAAAAAGATCCAGAATATGGTCCAGCTTATCAAAAGTGCCAATAAAGAGAAACAAAGGGCAAAACATTTAGGGATTAAAAAACTCCTACCTTGCAAACCTCTCAGTTAAGTTATCAAGAAAGATATACCTACATAAGAGAAGACTGATGACATGTGTAACTTTAGAATATGGAAGAACAACATATTCTACATCTGCAAATCACACTTAAGCATCTGGTTGAGGTATTTTTTCTTAAATCTGTGTTAAGATATGGTTACTACTATGGGGACACAGTGAAAATGTAAATTATATTCTTGTAATTCAGAAGAAGACAATCAGAGTACCAGTAAGGCAGACAATAGAACATATTGTAAGCCTCTGTTCGCTTACCATAAGACCGAGAGTAACAATAACTGAAATTCTAGACAGTGAGACTAGCAGAATAAGGGAAAGGCTACCACTCACCTATAGATCTATGCAGAGAGCACAGAAACATGTAACAGAAAACAGCATTCACACTAGCTTTCGAGCATTAGCTCTTTTCCTATCAAAAGTACACACACACACACACACACACACACACACACACACACACACACACACACACACACACACACACACACACACACACAGAGAGAGAGAGAGAGAGAGAGAGAGAGAGAGAGAGAGAGAGAGAGAGAGACTAACAGTACTTAATTTATACATTTTTGGCACTATTAATTACATGTTTGCTGAACTACAGGACACAATTGTAAATCAACACCAGAACTTGCGCTTCTCTAGTCTTACCACAGAACAGATTAGAAAAACTATTTATAGGGCAAAGAAAGTGTATAACAAATTTTCAAATTACATCCTTTGTATGCTTGCCTTTTTTTACATAAAATTTCATATTAATATAAGGTCATACCCACAAAGGAGTGTAAGTTCATTCATAGTAAAGTTCAGATCTACCACCTCCTCCTCAATACACTAAGATTGATTTTTTTTAAAAAGTGTAATGAAAAAAGCAATATAATGAATACACAACTGTTAGTTGTGCCATGAGATCACATCGTGTACATCCCACAATATTTTCTCAAGGTAAATGTTCAACATCGTCAGGTAGGTGCTGTTGTGTACCAATGGATGACTGAGACTTGTTTTGTGGTATCTACTATGAATTAAGGTGTGATATTCAGAGCATGTTATTACTGGACGTAGCTGCGGCTACAAGCTGACCCAAAACTGGTGGCTATATAGATCCTTCACGGTGCTGCGACAGGCTTGTCGTCCAAAATACTCCTTTTCCTGATCAGTATCCAAAAGAAACATGTGCAGAATTCCAGGTTGAAATAAGTTAGAATATTGAATCGGAGTGTCCTATAAGGACAAACTGGGAATATAATCTTTGTATTTACATAGACCGTGTGTTGTCCAATGCTGAGGTAGTGTTGTGTCATTGGAGATTCATCCAATTGGCCCAGGCATGCATGATGGCAGCGTTCGACACAACCGTCTTGTGTTGTTTGACACGTCTCACCATTTAAGAGACAGCACACAGAAACACATTTCCTAAAACAGATATTCTCTATGGAAATACCCAGTAAATTCCTCAGTTTTTCATGTGGATTCTTGAGAATTATTGCAATTTCCAAATAACTGGCAGATAACCTTATTAACAGTGCCTCTGGCATCCGACTTAAGTGCCACCAGCAAACCTGCACTAGCTGCCATTAGACTGCTATGAGGGAAATGAGAATTTCGAACTACAGGATAGCTGAATACCTAAATAGCTATTATCTTTGATTTGGGTTCCAGGTACAGCCACATCCGACAGTGGCACTGGGAGACCTTTAGTGAGCACAGAAAGCCACACCAATTCCTTGTAGGGGACTCTCGGTACTTTACCATCATCCATCTAGAAGCAACTCTACTTGCCAGCAGTAAACAGTAACAAGATGGACGCTGAGTGAGATCACAGGTATTTTCTTCGCCTGCTAAAAGAACTTATTTCAGAGGAAATAGTGTCAATTTTAAATTTTCCTTGTTTTGTATGCTTGCTGTAGTGTCCGTTCTTGTTCCACAACTGAATATTAGTGTCCCAGCAGAGCTTGTTCTTGAAAAAACTTGTTCTTTGGCTGAAGTCCTGATAACCCGAAATTTTGCGTGACAAACACAAAACATTCTCTTCAAGTTTTCTTGATAGTGCAAAATTTGTTTAAAAGACAGGTACTAGTTTCATCAGTGTCTATTGTCACAATAAAAGTGTAATTAAACATTTCTAAACCGTATTTAACTAACACACTTTGTACTGTTTACTTGTTAGACGCGATCTAGGCCAAAATTTTCCAAGTTATAAAAGTTTAAAAACCTGACCAAACACGCCTGATAATGTAAATTCTCTAAAAGCAAAGTAATTACAAATTCCGTCTTCTGTCATTGTATCTCTAAATCAGTACAGAACAACAACCAACGCACATAAGACCTTTGTGTCGTTTTTTGTTTACACACAGCCAATCTCACGTCCTTGACAAATTTAAAACATTCTTTAAACTTAATTATTATTTCAAAACTGACCATGAGTGAGAAATGTGTGAGCTGTTATAGGGTAGTGAGTAGAGGGATTTGTTGCCAATCTTGTAGGAAATATTTTCACTGGGAGTGGTAGGGGGGGGGGGGGGGGGGGGAATGCAGTGGGGAGAATGTGGAGAGAACAGAAGAGGCTCTCTCCTGGAACTGCAGAGTATGCAGTAGGAACATTTTGACTGGAGAACAGGAAAGGAAAATCTGTGCCCTTCAAGTGCAGCTGGAGGGAAGCAAGGAACGAACTCACAAGGATCAAGAGAGATGGGGAGGAGGGTGGTTGGGAACTGGGAGCTGGTAGGAGGATAGGAAGAAAGAGAAAGCGATCTGACAGTTATGATCAACACCAAAAACAGGTATCTACCATTGCCAGAGTTAAGTGGAGAAGAGCCTCAGGTAGAACGAGGAGCAGGAAATGTGAAGCACACTTCATCCGAGACCAAGAAGCCTAGGAATGTAAAAAGTGTTAGGAAGAAGAAAGTGCCGCTGCTAGGTGGTAGCCATGGTCGAGGTGTAGGCCCTCAGTTACAGGAAAGTTTAGGGGCAGCGTACCAGGCCACCAGCATCTTCAAGCTAAATGCAGGGCTAAGTCATGTGATAGAGGACCTAGGGTCTTTATGTAAGGACTTTACAAAATAGGACCTCGTAATGATAGTGGGTGGGGCGGGAGGCGGGAAACAGTTTGGACAGGGATGTGGATATGACATGGATAGCATAGATGACAAGATAGCTTCCCTGACTCATGGCACCAACGTACACTTTGTTGAGCTGTTCTGGTGTCATGATCGACCACATCTAGATGGAGCTCTGAGGCGAATCAATGTGGGGTTAGGGACGGCTCTGAGGACAGGCAACTTTGTTCATGTTTCTCTGCTGCCCGTCAGGAATGTCAACAGATGGGGTTTCACTTCGCATGGCCTACATCTAAACAGGACTGGGAAGTGAAGATTGGTACAGCTGATTCATGAAAGTATGGAGGGGGGGGGGGGGGGTGGATCTCGAGCCACACATGGTCAAATACCTGTTGTCATAGGTAGGAAAAGTAGGTCTTTTTAGGATAAATCCAGATAACAGGTTCCCCTGCCTTAAGAGTATCTCCAGCAGTTTAAAAAATACTGCGACAATCACTCACAAGGCAGATTTTAACACTTCAAATATCACACATACCAGATGGCACAAAGAAAAACAAACCATTGGAAAGAGTAACATAGGGCATTTCACATATTTAACAATCCTCCATCAAAATATGCAATCAATAAAAAATAAAATACAACTATTAGAAGTTGAGTCTTTGAACTGCACAGTAGTTTGTATTACTGAGCACTGGTGTAGAGACTCACAAATCCATCATGTAATATTATCATTATATGAAAGGGAAAACTCTTACTGCAAAACTACTTCAAGGGGTGGAGGATCATGCATTTATATCAGAAAAGGAACACAGTTCAAATCAAGGCATGACTCAGTACAGTAAGTGGAGACAAACACTTTGAAATATCAGCTATTGAATTAATAGGGCTTGATATCACCAAGATGATAATCATTTTGTGTGTGTATAGATCTCCCAGAGGTAGTGTGGACACTATTTTCAATAAATTAACAGAGGAGGAGATTTAGTGTTTATTGTCCCGTCGACAACGAGGTCATTAGAGACGGAGCGCAAGCTCGGGTTAGGGAAGGATGGGGAAGGAAATCGGCCGTGCCCTTTCAAAGGATCCATCCCGGCATTTGCCTGAAGCGATTTAGGGAAATCACGGAAAACCTAAATCAGGATGGCCGGAGACGGGATTGAACCGTCGTCCTCCCGAATGCGAGTCCAGTGTGCTAACCACTGCGCCACCTCGCTCGGTAAATAAATTAACAGAAGTTCTAGATAAGTCTTAAGTACAAAGGTCAACATAATTCTGTGTGGGGACATTAACATCAACACTAATATCATAAATGAATCCAGCAGCACCTTCATAAACATCCTTCAAAGTTTTGGCATGTCCCTATTGGCCAATAGTGCAACAAGGGTTGCTATAATGACTGCATCAGTAATTGACCATGTGTCCACAAATATGGACAGGGAAAAATGTGATGTAGCTGTAAAACATCTCTGACTATCAGACCATCTCTGTCAAATAACAACAGTAAAATCAGGCATTGAATCATTCCCTAAACTACAAGCCTACAGACGACATCTATCAGAAATCAAAACAAAAGATTTTTCAAAAGAACTAGAAAAACAAAGCTGGGATGAAGTGTATAAGGAAACCAATGTGAATATGAAATTCTCTAAATTCTCCACATTGCTTAAATTGAACTTTGAAAAGGCATTTCCAAAAGTATGCATGTCTGTATCAACATCTCACAAAAACAGATGGATAACAGCAGGTATTAAGAAGTCTCTCTCTCTCTCTCTCTCTCTCTCTCTCTCTCTCTCTCTCTCTCTCTCTCTCTCTCACACACACACACACACACACACACACACACACACACACACACACACTTAAACACCTCAGTTCCATGAAAAAGACACGCAATGATCCAGAATTCTTAAATTTATATCATAGATACAAAAAGATCTATAGGAAGGTGCTGATTGCTGCAGAAAAGTCATTTAATGACAAAATAATATATACTACAGAGAATAAAAGCAAAGCAGTCTGGGATGTTATAAAAAAGGAAACGGGGAGAGGCTAACAAACGCAGAATAACATACTGCTAATGAAGGGGGATGAGGTAATAAATGATCCACAACACCTAGCAAACTATGTAAATGAGCATTTTTCAAGTATTGCAGAGAAGTTACAGAAAAAATTCCCCCCAAACAAATATAACACCTGTAAATGTTGCACTAAATACAATGATGTTACTTCCAACCACAGAGAATGAAGTCAATAAAACTGTTCAAAAAATAAAAAATAAAAAGTCTGTAGGTTTAGATGAAGTACCAATGTGTGTACTGAAACAATGCATAGGGATTATACAAGGCCCCTTAACAAAAATAATAAATGAATCTTTCATATCAGGGACATTTCCAGAGCAGTTAAAACAGGCAAGAGTTGTGCCTTTGCTTAATAAAGGTAATGCAGAAGACACAGAAAATACCAGCCCATTTCCCTGCTGTCAGCATTCTCAAAAATAATAGAATCAATTATGAAAGACAGATTAATGAATTAACTGAATAAATACAATCTTTTATGCGAATCACAGTTTGGTTTCCGAAGTGGCAAAAATACAGTCAGCCATAGAAGAATTCACAAAAGTTGTACTTGATGCTCTTGAGAAAGATGAATGTGTCACAGGCATATTTTTGGATCTTTCTAAGGCGTTTGATACAGTTAACCACAAGATTCTATTAAATAAATTAGAAGGATTAGGAATAAGAGTGGTAGCTAATGATTGGTTTCGATCATACCTAGCAGATATGAGTACAAAGAGTAGAGATAACACATACTTAAAATGAATCTAAACATTTACTAAAACACTTATCAGAACCAAAATACATTAATATAGAGGTTCCAGAAGGTAGGCTGATGACATCAATATTATAGTCACTGAGAAAACAGGAGAAATCCTTGCTGAGAAAGCAAATTAAACGCTCAAGGAAGTTTATGATTGGTCAATAAGCAATAAAGTGACATTGAACGTAAAGAAAACTAATGCCATGAATTTCAATTTGAAGAGGAAAAACGACAATGTTAAATTAAATGTAGACGGCACCTCTATAGACTGTGTAACAAATGCAAAATGAATATTGATTCTCAGTTGAAGTGGTGTGAACACAAACAGGTACTTGCAAACAGAATGTCATCAGCATGTTATGCCCTTAGAATCCTATCATCAGTGAGTAACATGCAGTGTCTTTTAGTTACATATTATTCATATGTACACTCAGTTCTTAGCTATGGAATTCTTTTTTGGGGAACAAAGCACAAAATATGAAGACAATTTTCAACCTCCAGAAAAGAGCCTTAAGAATAATAACCAAAAATACTAGTCAGGCTCACTGTAAAGATATGTTCAAAACACTGGGGATTTTAACTGCTTCATGTGAATACATTTACCAGTCAGTTGTACATATCAAAAATAATGTTGGTAATTACTGCACAAACAGCTCATTCCATGACCATGCAACAAGAGAGAGATTCAACTTACATTTTCTAACTAGGAATACAACTGTACAATAAATTACCAAAAGAGATTAAAGAAACTGCAAAAATACACTTATTTACAAAGGCAGCAAAAAAGTACCTGTTAGGCAATACATTTTATACATTGAAGGAATACTTAGATAAAACAGAGTAGGGGTTTGATAAAAAAATTCTATACAAATAAATAATAATAATAAAACATCCAACATTCCACATAACACCTTCACTTTATGTTTTTTCCTTCTTTTTGCTTTCTAGAAATACGTACCCCCCTACTACTACTACTAGTAGTAGTAGTAGTAGTAGTAGTAGTAGTACCTACTTGACTGTCACACATTTACCTCAAGCAGGTACTGTAGGATTTACATGACATGTTCTGGTGGTAAACCAGGAAGCAGTATGTGAAAATATTAGAAAAAATGATAGACTCGGCGGAGGGTACAGCCCATCTCTGTGATAATCTCGAGACTGCACACAAATTAAATTCCAACCCGGTAGTGCCAGTCCAATTGCATCATGATTCAGAATGATTGGGCAAAAACTCACTATGAACTGCAGTTTTGAGTCTGTACATGAAGCACACTCAAGTAGTAAAAGTGATAGTACACTATTCACTAAAGCTAGGTACCTAGTCTGAGTCTTAGTCCAGTTCACAGTATTGGCTGATCACATGTCCTACTCTGCCCACACTCTTTAAAGAGCAAATGAATTCTATCTTGACTGTAGGAAGTGCTAGTACTGGGTACACAAGAAAATTATTTTGTATCTGGGAAACTCAGTATGAAATCAAAAGAATATTTACATACCTACTATCATAATAGCAATTCTGATCTCAGGGAGGACTGACATCTGATGAACTTTGCTGACACCCTTCATTTTAACTGGCTTACTACTATTCACTGCACTTGTGTTGAATGAAAAGAGACCTTCCTCTGCTCCCAACAGCAAAACCTGAAATTTTTGAAGAGCATGATTTAATATTAGACACAATTTCAATAATTTTCAGTTACCATAACTTTCTACAGCTCACAACAATAAACTAGGTCTTACAAACTTTTTCAAATCACATTTCCTTCATGTTGTTCATAAATGTGTATAAGCACAAGGGTAGCCCAAGAAATAATGATCTACTGCACACATTTGCTGTGCTCGAATGATATTGGGCTTCTATCCAAAAGCAAACGGTCTCCTCGACATCATGTGACAGGGTTATGCAAGTTCACAGTCAGAACAAGTTGTTACTGTGCATTCTGGGACTGTTATGAACTGTATTAGACCAAGTTCATCCATTTGTGGGGATGTCAGACATGCTATTCAATTTTGGACTGCTCAGAAACTGAAATCTGCAGAAATATACCATTAACTAAAGGAAGTTTATGGTGATACAAAAATTACAAAAGAAATGTGAACTTGTCAACAATGGAGTAATAACTATGCATCGCGAAATTCAACTGATGTCAGTCACTCAACCCAGATTTTTTAAGAACTGAATGAAGAATATAATCGTATAAGACATCTTTTCTTGAAAAGATGTTTGTTGACAGGGAATGTTTTGGAAGTGATGCTGAGGTGAGGAATGCAGTGAACAACAGGTTTAATGGGATGGTGACAGCCAACTATAATACAGGAATCATACAGCTTGTGAAGAGATTTGACATATGCTTAATGGAGGTCATTAAGCAGGTAATAAAAAAGATAATTTTTTTGTAACAGGCATGTTTCTTGTTGTAACATACATCCTGAATTTACAGAAGCCAAGCAGTCGTTACTTCTCAAATTATTTATATACTTAACTGCATCTTGTGCACTGATTTTCTAAACATGTCCTGGATAATTATATAGCATACAGTACAGTGATAGGGCTATAAAATGATTTAAGTTATTTTTCAAATTTGCAAAGAATACAATTTCATATCTTGTATTACGTTATACTCAAATCCAAACTTGTTAACTTTGTTTGCTATGTGCAGTATCAGCTAACTAACTTAATAAGTTTAATTCCCCATATAAAATACATATGAAGGTAATACCAAAGGCAATGAACAACCCATTGTTATGAATATCATCATTATCATTTTTCTTTTTTAACAGTACCATGTACAGACGTGGACAAAATGAGCGAGTCATGGACAAAATGAGCGAGACCCCTCAACTTTTCATTATGCTGATCTGCACAGCTTTAAAGTCTGCTACACTGAATAACAGGCAAGGCGACGAAGTGCTGCCAACATACTATGCACAGGTGTGAAATTTAAAAACTATCCGAACTTTGTCGGACTGTTTTCAATCATGTGTAAGACTATATTAATGCTGATTAGTATGTTAAACACAACACGTAAATATAAGATATAAATGAAAGAAGAAACGCTAATTAGTATGAACTATACTAATAAAAATGAATTTCAGCTTATCGAGATAACATAACTGTTATATTAAGACAAGGTACCCCAGATTCAGAAGGATGTAGGTTGCAGTAGGTACTGGGAGATGATGAAGCTTGCACAGGATAGAGTAGCATGGAGAGCTGCATCAAACCAGTCTCAGGACTGAAGACCACAACAACAACAACAACAACAACAACAACAACAACAACCCCAGATCGTTACGAATTGGCAAAATATTATGCACATTCGGCCGCGAAACTGTCTGTGTCAACATTCAGACCAGTCATACTGGATTACCGTTGCTGACGTACAAAGAAAGTGTGCAAACTTAGCAATGCGTGAAGATTCATAATGAAATTCAGTTAAAAAAAACATTCATTTACCAAATTTAACTCAAATATTGACAGGAGCGGAGAAAGTACGCAAGAGAGTCATATTGACATCCATAGGGCGCCAGTACAGAATAAAAGTAAGAATAAAAGTAGCAATAAAACGTATTGGGGGTCCTAGAATTTCATAAAATTTGTGTTACTGATAGTCTATCTGCCTCCATCGAGATTAGAACCGAATACAAACCAGACCTCCCTTGCAGTAGCAAACACCTTTCACTACACTAGCAGACAACCCAGGCAAACAGCCCTCTATTATTACCCCAGACATGAAGAAGCCGGCAATTTCGCAATGAAAATGGCAAAATGATCTGCAGTTTCTGTTGCAAAGAGCTTTCTGGAATCAAAAACATGAATTTTCTACCTTTATGTCAATGCTTACGTGACAATCATTCAGGATGTTTATCGAAATAACAAAATACTATTATTAGTGAGTAAATTTAGTAGGATAATTCTGCATCATCCCAGGAAATAAATGACGACATAGCTGCCAAATGTATTCTACAACATTTCGAGTTCTCCATTAGAATCGCCAGAGCCAGAAAACGTTCATTAGCCAAAGTGTATCTTAAGCTAGCTAGCAATGGGAATGCTCTCACTTCTAAAACGCTGTGGCATTAATACTGGGATCTGAATTACTACATGTATAGGCAAATTGGTTTTATTTGCATTCCTGTAAACGTGATTTGGATTGAAAGCGTAGCTATGAGTAATATGCTGATGTATCGACTGCAAATAGAACATTTCGAATAAAGGGTACGGGGAATTATTTATGCAGCCCTCATCTTCAGTAACTGTCGTAGCTTTTTCGTGGCTAGGATTTTGTCACTTAAATTGGTAAAAATGGAACCCTACTAGTCTCACTTTTTTGGCCGTCTATCTGTCTACCCAACACTTAAGACCCGTTTACCTCGAGTATGGGTAGACATAATAAGTGGAAATGTATTGCACTTCCTGTGTTATATGGTCCCTTGGTGGTGTAAAAAAGTGAGCTATGTCAACGCAATCTAAAGATATGGCCGTTTATGTAAAGAAAATTTTCGCGAAAGGTCAAAGAATGGCTCTAAGAACTATGTGACAAAACTGCTTAGATAGTCAGTCCCCTAGACCTAGAACTACTGAAACCAGCTAACGTAACACATATCAATACCCCGGGGAAGGATTCGAACTGACGGCACAAGCAGACGCGCGGTCAGCGATATGACGCCATTGAAAGCACGGCTAACCTGCGACGGCAAGCTGTTAATATCACCTGGTGTTGCTAAAAAGTTATTCACTTCTGGTGAATGATTTTCTGCGCAGTTCATTTAAGACAGAATAACTGAAACATATTTGATGTTACGGAAGAGGAAGGATGCCTAATTTATTTCCCATTGTCTTTATTTATGATGTTAGATTCGCAATCTGAGCATACATACTATCCATAACAACACTTTAGCGCCAAGTCATGGTCACAGGTATGCGAATACAGCACATTGGGTTATAATTGAGGTATTCTGTTTCCCACAAAGTGGTGGCAGATGATGCTGTGGCGTTTTCGAAGCACGAGCTTCGCCAGTGCTAGCTATCTTAGCACATCAGCTGAGCGAATGTTTTCTTCCTGCTGCTAGTGTAATGGACAATGGGAACACCATAGAATACGTCTGACAACTATGTGACCATCGATTTACGCTCTTGAGTGGTTCATAATTTTGTTTGTAAATCCACTTGATATGTTATGTCCTTTAAATTACATTTGCTACACGATTCGCTCTGAAGACTTAGGAAATGTATGTTATTTGGTTCAAGTAGCAAGTCCCAAAAGAAATTTCTGCTTACGTTGACATTTATGTTACGAATTAGTCATACTATCCATCACATGGACAACGAGGATGCTCTGTTTTGCTACAGTTGTTTCACAGCTTAGTGGTATTGTGTGTTGGTGGCGTTGCCAGTTTACATACTGCGTATGTAACACAGAATAAAAGTGTTGGGTGCCTACAGTGATCAATGTACTTGAAAAATGTTTGTTGTCATCGTAATTTATGTAACTTGCTCTCCGACTTCCAATCTGACAGTTTGTGGAAAAATGTTTTACCTTGCTAGTCCTTGTTTCAAACACTGTCTGACTGAGAAAATGTAGGCATGAAGGAGTCAGTGAAAGCAATTATTCGCTATTATACCAAACTTTTGAATCCACTGGACACTTGAATTCCCTGTATTGATTCTGACAGTTTTGTTATTCCTCTTGTTATTTACTGTCTCAATGCCATCCGTGAGAATAAAATTGAAGGCAATGGGTTTACGTTCTTGATCTATATACTGTGTATTAATATTCTGCGCTGCTACGCAAATTTTTAAGGTTGTATTCTTTACGTAAAACAGAGTATCGGTTTCAGTCCTATGATCGACGATAAACTTCCGAAACACAATTACAGAATAGTGGCATATAGATTACGGCTCCTCACCATCAACAGTTGTTGTTACCCACAGTTTTGTATTTGCTATTTGACCGTCGTCACCCTTTAGAGACCAACCTTATCTTTCCACAATGCCATTTTTGACTTGCTTCTTAATATGTCCTGTAATTACAGATGTGTTGAAAATATAAACTGTTAAATACTTTATTCTACAAAATGGCTCTAAGCACTATGGGACTTAACATCTGAGGTCATCAGTTCCCTAGACTTAGAACTACTTAAACTTAACTAACCTAAGGACATCACACACAGTCATGCCCGAGGCAGGATTCGTACCTGCGACCGTAGCAGCTGCGCGGTTCCGGACTGAAGTATTCCACAAATTAAAAACTTCAAGTTATACTTTACATCTTGAAACTTATTGCCATTCACTTTCAGTGAAGAAAAGATACATAATAATAAAATGAAATTATAGATTAGAATATCAAAGCGTGCTGTGAATGGTTAAAATGAAATGAACTAAAAATCATCTCCTTGTCTTAGACATGTTACCGTTCCAGAGCAGTTCGGCACCTCTCAAAATTTTTTACACCTCTGATGTTTAGCCAGATGTGGACAAATAGTGGGTCTCATGAAGCAGCACTGTTTAGTCGTCACAAAATAAGGCCTCAAAAATCAGTAAATAAAACTATTCTTCTACTGTTGCTCCAAATTGCATATACCAACAGCCCTCGGCTGAGACGTCGACTATAAGTCTATTGGGTATTTGATTTTTCTCTTCTTTTTCGGGCCTCCTTACCTCCCCTTCTAGCCCAACCTTTCCAATTACGCCTTCATCGGCGAGCTTCTCCTCAATATTTTTCATTTGTGCTGAATTGATTTTTACCCTTCTTGCATATACACGTGTCATGTATTTTTTAGAGACTGCTTGAATATATAATGCGAGTATTTCTTCTCTTAGCAAATTAAATATTACATATCTTGTTGTGAATTAATTTGTTTGTCTAGAGTCCACTTACTGCATTTCATTAAAATTATATAAAATATACATCTGTAAAAAAATAAATAACTTGAAACATCTATTGCAGCTGATTGGTTAAGGGCTGGGAAAAACATCTCTGCTGATGCTGCTTAGTATCGCATATAGGCTCCTTCGGATTCTACAATGGCTCAAAGTCTGTTGGGCATTGAGCTCACAACTCTAGCCACATAACTAGGAGATTCAAGTAACTCATTCCAAGCATCATGAATCACATCAGAAAGCTGCCGGCGAGTCGACGGTGACTGTCCTTTTTCCCGTATTACTCTGACAATTTTTGCCCAAATATTCTCAATGAGATTCAAGTCGGCTCCTTTAGGTGGCCATTCCATTGCAGTAATATTACTATGGTCGTCGAACCACCTCTTAACCACACGTGCCATATGAATAGATGAGCGATCTTGTTGGAACATGATCTGATCATCGCCAAACTTTGCGGTCACAGAAGGCAACATCATGTTCTACAGAACTGATATGTAACTGCGCGCATCAAGCCTTCCTTCCACTTCCCACAGGAGCCCACACCCGTCAGACGATATCCATAATCATACCGTTACTGACTCCCTGCCACTCCTTCGGCAACTGTAAATATATTTTGGATTATACCTAGCACCTTTTGCCCGGTACACAAGTACTTTTCCGGTTAATGCCGTTGAGAAAACTTTTTTGTCCGTGAAAATCACTCGCCTGCAAAACTGGAGAGGTTTGTGGACATTTTCAGCAGCAAAAGCAAGGCAGGCTTCTCTGTAGGAAACAGTCAATGTCTCTTTCACAGCAGCGCTTCTTGCCCTCAGTCCACCTTCCCTTAAGCGACGAACGACGGTCTTACTGCTAACATTGAGACCCAACGTCTGCTGAATTTGTCGTGTGTTGACAAATGGGTGGTTCTCACTGAAACGGCGTATCTGCCGATCCTGAGCTGCTACTGTTTTGAGGTGGCGGCCACGAGGCCAACCATTCAGGTTACCACCCTCTTCCTTTCGTCTAATCCACCTGGCTACCGTCAACTTGTGAAGACCCATAGTTCTTGCTATATGGCCATTTGAAAATCCCTCTGCAAGGAATGCTATTATAGCGCCCTTGTCTGCCTCAGCCAGATGGGCCATTTAGCGTTGACTGACTGATTCGTCGCGGTTAATATCTGCTGCGAAAACAGCACTAGTAGGAAACAGACTGCCTCCTTCACAACTGCAGCCACAACGCAATGGCCAAGTACGTGTAACAAGGAAATCGATGGCATAAAAGAGAGATTGCAAGCCCATACTCGTTTCATTACATAGTGGAGCAACTTAGAATCTGTAATTTTTCTCAGAAGGGATGGGTCCACTCTTGTCATGTCTTATCCTGATAAATATTACATGAAATGAAATGTTTATGTTTTGCACATATGGCAGGCCTAACACAAAAAACATTTCTGAAATATCTGAGGCAACCTAAAGAACACTCCGTGAATTTTAGCTGTAGAAGGTTGCCTTATAAAAAGGAGAATGTGTTTATCCTCGCTCGCCGTGTTTCCAAGTGGCGCAGTTTACTCTTGAGGCATACATAGTTCTCACCGGGCATAAGAAGCAACTCGACTAACGAGGGGAACTCGCCAGGTGCCATACACTCACTTTCCTCAGTGAAGGAGAGGACAAAATAAGCGAACATGTGTTTCAGCTTATCTGCAGACACTCTAACGTTTTCGAGAAAACGGTCAATGTTATCAATGGGCTGTTGCTGTAGTGTAGAAAGTGCCCGAGAATGCAATTGAAGTGGTGGCTCAGTGGCTACTGTCGTTCCTTCGTAACTTTGATTCTCGAGTTCGAGACCATATTGGTTTATTATTATTATTTTTTTTTTCCCTCCCTCTCTACCAGAATTATCTACGAATGTTTTTTTTTTTCCTCCAATTTATGTTGAAATAATGTTGTCGTTATTCATCAGTTAACTTTCTGTGTAATTAGTGAATTAAAAAGAAAATAAATGAATGAGAAAATAATGTGAAATATTTTTGAACCTCCTTACAACCTGTAAGTTTGCAAGGACATTCACAAATATTTCACATCATTTCCTCATTCGTTTACTTTTTTTTAACTTCTTTCATAACACTGTAAATTAATTGGCGAATAGCGACAACATTGTTTCAACATAAATTGGAATAAACATTCGTAGATAATTTGGGGGGGGGGGGGGGGGGTGGCGTGACGAAACCGGGTTTCGAACTCACCAGCGCAAAGTTCTGAAGTCGCGACGGTAGCCGCTGAGCCACCACTTCTGAATCCTTACATACTTAAAGGTATCTACACTATAGCAACAGCGCATTGAAAACTTTGACCATCGTTTTTTCAGAAACGGTCGAGTGTATGCAGATAAGCAGAGACATGTGTTTGCTTATTGTGTCCCCTCTTTCACTGAGTGATGTTATGGTAAGACACTTGGCGGGTCCCCTCGTAACTGGCGTTCATTGCAATTCAGTAGACAGAATGCATCCACCTTCCTCGATTACCTACTGACATGTTTGGAAACTTTCGTTCTTGTAGTGGCAGTTTGGATTATGAGAGCCGGTTTTCCTGATAACTATCTACTAATGGACTTTGCTCCTAATTTACGTTACTGTGTCGTAGACCTACTGCAACGACTAGAACCAGAAATGTTTGTTTATTTTGATAGTCTGCTTCTTAGTTGTGATATTTCGCTATAATATTTTCCTTTGTTTCAAAACGGCAGCTTTAGATGACCACTTCAACTTGGTAACATCAGTAACAATTTAATGCTTTGAAACAGTTACGTGTGGTGTACAAGGAGTGTACTCTGTTGAACGAGGAATACATGAAATGCGAAAGCTGCGTCCAGTACCAATAATTAACTTTCGGTAACATGACAAAACACACGTCGAAATACTGTCAGTTCATCTCAGTACCCAGTAAAACTTAAACTGGAATGATCGCAAACATACGTTTGTGGGGAAGGCAAACGAAAGACTGCATTTTATTGGCTGCACACTAAAAATATGCAACAGGTTTACTGAAACACTGCCTACACTACATTTGTCCGTCCACTGCTATAGTATTCCTGCGCAATATGGGATCCTTGACAAGCGTGATTGACGGTGCTCGCCAAAAACGTCCAAGGAACAGTAGCCGCCAAAAACGTCCAAGGAACGGTAGCACGATTTGTAATGTCACGAAATAGGGGAGAGATGGTCCCAGATTTAATAAGCGAGTTGGGGTGACATTCATGAGAACAAAAGCGTTTTTTGTTGCTGTGAGATCTTTTCCGAAATTTCAATCACCAACATCTGTTCTGAATGCCAAAACATTATTTCCTCGGGAACTAGCACAGGAAGAAATGACCACAGTAATAATGTAATTCAGGGCTCGTAAGAAAAGATTTAAGTGGTCCTTTTTCCCGCACGCTGTTAAAGAGTGGGACGGTAGAGAAATAGTCCAAAGGTGGTTCGATGAACCCTCTGCCAGGCACGTAAGTCTTGATTACAAAGAAATCCTGTAGATGTAGTTATCTAGATGTAACAACGAAATTATGTTGTAATTGCGACGTGTGAGTTACATTTGATTTGAACATCGAAGTTGTTTGCTGTTTATTTATTTTTTGTTCATTATTTTCAGCCATAGACAAACACCTAGGAGCGTTAAATTGATGCTGAAATAAAGTGTCACGTATGGATCAATAACAATAAATTCTTAACTACTTGTTATGGTACTTCAGTATCTGCCGGCGTCTTCAGAAGTGGGTATCGCATACAACATTCCTAGAGCGTTTATAAACGGATATTGCAGACTACTTCCAACAAAATTTGAATGTATTTTCTTAAAAGTTCTGTGATAAAACGATCTGAGTTGCTGGCGAATACAGTTCATCCTCACTAGACAGTATATATTATCATTATACATGAGGTGAAAAGGGTTTCGCCGGGTGCGGTGGCTGAGCGGTTCTAGGCGCTTCAGTCACGAACCGCTCGGCTGCTTCAGTCGCAGGTTGGAATCCTTCCTCTGGCATGTATGTGTGTTAGGTTAGGTAGGTTTAAGTAGTTCTAGGTCTAGGGGACTCATGACCTAAGCAGTTTGGTCGCATAGTTCTTAGAGCCATTCATTGACCTTTCGCGTAAATTTTCTTTACATAAACGGCCATACCTTTAGATTGTGTTGACATAGAAGCTCACTTTTTTTCACTACCAAGGGACCGTATACCGCAGGTTCTATTATGTCTACCCGTACTCGAGGTAAACGGGTTTTAAGGGTTGGGTAGACAGATAGACGGTCAAGAAAGTGAGACTAGTAGGGTTCCATTTTTACCGATTTAGGTGATGAAATCCTAACCACGAAAATAGCTACAACAGTTACTGAAGATGAGGGCCGCATAAATAATTCCCCCTACTCTTTATTCGAAATGTTCTAGTTGCAGGTGATACATCAGCATATTACTCGTAGCTATGCTTTCGATCCAAATCACGTTTACAAGAATGCAAATGAAATCCATTTGCCTATACACGTGGTAATTCAGATTCCAGTATTAATACCACCGTGTTTTAGAAGGGCGAGCATTCACATTGCTAGCTAGAAACACTTCGGATAATGAAAATTTTCTGGCTCTGGCGAGTCTAATGGAGAATTTGAAACACTGTATAATACGTTGACTCGCTAATAACACGATTTTGATACTGCCATTTTTATTGCGAAATTGCCGGCTTATTCATGTCTGGGGTAATAATAGAGGGCTGTTTGCCTGGGTTGTCTGCTAGTGTAGTGAAAGGTATTTGCTACTGCAAGGGAGGTCTGGTTTGTTTTCGGTTCTAATCTCGATGGAGGCAAATAGACTATCAGTAAAGCAATTTCAAGAAATTCTTGAGCCCCCAATACGTTTTATTGCTATCTTTATTCTGTACTGGCGCCCTGTGGATCGCCTACTTTTTCTGCTTCTATCAATAATTTAATTGACTTAAGTGTGGCACTGAATGATTTTTAACTGAATTTCGTTATGAATCTTCATGCATTGCTAACTTTGCTCACTTTCATGGTAGGTCAGCAACGGTAATCCAGTACGGCTTTTCTTAATGTTCACACAAACCGTTTTGCGGCCGAATGCGCATAATATTTTGCTAATTCGTAACGATCTGGGGTATTTTGTCTTGCTAAAGCAGTTATGTTATCGCGATAAGCTGAAATTCATTTTTATTAGTACAGTTCATGCTAATTAGTGTTTCTTCTTTCATTTATATCTTATATTTCCGTGTTGTGTGTAACACACTAATCAGCATTAATATAATCTTACACATGACTGAAAACAGTCTGACAAAGTTCGGATAGTTTTTCAGTTTTATGCCTGTGCATAGAATGTTGGCAGCACTTCATCGCCTTGCCTGTTATTCTGTGCAGCAGACTTTAAAGCTGTGCGGATCAGCATAACGAAAAGGCGAGGGTTCTCGCTTGTTTTGTCCATGACTGTACATCATATTAATCCACATATTAAGGTCATTCAAAAAGAAATGAGCCAGAGTTTTTAAAATGAAAACTGCTGAAAGTATTATAAAGCCAATGCCTATGAAAGAATGGTGTGGTACCTATAAAAGTATTGAGAACCCAAACTCACCACTACACGGACGTATGCACACCCCGTGATACAGAGTGAGCTTGTGTATCTGTCAACTGTCCACTACACTCAGTAGTGCTGAAAACAGAAATGCAGGGTTCGAAAGAAGAACAAAGGGGTGTAGTGCATTTCCTTACAGCATGAGTAGTGTGGGAAATGGAAATTCATTGAAACATGACAAGTGTGCAGAGTACTGGATGTTTGTTGCAATTCTGACACTCAGTGTGACCTCTGGGGCAATATATGTCACTGCAACTCTCCAGGCTTCAATAATGAGGGCATTCACATGCTGGACAATGGTATGGTAATGTGATGTGGGTGTTCCAGGTCAAGCATCAATGGTCAACAACAACTGTCTTTGAAACCACATGTGCCATACTTTGTCTCTTGCAATGGACATATGGTGCTCTTCTCCTTTCCCTGCACTCTTTCTGCTGTCAGGAAATGCACTACACCCCTTTGATTTTCTTTTGAAGCCTCCATTTGTCTTTTTTCAGTACTACTGAGTACAGTGTAGTGGGTTGACACTTGCACGTGCTTGCTCGGATGTCACAATGGTGCGAGTCCATGACCCTCCAGTGGCAAATTTGGGGTTTTGGGTGTCTCATTGGGACCACACCTACTTTCATAGGCAACAGCACTGCATTAGAATCCCTTTGGTGTTTTTCACTTTTTGGCCTCAGAATCGTTCCTTTTTGAATGACCTTAATACCTTTCTGTAACTTATCAATATAATCTATTTCTTTGCACACATTTTCCCACTTTTCTGTAAGTTGGGAAACTCCCTCGTGGTGGACATCCACTCTAGCTGCCCAAAGACACTGACACCTATTTCTGCATGACCTTCAGCTTCGCAGCTGTTGCTTCATAGGACCAGCTTCTACAGTCTACCATAAAGCTGACCAGCAGTTCCAGACACAGCAGGTAACCCTTGAGTTCCCAAGTAGAGTGCCCCATCTGGTTATCTCCTGTACCACTGTGAGAGGCAATGAGCAAATCAGAGGCCAGCTGGAGCAGGCTGTCATTTGACCAAAGCTGAGGCAGACAGGCAACTAGCACATGCCGAGTTACCAGTTGATGGGCTCCAACCAAGTATCAATAAGTAAAAGAACACGCTAAAAGGGCAGCATTTTCTTCAAGAATACTACTTTGTTTAAAATCATAAAATATATCATGTTTAGAGAGTCAAGCAGGGTTGTTCCTAGCTCACTTGGTAAGAGCCAGGCTCCAAATCCTTAGAGGTTCCATCAGTAATTCCCTCCCCCCCCCCCCCCCCCCCCACACACACACACAATGATTAAAAAGCCTAACTGCTTCAAGAGACATCAATAATGTGAAATGTTATCCACTAACTAGTCAACAGGAATCAGAAAGCAGTCAATGCTGGTCAAATTCACTTTATTACCACAGCTCCAGGCACTTCCATCAGCTGCATCACTGAGTGCACGAACTGTATATGAGCATTCATTCAGTGTAGTGATCAGCACAGTAAGGCCAAGGAAACACCCACCTTGTCCGACAGTGCCAGGCAGCAGTTTATGTCCAGCGCACTGGCCCTGTCGAGTGACAGCAGCCGGCTGCCCCGGTAGGACTGCGCGTGCCGCCCAGTCACGGCTGCCTCCATGGCGAGGACCCACCGCTGTTTCTCCTCAGAGCTCGGGATCAGAAGCAGCAGTGACACCGGCGGCCAGCAACCTCGCCGAGGATTTACTTCCACCTGAGGGCAGAGATAAGTACGTTGAGACAGACACAGTAAGAAAAAATTCAAGAACTGTCTAGATTGCAATTTATTATCCTGATAAGCTGTGAACTATAGATTTAGGCAGACTGCCATCATCAGATTCTGTTATGCTTAGCAAGAAGAGAGCTTGTGCCTGTATATGTGCGGATGGATATATGTGTGTGTGCGTGCGTGCGATCCTGTGCAAGCTTCTTCATCTCCCACTACTTACTGCAGCCCACATCCTTCTGAATCTGCTTAGTGTATTCATCTCTTGGTCTCCCTCTACGATTTTTAACCTCCACGCTGCCCTCCAGCACTTACCTTGAGGGAAAAAAACGGACAGGTATACACTCACTCGCGTGCGCGCGTTAAGTAGGAATGGGAGTGGGAGGGCTAGGCCAAGTTCTGGGGGATCGAGCAATACAGGCTCTGACAGAGATAGCGAGTGGCACACCTCAGAATAGGCAACTCTCTCAACCCAAATACGCGCCCAAGGTACGCAGTACAAGCTCAAAACACAAACACACACACACACACACACACACACACACACACACACACACACACACACACACACACACACACACACACATACAGACACAGGACATCCAACCGTTGAGCTTGTACTGCGTACCTTGGGCGCGTATTTGGGTTGAGAGTTGCCTATTCTGAGGTGCGCCACTCACTATCTCTGTCAGAGCCTGTATTGCTCAATCCCCCAGAACTTGGCCTAGCCCTCCCACTCCCATTCCTACTTAATGATAGATCCAGACTTGAGTAGGATCATATCAGGACATCCGTAAAATAAAGGCTAAAATTGTCTCCTACCTCAGGGTTGCGAGTAAATAAAGTGTTTACATTTCAGGGTCACATTTGTGGGATGTTATAAGAGCTACATTCAAATGCCTTGTGATGAGTATTTCTCTGCTGTGAGTGAGTGAGTGAGGTGAACACTTCCAGTACAATTTGGCAACACTGCTGTACACCATGATTCGTGCATATCGCCCAGTCATGTGAGGATTATCGAATGGAGAAACCAGATACAATTTTGATTGTCATTTGACAAGGCTATATGCTCTTGTGCTGTGTTAGTTCACTTATTACTGGAACGACTGTTGGAACAGTTGGCAATGAATATATGTGAGGTCAAGTATTGAAATTGAACAATTGTTACTCAGCAAGTGTGCACGTTCACAAAAAGTCCCGCACCTCCAACAATGAACCTAATAACTTTTGTTACTTTTTTTTAGATGTTATATGTAGTTCAAGAAGATGACAATGACTGCAGCAGTGACACAAGGGAATGACCTTTTATTTCCGGCATCGAGCGGGGCACCAAGATAAATCGTGGGCTCCAATGTGTGTTGCACCTCGTGTTCATCTACACTGAATGCTTGGATGCACGACAGAAACATCTCCATCAAGTTTGGTGTGCCTGCTATTTGGTGCGAACCCATAAATCACACATCAGATTGCTATTTTTGTATGGTACCTCCCTTGAGGAAAGGAGTCGATAGCGAGAGACAGTGTAATATTCTATATCCTGATATCTTATCTGTCATTTGCCCTGAGGCTCATGGTGAAGGATTGTCAGGTCCTGTTCCCCCACATGTACCACCATCAAGCAATGACAGTGACGATTCTGAACAGACAAATACAGCCTAAAATCTGCAATCATCCGCCAGTCACACAGACCCTTTTTTTTTTAAAAAAAAACTGTAGAATCACACAAAACAACACAGTGTGAACTCGGTGATCTGATTACGGATTTAAATCTTCCAAATCATAAAGCTGAACTCTTAGCCTCACAACTGCAGCAGTATGTGAGTCTTTGTTTTGGGACTGCCAGAAAAAATGTGTGTGTCATTTAACTACTGAAGGCGACATTACATTCTGCAGTGACATTGACGATTTGTTAGAAGATCTAAACATTATACACAAACCTGCCAAGGGGAGACTGTTTACAGATGCCTGAAAAACAAGTCTGCAGGCAGTACTGTTACACAAAACTAATGAAAAGCTGTCAGTCCCTGTCACATATGCTGCCTTAGCTGAAGAAAGTAACTCCATGTTGAAATCCTTTGTAAGCTGTATTAATTAAAATAAGCATGAATGGCTGGAGACTTCAAAGTCATTACGATGCTGTTACATTTGCAAGTGGGTTTACAGTAAGTATTGCTGTTGTGTGAGTGTGACAGTCAATCGCGCAAGAGAAACACTATCGCCTTCTTGAACAGCTCGTGTCTGGGCCAAAAATATTTCCGAAGGGTCTATAATAAATCCAAACAAAAGTGTTCTCACACCACTGCATCTTATGATGGGCGTTGCACAGGAATAAAGCTGCACTTCAGTATTTGTGCAAGAAGTTTCAATGATTCGGCTGAGGATCTTAAAGGAGACACTTGTTGGTCCACAAGGATACAACAGCTGCTGGTGGACACACATTTTGTGAGTCCTCTCTAGTCCCTGACCAGCTACATGCGTGGCATTGTTTTCATAATGTTACAATATTGCTCTTGGGAAACAGGAGAAAAAGTTACAGGGACCTTGTAGACGAACTCGTTCATGCTTATGTCATTGGCCGCAACAAGACCCTGAAGACGTACTTCCTTTACTCCCACCCCGTGTTCCTGGAGAACTGTGGTGCATTCAGTGATGAGTATGGTGAACAGTTTGTCCTGGACATTCCTCTACAGAACAGCAGTACAAATGATGGTGGACTACTGATATACTGGCTGATTTCTGCTAGACACTACAGAAAGATCTCCAGGCACCACACACAAGAGAAAGACAAAGAAACAGTGCGAATAAATCAGGTAAGCACAATCAATGTAAATATCCTACTAATTACAGTAGCAATATGTGTGAAACGTACAGTCCCACATTACTTGTAACCCTGCGCTAGGAGACAATTTTCATTGTGATATTCGAGTGAAGCAGACGGAAATATATGAAGATGAGACAGTAACTAGTCTTGCTGTAGCCATGGGAACGCATGTTTCGGGTCTGTGTGGTTGTTTGTGTGAATAAGTACACTTTGATTAGGTTAAGAGCAAGAGCTCTAAAAGCTAGCACAACTGCTGTTTCCTACGACTATTTGTTTCTGTCCACCAAGGACTGGTATGCTATAGGTGAGTGATTGCATTTCATTTGTTGTACTTATTTCTCCATCCACAAATTTCAGTTATTGTTAAAAGTCTGCAATGGCAGATTATGCTTACGAAAAATGAACACAAACAATATCTCTTCAATAAAATTTCTCGGTTTACAAGCTGCATCACTCAAAAATAAAACACTCCGGCTTTCAGTAGCCATCTCCACTACTATCGTCGGGAGGTAAAATCACTGAGGGCAGCTCCTACCAGCTCCATCCCATTGTGGGGCCAAGTGACACCAGATGGCACGAGGGGTCAATGCCATGTTTTTTTTGCTTCGGACACTGAGCAAAAGCAAAGACGTAGGCTCGTCATTTGTAGGGATGCGCGATTGGGGCAGTTTCAAATGTGGCATCAGCCCCTCATGCCATCTGACGTCACATGGTCCTGCGCGGGACAGAGCTGCTAGCAGCTGCCCAACTTGCACTTCATGCATGTGTCATTCACGCCCCCTCTGGAACACTGCCATTACATCTATATAAGCAAAACACCAAGCCAGCAGCAGCAGTTGCTGATTAACTCTTGATGACGATGGCAGAGACAGCTACCAAAAGCTCAAGTGTTGTATTCAAAGTGACACGGCTTGTAAAACGAGAAGATTTTATTGAAGCATACCACACCAAGAAAGACTCTGAGGACACAATATCTCTTACCTTCAGCAAGAATGGCACATCCAAATTTGAAAGTGACGCTGTTTCTGGAGAATGCACAGAGCGGACAATGCTCGTAATGCTATCGTCAGAACACAATTCAAATTTGCTGTCAGGGCACGCACTGTCCGACAAAGGCTTGTTGTCATATATGAGAAGGGCGTTCCCCTCGAGAAGCAAGTACTTTTGCTTCCATTCTCCGTTACTGAAAAACAAAGTCATCAAAGATAAATCGAAGGAAATAGTGTATCACAATCAACTAGCAATAAAAAATTGCCCTACTGTGCCATTTGCTACATAGTACTCACACATAAATTTTCACAGCACCCTCCATACTTCCAGGTGTTGCTTTGTTCACGTCAGCATGTTCGGCTCTGTACAACTTTGAGCCCAGAGTTCCATTGGGTTGACGTGTTGTTTGAGGTTTGCCACACATTTTCGGTAGAAGCAAAGAACACTGTAAAGATCATTGAAGTCAAGTCAAAGAAAACATTATAATAGGAAGAAGAAAGACCCTGCTGGAAAATTAATTTACCTTCGGGTGTACAGTTATTTCACATTCTTGGCAATAGGAAACCTGCCGTCCCAAATGTATACTGTCAGTACACACGTGGCACTTTGTTGTTCTAGTACACAGACTTGTCTCAATTCTGAAAAAGAAAATCAGATCAGGATGCTAGTATAGGATAGTGTCACATCTACTCTTCTTTTTGTCAAGCTTGTGAAAACCTTTTCAACTTATGTAAACCAAAAATTACTTGCAGCAAAGAAAGCTGAATTATTGCCAAGGTTCAAATCAGACAGGAGAGAAATAAAAGACAGTGAACTGGGGAAAAAAAGGAATTGCCAGTATAATAATATTTTGAAATAAGAATGCCAAGTCACTGAAAAGTTTCCAGAAAGAATTTTTTTTATTCAGAAGCTGTTGCATAACATCACTTTGGTGATATTTGGTACCCATGTCTAATTAGCCCTAGAAAGATAACTGTGACAGTTGAAACCAATTATTAGTTAAACAGTTTAGGATGGAAAGCTGTTTTGAGGTTTTTGTCTTTGTTTTTGCATGTGAATTGATACAGGTGGATGCCACACGTCTTCATGATGGGATGTTGTGATTACAGTTCATCACAAGTTGCTGCATCTGTAGGGCCTTGCATTTGTTCCGCAAGCTGATGTCCTGGTTAAGAAAAGTGAAATGCACCACTGAATACAGAGTGCACCATGACAATAACGATGTGATTATTGAGAACGTGAGAAGTCACATGAAATGTTAAATCTAATTAATGTAATGTTAAAGTAAATGTACAAATGCAAACAGGGTACAGCAACATCACATGTATAAATCTATTGCATTAGAAGATGCAATACATTTCTTAGAAGAGGTACTTCCTATTATTTAGTAGAAAGCTGGAAATCATCTGCGATTTACACATTTTCAGCACTAGACTAAACCGTTATGGTCACAAAGTCTAAAGAAGAGTATCAATACGGTTGATGCAGAAACATATTTTATAGGTGTAAAAGATCAGAACTGAAGATAACTGCACTCTCAGTCTGAACCACACACATACACACATTATCGAAGATAAAACACTGCAAAGCAGAGTTTGCACTTTCTCGAAATTTCCTAACTGATTAAGAATATGTGCTGCACTGGGCTTCCGGGAGTTTTAGTCCTTGAGGAATGCAGGTTTTTCGTTTAGTTTGGAAATTTAGAGATAGGTGCTAGCAGAAGTAAAGATGTGAGGGCATATCGTGAGATACGCCTGGATAGCTCACTAGCTCACAAAGTGAGAGATGCAAAAGACAAGGTTCTGGTTTTGGGATGCAGTGCAGGACATAGTTTTAATGTGCTATTAAGTTTATCATAAAGTTAATATAAGCATGCCATCTTTGACAGGCAAGTTTGGAACCTTGAAAGTAGTATCAATTGTAAGACCAACAGAACTCAAAATAAACCGACAATTTTCAATGTCAGAAGGAGCTCTGTAATAATTAACACACACAGGCTGTGTTCTGATCAATGTAGAGTCTTTGTCGAACACAAAATCAATTCTTACAGTAATGCGCCCGTATGCTCTGTGTTAAGACAACGCCATATTACCAAAAAACAAAAGACAGGCATAATACAATTTTCACGTGAAATCAAACGTGCTCTGTCTGGACCTCAGACCCACCTCTACTCAAACACACAAGATCAGCACACAATATTCCTTCAAATCTATGGAGCTATATCATGTAAAATTGGATGAATCTTAGGTATAGACGAGATGAGAAAGGCCCTTCACTCGCCTAACAGCTCTGAGGCTAGTCATGGCCTCAGAGGGCCATGTGTTTATAATATTCCACGTGGATGTGGCAGCAGCTACACAAGACAATCTGTTCACACCATTTCCTCCTGCTGGAGGCAACTCTAGTGGCCCATTGGGCACAAAAATATGAAAAAATCTGCTGCTGCAAAAAATATCTTTGGCTCTAATAGTAAACGGCAATCAGCTGTGCTCTCTGATCTATGTGGTACTCATCCATACATAGCATTAATGCCAACTGTTGATGTAACATGAAAGAGTACACTGCCTAGCACAATTTATATATTGATGATGTAATTTATATTATAATGTGACAACAGTGACAAATCCACAGTTTTATTATCTGACTTGTGATTCTATATTCGCCTAATTGGTGTGTAAATGCTTTGAAGAACCTTATGATAGTCAGTCAACCGAAACCGGTTGTTTAAATAAAGATTTTATCCTAAGCTAAGGCAGTAATTATGACTTTTTTCAAATACCTATGAGCTGTGGGGCATCACAGTGATATACCTCAGTTTACAGCAGTGTAATTAATTTCTAATAAACTCTCTGTAATCTATATTCTTTGAAGTTTTCCTAGTCATCATCTTTTCCTGCAGATAATTCCTCTGAGACTTCCTGTTGGCCAGATCAAAGTCTCACTCTGGCATTGATCAACAGGCTTTAAGTTTTTGGTAAAACCCAATCCCAGGATGTGACGTGACAGCTGGAGGAAAGTGAGGGTAGGAAAGTGTGTGTGTGTGAGAGAGAGAGAGAGAGAGAGAGAGAGAGAGAGAGAGAGAGAGAGAGAGAGAGAGAGAGTTAGGGCAGAGAAAGAAGTAAGAGGCGAAGGAGGAAGGCAAATATATGGGGAGCGAAGAAGAAAAACAAAGAGTATAAGGAAATGAAGAGGGGAGAGAAAGAAGTACACACAGAAGAGGAGAAAAAACAGTCAACACCATATTTCACAAAAAAGGAAAAAAATTATTTGTTGCTTTCATTTGTTTTATTTTAAAAAAAAAATTGTTCCAACGTTATGATGTGTTCAAAAGTATGTATAATAACTACTGGTTTGAATCAACGCTGCTGTACAGGTTAATACATCGTTAAAACACAACCGATTCAGCGGCGTGCAGCTGGCCAGCCAGCAGGAAGGCAGCCAGCAGCGTGCAGCTGGCCACCTGGCCCATTAGATGGGCGGGCACCGCCAGCCGGGACTCTACGCGTACCTACAATAGCAAAAAAAGAAATGTGAATTATCTTGTTTAAGAATTTGTTACTATGGTACGTGCAATAAAAAATTTTAGTCAATACCGGTACGTTTCCTCTCTTACCACTCTATTCATCACTTTCATTGTCATCACTAGTGGGAGAAGCATTGTCGCCTTCACCATCTCCCCATAGAGCATCGTCCTCTGTTCCATCCAGTGAAATCTACATTTTTTGAAGGATTTTTCCACCAGTGGTTGCGGAATGGAGTCCCATCCACTTATCACCCATTCAAAAATCTGGGACAAATCCGCCCATTTGATTTTTCCACTAGGTGTGAACTTATGGTTTTCATCAGCCATCCATTGTGTATATCGCTGTTTAAGTGCAACTTTGAATGGCCCACATATACACACATCTAGTGGTTGTAGGATGATGTTAGGCCTCCAGAGATAATGACCAAGTCAGTTTTCCCTTTTTGTAATTTGTCTCACACTTCCTTAGTTGTATGTCCGCGGAAGCTGTCCAGGACCAACACGTTGCGTAAATTCAGTAATGCACAAGGACGACGTTGCCAAACATGTGTCACCCAGTCAATTATAAGTTCATTGTCAATCCACCCTTTCGGATTCGCTCTCGCTAATACCGGTATGCCTTTTACTGATATTTTCGGAATAGTTTTCCGTTTAAATATCACGTAAGGTGGTAGCTTTCATCCATCGCCAGTTACACACAACATCACCGTACATCTTTGTTTCTCACTGCCACCAGTTCGTATCATGATGCTAGATACTCCTTTCCTGTTCACTGTGTTGTCGAGCGGCATCTCAAAATAGACTGGCGTTTGATCCGCATTACCAATTTGTGATAATATACAGGACTGTTTACGACGCAGATTTATCACATAACGATGAAAATTCACTATTTTTTCCTCGTAATTGCCTGGAAGCCGCTGAGCGATAGTAGTTTTCCTCCAGAATCCTAAACCATTTCAGTTGAAAAATCTTGATAGCCGGCCCCGGCTAGCTTTGAAACTGGTACTGCCTAGTTCTTTGGCTAAAGACAATGCTTTAAGTTGGCACATTTCACTCGTTACCGCGCATCCATACTGTCGCTTCTCATCTACATAACTGCAGAGCCTTTTCTCGAGGTCCGGATGCTTCGCCTTTTGGCCGCGAAATGCCCGGCGATTAGTATTACCGGTAGTTTCTTGAAGCTGCGTTTTATTTTTTCACCAGTCGCGAATACAACTCTCACTTACTTCGTACTTTCTTCCTGCTGCACGGTTTCCAATATTCTCAGCTTCTTTAATAATTTTCACTTTTTCTTCAGCAGTGTACGAGCGATAGCGAGAACTTTTAACCATAATTAACAAGTTTGAAGACGTTAATACTTCACTCCTAATGTGCTACTGATGCGTCACAGGCTGAGGCCGCAACAATGCAATAGTATAATGGGATGTATTGTTGGAGGCGGAGCAGTACCAACAATGTTTCGAATAATCCGCGCACCCCAGTTTTTCGTCCTAAAATTCGGGAAAAAACATGTGCGGATTATTTGAGTATATACAGTACATAGGAGACAATACAATTATTATACCACATAAAATTTCTCATTTCTTCTGCAGATGGAGTGTAGGAAGAATGACTTGTCCTATACATTTGTGAGAGCCATTATTAGCACAGTTTGTTTCTCACCGGAAAGTGGAGCAGTTGAACTTAGAAAGTTGGTTTCTGTAATAAAATAAAATCTTGGTTCACGTATCTAACAGTTTTGTGACACAATTTCTACCAAACAAACAATCCTGTGACTATTCACAGTGACCACTTTTACTTCTAAACTTAATGTCTGCTATTAGTGAAACTTCTTAGTGGTTCCACTGACTTTGGCAGTATTTCAATACAGGTTTTACGACTCTTTTGTAAGCAGTATCTTTTGAAGATAAATTACAGTTCCCTATTATCCTACTAGTAAATTATAGACTATCATTTGCTTTACATAAATTTAAATCTATGCCTGCCAGTACATTCCACAATCTGCCGTACAGTGTGGCGGAGGGCATTTCATAGCAGTATTAGTGAAGTTCCATCCAGTCCCAATGGCATATTGAGCAAGAAGAAAAATGAGTGTGTATAATGCTCTGTATCTGCCCCCATCTGTCTCATCATATTCTCATGGTCACTACACAAGATACACGATGGTGGCAGTCTTCCTTTAAGAGTTATTTCCTAAATTTACCCATTTGTGATACCACCACCCTTCTTCCAAAGAGTCTTATTTACATTCTCCTGGAACCTCTGTTACACTTTCTTATTACTGAGTGAAGCAGCACAGTGGTTAGCACACTAGACTCTCATTCAGGATGACGGCGGTTCAAACCTCCATGTGGCCACCGAGATTAGGGTTTTCTGTCACGCAAATGCCGGGATGGTACTTTTAAGGGCAAGGCTATTTTGCTTTCCCAGCCTTCCATGATCCAAACTTGTACTCAGTCTCTAATGACCTCCTTTCACTTTCTCACTAGCCATACTGACATGTTACAATCCTAGCAGAGCCTCTATGACATTCTTTCTGCTGTAATGACTGCTTGGTAAGGACTCCAGACACTGAAGTAACACTCCAGAACTACTTGTGCTAGCATTTTTTGTGCAATTTCCTATGTAGAGGCACAGCAATTTTCAGAATGCATCCAATAATTTTAAGTCTCTCATTTATCTTACCTACTCCTGATTTTGTGGTTTATCCCACATCATATGGCTTCTTAGTGCTCTCCTTAAATATTTAGAAGGTGTGATTACTCCAGAAGTTCACCAACAATCTTGTAATCTGATACTATCGAATTCTCTCTCTCTGTTGTATGCATTATCTTCCATTTATAGATGTTTAAAGAGAGGTATCATTCATTACATAAAGGAGAAATGATGTTCCCTTACAACTGCCCAGCTAAGACACTTTCCAGCAAACAATAGCAGTCACCAACAAATTGGTTGTGGTCAAAGTTCTCAATGTGATTCACCTATTGCCCACTGCACTATGCTCTAATAGGAAATCAGGTTGATTGCAGTGTCAGCTAGTGTGGTGTTTATCACCCACATGTTCCATTTCCAATGATGTATGTAAGTCATTTGCTTCATTTCTGTTGGTGTTTCTTGGGGTAACTGCAATGTCTACTGAAATACAATATAAAAAGTGTGTAGCTAGGGTTTTGGTTTCAGTCAATAATCACTAAGGCTTGACAAAGAATTGCACTTAAAAGACAAAGGCATTACTTTATGTCCAATGTGTAGAAATACCTTGAAATAAAAATGAGAAATAGGGGGTACTCTTAACAGTTTCCTAAATACAATGATAGAACTGTCTCATACTAGAAACGGAAAGTAAGAGAGGACGATCTAGCAGAACCATCTTGTATTGATGCACTAGGTATGAAGAAAGACACTTGAAAACATAACAAATGAGTGACCACATGCACAAGATGAGATTTGGCATCATATATACAGCTACTGCCTTCACAGACAGTATACTACTATAGACTGGTTTCTTATCTCATTGCGCGAGTCCTAACTGAGTGCAGAAACAGTTGCCATGCCTTGTTCTTGGCAGTCTTGCTCCCCATAAAATGTTGATGCAGCAAGGAGACACAGCCACAATGCACATTTTTGTCAAAATGAAAGACAATTTCCAGGACATAGTTAGACTGTTGGGACTTCTATAAACCCAAGTCACAGTGTTACAAAGCATTGGACTGATGACAGGAAGAAAGTGTCACGCACAGCTGATGAAGGCAGAATCATTCCATTACACGACGGCACACACTGCGGATTTACATGCAGCTGCCAACTGTGAGTATTAAAGAAATGAAACCACACATTTTTAATTTTTTTTAAGTTCTTTGCTTACAAGTTTAGAAAATCAATCAATAATAATTCTCAATAATGATCCTTATCAAACAATTTATAAAAGCTATGGCTTCAATTCTGTCCTCTCAAAAGGAAAATATCATTCAATGGTTATGAGAACACAGTGGTACTGTTGACACCCAACTAAAAAATCAGAGAATCTAGAACTCTTGTCACTTCACGAGCAACAATTTTAATAAATTCTACTAGGGAGAGTAACCAACAGAAACAGTGATTTGATATAATGCTTACCCTATTATCACCAGTTATGAACATCGACAAAGGCCAACACATGAGACGTGGGACAGAGACAGAGACCACACTGTGCAGAACACTTCGGGCAGCCGCCTTCTTACATTCACATCACTACAGCATTGTTCCCACTGAGGTGATGATGTTGTTGTTGTGGTCTTCAGTCCTGAGACTGGTTTGATGCAGCTCTCCATGCTACTCTATCCTGTGCAAGCTGCTTCATCTCAAGGTACCTACTGCAACCTACATCCTTCTGAATCTGCTTAGTGTATTCATCTCTTGGTCTCCCCCTACGATTTTTACCCTCCACGCTGCCCTCCAATACTAAATTGGTGATCCCTTGATGCCTCAGAACATGTCCTACCAACCGATCCCTTCTTCTGGTCAAGTTGTGCCACAAACTCCTCTTCTCCCCAATCCTATTCAGTACCTCCTCATTAGTTATGTGATCTACCCATCTAATCTTCAGCATTCTTCTGTAGCACCACATTTCGAAAGCTTCTATTCTCTTCTTGTCCAAACTATTTACCGTCCATGTTTCACTTCCATACATGGCTACACTCCATACAAATACTTTCAGAAATGACTTCCTGACACTTAAATCTATATTCGATGTTAAATTTCTCTTCTTCAGAAACGCTTTCCTTGCCATTGCCAGTCTACATTTTATATCTTCTCTACTTCTACCATCATCAGTTACTTTGCTCCCCAAATAGCAAAACTCCTTTACTACTTTAAGTGTCTCATTTCCTAATCTAATACCCTCAACATCACCCGACTTAATTCGACTGCATTCCATTATCCTCGTTTTGCTTTTGTTGATGTTCATCTTATATCCTCCCTTCAAGACACCATCCATTCCGTTCAACTGCTCTTCCAAGTCCTTTGCTGTCTGACAGAATTACAATGTCATCGGCGAACATCAAGGTTTTTATTTCTTCTCCCTGGATTTAATACCTATTCCGAATTTTTCTTTTGTTTCCTTTACTGCTTGCTCAATATACAGATTGAATAACATCGGGGAGAGGCTACAACCCTGTCTTACTCCCTTCCCAACCACTGCTTCCCTTTCATGTCCCTCGACTCTTATAACTGCCATCTGGTTTCTGTACAAATTGTAAATAGCCTTTCGCTCCCTGTATTTTACCCCAGCCACCTTTAGAATTTGAAAGAGAGTATTCCAGTCAACATTGTCAAAAGCTTTCTCTAAATCTACAAATGCTAGAAACGTAGGTTTGCCTTTCCTTAATCTTTCTTCTAAGATAAGTTGTAAGGTCAGTATTGCCTCACGTGTTCCAGTATTTCTACGGAATCCAAACTGATCTTCCCCGAGGTCGGCTTCTACTAGTTTTTCCATTCGTCTGTAAAGAATTCGTGTTAGTATTTTTGCAGCTGTGGCTTATTAAACTGATTGTTCGGTAATTCTCACATCTGTCAACACCTGCTTTCTTTGGGATTGGAATTATTATATTCTTTTTGAAGTCTGAGGGTATTTCGCCTGTTTCATACATCTTGCTCACCAGATGGTAGAGTTTTGTCAGGACTGGCTCTCCGAAGGCTGTCAGTAGTTCCAATGGAATGTTGTCTACTCCCGGGGCCTTGTTTCGACTCAGGTCTTTCAGTGCTCTGTCAAACTCTTCACGCAGTATCATATCTCCCATTTCATCTTCATCTACATCCTCTTCCATTTCCATAATATTGTCCTCAAGTACATCGCCCTTGTATAGACCCTCTATATACTCCTTCCACCTTTCTGCTTTCCCTTCTTTGCTTAGAACTGGGTTTCCATCTGAGCTCTTGATGTTCATACAAGTGGTTCTCTTATCTCCAAAGGTCTCTTTAATTTTCCTGTAGGCAGTATCCATCTTACCCCTAGTGAGATAAGCCTGTACATCCTTACATTTGTCCTCTAGCCATCCCTGCTTAGCCATTTTGCACTTCCTGTCAATCTCATTTTTGAGACGTTTGTATTCCTTTTTGCCTGCTTCATTTACTGCATTTTTATATTTTCTCCTTTCATCAATTAAATTCAGTATTTCTTCTGTTACCCAAGGATTTCTACCAGCCCTCGTCTTTTTACCTACTTGATCCTCTGCTGCCTTCACTACTTCATCCCTCAAAGCTACCCATTCTTCTTCTACTGTATTTATTTCCCCCATTCCTGTCAATTGTTCCCTTATACTCTCCCTGAAACACTGTACAACCTCTGGTTCTTTCACTTTATCCAGGTCCCATCTCCTTAAATTCCCACCTTTTTGCAGTTTCTTCAGTTTTAATCTACAGGTCATAACCAATAGATTGTGGTCAGAGTCCCCATCTGCCCCTGGAAATGTCTTACAATTTAAAACCTGGTTCCTAAATCTCTGTCTTACCATTATATAATCTATCTGATACCTTTTAGTATCTCCAGGGTTTTTCCATGTATACAACCTTCTATCATGATTCTTAAACCAAGTGTTCGCTATGATTAAGTTGTGCTCTGTGCAAAATTCTACCAGGCGGCTTCCTCTTTCATTTCTTAGCCCCAATCCATATTCACCTACTATGTTTCCTTCTCTCCCTTTTACTACACTCGAATTCCAGTCACCCATGACTATTAAATTTTCGTCTCCCTTCACTATCTGAATAATTTCTTTTATTTCATCATACATTTCTTCAATTTCTTCGTAATCTGCAGAGCTAGTTGGCATATAAACTTGTACTACTGTAGTAGGTGTGGGCTTCGTATCTATCTTGGCCACAATAATGCGTTCACTAAGCTGTTTGTAGTAGCTTACCCACGTTCCTATTTTCCTATTCATTATTAAACCTACTCCTGCATTACCCCTATTTGACTTTGTGTTTATAACCCTGTAGTCACCTGACCAGAAGTCTTGTTCCTCCTGCCACCGAACTTCACTAATTCCCACTATATCTAACTTTAACCTATCCATTTCCCTTTTCAAATTTTCTAACCTACCTGCCCGATTAAGGGACCTGACATTCCACGCTCCGATCCGTAGAACGCCAGTTTTCTTTCTCCTGATAACGACATCCTCTTGAGTAGTCCCCGCCCGGAGATCCGAATGGGGGACTATTTTACCTCCGGAATATTTTACCCAAGAGGACGCCATCATCATTTAATCATACAGTAAAGCTGCATGCCCTCGGGAAAAATTACGGCCGTAGTTTCCCCTTGCTTTCAGGCGATACGATATGCAATATGACAAGTTTCGATAAAGGTCATACAATGTGATGTGGTGTGGTGTGATGCTTATCTGTGCAGCACTTATGTTCCCACTGGGTGACACGACAATCAACGAGATAGCACAAATACATCAGTAGCAGCAAGCATTATAATTTTTTACAAAGTGTGACAAAAGATACTGTTCCCACGATAGGTGGTAGATGACAGTTTTAGGTGGTGTGGGCTTTGAACTGTGGTTGCGTCAAATGCCAGTAGAGGTTGGACCTTTGCTATGTTGTTTACGGTGCTGCCAACTTCAGCAAACGACTATGCGGTAGCAACTACTGTATGCTATATTTTAAGCTTTGCTCATTGTTTTACTTTATTTTGAAGTCAGTTAAGTGACTAATCCAGCTCATTATGGAGACTGATTATGACCTTCACAACGCCAAAGGGTATCTGTGATCCTGCTTTCACAAAAACGCAGAATGGAAGTGCAGGCTGCCGCCCTACGAGACGGAAGTGAGGCTTGTTTGCCCGCACCCATCATCTCCCCTTTTGCAGTCATCATTTTAATTTGTTCATGATCGTGGCTGATCACCAATTTATAGTGGCTGCACTCTGCTCAGTTGCGGCAGGTAAACAAAACCTGTCAACATATTTTAACCACGTATAAATTCTTCCCCAAATGTGCGAACAGAGCTATTTCCAGTTCTTCTTCCACACCAAGGGTGCCTCGTCTGTTCTATCTTTAGCGTTGTCAGGTATGGTTTGCACAGCTATGAATGCCAACAAAAGGCCAAAATTAATATTTTGGAGATTATGTAATTACCAAATATGGAGGGAAAAGAAAAATAATGTCGAGAAACACATTCAACCAGACGAGCACTCAGTTTACCAGTGCTTCTCAACAGATAATCAAATGTTGAAGGCGTAAATATAGCCAAAAGAAGAAACCAAAGAACATTTTGGAAAAACTTCCCGATCACTTTGTTTTAACAGTCAATTTCAAAGCAGCAGGGACTGTCTTCTGGCACATAGTGATATAACATTTTAAATTTGTACATCTAATCATTTATAAACACAAAGTAGTTAGATGCACATTTCACCAAAAACAGATGCTACATTTTTAGGTCCCTATTCGAAAGTATCAGCAAAAAGTCACAATAATCTTTTGGTGCCAACAGCAGGCAAAATACATGTACAGATTGGAGAGCAAGCAGCTAGCCAATGATTAATCAGGAAACCCAGCATAAATATTTGCTTTCTTCTTCTGCTTAGGTTGCAGTGAACTTCACCACTTAATGCTCCACAACACCACCCTTTGTGAAGAGGAGACCAGGTGTAACGAAAACTGCATCATAATTCACAAGAGCCAAAAATTAACTTGAAGTCACCTGTGAGAAGGGCTGTGGTGCATGCGAGGAGTGGAGGCCTCTGGTCGAAGTGTGAGCTGCTGAACACTCTGGATGTCCATCGTCTTCTTGGATGCTTTGCCTGCTTGAGGTACAGATCCAGTAGGCTGACTTTTAGCTGGTATCCCATTAATTGCTGAAAATTAAAAGGGGTATCATACTAAATTTCAGTTGTTCCAAGCTGGGAATCTGACCCAGTCGCCACAATGTGAGGAAGAACTCAGTGAGAGAAACAAGAAATTCTTCAGGTAGTGACAGTATATCAGGAAAATTTTATATAAAATTATTGCTTTCTCTTTAAGGCAAGTCTGCAAAATGCTTCTTAGGCATATTTTCACAGTTACACAGAAACATCTTAAAAACTTTAGTTTTATCCTCATGAAATTTTCTATACATGTTGCCATAGGACATGGCTTTGACCGACTAATAAACACTAAAACACACACACACACACACACACACACACACACACACACACACAAACAAACAAGAATTATTGAAGATAAACTCACAACTCTGTCCTTTCGATTTTTCAGCTGACAGCTGTGACGTAAGGCTCTTGACTCTACTTCGTAGATCCTCCAGTTCCCGCATTGCTCCAGGTGGCATATATTCCTTTTGCCGACCACCACCAGAGGAACCACCAAACAGTTTATCTGTTAAGGTCTAGGCAAGAAAAAATAGAAAAACAAATCCTTTGTTCAACTGACTGTAGCATAGCAGCTCTGTGACTATCTCAATTTCACAGTTTTGCAGGTAAAGCATGGAAGGGAGAGAGAGAGATAGAGAGGTAGGGGGAGACAGGTGTGGGGAGAGTGTGATGGGGGAGACAGGGGGTGAGGGAGTGAGAGAGCGCAAACTTCCATATAGAAGACTACAAGTTGCTATCAATCATGGATCTTTTCTTAAGGGACAAATGAGGTACATTTCTTACATATAACTATAACTTAATTGTCTCTGAAATACAGTGATGCGCCAAAACATTATGATCACTGCCCATGGTGAGGCTGAATCCTCCTGGTGGTGCAGCAGGCATGTGACACAGGAAGAAAAGAATGGGCGAGACACAAATGGGTAGTCATTATAGTAAAGATGTGGGTTGTACAATTGCAGTGGCCACAGCATCACTGGGTTTTGACTGTGGACCAACAGAAATGTCTTGCCTGGAAAACAAATTGCGCTTCTTGTTTCTTTGTTTATTTATTTATTTATTTATTTACACGTCAAGATCTGTAGGGCCTAATTTCCAAGGTCATGGAACATGTCAATACATGAAATTACAACATGCAAGTAATAACAGATGAAAATAAAATGTTTATGAGCCTGAAAAAAGTCAATCCATAAGTTTAAGTAAATGCAATCAACAATTCAATAAGAATCAGCTTAATTTTTCAAGGAACTCCTCCACAGAATAGAAGCAGTGACCCATGAGGAAACTCTTCAATTTCGATTTCAAAGCGCATGGATTACTGCTAAGATTTTTGAATTCGAGTGGTAGCTTACTGAAAATTGATGCAGCAGTATACTGCACACCTTTCTGCACAAGAGTTAAGGAAATCCGATCCAAATGCAGGTTTGATTTCTGCCAAGTATTAACTGAGTGAAAGCTGCTTATTCTTGGGAATAAGCTAACATTGTTAACAAGAAATGACAGTAAAGAATACATATATTGAGAGGCCAAAGTCAAAATACCCAGACTCGTGAACAGAGGTCGACAAGAGGTTCGTGAACTTACACCACACTTATTGCCCGAACCGCCCATTTCAGAGCCAAAAATATCCTTTTAGAATGGGAAGAGTTACCCCAAAATATTATACCATACAACATAAGGGAATGAAAATAAGCAAAGTACACTAATTTTCGCGTCGAACTATCACTCACTTCATATACTGTTCGAATAGCAAAAATGGCAGCATTAAGTCTTTGAACGAGGGTTTTCCAAGACAGTTTACTATCTATCTGAACACCTAGAAATTTGAACTGTTCAGTTTTACTAATCATATGCCTGTTCTGTGAAATTAAAAAATTAGGTTTTATTGAATTCTGTGTTAGAAACTATAAAAACTGAGTCTTGCTGCAATTTAGCGTTAATCTATTTTCTACAAGCCATGAATTTAGGTCATGAACTGCACTACTTGAAACGGGACCAATGTTGCACACAACATCCTTTACTACCTAGCTAGTGTCATCAGCAAACAGAAATATTTTAGAGTTACTCATAATACTAGAGGTCATATCATTTACATAAATAAGGAACAGGAGTGGCCCCAATACTGATCCCTGGGGCACCCCCCACTTCACTGTACCCCACTCAGACCCCACATCACATCCATTCTCAACATTGTAAATAATGACCTTTTGCTCTCTGTTGTTAAAGCAAGAGGTAAACCAATTGTGAGCTACTCCCCGTGTTCTGTAATGGTCCAACTTCTGGAGCAATATTTTGTGATTAACACAATCATATGCCTTAGTTAAATAAAAACAAAATATGCCCAGTGTTCAAAATCCATCCAGTACCTCACAGAGAAAAAAGAATATAGCATTTTCAGTTGTTAAACGACTTCTAAAGCCGAACTGTACATTTGATAGCAAATCATGTGATATAAAATGATCAATTATCCTTACATACACAGCCTTTTCAATAACTTTAGCAAACACTGACGGCATAGAAATAGGTCTAAAATTGTCTAAATTATCCCTTTCTCCCTTTTTATAAGGCAGCTTTACCCGTCCAAGTACTTTAATCGCTCAGGAAACTGACCATTCCTAAGGAAAAAATTACAAATATGGCTAAATAAGGGGCTAACATGCACAGCACAGTACTTTAATATTCTGCTAGGCACTCCATCATATCCATGAAAGTCCTTAGTCTTCAGTGATTTAATTATTGACTCAATCTCCCCCTTGTCCGCATCACAGAGGAGTATTTCAGACATCAATCTCGGAAAGGCATTTGCCAGGAAAATTATACAATTCCCTGTAGAAACTAATTTTTTTTTCAATTCTCCAGCAATGCTCAGAAAATGATTGTTAAATACTGTACATACATCTGATTTATCAGAAACAGAAATATTTTTACTACAAACTGACTTTATGTCGCCGAACTTGTGCTGCTGATCAGCCACTTCCTTCACAACTGACCATATGGTTTTAATTTTATCCTGCGAATTAGCTATTCTATTTGCATACCACTACTATCCCCCCATGAACCATGGACCTTGCCGTTGGTGGGGAGGCTTGCGTGCCTCAACGATACAGATAGCCGTACCGTAGGTGCAACCACAACTGAGGGGTATCTGTTGAGAGGCCAGACAAACGTGTAATTCCTGAAGAGGGGCGGAAGCTTTTTCAGTAGCTGCAGGGGCAACAGTCTGGATGATTGACTGACCTGGCCCAGTAACACTAACCAAAAGGGCCTTGCTGTTGTGGTACTGCGAACGGCTGAAAGCAAGGGGAAACTACAGCCGTAATTTTTCCCGAGGGCATGCAGCTTTACTGTATGGATAAATGATGATGGCATCCTATTGGATAAAATATTCCGGAGGTAAAATAGTCCCCCATTCGGATCTCCGGGCGGGGACTACTGAAGAGAAAGAAAACTGGCGTTCTACGGATTGCAGCGTGGAATGTCAGATCCCTTAATCGGGCAGGTAGGTTAGAAAATTTAAAAAGGGGAAGGTGAATACAGGGTTATAAATACAAAATCAAATAGGGGTAATGTAGGAGTAGGTTTAATAATGAATAAAAAAATAGGAGTGCGGGTAAGCTACTGCAAACAGCATAGTGAACGCATTATTGTGGCCAAGTGACACGAAGCCCACGCCTACTACAGTAGTAGCCAACTAGCTCTGCAGATGACGAAGAAATTGAAGAAATGTATGATGAAATCAAAGAAATTATTCAGATATTGAAGGGAGACGAAAATTTAATAGTCATGGGTGACTGGAATTCGAGAGTAGGAAAACAGAGAGAAGGAAACATAGTAGGTGAATATGGATTGGGGGTAAGAAATGAAAGAGGTAGCCGTCTGGTAGAATTTTGTACACAGCATAACTTAATCGTAGATAACATTTGGTTCAAGAATCATAAAAGAAGGTTGTACACATGGAAGAATCCTGGAGAGACTAGAAGGTATCAGTTAGATTATATAATGGTAAGACAGAGATTTAGGAACCAGGTTTTAAATTGTAAGACATTTCCAGGGGCGGATGTGGACTCTGACCACAATCTATTGGTTATGAACTGTAGATTAAAACTGAAGAAACTGCAAAAAGGTGGGAATTTAAGGAGATGGGACCTGGATAAACTGAAAGAACCAGAGGTTGTACAGAGTTTCAGGGAGGGCATAAGGGAACAATTGACAGGAATGGGGGAAAGAAATACAGTAGAAGAAGAATGGGTAGCTCTGAGGGATGAAGTGGTGAAGGCAGCAGAGGATCAAGTAGGTAAAAAGACGAGGGCTGGTAGAAATCCTTGGGTAACAGAAGAAATACTGAATTTAATTGATGAAAGGAGAAAATATAAAAATGCAGTAAGTGAAGCAGGCAAAAAGTAATACAAACGTCTCAAAAATGAGATCGACAGGAAGTGCAAAATGGCTAAGCAGGGATGGCTAGAGGAGAAATGTAAGGATGTAGAGGCCTATCTCACTAGGGGTAAGATAGATACTGCCTGCAGGAAAATTAAAGAGACCTTTGGAGATAAGAGAACCACTTGTATGAATATCAAGAGCTCAGATGGAAACCCAGTTCTAAGCAAAGAAGGGAAAGCAGAAAGGTGGAAGGAGTATATAGAGGGTCTATACAAGGGCGATGTACTTGAGGACAATATTCTGGAAATGGAAGAGGATGTAGATGAAGATGAAATGGGAGATATGATACTGTGTGAAGAGTTTGACAGAGCACTGAAAGACCCGAGTCGAAACAAAGCCCCAGGAGTAGACAACATTCCATTAGAGCTACTGACGGCCTTGGGAGAGCCAGTCCTAACAAAACTCTACCATCTGGTGAGCAAGATGTATTAGACAGGCGAAATATCCTCAGACTTCAAGAAGAATATAATAATTCCAATCCCAAAGAAAGCTGGTGTTGACAGATGTGAAAATTACCGAACTATCAGTTTAATAAGTCACGGCTGCAAAATACTAACACAAATTCTTTACAGACGAATGGAAAAACTAGTAGAAGCTGACCTTGGGGAATATCAGTTTGGATTCCGCAGAAATATTGGAACACGTGAGGCAATACAGACCCTACGGCTTATCTTAGAAGAAAGATTAAGGAAAGGCAAACCTATGTTTCTAGCATTTGTAGACTTAGAGTAAGCTTTTGACAATGTTGACTGGAATACTCTCTTTCAAATTCTGAAGGTGGCAAGGATAAAATATAGGGAGCGAAAGGCTATTTACACTTTGTACAGAAACCAGATGGCAGTTATAAGAGTCGAGGGACATGAAAGGAAAGCAGTGGTTGGGAAGGGAGTGAGACAGGGTTGTAGCCTCTCCCCGATGCTATTCAATCTGCATATTGAGCAAGCAGTAAAGGAAACAAAAGAAAAGTTCAGAGTAGGAATTATAATCCATGGAGAAGAAATAAACACTTTGAGGTTTGCCGATGACATTGTAATTCAGTCAGAAACAGCAAAGGACCTGGAAGAGCAGCTGAACGGAATGGACATGATATTGAAAGGAGAATTTAAGATGAACATCAACAAAAGCAAAACGAGAATAATGGAATGTAGTCGAATTAAATCGGGTGATGCTGTGGGAATTAGATTAGGAAATGAGACGCATAAAGTAGTAAATGAGCTTTGCTATTTGGGGATCAAAATAACTGATGATGGTCGAAGCAGAGAGGACATAAAATGTAGACTGGCAATGGCAAGGAAAGCGTATCTGAAGGAGAGAAATTTGTTAACATTGAGTATAGATTTAAGTGTCACGAAATCTTTTCTGGAAGTATTTGTATGGAGTGTAGCCATGTATGGAAGTGAAACATGGACGATAACCAGTTTGGACAAGAAGAGAATAGAAGCTTTCGAAATGTGGTGCTACAGAAGAATGCTGAAGATTAGATGGGTAGATCACATAACTAATGAGGAGGTATTGATTAGAATTGGGGAGAAGAGGAGTTTCTGGCACAACTTGACACGAAGAAGGGACTGGTTGGTAGGACATGTTCCGAGGCATCAAGGGATCACAAATTTAGCATTGGAGGGCAGCGTGGAGGGTAAAAATCGTAGTGGGAGACCAAGAGGTGAATACACTAAGCAGATTCAGAAGGATGTGGGCTGCAGTAGGTACTGGGAGATGAAGAAGCTTGCACAGGATAGAGTAGCATGGAGAGCTGCATCAAACCAGTCTCAGGACTGAAGACTACAACAACAACAACAACAACAACAACAACAACAACAGGTTAGTGGAGTTAGAAGTTGAGTTACACAACTTCAAATCGGATCTAGTGGGATCAAATGAGGAGCAGTAGGGAAAACAAGGAAGAAAAACCCCAAGATTGATTGTAATTAAAATGTGTTATATAAGATACAGTCAAATGAAAACTGAGCAGCCGCCTTAACGGGACCATGGAATTATTTCATTCAAAAGTAATCACCTCACATGTTAAAGACATTTATGCCACTGGGAGATGAGATGATCAATACAGAACTTAAGTGTTACAGGATTTAGGTTAGCATCTCACTTTTGTAGAGCAACATGGGGGAAGGAGGAGTTGTCATAAATTTAAGAACATAGACACTCATGAATTTTGCCTATAACAGCATATGGAAGCATGTGCAACAACAGTAGAATTTCATAAAAAATCCTTCATAATACTAAGTGTATATCAAGCACCTGCAGTTAACCTTTAAACTGTTTATAAACTGCCTTGAAGCTGTACTGGCCCATTTAACAACGTAAAACAAAGAAATAGTGGTTACTGGGGACTTCAGTGTAGATTTTCTTTTCCCAATAAGAACTTAGGAGTTAGTAACACAATCATTCAACTTAAATCCCACTGTAAAGTTCCCAACTAAGGTAACCAATTGCTCACAAACAGCCATGGATAATATCTTTATAGAAAAGTCCAATGAACAAAATTATATTACAAAATGGCCTCTTAGATCATGACATGCAGTTCCTTCTGTTAAATGTGAATACTGAACAGGATATAAAATCTGTTAAATCTGAACTCAAAATGGTAATCAATAAGCCAAAAATTGATTAATTTAGGACTCTCCTCAGACATTCACTGGAACTATGTTCACAGTGCTCATGGCATGAATGAAAAATATACCTCTTTTGCTAGTAAAGAAAGTCCTTACCTTATTTGAACACTGTTTTACCCCAAAACTAACCAAGGTTAGAGCAAAGTCTACATAGAAGCCAATGGATTACTCAAGGAATTGAGGTATCTTGTAAAACAAAAAGAAAACTGCATCTGTCAATCCAATACAGTTCTGATGTTGATGTTATAGCACATTACAAGAAATACCGCAAAATATTGAAGACTGTAATACAGACATCAAAGCAAATATATTACAAGGAAAAGATAGTCATATCAGACAGCAAAATAAAAACAATATGGGATATAGTGAAGGAGAAGACCAGTAGAACCAGACATGAAGAGGGGCAAATAGCATTAAGAGTAAATGAGACATTGGAGACAGATGTGTATAGTGTTTGCAGAACTTTTTAACAAACATTTTATAACTGTTACTGAAATGATGGGGTTGTCAGGTTCTGTAGATGCTGCCATGGGATACCTCAGACCAGACATTTCAAGTAACTTCCATTATATGAATTTGACCCTCACTACCCCAGCAGAAGTAATGTCCATCATACAATCTTTAAAATCATAAACATCGAGTGAGCATGATGAAATATCAACAAAGTTAATTAAAGAATGTGATTCTGAGTTAAGTAACATATTGAGCTATCTGTGTAACCAGTCTTTTATCAGTGGAATATTTCCTGAATGGTTGAAATATGCTGAAGTTAAACTACTGTTTAAGAAGGGAGATAAAGAAATAAAGTCAAATTTCTGTATAATTTCACTTTTGACAGCATTCTCAAAAATTTTAGATAAAGTAACGTACAACTGGCTTTATAACCATCTTATCACAAATAAGATATTGTCAAAGTCGCAGTTCAGATTTCGAAAGGGTTCTGATATTGAGAAGGCTATCTACACTTACAGTGAAAATGTACTTAATTAATTAGACAAACAAAATTGCAGGCAACTGTTATATTTTGTGATCTGTCAAAGGCATTTGACTGTGTAAATCACAATATTCTTTAATTAGAAAATTAGGGTGTAATAGGAAATGCTGCAAAATGGTTTAAATCTTGTATCTCTGGCAGGAAACAAAGGGTGTTATTAGGAAAGGGATATGTATTAAGCTATCACGCATCATCCAACTGGGAACTAATTACATGTGGGGTCCCACAAGGTTCCATCACAGGACCCTTACTTTTTCTTGTGCATATCAATGACCTTTCGTCAGTAACATTACCAGATGCCAAGTTTGTTTTGTTAGCTAATGATAGAAACATCGCAATAAATAGCAAATCAAGTGTAGTCTTAGGAAGATTGGCTAATGAAATATTTGTGGACATTAATCACTGGTTCCCAGCCAATTTTTTATCACTAAACTCGAAAAAACACACTACATGCAGTTCAGAACTTGTAAGGGGGTTCCCACGAGCATTTGACTACCATATGACGACAAGCAGATAGAAGAAGTGGACAGTGTTAAATTCTTGGGATTACAGCTTGATAATAAATTCAACTGGGAGGAGCACATAATATAACTGTTGAAGTGCCTAAACAAATCTCTACTTGCAATGCAAATTCTGTCAGATATAGGGGATATAAAAATGCAAAAGCTGGCATACTATGCTTACTTTCATTCCATATCATCATATGGGATTGTTTTTTGGGGTAATTCATCAATCCAAGGTAAAGTTTTCCAGGCACAAAAACGTGCAATAAGAGTTATATGTGGTGTGAACTCAAGAACATCCTGCACAGGCCTGTTTGGGGAACTAGGGATACTAACTACTGCTTCCCATTATATTTATTACTTAATGAAATTTCTCATTAAAAATATATCACTTTTTCAAACCAACAGCTCAGCTCAGTTAATGGAATCCATACGAGAAATAAGAATAATCTTCACAAGGATTTAAAGTCACTTACTCTTGTACAAAAAGGTGTGCATTATTCAGGAACACACATTTTCAATAACTTGCCAGCAGCCATAAAAAGCTTAACAACGAATAAAATTCAGTTTAATAGAATCCTAAAGGATTTATTGGTGGCCAACTTCTATTCCACTGATTAATTTCTCAGTAGAACCAACTGATTGTGCATAACTTCTGCACCATTGCAGTGCAGTAATGTGTCCATTGTAATAAGTATTGTAGTAGTACTATTATACATTTATTACCTTATAAATAAATAAAAACATTGTTTAATTTTAAATTCAGTGCATTAATGCAATCTTAGTAAATGAGTGTTGTAACATGATCCTTTCATACAGTGTCTTTTTTTTTTTTTTTTTTTTTTTTTTTTAAAGAAGAAGAAGAAGAAGAAGAAGAAGAAAAAAAAGAAGACTCTCATTCCACTTGGGACCTGTGCAAGGTACATTAGCTTTTTTGTTTTAATTCTAAATATTTGTCATGTATTATTGTTTTTCTGACACGTTCCAGATCCTGGAGGACATCCTCACTAAGGATTAATTCAAATGAAAGTAAATCTTATCTAATCCTGTTTCATACAACACGGTCAGCTGCTGACTGATCCACAACTGCACCAACTCTTGCACTTTCTCGTTTGACTGAAACAGACATCCTTGCAGGTCTTTTTTTTTATATTGCCAAAGATGTGAAATCACACGGTGAACCATCCAGGCTGTACAGCAGGTGTTGCAGTGCTTCCCAACCAAATCGTTGAAGTGTAGCCTTTCTGATCATGAGGAAGAACAGTTAGATAAAGAATTAAAGATGGTGACAAATAGCAGCAATTCCTGGTATATGAAAAAATGGAAGATGTTACAGGGAAAATGGAACAAGAACTGAAGAATCATTTTTCAGTGGGAAACATTGGGTATGTTACTGGAAATGACAAGGCAGGTTATATGTTGTCAGAATTTGCTAAAGAAAACAGGTTTGCACTGAACACTCTCCCAGAAGGAAACAGAATGGTAATTGACATGGCAAAGACCAAACAGGAGTACAAAAGTAATCTGGTGATTTGAAGAAACAGTAAAGATATTTTACAGCATGTGGAAGTCAAACTGCTTCAGAAGCAGAGCAAACACACAAAAAGCTAGAAAGAAAGGCTTATCATGTAGAAAGTCAGAAATCAAATAGTGGAAAGTCCAGGCTGGAATATCAACACCATGAGAAGGATAGATTGCTGCTCATTGTGAAGATGACACAAATTGCAGACAGGCACAACATATATGCTGTGACACATTTACCTATTGACCAAAGCCTTCTTCAGAAAAGAACAGAAAACACAAACACAAACACAAACACAAACACACACACACACACACACACACACACACACACACACTTTCTTCATGCATACATGACCACTCATCATTCAACAAATGGATGACCACTCTCTCCAGCTGCTGCGTGTTTTGCATAAACAACTTTGTTAAAAAGTACAGTTTCGTCTATTTTGCTGGTACAGTAAAAGGAAAGCAAAAGTAAAGAAAAACCTGTATGTAAAGCAAAATTGTGTCTGAGTGTCTTAACAGTTTTGGTAATGACAATGTTACAAGGACTGTCAATTCAAAAACAATTAATAAACCGAATGCTGCCAATTGATCAATGGAGAGACGTATGATGAAACTGCCAGTAGTAATCAGGCTGGTGGGGAAAGATATAGTTATGGCTATAACAAAAACGTAATGGAAGTGGGTAGGACATGTTACCAGGTAAATGGATGGGAGATGGACTAGTGACATGCTCTGGGATAAGAAAATACCAAGATTGCCACCTAATGGAAGGTGGGTGGGTGGCATTAGAAAATATGCAGTAGCCACATGGTTGTGTGTCACAGAATGCAACACTAGACAGTAACCAGAGGAGGGCTTTTCAAACAATGGATGAGAAATGGCTGCTGGTGCTGCTGCTAATTATGACATGACATATTTTCTCACATGTGGGAAGCGACATGTGAAATAATTTATCACAAAATGTCTTTGAGCATATAAAGGGTTTCCACAAGTTACAACAGTATACTGTTGCTTACTGATTATTACACGACCCCAATATTATTGCACTTAGCCTCCTGTGGCCGTTATTAGAAACGCGCAGTGAAGTTACAGTAAACAAGTCAGCGGCTAAGGAAAACGCATTGCATTGTGAATGATTTCAAGACAGTTGTGCATATACTATCAAATGGTTCAGTGTGACTTCCTGAAATATGACAATAAAAACTCACAATAAGTTGACTTTACTGCCCACAACCCTAAGTGAAATAATATTGTGGTTGACTAATATAAAAGTGGCAGAATAACTTTAGGTGCTACTCACAGAGGACACAATAAGAAACATTTCCAAATGGGAATCCTACATATTTTATAAAAAGTTATGATATTGGCACAAGCTTTTTAACACACAATGCACAAGCACTTTAAGGTATTGGAGGAATTATTTGTTTTTCAATGCAATGAGGCATTTTTAAGATCACTTTAAAGTCCTTTGGAAGATAAGTAAACCAACATTACATTTTTTAATATTTCCTAAAAATAAACAGAAAAGTTGCGAATTACACGGACCAGTACGTATATACAAAACCGAGTAATGCATGTAAAGTTTCAATGTGCAGAATTCAGTACTGGCCTATATATTTAGAACAGCTATTTGTTTGTGGGATGTTTGAAACTAAACATTAATAAGGGTGACAATTGTACTATTTCCCCAACCTCTCTCTTCAATAGCTCTCAAATACTTTCATAAAAAAAATCATCTCTTAATTTAGAAAGCTACGGTTATCTCAGAAGCAAATAAAATTACAAATACTAACCATTTTATTACTAAAAATTCATCTACTGTGTATTTCAAAATTTTCAGACAGCGTAATAACCGTACCTTCTTTTTCTTGGAATATTTTTCCAAATTTGTTTGCAAGTGTAGAATTAGCTTCTCTTGTTGTCGTATCTTTGACTCTGCCTTGAGCTCCTCATACTTGTATGCCACCTGTGTTTCTTCTAATTTGGCGTGCAGTTCAGCAATCCTGTAAGCCCAAAGGAAGACTAAGTTTGCACAAGAATAAACAGAAACAAAAATATCCTACACAGTCATGACAATATATTTACCAGTGTTGGGAGAACACTAAATGGCTACAATATTCAAGTGGAGGAGCATGGGCATATTAAAAGGCTCTCTCTCTCTCTCTCTCTCTCTCTCTCTCTCTCTCTCACTGGCTGTCTTGTAAAATATTACTTTTGTATTATGGTAAGCCAAGCATATACTTGCTCTATCTTTGTAAACTGAATGTGAAACTAGACTGTAATGCTAAATTTGGACAATCATTCAAGATGTAACAAGGTGAACAACTGTCAACAACAGCCAAGGTGGAAAGATTCAAAATACCTTTTAAGTAATGTAATGCTACTAAATTGTCTGAAATTTATCTCTGAGGCATTAAGCAGTATTCTTGTTACATTTTAATTGAAACAGTGTGACCTGAACTTTTTTTTTCTTTCTTTTTTGCTTAAGGTTTACATTTGTCCATTGCAACAATTTTCACATTTCCTGCAGGTGCTGATTACTACTATGGCATGTAGCAGTTACAGTTCAGTTCTTCTAGCAAAGGGAATCCTGGCAAACACACGTGGGACAAGATTGTGGATAAAAGAACTGAACAGCCAAAAGTTGTGGAGGGAAGAGAACTAATTAAAAATGCACCTAAATTATTAATAGTTATAAAGGAAAGTGGCTTCAGTACAGTACAGCCAATTACAGCACGGGAATCAAGACATGAAAAGGTACAAGAGAAACAGTCATTGAAGTTTAGGCAGCAGAGGGAATCAAAGGAACAATTTTTTGTAGCAAACATATGAACTCAATGGAGTCAAATTAAATACCACTAGTGTCTAACTAGTAAAACTTTTTATCTCTGTAAACTGTCATAGAATGGTAGCACTATGTGGGTCTACTTCCATTTCATGTCTACATCCCATCAGTCTGGGTAAATAATCTAAAATGGCTACATAAGATGAAACTAGAATGAAATTTTTTCACTCTGCAGCAGTGTGTGCGCTGATATGAAACTTCCTAGGCTGTGGCTAAGCCATGTCTCCGCAATATCCTTTCTTCCAGGAGTGCTAGTTCTGCAAGGTATGCAGGAGAACTTATGCGAAGTTTGGAAGGTAGGAGACGAGATACTGGTGGAATTAAAGCTGTGAGGACAGGGCGTGAGTCGTGCTTGGGTAGCTCAGTAGCTGTGAAAGGCAAAGGTCCCCGAGTTTGTGTCTCGGCCTGACACACAGTTTTAATCTGCCGGGAAGTTTCATAAGCTGAAACTAGTTGCACAACAGAGGCAGTTTTAATACAGTAAATGTTACAGCCTAAGTTGACAAATGTAATTATTCAACAAATGGATGAGATGTCCACTATAAAAAAGAAATTTCTGGGAAGTATAATTGGAGTGTTGTGGTTAGATAGATGAAACAAAAGAGTGAGAGACCTACTGGAAAAGAAACCTTTAAAAAGTAAACTAGAAACATCAAGGATGGAGCGGTGTGGGGACACAAGAAGAAAAGAACGGGTGATGGTAGCAAAGCAGGTGGCAAGGGAAGAGAGACAGGAAACCCCCTGGACAGATGACCAAAGGAATGTAAGAAAAATGGAGAGGGAATGGAATAGGGAAATAATTGGCATCATAGCGAAGAGGATTTTGTTTCCATCACACACAGCCCATGGGTTTCAAATTGTTCAAGGCGATATTTTCATTTTATCGTTATTTTCTTCTAACCACATATCTTAATCATTTTGATTAATTCAGCTTATTCTGTCATGTCCGTATTACTATTTTGTAAAAATTCTCACTTTCTCTTTAATATTAGCCTGGTTCCATTTGATATTTTCTTTTAATTTGCTCTTTTCGTGGCCACAATTTACTTTGTGTTTACTTTTGTTGAGTACATGTCCCTTTTGTATGTGTCCTTTATAATTTTAATTTTATAAGATTCTGGACTCTTCACTTAATTTAATGTGGAATACCTTCATATTCCCCCCATGAACCATGGACCTTGCCGTTGGTGGGGAGGCTTGCGTGCCTCAGCGATACAGATGGCCGTACCGTAGGTGCAACCACAACGGAGGGGTATCTGTTGAGAGGCCAGACAAACATGTGGTTCCTGAAGAGGGGCAGCAGCCTTTTCAGTAGTTGCAGGGGCAACAGTCTGGATGATTGACTGATCTGGCCTTGTAACATTAACCAAAACGGCCTTGCTGTGCTGGTACTGCGAACGGCTGAAAGCAAGGGGAAACTACAGCCGTAATTTTTCCCGAGGACATGCAGCTCTACTGTATGATTAAATGATGATGGCGTCCTCTTGGGTAAAATATTCCGGAGGTAAAATAGTCCCCCATTCGGATCTCCGGGCGGGGACTACTCAAGAGGACGTCGTTATCAGGAGAAAGAAAACTGGCGTTCTACGGATCGGAGCGTGGAATGTCAGATCCCTTAATCGGGCAGGTAGGTTAGAAAATTTAAAAAGGGAAATGGATAGGTTAAAGCTAGATATAGTGGGAATTAGTGAAGTTCAGTGGCAGGAGGAACAAAACTTTTGGTCAGGTGATTACAGGGTTATAAATACAAAATCAAATAGGGGTAATGCAGGAGTAGGTTTAATAATGAATAAAAAAATAGGAGTGCGGGTTAGCTACTACAAACAGCATAGTGAACGCATTATTGCGGCCAAGATTGACACAAAGCCCATGCCTACTACAGTAGTACAAGTTTATATGCCGACTAGCTCTGCAGATGATGAAGAAATAGATGAAATGTATGACGAGATAAAAGAAATTATTCAGGTAGTGAAGGGAGACGAAAATTTAATAGTCATGGGTGACTGGAATTCATCAGTAGGAAAAGGGAGAGTAGGAAACATAGTAGGTGAATATGGATTGGGGGGAAGGAATGAAAGAGGAAGCCGCCTTGTAGAATTTTGCACAGAGCATAGCTTAATCATAGCTAACACTTGGTTCAAGAATCATGAAAGGAGGCTGTATACATGGAAGAAGCCTGGAGATACTGACAGGTTTCAGATAGATTATATAATGGTAAGACAGAGATTTAGGAACCAGGTTATAAATTGTAAGACATTTCCTGGGGCAGATGTGGATTCTGACCACAATCTATTGGTTATGAACTGCAGATTGAAACTGAAGAAACTGCAAAAAGGTGGGAATTTAAGGAGATGGGACCTGGATAAACTGAAAGATCCAGAGGTTGTACAGAGTTTCAGGGAGAGCATAAGGGAACAATTGACAGGAATGGGGGAAAGAAATACAGTAGAAGAAAAATGGGTAGCTCTGAGGGATGAAGTGGTGAAGGCAGCAGACGATCAAGTAGGTAAAAAGACGAGGGCTAATAGAAATCCTTGGGTAACAGAAGAAATATTGAATTTAATTGATGAAAGGAGAAAATATAAAAATGCAGTAAATGAAGCAGGCAAAAAGGAATACAAACGTCTCAAAAATGAAATCGACAGGAAGTGCAAAATGGCTAAGCAGGGATGGCTAGAGGACAAATGTAAGGATGTAGAGGCTTGTCTCACTAGGGGTAAGATAGATACTGCCTACAGGAAAATTAAAGAGACCTTTGGAGAGAAGAGAACCACTTGTAGGAATATCAAGAGCTCAGATGGCAACCCAGTTCTAAGCAAAGAAGGGAAGGCAGAAAGGTGGAAGGAGTATATAGAGGGTTTATACAAGGGCGATGTACTTGAGGACAATATTATGGAAATGGAAGAGGATGTAGATGAAGACGAAATGGGAGATAAGATACTGCGTGAAGAGTTTGACAGAGCACTGAAAGACCTGAGTCAAAACAAGGCCCCGGGAGTAGACAACATTCCATTCGAACTACTGATAGCCTCGGGAGAGCCAGTCCTGACAAAACTCTACCATCTGGTGAGCACGATGTATGAGACAGGCGAAATACCCTCAGACTTCAAGAAGAATATAATAATTCCAATCCCAAAGAAAGCAGGTGTTGACAGATGTGAAAATTACCGAACTATCAGTTTAATAAGTCACAGCTGCAAAATACTAACGCGAATTCTTTACAGACGAATGGAAAAACTGGTAGAAGCGGACCTGGGGGAAGATCAGTTTGGATTCCGTAGAAATGTTGGAACACGTGAGGCAATACTGACCTTACGACTTATCTTGGAAGAAAGATTAAGAAAAGGCAAACCTACGTTTCTAGCATTTGTAGACTTAGAGAAAGCTTTTGACAATGTTGACTGGAATACTCTCTTTCAAATTCTGAAGGTGGCAGGGGTAAAATACAGGGAGCGAAAGGCTATTTACAATTTGTACAGAAACCAGATGGCAGTTATAAGAGTCGAGGGGTATGAAAGGGAAGCAGTGGTTGGGAAAGGAGTGAGACAGGGTTGTAGCCTCTCCCCGATGTTATTCAATCTGTATATTGAGCAAGTAGTAAAGGAAACAAAAGAAAAATTCGGAGTAGGTATTAAAATTCATGGAGAAGAAATAAAAACTTTGAGGTTCGCCGATGACATTGTAATTCTGTCAGAGACAGCAAAGGACTTGGAAGAGCAGTTGAACGGAATGGACAGTGTCTTGAAAGGAGGATATAAGATGAACATCAACAAAAGCAAAACAAGGATAATGGAATGTGGTCGAATTAAGTCGGGTGATGCTGAGGGAATTAGATTAGGAAATGAGACACTTAAAGTAGTAAAGGAGTTTTGCTATTTAGGGAGTAAAATAACCGATGATGGTCGAAGTAGAGAGGATATAAAATGTAGACTGGCAATGGCAAGGAAAGCGTTTCTCAAGAAGAGAAATTTGTTAACATCGAGTATAGATTTAGGTGTCAGGAAGTCGTTTCTGAAAGTATTTGTATGGAGTGTAGCCATGTATGGAAGTGAGACATGGACGATAACTAGTTTGGACAAGAAGAGAATAGAAGCTTTCGAAATGTGGTGCTACAGAAGAATGCTGAAGATAAGGTGGGTAGATCATGTAACTAATGAGGAGGTATTGAATAGGATTGGGGAGAAGAGAAGTTTGTGGCACAACTTGACTAGAAGAAGGGATCGGTTGGTAGGACATGTTTTGAGGCATCAAGGGATCACAAATTTAGCATTGGAGGGCAGCGTGGAGGGTAAAAATCGTAGAGGAAGACCAAGAGATGAATACACTAAGCAGATTCAGAAGGATGTAGGTTGCAGTAGGTACTGGGAGATGAAGAACCTTGCACAGGATAGAGTAGCATGGAGAGCTGCATCAAACCAGTCTCAGGACTGAAGACCACAACAACAACAACCTTCATATTCTTAAATCAGGTGCCATAAGTTTATGGCACCTGATTTAAGAATATGAAGGTTGTTGTTGTTGTGGTCTTCAGTCCTGAGACTGGTTTGATGCAGCTCCATGCTACTCTATCCTGTGCAAGCTTCTTCATCTCCCAGTACCTACTGCAACCTACATCCTTCTGAATCTGCTTAGTGTATTCATCTCTTGGTCTTCTGTCTGTATCTACTTTTACTCAGTATTTTAATATTTACAGTTACCTGCCCTCAAAGTCCTTCAGGATTGTCACAGGCCGCACAATTTCTTTATTGTTACTTAAAACTTAGGGGGTTATACTTTTTGTTCCATATGGTCTCACTTAAGTATACTTCCTCCCTTGCTTTCTTCTGGAAGAAAGAGCTGAGAACAAACATGTTCTACTTGGTAAATTCTACTAATGTATGACTCCTGCCATGACTGGTACCATATAAGTTTCTCACTGAAAATTTGTTCTTTCTATATAGCAGAGATGCTGAGTCGCAGATAGGCACAACAAAAAGACTGTCACAAATAAATAAAGTTTGGTCAGCACACACACACACACACACACACACACACACACACACACACACACACACACACACACACACACACACACACACAAAAAAAAAATCACAGTCTCCATTGATTGCTATTCCGATTTTAATTTCACTTAGTCTCCACTATTTCATTCTCAACAACTGACCATACCACTGTAGTCTGTGCTTTCCTACATCATTAATAGTCATTTTGATGCCAGCTTCAGTCCTATTCATTTAATTTTCTTTATTTCTCAACTTACTCCTTTGACTTTTAGATCTGAAAACGACTCATTTATGTAGCCAGAAATTTTCTTTCATCTTTACCTAAGAGGGTGTATATTTACAGGACCCAAGTCAGAACTTGTTTAAACTAAATATGGAGCATGGTTAATTTAACTTTGTTATCCCACAGCAGCTTTCTGACTTGGCTGTAGAAATGTTAGGCATTTTGTGCCCTGTCAAGTATGTTTTGTTCTGCTGTATTGTTCAGTTTTTTTTTTTATGCAAAAGTAGCTTCATTCATCATCCTCAATATGTCTCCTCATGAACAACTATCACAAAAAGTGTGACCATCCCGAATCTGTGATTTAAATCCTTTGAAAGTCTGCATGTTGCTGACTAGCCACGCATTCTAGTGCTAAGCCTACAGCTTAAATGAGTGATTTTTTTAAATATTTTTGTGGGACTGGCTCAATTACTGCATAATAGAATTTGGGTATCCATGTGCCAGTCGACATTACTCTGAACAATTGGGAGTTATTGTTGAGCTTACCTGTACAATTAATGCAGGATGGCCATTACAACAAGAACTGCAGCTCACATCTGAGAAGAAAAAATAACTAGGTGACAAGAGTGTCGGACCATTACTTGTCTTTGGCAGAAAATGTTCATCTTACTATTGATGAAAATATTTAGCAGTAGATGAAAACAATACCTAACTTTCAGAGTTTTTAGTTCCTTCCTCAGTGAGGAAAGTGGAATCGGTGGAGGAAGATTCAAAAGGAAGGCCAAGTCACTTTGATATCTAGCATCACTTGTGAGGACAATGAAAGACCAATGTCGTCCACTTAATGGTTGTCTCCTCTCACCTTAAAACTAGGGCATACCTCTCATCCTGGTATCCGAGTAACATGTAATGGTTATGTCACTTGCTTTAAGTAGTCTAGGAAAATTAAAGGAAATTTTTAATTTGAACAGATAGTCTAGGTTTCATACTTTGTTAGTGATGATTAATTGCACTTTTCTTTTTGTCACTGCATTGGACATAACACTTTTGATGTTGGGAGAACTCCTCAAAGAAGATATTGACTACCAAATAAGCAATGTAAGAAGAGGTTGTACTCAAAACTGAAGTCTGAGCTCACCTAGTCTCAGCACACTGGACAGCAATAGCAGCATTTTCAAGTTGTTTGTTTAGTTCACAACCGGACTCTCGCATACCATGTATTTGTGTGAGTCTCTGACTTATCTCTTCTTTCAGCATGCAGTTTTCTTCTTGCAGACCTTTAACTTGCCTCTGTAATGTTTTTATAGCTGCTTCGGCCTCGTGGTTATTCTCCTGAAGATCTGTTACCTTTGAAAATACAGAATGATTTACCCACCATTTATTACGTAGATCTGTAAGAAATTATAGGAATGAGTAGAAGCAACACTTACTATTAACAAACTATATATCAAATTAAGATGACAATGTTGTGGTCTTCAGTCTGAATTGATGCATCTTTACACTCGAGTGCATCCTGTGCAAGCCTTTTAAACTCTGTACAATTATTGCAATCTACATCCATTGGAAACTGTCTACTGTGTTCAAATGTTTGTCTCCTTCCAGAATTTTTACCCGTCACACTTTCCTCCAGTTCCAAATAAATTGTTCTTTGATGGCTCACAGTGGGTCCTCTCAACCTATACCTTCTTTCAATAAAGTCATGAAAAATCTTTTTGTCCCCACATTGTGAAGTATCTCTTTATTAGTTATTCGATCTTTAAATCTATCAATAAAAATATTCAGTAAATCCACATTTTGTATGCCTGTGCCGTTCGAAGTTCACATTTCAAAGCTAACATCTGTGTACTAGTGCAAAGGCGTTCAAGAAGCTTCCCCCTAACAGGTCAATAAGCCTACACCCAACAAACCAAGAAATTGAGAATCCATATGGGTTCAGAATAAAACTGTAAACATAGCTTATCAAACACTCAGTAATCTGCTTATCATGATTCACACATTACACTTACGTTCTGCTGAGAAGCAGCTATGTTTATTATCAACAGACTTTCACTGTTGTGTCGTACAGATAAGTACTGTTCTACGATAAATGTCAATATGGTAATGTCAAATATGTATCAAAAGAAGTTGTACAGCACTAAGTCATTGTAACAGAAGCACAAACAGTTTGCAGTAGTTTAACAGTTGTATATTATATGAATCTTTTATTTATTTCTTTAGATATAAATGTAAGATGTCCCCTTCAAATGTCAAAGATACTTCATTTTATCATTTAGTTCAAGTATCCTTTGACCCACTCTGTGATCTCCATGACTGGGTCCACAGAAAGAACAAAAATCCTTTCAAATAAATTACAAAACCATCAAAGTGCACAGAAGTTTGTTTTTATTCAAATGGCAACCAGTTTAGGACTTATGTCCATTATCAAACCATCCACGTAAGTCCTCCCATACCACCATAATGTGTTATGGTGCACACAAAACTGGACTGTTCTACGCAAATAGTAACTGGCAGTTACCCACTCAAACAAGCAATGTGGCCAGCGTACACATGTTATGGTGTTATGGTAGGACTTATGTGGATGGATTGATAATGGACTTAAGTCCTAAACTGGTCACCATTTAAATAAAAATTAACTTCTGTTGAATTATGTTTTGTAATTTCGTTGAATCATAGTAAGTTGCTGCCTGCAGCCATCCAGCATAGAAGTGAGTAAAAGAAACACATGTTGGATGACCACCTTTATAGCTAAAAACTTTGTACATAAATACCTGCTGAGAGAGATTGTTTGTCACATTCTTATACTTTGACAGCTGGCTTTCTAGGCTGTCAATTTTTTCCTTATGGTCCTCAAGTTCAGCTTCAACAACATCCACTCTCTTTTCAGCCTTTATGCGCAAAGATTTCTCCTCATTTATGCTGACACGTGCTGTCTTTATCTCTGCTTGGTACTTGTCCAAATTCTTTTCTAGTTCTGCCCTGCCAAGCAATCAATAATATTGTAGGTAGATGCAACACAGCACAATTTTAAACTTGTGTATAGGGACAGTAAAATTTCACATTTGCAGTACCATGGAAAAAAAAAAACCGCTAAATCAGTGTTTTTCACATGAGACTGATGGTTTTTATGAAATTGGAAATTATTGTAAACATGAGGGCAGCAGTTTACTAATACTGGTAACTGACAGTTACTGAATGTTGGAATTGGATTTTCACTTTTTTCTCAAGACTGAGGTTCACTTAAAGTCTTAAATTGCAGCTCATTTCCCAATGTAGAGATGCAATACTGAACAAAAATACCCCACTTTCAACCAATTATGTTGTGGTAAGAGGCACCAATGTCACAATTTGTGATACTTTTGCACGACAAATGTTTTTGAGAGATCTAATGTGGTGCATCAGTTAATCTTAATATTTTCATAGTAACCAAGTATGAACATGAAACCATGGAATACTCAACTTTAGCTTTGCAAAAATGTAAATTAACAAGGCATTTGTTTCTAACAGTAAACCACAGTGCAAGATATGTGGCATCACATATGATAGACATAAGAATTTAAATCGAGCTGCACAAATAGTATGCTTTCTTATAGAGTCACATATGTTGGTGTCACTTGCAACCAAATAATCTGGACCTCAGGCTACACAACAGATAAGATTGTCACAACAAGCTTCACATACAAAACAGGAAAAACAGTACCGCATAAATATTGAAATAAACATGCTCAGTGTCCTGTTTTGCTGCTAGAAATAGGTTTGTGTAATATTGTGTGTTCTGCAATTGGCTGAGAGAAGCAAACAAAGCAGGTGCTGTGCTGATTTGTGTGTTTGTAAGACTCAAGTTACTTATTTGGTGGTTTTCAAGTTTGAACTTGCTTGCTACAACAAAATACTGTTTAACTGATGCACCACATTAACCTACATTATTAAACCCTCATCAAATTTACGATTGCAGATGACACCAATTTGCTATTCCCACAAATTTGGTATTGTCAGTGTAGGGTGTAAAAACAGGACATTTTGTACTTACTTTGTATGTGATATACCATTGGACATCCTACAATTTTAATTAACTAACAAAAATTATGACTTCTTTTGAATAAAATATGGAACTGTAAAATATATGTTGGTTAATTTTTTTCCTTAATTGCTTAGATTTAATTGGTTTAAAATAAATATTTATTTTTTTAACAATGTAAATAAAAGTTATTGCTGATGACAGTAAATATAATGTAACTGAAAGATATATTTTCATTTTAATCTGAAGACCATAAATAAATAAGGCATAAATAAATAAGGCAACAATAAAGAATACATACCAATACAAAACAAAGTCATCCAAAATTAATAACAATACTGGCAAAGAATAAACCAAAAATTGGCAAAAACAACACAGAAATTCAGCATAAAATAAAATTGTGTTTTCCTGTCCCTATTTACGCTATGTTAACATCTGGCATGCTACAAATATAAGAGGTACTTACTTTCTTGCTTTCAAAGTATTTAGTTCTGATTCTTGTGATTTTATAATTGCAGTAAATTCTTCTAACTGGGCATCTAAAACTTCACATAAGCCCTTTATGTTGTTATAATTCTGCAAATATTGAGGAAAAACATGAGAAAGGATGGCAACACATTTTTGTTATTATTTGCAGTAAGACATGTATATTTCTGAAAAAAACAGAGAGAGAGAGAGAGAGAGAGAGAGAGAGAGAGAGAGAGAGAGAGCCTCTCCTTGGACATTAGCGGTGTCTGGGCATATTTTTCACAGAATATGCAGGAATCCATATTCTGTCTAAGTAAACCACTGGCTACTTTAATTTTATGCCTCAAATTTCCTACAAATCTAATGTCTGCATTTTCCCCTCAAAACTATGTCATCTCATTCATATACACTAATTCATCTACACTGGTAAATTTTAGAAACAAATTTAATAGCCTGATGTAGTGATACGCACAATTCCAGGGGCGTGATGAGAAGAAATAGTATAAATGTAATTGTCAGACATTACTATCCAATCTATTTTTAAGTGTATGTGAAGCAACATATTTGGGAACAATACGATTGGTTGGTTTGTGGGATTAAAGGGACCAGACTGCTACAGTCATCGGTCCCGGAACAATACGATTATTTATCATGGGACAGGAGCTATGGCCATCTTCAAAGGCGTCTGAGGAGAAGCAGTCATACTGTAACCTAATCACAGATAATATTTTTTAGCACATGAATGATTATACAGAAGGACTGGCATCAGTTACTTACTTAAAAAGAAACATGCAGGAGTGTGTTAAATATAGTGTATGTTGGTCAACATTATTGTGTTATTCAAGATACAGTCTAGAGACTGGAGATTTAGTTCAAGTGCTCATGATGAGAAGTAGCTGACCAGACTGTAAATGGTCAAACGCAAAAGAAAATACATGATTACATACTCACCTAACCAAGTCACACTGCGCAGAATAATTCTCCTCACAAGAGGAGAACATAGCTGCTCAGGGATGAGGACTGAATGGACAGAATGGTGAAGTAGCTTAAAGGTTGCATCTGTCTTGCGTTTGAAGCTAGTCATATGATAATTTTGTTTTTTTGTGTCTTGCATATGATCAAGAATAAGTGAGAAGATTGCGGAATTTAAGTTATATGCTGATTGATGGCTGCAATGTTAACATATGACAAACCAATATTGGAGAATCTTAATGATAAATTTCTCATTAAAGTTATTCAAAAATAAATGCAAGTTTGGCAGTGTTCCTTCATGTAATTTTCAGGGTGCAAGAACAATTATGTTGCCCAGGTTCCTATGATGACTATCACTCATAATCTGTACTATAGAAAATAACTTCCCTTGTGTTGTTAATAATCTCTCAGAAATTGCTGCCTAATAGCACATTAATACATATTGTGACTGGGTTATTTAATATCAGCACTTTTTTGCTTTTTCTTTGGACTAAGTACTTCATTTCCAGTTGTCTTAGCATCATCTCCTTCCTCCCATAACTTGCACTTTTTCAGCTTTAATGTTTTACTCGCACATTCAGTCACCTTATCCAACTTCAGCTTCACTGCTTTCTTGTTCCTAAGCTAAAAAGCATAGTTTTGTTTAACAGCAAGGTACTATTTTCAGTGGAGAATAGCTGAACTTAGTCCCACAACCATGTCGATTCCCCACACTGTCAGGCCAACAGATCAGTTTGCCGAATAATACTTCCTCTCGCCAACAGATGGGCAAAGCTTCAGAAAATGAAATTAAGTATAGTAAACACACACACACACACACACACACACACACACACACACACACACACACACACACACACACGTTCTGAACACATCTCTTTTGAAGTAAATGTAATAAACTAAATGAGTACCAAAATGGAAGACTGCTTACCTGCTCTGCAGTTTCTGCTCTCCTGGTTGCCTCCTTCAGCTCATTCAGTCTGGTTACACTCTTGTCATTCAGACACGACAAATCGGTCTGGTGTCTTCGTACAGTTTGTTGCAACTCTTGAATCTGCTGTCTCAAATTGCTTTCTCTGTTTAATGCAATCTCTGCAGCCGATTTCAATGATTTATTTTGTTCCTCCAGCTCTTTAATCCTCATTTTGTTCAGCTACACAAAGTTAAACATAACAAGAAACAGTGAATTACACTCATTTTCACAGTAGAGTAAACCATATTACATTTGAAACACCCAAATAAAACAATGTGTTTGGACAGATAAAAAATCTACTCACAAAGCAGTGACAGGAGAATACGTACATAAAAAGTTTTTACTTATGCAAGCTTTTGGACCCAGTGGCTCCTCCTCCTGGGAGGGGCGAGGAAGAGGGGCGAAGGGGGGAGGAAGAGTGGCGAAGGGGGGAGGAAGAGGTGGCGAAGGGGGGAGGAAGAGGTGGCGAAGGGGGGAGGAAGAGGTGGCGAAGGGGGGAGGAAGAGGTGGCGAAGGGGGGAGGAAGAGGTGGCGAAGGGGGGAGGAAGAGGTGGCGAAGGGGGGAGGAAGAGGTGGCGAAGGGGGGAGGAAGAGGTGGCGAAGGGGGGAGGAAGAGGTGGCGAAGGGGGGAGGAAGAGGTGGCGAAGGGGGGAGGAAGAGGTGGCGAAGGGGGGAGGAAGAGGTGGCGAAGGGGGGAGGAAGAGGTGGCGAAGGGGGGAGGAAGAGGTGGCGAAGGGGGGAGGAAGAGGTGGCGAAGGGGGGAGGAAGAGGTGGCGAAGGGGGGAGGAAGAGGTGGCGAAGGGGGGAGGAAGAGGTGGCGAAGGGGGGAGGAAGAGGTGGCGAAGGGGGGAGGAAGAGGTGGCGAAGGGGGGAGGAAGAGGTGGCGAAGGGGGAAGGTCTGGAGAGGTTTAGGGAAAGGCGTAGAGCTTGGAAAAGTCGCCCTGAACCCCAGGTCAGGGGAGACTTACCTGATGAGATCAGAAGGAGAGACTGATTCTTGGGGACTGCACTGGACATAATTTGAAAGCCTGAGTGCTTAAACGTGGGTTCAAATGGCTCTAAGCACTATGGGACTTAACATCTGAGGTCATGTCCCCTAGACTTTAGAACGACTTAAACCTAAATAACCTAAGGACATCACACACATTCATGCTCGAGGCAGGACTCGAACCTGTGACCGTAGCAGCAGCGCGGTCCCAGACTGAAGTGTCTAGAACCGCTTGGCCACAGCAGCCAGCTTAAATGTGGAAGGCAGGGTAATATGCAAAACAGAGGTTACTGTTGAAACATGGTGCAAAAGTTAATAAAGAGTGAAAAAGCTACATGGATTGTATGTAACAGAGGTGGGAGGGGGAAGGCAGAAAATAGACACATAGGAAAAATGAAGTCGTTGAAATCTAAAATCGAGTGAAGAAAGGAGTATTTATTGTGAAGAAATGCTGAGACAGAAGAAATTAACATAAATTAAGGCCAGGTGCGTTGTGAGAACCAAGGACATATTGTAGCACCAGTTCCCACTTGCGGAGTTCTCAAAAACTGGTGTCAGGAGGAAGAATCCAGATGGTGCATGTGATGAAACAGGCACCGAAGTCATGCTCTGCATGTCATGTTGTAGAGCATGCCCTGCAACAGTATATTGTATGTTGCTGGTATACACTCTTCCTTGCCTATACCCACTCATTCTAACTGACAACTTTGTGGTAGTCATGTCGATGTAAGAGGCCGAACATGTTTCCATAGCAGCTAGTATATGACGTGTCACTTCAGAGGTGGCTCTCCCGTTGATAGTATATGTTATGGCAGTTACAGGGCTGGTATAGGTGGTGGTAGGAGGGTGCATAGAGCAAGTCTTACAGCAGGGATGATCACAGGGGTAGGAGCCATAGGGCAGGGAGATAGGTGCAGAAGGAGTATAGAGCTGACGAAGATACTGCAGAGATTGGGAGGGTGACGAAAGCTATTCTACATGTGCTGGGCAAAATCTTGACAATATGGATCTCATTTCAGGGCATGATTTTAGGAAGTCATGGCCTTGTCGAAGTAGCTGATTATACACTACCACATGTGGAAATTGCAACACCAAGGAGGACACACATAATAGAATTTATTTAAGACAACAGGTTAGATACATGACAAGTAACAAATGATTACCTTTTCAAATCTGTACATGTCCTTTGAGCCCTACTATTCAGTATGTCGAGTGGCCACCATGCGCTGCAATTCGAGCTGCTATATGCCATGGCATTGAATCAATAATGTACTGAATACATTCCTGAGGGATTTACCTGCACATAGTTTGTATCAGAGCCCACAAATCCGTGACTCCAGTTACTGGAGGACCGGTTGTTGTAAACAATGGCACCTCAAGCCATCACATCAGGTGTTTGTATGCTATGCCGCTCCACAATGCAGGCCTCCAGTTTCCGTTCATCACGTTACCGCCAGACACATATGCAGCCATCACTGTACGACACGCTGAAATGGCACTCATCCAAGAAGATTACATGTTGCCACTCAGCACCTCAGTGACGGTGTTCACGTGCTCATTGCAGTTGGAGGAGCTTGTGGCTTCTGGACAATGGATGCCGACATAATGGCATGCATGCATCCAGTCCAACCTTCAGCAGACAACGATGAACCATCACCACCAATGCAGACAAGTTCACACCTGTTGCAGTGCTCCAGCAACGAGCCAACACTGTACGACCCGTAATGGCCATGCGGACAAGATGATAGTAATCCCGTGCTGTGGTTGTGTTCCGTGATCCAGTTCCGGCTCATCGCTCTACCCACTGCTTCCACACACGCATCACTGTCATAGCAGTATGCCCTGTGTGAGCCGAAATGTCACAGTATGGCAACCAAGTTTCCCAGAGACCAATCGTTCTGCCCTGTTTGAACCCATTCACATTCCGATATGACTCCCTTTGATGTCGATGAGGCATACTGGCACCCACTGTATTGTTTTCACCTTGTGTGACAGCTCTGCACCGAATACACTAGGCGCAACACCAACCCTAACGGACCGACATGAGAGGGCTCTGCTTGGCCTACGTGTACTCCATCTCGCTGCAAAACGTACCACGTATTGCTTGCACATAGGTTGCCACTTCCACCAAGTGCGGCACTATTTGGGTAATTCCCTCTCAGTGTTGCACTTTTCACAAATGGCAGTGTATTATCCTGGTCTTGAAGGTATCAGAAACAGGTGGTGTGCTCTGAAGTTGTTTTTTGGAGGGATCAACAGTACCAGAACTGGGCATGATGACCTGGGAAATCTTGCTTTTGAAGTAGACTGGTGGGGTAATTATGTCCAATGAAGGCTGAGATGAGAATGGTGGTGTATTGCTGTATAGAGTCTGCATCTGAACAAATACCTATGCTTTGAATGCCAAGGCTGTATGGGAGGAACGTTTGACAGAGAAAAGGTGCAAGTGCCAAATTGTAAGTTCTGCTGTTTGTTAGTAGTTATTTTGCTGGCAATTGATGAGTAGCTTTTTTTTATCTATACAACTACATTATATTGCCAAAAATTTATTATTTTTGTTCTAATAAACTTAAAAAGTTCAAGAAATGTCATTATGAGAGAGTGACATATAAAGAATAAGAAAAATCCTGCAAACTGTGCACAGTGAACATATATTGTACAAGGAAGTGACATATTTCTTGTAGCTGTGAATCATTACAAACCTAACAATGTGAGATCATTTATAAAATTTATTAGATTATTTACAGTAGCACTCAGTGCATTAAATATAATAACAGTGACTTGACAGAATGTCATCGCAATTGAGTAGTCCTCTCAAGAGTTAAAGAAACTGATTGATAAAGGAAGCATTGAGATGACAACATTGTCTCAAGAGGTGAGACAGTGACATGAAATACTGCCATGTTTGTGTGAAACTACATTATGATAACCTACTGATTACCTGACAACTCAACAAATAATTATTAGCATATGGTGATTGTGTAACCTTTTTTGGCTCCCATTTCATTATTCCTGAACAAGCAATGGCAAGACAACTTTCTTAACAAGTACATCACTCACGGTGGCAGATTCCTTCGCGCTGACCAGTTCCTTCTGAGATGCGAGTAAATCCGCACGCACCGTGTCTGCAGCCTGCTGAGCTGACAGGAGCAGAGCAGCTTGAGCCTTCCCTTCTTCTTGCAACCTCTGTTCGAGGCGCTTCTTTTCTTCCTGTAGTGCCTTTGCATTATCTTCTGCAGTTTTGGCTTCTCTCTGTGCGATGCGCAGATCTATCTTGGCATTTGACAGCTGCTTCTCTACCTGTAAGCATAATGTACTAGACTATTTTAACTCTTTGTGTGAAACAAAATCAATAAAATTTAAAAGACAGTTTTTGTTGCTGTGAATGATACCCATGAATTCTTGCTGCAAGAAACAGAGTTTAAGCAGCAGACTATTAGTATTCATACCAATCTGAGGAAGGCAATAAGCTCACAGTAATATTGCCACAATGTGTGTTGGATATTGTTTTGTGCAGCTTTCATCATTGTGTGTCATTAGTGCAATGTCTCTGGAAGACTTAAGACCTTACAAAAATCTCATTATATCAAAATCTATAATACAATTTCTTCAGAAGCACTCACTGATCTTCAACATCTATAAATATAGGTGAACAGGAGATGAGATGAAGAATAAAAGAACTAAGCAATTTGCCTCAGCTTTGTTCAGACTGACCTAGTGAGTCACAGAAATTATCAAATTCTCACTATAAGGTAGACCTCGTGTTTCATGGAGAGGGTGAGTTTCAAGAGCAACCAAGGTAATAAACCCCGTGTAGTGGTTATAATGATAAAATTACATAAATTTAGGGCAGTGACAGCCTCTTGTCTTGTGTACAATTCACAAACACATATTACAAGTAACAATTTACTGTGTTACACTGTGGGTAACTCACCACACTGTGATGGCTCATGATACACAAATGTTAATTATTTTAGACATACATCACATAATTTATGCATATTAATGTTAAATTCTATCAACAAAGGTTACAGCATGTATTAAGGTAATTGTACACTGCCACAACTACTTCATATAATAATTTGCAAAATTAAACCCAATAATTTTGCAAGCAATTTAAATGCGTGTATGTCTGCACACTTACTTGTCATAGAGCATTTGACTACTTGCTACAATATATTGGGTTAACACTTGCAAAACATCGCCACTTTAACCATCAGTTCATTCGCACATTGAAATGTAGCACTGTGGAATAACTACTTCCTCCAGTATCAATGCCTCCTTGAACAGACCAAATAAATGAAAATCTAGTTCCGAAAAGGGTCACCTTCCCTTTTGTAGAGTTATTTCAAGCCTGTACACATTCTGTCTTGTTTTACTTGAATTGTTATGTTAACTCCTTCAGGACCCAACCTGCACTTGTTTTGCTGTACTTGAGCTTGTCGCTGATATTATGAACTGTGCCAACACTTACTGCAGTTATTTTAGCCATATGCTCTACTGTAATACATTGGTCTTCACAAATAATGTTTTCAAGGAATAATTTAAAATCTCATGCTACCATGTGCTCTAATGAGTTTAATTGTTTAATGCACAGGAGTACGTGGACACACTGTAAAACTGAAGCGCGTCATGAACTCCAAATACGCAGGAATGTTGATGGATTGCCTCATTCTGTTGCAGGATAATGCCCACCCACACACTGCCAATCTTGTTTCAACTACAATACAGATGTTTCACTGAAAAGCCTTTACACATCATCCGTACAGTCCTGATCTCCCACCATGTAATTTCCATATTTTTATAACCTTGAAAGAAGACATTCACAGTTGTCGATTTGTTATGGACAAAGAGCTGCATGCCTCTGTATAATCATGGTTCTATAAGCAAAGATTATTCCATGAAGGCACTGACCATTACGTCGTACAGTATTATTAGTTATGGCTATTACTTTTGAGATAATAAACAGTTTATTTACTTTGTCTCATATGTCTTGGTTTCATCTGACTGCCGCTTGTAGTAATCAGTTAAAATTAGCATTAATCTTCACACGAAAATCATGGGAACTAGTGCTACATTAATTGGAAGGAATTTTCATTTTATGAAAGACAATTCATTTATTTTTCTTTATTCCAGCTGTTTCAACACTTGGTGTGTTGTCTATAGTCTCGTCTAGTCATTGCGTAGGGCTTGATCTGATATTACCACCAATCACTCTCAGCATTATTTTGCCAGAAAACTGTTTTTGTGCATGTGAGATGTTTAGAAAAACTGGAACATTATTCAGCAGTTGAGAAGACAAGACAAGTATAGAAGAACACAGGTTGTACCACAGAGCTTTTGGGTGAAGTTTCTAGTTTTCAATTTTTCAGCAATTTTTATTAGGTGCTCTTTCAAAGGTAGAGTTCTATTAGTTGTTACCACTATGTACTTCAATGTTCTATTGCAGGCAAGTCTAGTGTTTGCAAACAGTATGTTGACTTTTCTTCCAGGGAGTTTTTAGGTGGAAGTGTGAACCCTCCATTTCAGTGGCATTTAGTTGGAGTGTCCACTTGTGAAGATACTTTCCCAATACATGAAGATCCAACGTTAGGATTTCTTCTGACTTCACTTTAGTTAAACCTTGTCACAAGCACCCAGTCGTTGGCATAACCAAACTTCCTGATTTTGTTTTTGCAAGCCTGCAATTATACAAGCTGACAAGAAGTGGATCAAGGACTGATCCCTTTGTTAGACCGTTCTTTAATTTCATTATGTGGATATGATGCAAATGAATCACTGAAAGTCTGAAGTCAGTAAAATCTTAATACAATGGCCAAAGCCAGCAATTTTTTTGTTGCACTGAAAAAGGAAAATCACTTAATTGCTCTTAATTTATTTTTTGAACTTCCCACGACAAACTACAAATACTTCTGTTAGTTTAAATTCAGTCATAGTCTTTGATTCTCTTTTTATACAACTAAACATAAAGCCAGTTTTATACATAATTCATTATAATGAAATTGGACATTTTGGTTTCATATATTCAGATGATAGCAATATGTTTTAAACATACACCTCCTTTCATTTCTAATCCCACTGAAGTACACAGAAATATGACAATTCCTGAATACTTTTGTATCCAAATGTATCAGTGACTTCTGGGAGAAACAAGAAGTCAACCAGTTTGAGTTTCTTGCTCTTCGTGTCCAACCAGACTAAGTGTATATGTTTGTTAAATGGCACAAAATGATCAGTTTCGAAAAATCCACAGTAATTAACAAAAAAGGAATTACTGTGGAAAAAGTAAATGCTCTTTCAGTTACACAATTCTGTTTTTTTATCTAGTAATTCAAATGAAATGTATAGATAAATTTACACAGAATTATCTGGTTTTTACAAGGGACATTCAGTGGTTAAAGAGACAAATTGATGCAGACATGAAGTTAGTAGAAGGAGTTCTGTACTTTCATGATGGGGTGACATCACAGGGATGAGCTGAAAACAGCTGACAGATAAAACCTAATTCGTTTATAAACTGAATAACACACTTAATGATGGCCCATCTGCTGGAAGTTCCCAGGAAGTATTTAACACAATACAAAAGCTAAAGAACAAGCATTCATCTGGATGGAATGGTATCTCAAGTGTGGTGTTAAGGAAATGTGCCAGTGAAATAACTAAACCATTTACCTATCTTATCAACTGTAGTATTAATGAAAACCTATACCCAAAGAAGAAGTTTCAAATTATAGACCAAAATCACTAATTCCTACCTTCAGTAAAATATTTGAAACAGTTATCCTATCACAACTCTCAAGATTTTTCTCAAGACTGTGTCGCAGCATGGGTTTAGGAAAGACCTAAGCACGGCCACTGCTGTTACCAGCTTCTTCCATGAAGTATATAGCAATATTGAATGGGGTTTGCACACAGTCGGAATATTCCTTGACCTGAGCAAAGTTTTTGACTCAGTAAACCATGAGCTTCTCATAAAAAAACTGCGGGCATACAATATCAGTGGTGCATCAATGAAACTTTTATCCACCTATCTGGTGAATCGTAAACAGTGAACCAAACTTACACATCAAATTGACAATAAGATCTTAACTTTTAAATCCACAAGTGAAACAGTGAGTCCCTCAAGACTCAATTCTTGGACCTTTCCTATTTTTAGCATATATTAATGACACCTGTTTTATTTCATTGTAAAGATTGTGAGGAACTGAAATTTTCAGCAAGTAATGGGATACTAGAATTAAGTTCATAATTTCATGCACAAGGATTATAGGGCAATGTAAATAAATCCCAGATGCTAATATTTACAACTGGCAGCTCACACCACTCGTGCATAAATGAGGTACACGGCATAGTAGCAGACAAGTGTAAATTTCTATGGGTCCACCTGGACTCAAACCTCTGGTGGATTAGCCACATTAATGCTGTATGTAAAAAAGTCGCAATGGGCTGTATCTTCTTAGCCAACTGTCCATAATGGTGCTGCCCACACGCTTAAAACTGTGTATCAGGGGACAATCTATCCCCATCTTAGCTACTGTATAGAAATATGGGACTGTGCTGCAGACATTCACCTTAACAGAGTACCATTGCTACAAAAAAGAGGGTTAAGGGCTAAACATGGACTAGGCTATAAAGAATCTTTCCGTGATGTTTTCAGACCACGCAAGTACTTCATCGTATACTCTTTGTACCTTTATAAATTAATTTTTTTTGTCTTACAGAAAACTGAAGTAACTAAGTGTAGTGTTATACATGACCACGACACCAGGTCCACAGAAAATTACTACCGACAAAGAAAAAGATTAAAAATGACTGACCAGAACCCATATACTAATGGATTGATAAGGTACAATAAACTGCCAGAGCCCATGAAAAACAGTAATAAAAAGCAATTCAAATCAAAACTAAAGGAATTCTTAGTTGAAAAGTGTGTCTATTCACTCAATGAATTTTAAATTGTTAACTTTAAGAGCTGTAAAATAATGTATAAAAAAATAACTGGCTGTATTGTGTGTAAGATGTAATGTATTTTGAAAGCACCAAGATCTAAACGTATTTTAGGTTTGTAACTGTACTTGACATTTGCAAAAGCCATCATATTGATGACTCCACGGAAAAATAAATAAATAAATAAATAAATAAGTAAATAAAATAAATAAAGAAGTGATTTGTTTCTTTGCTCTCTAAAGGTGAAAAACCGGCTAGAATCCTTTCTCAAATGCATCTACAGTACAGTGAAAGTTTCATGCACCGTTGAAGTTTTTTTATAAGTCAGCAGAATAGCTTAAAAAAACATAGCTGAATGTTAGTGACCAATGGGCGACATCCTTTTGTTTTGTTTTGCTTTAGGGCGCAAAAAACAACTGGGGTCATGTGCGTCCAAGTCAAAACTATAGAACACGAACACAGAGAGGAGTTAAATGACTATACGTCAGTCTCAATGGACAGGATAGGAAACAGCTAAAAGCAGGCATGTGGAAAAAGAATCACCATGCCAAAATGTAGGTCCAAAACTAAAAATTAAATGGTCTTTGCCATATTGGTTCAGCAGATAAAAAGTAAAATGTGATCAACAGCCCGGGCTGGGCACAATGTGTACAAAGTGGTATGGTAGCACCACTTAGCAAATAATGATGGCTAAAAAGGCAGTGCCCAATACGCACCCGAGTTAAAATAATCTTCTCCTGGCAGGAGGGCCGAGAGAAGGTCGTCCATGGTGCTGGGAGAGGCTTAATGAGTGGAAGCTTATTCCTGTGAAGGGAGGACCATTGGCGATGCCAAAGGGACACTACCGCCTGACAGACAGGAACGCACAGATCACTGGAGGGAATATAGGTACTCATGGGCTGAATTACAAGGACTGCAGACTTGGCAACAGCCTCGTTTCCTGGTGGACCGCCATGACCAGGGACCCTCAGAAACCTGACACTGGCTCCACGAAGAGTGAGCAAGTGACAGTTTTCCTGGACCCGCTGCACTAAGGGATGAGCAGTGTACAGCGCACAGACTTTCGAGGGCACTGAGTGAGTCTAAGCAGAGGACACAATATGGAAAGGTTGTGTCACCGGATGTACTTCGTGGCCTAATACAAGGCAAAGAGCTCGGCTGTAAATACTGAGGAGTGTGCCTGAAGCCGACATCGAAAGACACGGGTGCCAATGATGAAGGCACAGCCAACCCCATGGTCAGTCCGAGAGCCATCAGTGTAGACAAAGGTACTATCACGAAGTTCCATGTGAAGGTCATGAAACGGGAGGCGATAGACCAAGGCTGGAGTCCTTAGGAAGCGAATGAAGGCCAAGGTTGACATAACAAGGGCCGCTTCACGAAGCCAAAGTGGTGAAGGGTTCACACCCACCGGGTAAGTTGCAGGTAGTGTGAAGTTAAACTGCCATAGCAAGTGGCGAAAGTGGACTCCAGGAGGTAACAGAGAAGAGGGACGAGCCCCATACTGAAGATGAAAGGAATCATTAAAGAATGAGGCATAGGAGACATGGCCACGCATGGTAGACCAACGGCTTGCATACCCTATTTACTCGAATCTAAGCCGCACCTGAAAAATGAGACTCGAAATCAAGGAAAAAAATAATAAATTCCCAAATCTAAGCCGCACTTTGAATTCGAGACTCGAAATTCAAGGGGAGAGAAAAGTTTTAGGCCGCATCTCCAAATCGAAACAATGTTGGGCCATTGTAATATGAGAGAGAATTTAGGTCGAATGAATGATGATACAGCTACAGTAGCTTGGATCGAGTCGTAAGCTTAGCAGTTACGGTTTACCAGGTAGCCATTGCTACCTGCCGCTCGCGGCATGACTTGCTTTTGTGCATGCTACCGCCGCTTACAATTAAAAAAAAAAAAAAAAAAAAAAAAAAAAAAAAAAAAAAAAAAAAAAAAAAAAAAAAAAAAAGAAAGAAAGAAAGAAAGAAAGAAAGAAGAGGAATCATCTCATTAGCGAAACAATTGCAAGAGACTGCTATTTGTTGTTACTTACACTGCTGCTTTCTTTGATAATCATCAACAAGAACCAAATAATAGACTGCGTATGATAGATGATGTTCTGAACGAGAGTTTGGCGAAAAATTTTCTCTGTTTGAAAATCTTTGCAGGCGCCTCTTTAGTACATTACATTCTGCACAGAAATTAGAGTCATCTTAGATTTAAAAATCTAGTCAATTGCCGTGCTTCATTTCTGACTGTATCACTATCAGGCATAAGAATAATACGAATATAAACATGACATGATATGTATATTCTTCCGCGTTTGCTGTTGTCTCACTCTAGTTTCGTAGTTTATTAGGCAGACAGGATTTAAATGAGATAGCAGCAAACACGAAACAATACATGGCAAAATGTTTATATTCGTATTATTCTTATGGTGAAGAGAATACTGCATGTGAGTCACAATTCATAAAAGTTCCTATTAGCAACCATCTTTAGTCTTGCCAGTCGGATTTTCGTAGTACACTGAAATGCTGCTACATTCGAAGATGAACAATATGGAATTTGTATTTACTTCGTTGGATAATGTACCAAAATGCAGTGGTCGAAACTCGGGGCGGAGGAAAAAAGCTCGTCTTCCACCTTCCTTTTTAATTTATTTACTGACGCAGCGGTTTTGGAGCCAGTATTTGTCTTTGTGCCTACAAAGCATGCCTGTGTAGCGCTACATATATTCGACGGCAGAAGTTAGTTGTGGCGGCACCCACCAACATTTTTCAGAACTTCCGCTTGCTTTGCACTTGATTCTAAGCAGCAGGTGGTTTTTTGGATTACAAAAACCGGAAAAAAAGTGCGGCTTAGATTCGAGTAAATATGGTACCTGCTAAGAAAAAAATCACGGCGGTAGGACAGCGGTAGTTCAGCAGCTTCAGCATATAGCCTCTCAACAGCGCTGGTGTGAATGGCACCTGTAGCCGAACGGATGCCATGGTGGTGGATAGGGTTGAGACGGAGTAAGAAGGATGGGTGTGCAGACGCATAAAAAAAAACACCCATAGTCGAGTTTCAAATTGGCAAGGGACCGGTACAAATGAAGGAGAGTGGTTCGATCAGCACCCCAGGAAGTACCATTGAGGACACATAGGAGATTGAGTGGCCGCATACAGTGGGCTGCCACGTAAGACACATGGGAAGACCAAGAGTGTTTCCTATCAAGCACGAGCTCCAGAAATTTCGTAGTTTCAACGAACGTAAGGGCAACAGGCCCAAAATGTAGAGACAGCGGGAGAAACAATATGCGCTGACAGAAATTCATACAGAGGGTTTTGTCGGGGGAAAAGCGAATGCCATTGTCGTTGTTCCAGGAGTAGAGACGATCGAGACAGGACTGAAGATGCCGCTCAGTGAGACAAGTCCATGGAGAACTGCAATAGATGGCAAAATCGTCTTCAAAAAGAGAGCTGGAGATGCTCGGCAGGAGAGTCATTATAGGGTTAATGGCGATAGCAAAGAGGCCAACACTCAGGACGGAACCCTGAGGCACACCATTTTCCTGGATAAAGGTGTCCGACAAGGCAGAACCCACACGCACCTTGAAAACTAGGTCTTGTAAAAATGCTCGAAGAAAACAGGGCAGGTGCCCACAGAAGCCCCATGTGTAAAGAGTACGGAGGATACCAGTTCTTCAGCAGGTGTCTTAGGTCTCCAAATCGAGAAACACAGCCACAGTCTGAGATTTCTGCAGAAAACATTCATGACATGGGTGAACAAAGTAATAATATGGTCAACTGCAGAACACTGTGTGTCATTGCTAGCTAACCCTGAGGAGGGAGAATTAATACAGACATGGCAACAATTTTTACCATGTGTGTGGTTATTAAGCACTCAGTGTCTCGACTATGCAGATAGTGGTTCGCTTTAGCCATTCCGTTATTCATCCTGTAATGTTTCATAAGCTATATTGACAAACAATTTAAAAATGCACAGCATAGAAAAGAAAATGTATTTATAAAATAAAATTCTAACCTTAATGAGATTATCTTGCACAATTCGGGCTGCTTCTCTTTCAAGGACTGATGTTTCCTTTAATTTATCCAATTGGCTTTCAAGTTTTTCAATCTGAGTTTGCAGTATAACTTTCTCGTTCACAAGTTTTTTCATTTCTTCATTGTCCCTAAATGAAATTAACATTATTTCCATAAAATATTATCAACTGGATAACAAAATAAATATCACACTTGAGATTTACATACTGATTTGTCCACTTGATGATCCAAATAGAAGAATATTACCTTGTGTCTACTGTCACTGTTTGCGTCTGATCTCTCAATTTCAAATTTTCTTCTTCTAGTCTCAGTAATCCTTGTTCAAGGCGATGCAGTAGTTCCTCTAAAGTTGCTACTTTTTGATTTTCTTCCTCTGAAACACAAAATGATGCTTAAATACATACCAAACACACGATTCTGCCTCTCAGTGCTATATTTAAAAATTTAATATGACTTAGGAAATGCTGCAAAGCATCACACAGTTTTTCCCCCTCTTACTTCCTGGTAAGAGTCAATGGAACACAATAATCCTACCTAATCATGTGGAACTGTCAGGCATAAGTAACTAAAAATAATCTCTGGCTATTATCCTGAGGAAACAAAATGTTCAGCTCTTTACATTGTGCTTTAGCTGTCCTCAGTTCAAGAAATTAAAATGTTATACGAGTTAACTTTTCAGGATGAGGTCAAGACAACAACTCATATCAAAATCAAAACACTGTTTATTTTGCTTGTACATTAACAGCGATAGTGGCAATGAATGGCTGCACATGTTTGTCCAGAAACCAGGATAGTATTGTGTACTTTTGAGTCTGTTGACCAGCTGCACTACAAATTTCGCCACCCTGAAAGTAAGAAGGCCTACTCGTCAGCAATTTTCTCAATTTTTCTTTTGATACAAAACTAATGATATTTTAAAATTAATTCACTGACTGAATTCCTTTACACCAGCTGTATGAAGTATAGATCTACTACCCAGTAATGGAGGGGAAAAAAAAAAAAGGCGGGCTCAACTAGGACTCTAGTCTGAATTTCCCACTACCGCAAGCAGTCACCTTAACCATTTCAGATGTCCATGCACACTCCCTGCATACGCCTGTAGCTGCTAATGATAATCTTCATGTAGCACAGTATTTTGGAGCTTTTTTTGCATTCTCATTACTTCCCTTCGCACTTGCTCACTTTCTCCTTCCATTTTTGTCAGAGTCTTTGTATTCCAAGCCCCTCACTGGAACTGCAGATGCAGATCCAGTGTCTGACAAAGTGCTGCTACACATGTCAAAACACTTATTTGATTGAGAAAACATAAATGCATACAAACACTTCCAACAGAATTTAGAATACAGTGCGCAGTAGTTCATTATTTTACCCTTTGTATGTTGGTTTCTTTTTATGTAGCAAATGACACTTAAAAACTATTTTTCTTCTTGAATAAAAGTGAATTTTTCACTGATGAAACATTGTTGATGAAATAACATATTTTGCCTGTGTCCTTGCTTAAAAACAAGGTGCGCTCTTTGCCCAGGTACAGGATTATGTAAAAAGGAAAATCCAATTTAATTAATTTTTATTTAATTTAAATATACATTGGGTATGAACCATCTTCATTCAAATGGAAATGGGAAGTTTTAAAGTTTACTAAAAGAGATTATAAATGTTCAATGTGACACCCTCCTGCCACACTCGGTCTGTATCTGACACGTTTGCTGAAATTATTATACCTATGACTTATGCCTTTCCACTTGGTGGTTCACTGCTGAATCTGAATGCACTGAAACAGTCAACTCACTTCTTTCGAACTTAAAAATGTGGGAAAACTTTATGCTGCACAACAGCAATCTTCATCACAACCAATGTGAAATGGTTCTCTGTTGCTGAAAGCACTCGTGCAGTTGTTTATGCAACTATCAGCACTCTTCTGTGGTAAAATCAACTTTACATTCTCTTCTTTCCAACAATACATACATTATCCATATACAATGTGTATTTCATGAAACAAAAGTAAATTAAATTGGATCCATATTTTGATCAACTCTACTGTGGAATAAACTGTTTTCTTGCTTTCAGATGTATTTGTTTATTGATTTATTTATCCGGGCAAGATATTTGGCATCTTCGGGAAGAATGCACATAGGAAAAATATCAAGTTTCATGCAATGTTCACATGTCATGAAAACAAAGCAAACAAGACAATGAGATTAAGAGGAAACAAAAACATGAAATCTATTACTGCAACCCAAGTGAGACAGTGACAACTGGTCAATTCTGACATTAGCAGACAACCATCCGCTTTCCTGTGCATGACATCTTTCAGCGTACTCGATATTTTAGAGCTTTACACTCGACACAGTCAATGGATCACCGTTGTCAACCTGCTCACAATGGGGCTGGTGACCTACTCACACACTGGCATGTGATGTACACTTGCCACCAGCAGTCTATTTAGATTAGAAAGTGTAAAACAGACTTTGGTGACAGGTCACTCAGGTGTTATAAGTGTCTCAATACTTGAAGTTTAATCCAGATAAATATATATACTACTGCATGTGCGAGATCATGTATGTGCCTCGGAGTAATGTTGAAGGACTACAGAAATGTACTTGCGGTATAGCAGCTGGTCAAATGTATAACAAAATCTTTGGGGAACTTCGAAGATGTAGGAAGAAAAGTGGTGATGGTCTTTTAAGGCTTATACAAGTAATAAAGAGAGACTTTGTATTTGAAATAGACTGGACTATTTCCATCAGTTCCACCTGGTTTCTCAAGCAGGGCCCTTGAGAATAAGATGAGAGAGATTAGCAATATTATGGAAAAGATAGTTGCTACTCACCCTATAGCAGAGATGCTGAGTTGTAGATAGGCACAACAAACAGACTGTGAGCGTTTGGCCAATGAGGCCTTTGTTGAAAAGAGACACACACACACACACACACACACACACACACACACACACACACACACACACACACGGGTGGGGCAGGGAGGAGGCAGATAGTAGGGTGGGGGTGGGGTATGGTAAAGTGCTGCCTGTGGGAGTGTGCAGGGATGAGATGGAGAGAGCATTTCCTCCACCAACTCACTACAGTTCTCTTCCTTTACCACACAGTGTCCTGCTCATCACTGTTGATGCCACCTCCCTTTACACTAACATCCCTTACACCCACAGCTGTACCACTATTGAACACTACCTTTTCCAATGCCAGATGGATTCCAAACCAACCACCTCTTTCCTAGTCACCTTGACCAAATATATCCTCACCCACAATTACTTCTCCTTTCAAGGCATTGTCTGAAAACAAATCTGGTTTATGGCTATAGGCACCCACATAGTACCATCCCATGCCAACCTATTCATAGGCCCCATTTGCTTCACCTGGTCCTACCCAAACCAGCAGGCCACCATCCTCGATGTTGGCCTCTACCTCAAAGATGGCTACATCAGTACGTCTGTCCATATCAAAACTACCAACTATCAGCAACAGCTCCCACTCGTTCCATACCAAGAAGTCCCTTCCATACAGCCAAGCCACCACTGGCCGTTGCATTTGTAGTGACAAGCAGTCACTCTTAAAATATACCGAGGGTCTCACTGACGCCTTCACAGACCATAATTACCCTCCCAATCTTCCACAAAAACAGATTTCTCTCTCCAGTCACCCACCACCTCCCAAAGTCCCACCATCTGGCCATAGAGGAGAATTCCCCTCGTGACTCTGTACCACCCATGACAGGAGTAACTTAATTACATTCTCCACCAGTGCTTTGACTACCTCTCATCGTGCCCTGAAATGAGGAATATTCTACCCACTATCCTTGCCACCTCTCTGACAGTAGTATTCTGCTTCCCACCTAACCTACACAGTATCCTCGTTCATCCCTACACAACCCTTGCTCCCAACCTCTTGCCTCATAGTTCATATCCCTGTAATAGACCTAGATGCAAGACCTGTCCCATACATCCTCCACCACCACCTACTCCAGTCCAGTTGCAAGGATCACACATCCCATCAAAGACAGGGCTACCTGTGGAACCAGTCATGTGATATGTAAGCTAAGCTGCAACCACTGTGCTGCACTCTATGTGGGCACGACAACCAAAAAGCTGTCTGTCCACATGAATGGTCACTGACAAACTGTGGCCAAGAAACAGCTGGACCAACATGTTGCCGAGCACACTGCCCAGCGCGACATCCTTCATTTCAATGACTGCTTCACAGCCTGTGTCATCACGATCCTTCCCACCAACACCAGCTTTCTGAATTGCACATATGGAAACTCTCCTGCAATATATCCTACGTTTCCATAACCCTCCTGGGTTCAACCTTTGTTGGTCACTGTACTTACCCATCTAGACCTTCCCTGTTCCCATTCCAGCACTACACATCTCTCTATTCCACCAACACACCCAGTCTTTTTACTTCTCTTCTTTACCCTCCGTCTAACCTCCTGACTGCAGATAGTTGCCCTCTCCTCAATCCACCTTGTTCTTGCACGCTCCCACAAGCAGCACTTCACCGTCCCCCAGCCCTACCCTGTTATCCATCCCCCTCTCCACCCAAGCCTCCTCCTCCCCCCCCCCCCCTTTCAGTGGGCTGCCTCTCCCATCATGCACTGCTGCTCACAGTTTGGTTTCAGCAGCCAGAGACTGTGGTCTTGTGTGTGTGTGTGTGTGTGTGTGTGTGTGTGTGTGTGTGTGTGTGTGTGTGTGTGTGTGTTTCCAGGCAAGACCTACCTAAGCTGACAAATTCCTGCATTACTTACTTACTCATTCCTTGGTCCTACAGCCCATGTAGGGCCTTGGCCTCTCTGATGATCACAGCCCAATCCTGACAATTTTCTGCTTGTTTCCTCCATATCCTGATTCCAATCTTTCTCAAAGCATTTTTTACATTCTCCAGCCATTGTTTCCAGGGTCTCCCTTCGCTCCTTTTGCCACCTAGATTTCCTGCGTAAACCTTTTTGACATCTCGATCCTCCGACATTCGCTCTACATGGGCCAGCCATCTCAATCTGTTACATTTAATTTCAGTCACCAAGTCAGGATTTCTATACAGTTCTTCCAATTCCTTGTTTCTCCTTATCCTCCATTGCCCCGCCTCATACACGGCTCCAAAAATCTTTCTTAATATTTTCCTCTCCCATCTTCTCAAGAGCTCTTCTTCTACTACAGTCATTGTCCATGTTTCTGAGCCATACATTACCACCGGTATTATGACTGTTCGATAGACAGTCACCTTTAATTTTCTGCTAACGCTACGTGACTGAAGGATCTTGATCAGAGTCCAGTAAGCTCTATTTCCTACAGCAATCCTAGATTTTATTTCTTCTCTTATTCTGCTATCCTCCGCAATCAGCACTCCCAGATATTGGAACTTCTCATATCTCTCATAATTGCCTTTGTACAACTTAATATATTTCTCTTTAACAACTGCATTTTTCCTGTAAGCAAAGAGATACTGTGTTTTTGTATTGTTTACTCTAAGTCCCAACTGTTCTGCCTCCTGCATTATAACACAAAAAGAATTATCTTGACATGGTGCAGTATTATGCCCTTTACGGAAAGGGAGTATAGCACGTAAGGTTACAAACCCTTGGCAATGACTTTGTAAATGAATTAGGCTGGATCTCTTATTAGATTTTGAAGTTTCTTATTAATAATAGTTGAATATTGTATGTTCCATTAATGAAGATTAGTACATGATCATGAAATCAAGACGAGCACATCTGTACAGATTCTTCCTGTTATGGAGCTATGTTTACAAATAAGTTAGATAAAATCAGAAATGTTGATTGTTACATATATGTTAGATATTTATTCTATGTATAGCTGCTAATGTTAATTGCCAGCAGCTGATAGGAATGTGGTGGATTCACACATAGTTGGAAAGAACTAACTATGTCTAGGTCTCATTGTTACAAAATGATTTCGATAGAAAAGGAAACCCAAATCAGATAACAATTAAGAGCAGCAAGGAGGAGTTGTTGTTATGAAGTGACAAGAAAAGCTGACACTTTTCACTGCCTTTAAAAACTTGTTTTGTGAAATTTCAACTTAACCCCTTAATAAATTTCTAGATGAAAGATAAAAAGCAAAATTTGTGGCACTTTAGAGGTATGCAAAACACTCTGGAGAATGTAGCACTTGCCAGAAGTGTTGGTAGCTTCTTGCAGAATCAGCACCTACTGGCACTGATGCTCAAAAACAGTTAGCCTTCAAATTATTAGAAAAGCATTGGTATGGTGTGAATTTGCGACACTCAGCATTAAGCGGTTAAGTAACAAAGTTTTTAAATTTCTCCAGATGGAGAAAGTCTGACGTTTTAAGACAGTGTAGCAGTATGGAAACTGAGTCTTTTGCATCATTTTTCAACAAAAAGATACCAACGTTCTTATTTTGTATTGTATTGTATTGTATTGTATTGTATTGTATGGAACTGGGGACCTAGAAATGACGGAGAGGCTTTGTCCCCGCCGTACCATTATTAATTATTTTACAACTACCACCCCCTTCGCCCTCCTGAAAGACTTAATTACTTTTCAAACTGCAGTTCACTTGTAAAGAGATCCATTTACATGAAACTATCACTCTAAAAACTTTTATACTTGGAAAGCCAGCAGATAATGTCACCTTGTTTACGCTGTGCCTCACACAGAGCATTTTGCAGACTCATTCGCTCTTCCGTTACTTCACGCAGTTCTGTCTCCAGCACTGCCACTTGCTCTCTCTGTGTTGCTACCTCAGCTTCCTGTTGCTCTATTGTTTGGTTCAAGCTTGCCTCAATATCCTGAAACATAACAAATAGATTTATGCTTGTTGCACATTTCCTAAAGTTGTATTAATTTCTGTTAAATAAAAATAGTTATGGGCACTGACACAAAAGGTAAAAAAATAGAAACTGGCAAGTCATCAACTGAAATGATGAGGGCTAGAAAAACAGCCACATGAAAGATAGTTTAATTACTTAATACAGGTAACTAGTAGGAACACAAAAAGGGCACATCACAGACACTAAATGGAGTGTTACTGCAAATATCATGCCACACGGAAAGTAAGATACAGGAAACTTAATATTTGACAGAAGGTCAAAGATGAAGATGAAACATAAGGTAATTCAAAGAACTTATATCCCCTCAATATTATTATGACATTATCTTGCAGGCAAATTTCTTTCAACAGCAATAAAAAACAAAATAATTTGTCCACACTTTTATTTTAACAAAATATTAGTAAGTCAGATGCACCTAACATTAATGAAATTCTAAAATAATCTATTTTACCACTTGCCAGACAAACAAACTTGAAGAAAGAAACAATGTTACATTTTTATATGCCTTCCAGCTATAGCATTATGCTGCTAAGACAAATCTTAAGATAAATACATATTTTGCCAAAGCATGGTGGACATTGCCAAAGTGTAGCACGATTAATTACAAACAGTTTCTTCTTAAAACTTTGTGATACACTTATTTTCTGTTTATTACACTTCTCAGATAATTTTATAAATTACCATCTTTATATAGCATGTAAGATGTGCGAACAGCCATCTACAATTTATTATTTTATTTTATGCTTTTATAGAGTCTTATTTTCTACACAACTTCTTCCATTTCTTCACACAAGATTGTCATACTGTCTCTGTAAAGTCTGAGTGTGTGTCCCCTTGTGCACACAGAAGAAGCTACAGAATCCAATGCTTTTTGCTGTTGTCCCCACTACATCATGAAGGAAGAGAAGCCAAACTTTTTCACCTCAAATAATGTTCCACTCACGAATGCACTAATTATTGGAATTCAGGCATCAATGTTTGTAAGGGAGCTGTGCTATTTTTGTGTCAGAATAGCAGAGACAAATTCACTGATAACTCTTAGGTATGCCTAATACGAAATTACAGAGTTAAAATATATTCAATATCGAAATTTTTTTGCTGCTGCTGTCGTGGTCGTTTGAATGGTGCATCATCCAGAAGTTTATGCCTTCAGTAGTAAGGCAGCAATACACGGTGTTTACACTACTCTCGACAGAAATTAGTGTTGTAGAGATGAGATACCTCATTAGTTGTATATAGCCCTTCGGAGCAGTTGACTGAAGTGCAGCGGAACCGTTAACTATACAGGGTGTTCTAGGAGGAAAGGTCACTGGTCCAGGGATATGACAGGAATGATCATTTGAAGCAAAAATGTCTTGAAAAAATGGGTTCTAAAATGCATATCTTAAGGGCGATAAGTACTTGTTCATCTTAGCTACTGTGAAACATATCTTTTACTGAACAAATGCTCAGGTCTTAAGATATTCCTTTTAGAGTCCATGTACACCAGACTTTTAAGTCCCTATCGTATCCATGAATACTGACCATGTTTTTACAAGTGTTAACGACTCCGCATCTCAGCCTGGCAGCACAAGTAAACCAAATTCAGTGTATTTCTACTCTTTAGTTTTGTCAGGACTACAAAAGAATTGTGTCACTAAATTATGTACCATTCTGTTGAAAAAAAAAAAAAAAAAACAAATTGAAAAACATGGTGTCAGAATCTCAGATTAATGACATTGCAAAGACATATCTAGTCACTATTCTGTGTGTGTGTGTGTGTGTGTGTTTCAAATGGCTCTGAGCACTATGGGACTTAACATCCGAGGTCATCAGTCCCCTAGAACTGAGAACTACTTAAACCTAACAAACCTAAGTACATCATACACATCCATGCCCAATGCAGGATTCAAACCTGCGACCTTAGCGGTCGCGTGGTTCCAGACTGAAGCGCATAGAACCTCTCAGCCACAGTGGCCGGCAGAGAGAGAGAGAGAGAGAGAGAGAGAGAGAGAGAGAGGGGGGGGGGGGTAGGTAGGTGTATCATCCAAAAGTTTAAGCCTTTAGCAGTAAGGCAGCAGAGAGAGAGAGAGAGAGAGAGAGAGAGAGAGAGAGGGAGGGAGGGGGGGGGGGGGTAGGTAGGTGTATCATCCAAAAGTTTAAGCCTTTAGCAGTAAGGCAGCAGAGAGAGAGAGAGAGCCTACAATTGATGATCAAAATCTGTTCTTACCCCTAGATTTAACTGCAGGCTTTCACACTTCTTTCGCTCCTCCTCCAGTTCTCCTTGAATATGAATCAGCTTTGCTTCCAATTGAGTCATCACCAACATCTTCTCCGTCAGTGCATCTCGTTCTGCTTGAATTTTTACCATGTCTGTCTGCAGTAATTGCATTTCTTGCTCATTCTGGCTGCATTTATTTACTAGCTGTAACAGTAATAAACTAGGTACACAAAACTGATCACAGTAATTAAAGTATTTATAATTCACTACTGAACTTTTACTGGAAAATTTACAATGGTATTATTTATCAATTTCAAGAAAGCATTTGAAGCAATAGAAAGAAGTGGTAGTCTAAACAATTAAAAAACTTACTGTTTAAAGAAAACTGGAGTACCTTGTGCTTAAACTAGCCGATTTCTAAAGCAATCAAGTACAACACATTAAGTGAAATTGGTGGGCAAAACATCTCATCCATTTACAACAAAACTGGTTTAAGAGAGGCTTCAGGCAGGTTTTAGAGAGAAAAAAATCCTAAGGACCTCTTATTTGGCGCTCAGAATCACAAAATTGACCCAATAATTCTATGGTGGAAACTGAATGGAATTAAGGTTGTCTAGCATATGCAGATGACTTGTTTGTGAGATTGGAGATTTGCAGACATAATGATTAAGTACAGAGAAACTTTATTTTGTGTGTTTACTATGCACAAGTTTAAACAGAAGCATAGTACAGGTTAACACAGTAAGCAAAACCAAAAGATAGAAGCACTTCAGCATAGGAAGATCTGTGAATACTAAAGGAAGTACATAACAGTAACAAATTCTAACATGCCCCTCAATTTTTGTAGCAATGATATAAATGAATGAGATAGCTCAAGTTCAGGATCTTAGACTTTAAGATCAATTCCTTCAACACACTCCGCGACTGGATGCAGGAAGAGGTTTCGTCAACACATTAGCCACTGTGACCTCTATCACGTGATATTTCAGTTTCAGTGGGTACTCTAAGAGTTGCAATTTGCTTGAAAATGCTGTGAGACAATGCGAGCATTTGGATGAACTTTGTATACATATACTGACACATAAAATAAAACTTTATGTGAATATGTTATGTCTTTAAAGAAAAACTTGTTTGTTTGCCAACACACTAGCACACCAATTGTTGCTGAACAGAATGCGTGACAGCTACTTCACTCTCAGTCCTTTCACGAAAGCTAAAAACGAATAGTTTCTCTTGCTACTTCAGTGAGGCTCATGTATTCAGCTTCCGTTGATGAACGACTAATGGTTCTATGCTTGTGTGAACACCGAGATCATCGTTCCAGAAAACAAGAAGTTGTAATCTCTGTATAACTTCCTGTCACTTTCAGAATTCCCTTAGTCAGCATCTGTAAAATTGAAGATTCTCTTCTTCTTCTTCCTCCTCCTCCTCCTCAATATACATCAAATTCGTTTCTATTGTTCTTTTGAGATATCTGAGGACGTGCTTAGCAGCTTGCCAATGAGCAATATCATGATCATTGTTGTAGTGGCTTAACTTGTTGACTGCATAAGATATGCCTGGTCAACTGGCTACAGCAATGTACATCGAAGCTCCAACCAGTTCTCCGAATGGAAGATGACACTTTTGCTGCAACAGCTGTTGAGTCCAAATTACTTCCAGTTGCCAATGGAGTCATTGGGTGGCATTCAATCATTCTGAATTAATCCAAAACTTTGGCTGTAACCAGTTTCACATAACTTAATTTTGTCATCTGACTGATTGACTTCAATGCTAAAATAATAGCTTATTGCCCCAAAGTCCTCCACATACAATCTGAAGAACAGTTCATCCTCAACTTGCATCATCCTAACCAGATTCACTGACATACTTATTTTTGAGAATGTCTTTAATGTATGTGACCTAATCAAGAATGCCAGTTCCCTGCGTCATTATCCACAAATGTCTGGTCAGCAGTAGCACATGCCTCTGGATGATTTCCTTTTAAATAAAACAAGTTGGCAATAATTTTTGAAATGTCTGTAGCTCAGGGTTTAAAATCTCATATAAATCAATATGTAATTGTCCACATTTTTTGTAACTGAAATTAGGTCTGTAGCAATACTTGGCATACATACAGTGTTTTTCATTGTTGTAAAGTTGTCAGCATTGATTCACATAGTGACATATTAACTCTAGCACCTACTTGCTTAACACTGTTCTTTGTGACAGTTAATAGCTCTTGTATTTGTCATGTATGAAAAACAGTAAGCTTTGATGACTTTGTACTTGCCTCATTCACTCAGTTTCTTCTCGGAAAAAAAAAAAAAAAAAAAAAAAAAATCACTCATCCTCTTTGTGTCCCTTTTTATAACAAAAGTTACACTTACATGCTGGTGTCTGGTCTGATTTGTCATTATGAATCACAGCACCTTTAGACTTTTTCACATACTGCTAACCCAATTCCACAAACATTATTGACACTTGCATTTTATCGTCTTTCTGAATCATTGCATTGTGTTCTTCCAGGATTTTCACTTTCGGCCACTCAACATCGTGGCTATTGTCCTGAAACTCAATGGTCTAAATAAAATTATAACTATATGGAAGACTTAAAGCATCTTTAATGGTGATAGAACACCATTAATGTCGACAGGCATTGCCTGTGACTTGTCCACAGCATCAAATAAGTCAGCAAGACATTGTGTTGTGCCATCAACACCATGCATTTGCTGAAATGTGAGATGTTTAAGTAGTCTTGCTTTACAAGCAGATTCTTTAGATGCATCAATATATTCTGGCTTGAGCTATATCTGACACGATGTGCATACAATGTATTACCCTCACCAGTGATGGCAGTCTGTGATGCCTCTCTCAACACAAATTCCCAGGTATCACTTCTTGCGATTAGTGATTCCACTTATATTCTCTATGGGTCTCACTTATCACATAATGTTTACAGTCAAGTGAAATGTGCAGCAGTCATAGGAGGGGCGTTAAAGTCTGTGCAAAAATAAAAACTACTTACATGTTTGGGGTAGACCTTTTTTATTTTTCTACATAGTCTCCTTTTAGACTTATACACTTTGTCCAAAGCTGTTCTAATTTTTTGATCCCTTCGAATAACAGCAATTGTCCAAGTCTGCAAAATAGCGATTAGTTGCTGCAATCACCTCTTCGTTTCAATAAAATCATTGTCCCGCCAGCCACTTCTTCAAACTGGGGAACAAATAGCAGTCCGAGGGAGCCAAGTCTGGAGAACAGGCGGGATGTGAAATGAATTGGAATCCTATTTCCTTTAATTTTGTGACCACAACTGCCGAGGTGTGTGCTAGTGCATTGTCGTGATGGAAAAGGACTTTTTTTGTGCCGGCTTTTTTCTTGCAGCTCGATTTTCAAATGGTCCAATAACGATGAATGATATGCACCTGCAATAGTTTTACCTGTTTCCAGATAGTCGATGAGGATTATCCCTTGCGAATTCCAAAAGACAGTCGCCATAACCTTTCCTGCCGAAGGAATGGTCTTCGCCTTTTTTTGTGCAGATTCTCCCTTGGTAACCCATTGTTTAGATTGTTGTTTGGTCTCAGGAGTATAGTAATGTATCCCCGTTTCATCCACAGTGATGAGACGACACTTGAAGTCCTGCGGATTCTTCCTGAACAGCTGCAAACAATCCTTGCATCACTTCACATGATTCCGTTTTTGGTCAAGCGTGAGCAATCACAGAAACCATCTTGCGGATAGCTTTCTCATGTCCAAATGTTTATGCAAAATATTATGTACCCGTTTATTAGAGATGGCCACTGCACTAGCAATCTCATGTACCTTAACTATTCTGTCATCCATCACCATATCATGGATTTTATCAATGATTTCTGGAGTCGTAACCTCCACAGGGCATCCAGAACGTTCAGTATCACTTGTGGCCATATGGCCACTCTGAAAATTTTGAAACCACTTATAAACTGTTCTAATTGAAGGTGCAGAGTGACTGTAATGTTTATCAAGCTTCTCTTTAGTCTCCTGAGGCATTTTGCCTTTCATAAAGTAATGTTTAATCACCACATGAAATTCTTTTTTGTCCATTTTTTGACAATTACTCGATTTCCTTGATTCACACAAATGCCAAACACAAAGAAATAGACCAATATGGCCGAAACTTGGTGTGCATTCTTTCCAAAGATGCTACTAACTAAATGTGATCTCAATATGCATCAGTGGTGCCATCTCTCAGACTATGCACGGGCTTTTCAAATGCCCCTCGTATACACCATATGTCCGTTTAATGAACTCACTATTGGCGCAATTTTCAATTTACAAATTTCAGTTTTACCCAGCCAAAAAAAAAAAATATCACATTTCTGATCTTGCAACATACATCCATAGTCTGTCTGGGTAGTCGGATTTGTGGACACACACACACACACACACACACACACACACACACACACACACACAGGGACATCTGTGAATACCAAAGAAAGAACCTGACAATTTAAAATCCAACAACTTTGAAATACACAGAATGGGTCTAAGAATTTCAGCTGGAAAAAAAGAAAAAATTAAAAGTAAACAAAAAATTACAGATACACGCATATACAAAAAATAGAATGAGACCCGCAAAAAACATAAGACTAAAGCACTATAAAACAGTGGTAAGGTCAGAATATTTATGCGCATATGACTTGAAACACATCATCAAAAATGTGATTTGAGACTTTCTCGGCGTATTCCATTCGTGATCACCCGAGAAGATTTCACGGACATCATCAAAAATATAATGGGTGCAACAGAACAAAAATTTAACTTCTCGTGGTTGGGGTTCACAGTCATGTAGAACTTTTTGAAAGATGTCATATATGCCACTGACTGTAGAAATTTATTTATTTTCGCACCAACTGCCTCAGTTCATGTGTAAACAGTGTACAAGAACAGAGGATTAGTGGAATTTGTGTTAAGGATGTTAACATTGTTAAAGAGCTCAAACGGTAATGATGGTTACACATTAGAGGGTTTTTAAAGTTTGATATATGAAAAGGATTTGGAGACTGTGAATGGGGTTTGACATCGGCTTTATGGTTTATTATTAAAATTTACAGCTGACAAAACTGTACTCACAATTTGAGATTCCATTGCATAATATTTACTCAATCATCAAAAAGTCTGTTCTTACTACAGACATTGTCTAAACATTGTGAAAATCGTTAGTATATATGCCTCAAGGGGCTAAACTGTCAATAACCTCCCACCCCACCCCCCCCCCTTTTTTTTTTTTTTTGACAGTAATTTATAACATAGATTCCTATGGTGTTATGAATTTGGGGGTGAAAATTTGTTTTTATAGGAGGGACTGACGTTTAAAATTACACAGTACCATGTGATTGAAGAATTTCAACCCCGCCAATTAAATTTAGGTTTCCCAATTATATAAATGTGCATGATTTTACATAACATGCAATAATTTAGTGGTTACTCTATTTCATACAGAGATGTTATAATGAATATTGCTTACACAATGAAATCTTTAAATTCCACTTCAAATTACCAGGATCTGGTTACCAAATGTTTTAAAAAGGTATAAGAACCAACAAGACGCACGTGAAAACACCTGTTAATTTATATCATTCTACTAATTAAAATAACATTAGCATAAACTGTAGGAAACAAGCCTTCTTTTTATAAGTTTTAAAGTACTGACATAAAGATGGTCCAAGTTGGACTACATATGAAACTGTGAAACAATGCAAAGTAGTGACATCAGAGTCAAGAATAGTTGTTAGGGGGAGTTGAACAATGTTGTGGCAGGGTATTGTTAGCAGTAACAAATGATGCTGAGTACGTAATCAGTATGTAGCAGTATGTATAGCATTTCTCACTAAATGAATGTTTTTTAAGACTTGGTAAAAGCCTTTGTGATATTTCAGACAGAACTGTCAATAAACTAATATTATTATATGAAATAACTGTTTTCATGTTCTGGGTTTCAGACAATCAACAGATTTGCTTTTTATTCAATTAATAGAAGTAAAAAGCAAAGGCTACAGAATAATCATTTTACGATTTACTTTACTATGAACAGTGAAGTAGACAATAATTACAGGCTGTCACATTGTTGACGTCCTATATCCAAGAGGACCAGTTCATGCAAATGAAAATGGCTGAATTAAAGGTGGATACCATGCAAAAATTCTGGTACAGAGTTAATCAAAGTCAAATCTTGGTATCTGTAGTCTCTAACACTTAACGGCATGACAGCAACCAAAACGTATAATTTCTCTTCCTGTTTTAAGGTGGGAAACTGCTGGTAGTTGTGTGAAAATTACTGATTACCTTTAACTTCTACATCTACATCTACATCTACATTCATACTCTGCAAGCCACCCAACGGTGTGTGGCGGAGGGCACTTTACGTGCCACTGTCATTACCTCCCTTTCCTGTTCCAGTCGCGTATGGTTCGCGGGAAGAACGACTGTCTGAAAGCCTCCGTGCGCGCTCTAATCTCTCTAATTTTACATTCGTGATCTCCTCGGGAGGTATAAGTAGGGGGAAGCAATATACTCGATACCTCATCCAGAAACGCACCCTCTCGAAACCTGGCGAGCAAGCTACACCGCGATGCAGAGCGCCTCTCTTGCAGAGCCTGCCACTTGAGTTTATTAAACATCTCCGTAACACTATCACGGTTACCAAATAACCCTGTGACGAAACGCGCCGCTCTCCTTTGGATCTTCTCTATCTCCTCCGTCAACCCGATCTGGTACGGATCCCACACTGATGAGCAATACTCAAGTATAGGTCGAACGAGTGTTTTGTAAGCCACCTCCTTTGTTGCTGGACTACATTTTCTAAGCACTCTCCCAATGAATCTCAACGTGGTACCCGCCTTACCAACAATTAATTTTATATGATCATTCCACTTCAAATCGTTCCGCACGCATACTCCCAGATATTTTACAGAAGTAACTGCTACCAGTGTTTGTTCCGCTATCATATAATCATACAATAAAGGATCCTTCTTTCTATGTATTCGCAATACATTACATTTGTCTATGTTAAGGGACAGTTGCCACTCCCTGCACCAAGTGCCTATCCGCTGCAGATCTTCCTGCATTTCGCTACAATTTTCTAATGCTGCAACTTCTCTGTATACTACAGCATCATCCGCGAAAAGCCGCATGGAACTTCCGACACTATCTACTAGGTCATTTACATATATTGTGAAAAGCAATGGTCCCATAACACTCCCCTGTGGCAGGCCAGAGGTTACCTTAACGTCTGTAGACGTCTCTCCATTGATAACAACATGCTGTGTTCTGTTTGCTAAAAAATCTTCAATCCAGCCACACAGCCGGTCTGATATTCCGTAGGCTCTTACTTTGTTTATCAGGCGACAGTGCGGAACTGTATCGAACGCCTTCCGGAAGTCAAGAAAAATAGCATCTACCTGGGAGCCTGTATCTATTATTTTCTGGGTCTCATGAACAAATAACGCGAGTTGGGTCTCACACGATCGCTGTTTCCGGAATCCATGTTGATTCCTACATAGTAGATTCTGGGTTTCCAAAAACGACATGATACTCGAGCAAAAAACATGTTCTAAAATTCTACAACAGATCGACGTCAGAGATATAGGTCTATAGTTTTGCGCATCTGCTCGACGACCCTTCTTGAAGACTGGGACTACCTGTGCTCTTTTCCAATCATTTGGAACCCTCCGTTCCTCTAGAGACTTGCGGTACACGGCTGTTAGAAGGGGGGCAAGTTCTTTCGCGTACTCTGTGTAGAATCGAATTGGTATCCCGTCAGGTCCAGTGGACTTTCCTCTGTTGAGTGATTCCAGTTGCTTTTCTATTCCTTGGACACTTATTTCGATGTCAGCCATTTTGTCGTTTGTGCGAGGATTTAGAGAAGGAACTGCAGTGCGGTCTTCCTCTGTGAAACAGCTTTGGAAAAAGGTGTTTAGTATTTCAGCTTTACGCGTGTCATCCTCTGTTTCAATGCCATCATCATCCCGGAGTGTCTGGATATGCTGTTTCGAGCCACTTACTGATTTAACGTAAGACCAGAACTTCCTAGGATTTTCTGTCAAGTCTGTACATAGAATTTTACTTTCGAATTCACTGAACGCTTCTCGCATAGCCCTCCTTACGCTAACTTTGACATCGCTTAGCTTCTGTTTGTCTGAGAGGTTTTGGCTGCGTTTAAACTTGGAGTGAAGCTCTCTTTGCTTTCGCAGTAGTTTCCTAAATTTGTTGTTGTACCACAGTGGGTTTTTCCCGTCCCTCACAGTTTTACTCGGCACGTACCTGTCCAAAACGCATTTTACGATTGCCTTGAACTTTTTCCATAAACACTCAACATTGTCAGCGTCGGAACAGAAATTTTCGTTTTGATCTGTTAGGTGGTCTGAAATCTGCCTTCTATTACTCTTGCTAAACAGATAAACCTTCCTCCCTTTTTTTATATTCCTATTAACTTCCATATTCAGGGATGCTACAACGGCCTTATGATCACTGATTCCCTGTTCTGCACATACAGAGTCGAAAAGTTCGGGTCTGTTTGTTATCAGTAGGTCCAAGATGTTATCTCCACGAGTCGGTTCTCTGTTTAATTGCTCGAGGTAATTTTCGGATAGAGCACTCAGTATAATGTCACTCGGTGCTCTGTCCCTACCACCCGTCCTAAACATCTGAGTGTCCCAGTCTATATCTGGTAAATTGAAATCTCCACCTAAGACTATAACATGCTGAGGAAATTTATGCGAAATGTATTCCAAATTTTCTCTCAGTTGCTCTGCCACTAACGCTGCTGAGTCGGGAGGTCGGTAAAAGGAGCCAATTATTAACCCAGCTCGGTTGTTGAGTGTAACCTCCACCCATAATAATTCACAGGAACTATCCACTTCTACTTCACTATAGGATAAACTACTACTAACAGCAACAAACACTCCACCACTGGTTGCATGCAATCTATCCTTCCTAAACACCGTCTGTACCTCTGTAAAAATTTCGGCAGAATTTATCTCTGGCTTAAGCCAGCTCTCTGTACCTCTAACGATTTCAGCTTCGGTGCTTTCTATCAGCGCTTGAAGTTCCGGTACTTTACCAACGCAGCTTCGACAGTTTACAATTACAATACCGATTGCTGCTTGGTCCCCGCATGTCCTGACTTTGCTCCGCACCCTTTGAGGCTGTTGCCCTTTCTGTACTTGCCCGAGGCCATCTAACCTAAAAAACCGCCCAGTCCACGCCACACAACCCCTGCTACCCGTGTAGCCGCTTGCTGCGTGTAGTGGACTCCTGACCTATCCAGCGGAACCCGAAACCCCACCACCCTATGGCGCAAGTCGAGGAATCTGCAGCCCACATGGTCGCAGAACCGTCTCAGCCTCTGATTCAGACCCTCCACTCGGCTCTGTACCAAAGGTCCGCAGTCAGTCCTGTCGACGATGCTGCAGATGGTGAGCTCTGCTTTCATCCCGCTAGCGAGACTGGCAGTCTTCACCAAATCAGATAGCCGTCGGAAGCCAGAGAGGATTTCCTCCGATCCATAGCGACACACATCATTGGTGCCGACATGAGCGACCACCTGCAGATGGGTGCACCCTGTACCCTTCATGGCATCCGGAAGGACCCTTTCCACATCTGGAATGACTCCCCCCGGTATGCACACGGAGTGCACATTGGTTTTCTTCCCCTCTCTTGCTGCCATTTCCCTAAGGGGCCCCATTACGCGCCTGACGTTGGAGCTCCCAACTACGAGTAAGCCCACCCTCTGCGACCGCCCGGATCTTGCAGACTGAGGGGCAACCTCTGGAACAGGACAAGCAGGCATGTCAGGCCGAAGATCAGTATCAGCCTGAGACAGAACCTGAAACCGGTTCGTCAGACAAACTGGAGAGGCCTTCCGTTCAGCCCTCCGGAATGTCTTTCGCCCCCTGCCACACCTTGAGACTATCTCCCACTCTACCACAGGTGAGGGATCAGCCTCAATGTGGGCAGTATCCCGGGCAACCACAGTCTTGGTCCAATCGGGGGATGCGTGGGACGAGCTGGCCGTCCCCGACAAACCCCCATCCGGACCCCCACAGTGATGCCCATTGGCAACAGCCTCAAGCTGTGTGACCGAAGCCAACACTGCCTGAAGCTGGGAGCGAAGGGATGCCAACTCAGCCTGCATCCGAACACAGGAGTTGCAGTCCCTATCCATGCTAAAAACTGTTTTGCAAAGAACGTCTGAACTAATCTACAGAGAGCGCAAACAAATCGACAAAATTTAAACGGTTATTAAAATACAAGATTGCCTAGTAAATGCAGTAATGCTGCTACTAACGCACTGCTGACACACTGCTCGGCAGCGGAAGGAGACTACGCGATTTTACACTATTCAGGTACTAAAACGCGATGCTACAACTCGCAAATACTATAATACGCCCGAAATTTATGTATCAAACAATGCAAGTACCAAAAACACTCAAAGAAATTAAGAATTAAACTATGTAAGAAATGAGTGAGCTAGGAGTATACGACTTGCTGCTGCAGCTGCTTATCCAACGGCGGCAGGGAGCACACTGACTGTGACCAACCGACTTTTGTCTTGAAATTCTGTTCAAATCTGACTACTGAATAGCTCCTACTGGATTGACAACTGTATGTCAATTATTTTATTGGTTGATTCGGGGGGGGGGGGGGGGGGGGGGGGTTGTACCAAACAGCAATACCATTGGTTCCATTGAATTAGGAAGGATTGGGAAGGAAGGCGGCCGTACCCTTTCAAAGGATCATCCCAGCATTTGCTGAAGTGATTCAGGGAAATCACTGAAAACCTAAATCAGGATGGCCGGATGCGGGTTTGAACTGTCATTCTCCCGAATGGGGCCAAATTATTTTATCCTGAAATGGATAATATACTTGACCGTAAAATTATTCATGTACCTCATCTGCAGTGGACACGGTGTTCATTACAGTACAATTCTGTTTAACAAGCATGTCATCTTATAATAAAACAGGGCCTTCTTCAAAATTGTAACATTAGTTATCTGCTAAAGGCACAGCGTGGCAATTGTCACAAAATCTGTTGCTCCACGATATGCAAGCACATGCTTATAAATTATTATGACTTTTTCTGACAATAAGTAGTAAAATTACGAAATGAGTCAGAATTTGAAGATACTGAAAAGACCATCTGTAGACAAAATTTTGCAGACGACAAAAATCATAAAATATACGAACTTATAACAACAACAGCAACAACAACTATTCTCCTTATTCGGAGACTTTTTCTACTTTAGAAAAAAATGTCAATTTATGAATAATTTTTTTCTATCAGGCCCAACATAAAATGAGGTTAAGAAAATGTAACAAACAATCTTGTTCCTGCTTTGTGACATTTTGATTACCTCTTCTTCACGGTGAGCAAAGTTCTCAATGGTCTCCTGTAGTTTTGCCTCAACCTCAGACCGCAGGTCCTTCTCTGACACCAACTGCTCCTTAAGTTTTGTAATTTGCACTTGATGATCCAATATGATCTTCTCCATCTGAGACTCCATTCCAACAACACTTTGGCGTGATATTTTGGTTGCCTGCAGGAATGTGTGTTTCTTGATTAATTTTTTTGCTTGTATTGTACATACATAACATATACCAAAAATTAAGGATATATTAAAAACAGCATGGGACAAAGAGGAGAGTCTTATCTAGAATTTTGATTTTTTTATACTATCTAATTTACATGAATGAGACTAAATTCATTGTGACAGAGAGGAAGGGGTAATAAATTTGAAGCAAAATAAAGAGTTTTTGGCTGTGCAGGAACACACAATCAGTAGGCTATGATAAAATACTAGCTGAAATGGTAAAAGCCTTAAGAAATGGAGTAATATCTAGACTGAGAAACTTTATTAATATGACACATGACGAGAGCATTCAGTTTTTACCTAGGAAGCAATGGTGAATAATGTAAAGATTATAGGAAAGTTAGTTTCATAAGTCACTCAGAAGAACCAAAAAAAGAATTGAGGAAAATGTAGGGAAGGATCAGTTTTGATTCTTGAGAGGAAAAGGAACACAACATAGCATCATATTACTTACAAAAGGCTATAAGTGAACAAGCATCTACTCATCTGCTTTTGGTGGCTGGACGAGGCATCTGACAATTGACTAGAGAAACATTTCTTATCAGGCGTGTTGCGACACATTGTTGCATCCTGAATACATGTCAGATATGTCCAAGATTTTTAATTTCCTCCAAGCTCCCTCAAATAAAATTACTAGAACACAAAAAATTTATTGCCAAATCATTTCTAGGAGGATGCCAATTTGCAAGAAATTGCCCATCATTATTTGCAATTACTGCGTTTAAACATGTATTGTGTCATGATAATTATATTTATTTTGCGTTCAACTGAAAAATAAACTATCCCCTGTTATATGAATAATATTCACTAAAAAAGTCCCATTTTTGCAGTGGGTGGAATTCTGTAATCTCCCCACGGAAAATTACCCTCTACCACGCAATAATTAATAATGGTCAATCAAATCATCCACATTTATTTACGTTTGAAAAGTATCTGATCGGATTTTCTAGTAATATATGCGCCGACAGCTCGTCGACGCCAAGGTATTTTTCTAGTACGTTTATTCTTTGGAACAACAGAGATACAGATATGTATGCTCCATGGTTATTATAGAGGGATAAGGGAACAGCGTTGGAAGTATCAGTTGGAAGATTGTCGGATTGCTAAAAGAGACATTTTTACTCTTCTTTGCGCTAAAACGAGCTAGGAACGTTTGTGCCGCTAGCATGATAGATAAAGAGAAAGAAAAACCTGTAAAAACAAATGATATGAGACTTGAAATCCACAGAAAACGGAACATGTACGGAAATGGATTCAATATACAATTTTCCTCAGAAATGAGGTTTGTGACCATTTTATTCTAGAGTGAATGACGAATGAGTTCTCTGTCTGAATCGTTGATGATTGTCTGGGCCCTGTAATTAATTGGGAAGTTTCAGCTGTGACGAAGAGAGCCTGCAATCTCTGAGTTTTTATAAATCGTCCAAAAAGGCTTCGTCCACATCTGAAATTGCAGATCTGTCGTAAACTGAACGAATTGTTCAAACGATCGATTTTCCCAACTGAATGCAGCGCTTAATAATAATAACAAATGTAAAGATCTTTTCCAGCAAGCCAGCCGCTGAATATTAAGACGAAGGGCTCCACCAGAGATTCTACTAGGCTGATTTCACGTAAATAATATATTTAAACTGTACACAGATAAAGGACAGAGAGAGAGAGAGAGAGAGAGAGAGAGAGAGAGAGAGAGAGAGAGCGAATGAAATTCGAGAAATTACTCTGAATCCTCCATTAGCATAATTGTCTGTCTTTTCACGGATCAGCCTACATATAAAAACCCGAAGCCCTGACTTTATTGTACCGATTTATGTGTGAGAGTGAAGGAGTAATAAAGGCGACAGATACACCTCTGTACAGACAAAACATTACACCAAGTTAGCGGCAAGCTGCATTCATACATAGACTTTCATCATTTACAAAGTAGAGAGAATTCATTATAATTCTTTCATCCTATGTTGGTGTGGCTGCTGATTTCTTTGACAGATTGTCAGCGCTGTCGCCTGAATCAGTAAAGGAAATGTCAGTGGATACTCAAAATGGACTTCTGGAAATTCTACATTATTCTTCTTTCAGTTCAGGACCAACATCAACAATACAAAGTGAGGAGCTGAAAGACAGTAAAGAACAAAGATGAATGCTTGTCCTGCCATATGTCAGCAGTGATTTTACAAAAATAGGAAGTTACTGGAGAAACAAAGTTAGATGTGTTTTTCGTCCACCAACAAAACTCTGAGCTCTTTTGGGCTCAGTGAAAGATGATCTTGGTTTAAGAAGGCCTTGGGGCTATAAGATTTGCTCTTGCTGTGGGTTATCATACATTGGGCAAACCTGTTACACATAGAGGACAAATGCGTCGAATATCGACGACACACATCTGGACCAGCCAGAGGCAGCTGCAGTGGCTGCGCATTGTGTCAGTACAGTATACAATACAGAATACAAAAGCACCAAAATTTTCTCATACTGAGACAATGATATTAAAAAGGCAGTAGAAATTCACAGCTTGGCTAACCTGGGCCACAGGGTAGCAACTAGGTACAACTTGAGATCTAGTGTTGGCCTGGTTAAAATTGCAGCAGCTGCAAGGAGGAACTGCTGGTTGTATAAGGAATGATGCTGTGATGGTGACATAAGATATTCGGATGATAATAGTGAGGATGGGCACAAGCCGTACGGACACGTATATTGGCAAGTGGCTCCCGACAGAGTTTTGCGGGGTGACCGACGGCAGTGCACAGTATGACTGACAGCCTCTGCATGTACGTCGAAGTTGGTTCATCGTCTGACAGGTTGCGTAGCTGTCTCTCTCACTACCAATCAGGATATTGCTGCTACTGGTCACCGAATGTGGCATGTTCATTGCTCTCAGACTGGCATAAATAGAAGGCTTCAGTCACAGCTTCAGAAGTGTGTTTGCCACATCTGAAGATGAAAGTCAGTTGTGCCAATGAAATATTGTGGAAATTTCACAATTATATACGGCGCCTCACCTGAGAACTGTCTTTACAACCAATTTAAACAACGGAAATTCCAGGTTGGAATATCGACAGTACAAAGAAAAGATAGATAACTATCTCACTGTAAAGATGACACACAGTGTTGCAGACAGGCATTATAAAAAGACACTTACAAATAGCTTTTCACCAAAGCCTTCTTCAGTAAAACATATTCGTACCTGACACACAAACAATCCCCATCTGACAGCTCTGACTGTAAAACAACAGTCACATAGCACGGAAACAGCAATCTGTAGGGGATGGGGAAGGGGAAGAAGAAGGGGAAGGAATAGCAGGGTAGAGGTTGGGGGAGAGGAGACCACTGTCTGGTGGAGTGTGCAGGACTAGACTGCCAACAAGCACAGCTCCGGGAGTCTGTGGAGCAGGGAGGAAAAGGGGGAGCAAAAAAGAAGAGGAGCAGGAAGGAGAAATAGGGGAAATACGGGTGGGTACGTTGGCAGAGAGAGGCATTCAAAGAGTGTGGGAGACGAGAATACGGAGGAGGTGGAAGCTGTTGAGTGAAGGGTATGAGGATAGTAGGTCACCATAGGTTGAGACTGCGATAATTTGGGAGGAGAATGTGTTGTAAACATAATTCCTATCTGCACAGTTCAGAAATACAGGTGGACGAGGTGAGGATCCACATAGCTCAGGTAGCGGAGCAAGCCACTGAAACCAAGCCTGTTATGTTCAGGTGCGTGTTGTGCCACGGAGTGGTCTACGTTGCTCCAAGCCACAGTTTGGCAGTGGCCATTCATTCTGGTGGACACCTAGTTGGTGGTCACAGCAATGTCCCTCCAACCAAAGTAAACCTAGTCCCAACACTGAACTCTGCCTCTTCGTTTCGTACCACCATCCATCCGATATCAAGATTTGACTGAATATTTATGCAACTTCTTTCAGGCAGTATATCATAGATAAATGCATAATCTGCAAAAAATCTGAGGTTGCTATTAATATTGGTTGCAAGATCACTGATATACAGCGTGAACAACAAGGGTCCCAAAACACATCCCTGAAGATACTTCTACATCTGACGATGACTCTCCATCAAAGGTAACATGCTGCGTCCTCCCTACCAAAAAATCCTCTATCCAGTAACAAATTTCACTCGATTCCCCAAATGATTGTACTTTTGACAATAAGCATAGGTGTGGTACCACGTCAATACTTTTTGGAAATCAAGACGTACTGCATCTACCTGACTGCCTTGATCCAAAGCTTTCAGTATGCCATGTGAGAAAAGTGTCAGTTCGGTTTCACATGATCGTTGTTTCCAAAATGCACGGTGGTTGATACTGAGGAGGTCATTCTGTTCAAGGTTTCTCATTATCTTTGAGCTCAGAGTATGTTATAAGATTCTACAACAAATCAGTGTCAAGGATACTGGACAACTATTTTGTGAATCATCTCTCTTACTCTGCTTGTAGACAGGTGTGACCTGTGCTTTTCCCAACTGGAAACGATTTTTGTTCAAACGATGTACGATAAATTATAGCTAGAGGAGCGGCTAACACAGCTGCAAATTCAGTATAGAATCTGACAGGGATGCCATCGGGTCCTGGAGCTTTGTTTACTTTTAACGATTTTAGCTGTTTCTCAACATAACTGACACTAATACTTATTCAATTTATCTTTTCCGTGGTATGAGGATCTTTTCAGTGATACGAGGATTAAATTGGGGCATTTCTCCTGGGTTTTCCATTGTAAACGAACATTTGAATACGAAGTTCAGCATTCCAGCTTTTTCTTTGCTATCCTCAACGTCATTCGCTAAGGACTGTAACTAACTTTGGTACCACTAAGGGCCTTTGCATATGGTCACAATTTCTTTGGGTTTTGTGAAATAGCATTTGACAATATTCTGCTACAGAAGTCGTTCAAGGCATCATACATTGCTCTCTTGACAGCCAAATACATTTCATTCAGTATCTATCTATACATATAAATGTACCTAAAAACAAAGATGATGTGACTTACCAAATGAAAGTGCTGGCAGGTCGACAGACACACAAACGAACACAAACATACACACAGGTCTTTAAATATGTCTGCTTGTGTCTGTATATGTGTGGATGGATCTGTGTGTGTGTGTGTGTGTGTGTGTGTGTGTGTGTGTGTGTGTGTGTGTGTGTGTGTGTAGTATACCCGTCCTTTTTTCCCCATAAGTTAAGTCTTTCCGCTCCCGGGATTGGAATGACTCCTTACCCTCTCCCTTAATACCCACATCCTTTCGTCTTTCCCTCTCCTTCCCTCTTTCCTGATGAGGCAACAGTTTGTTGCAAAAGCTTGAATTCTGTGTGTATGTTTGTGTTTGTTTGTGTGTCTGTCGACCTGCCAGCACTTTCATTTGGTAAGTCACATCATCTTTGTTTTTAGATATATTTTTCCTACATGGAATGTTTCCCTGTATTATATACATATAAATGGTTATTCTGCAATTCACACTTAAGTGCTTGGCACAGGGTTCATCAAACCATTTCCATACTACTTCTCTACCATTCCACTCTCAATAGACGTACACTCTGTTTTACATCTGTTATGCAGTAATGAAGTTACTGCATATCATGGAGGCCCCCTCCCATTACGAACTGTTCTACTGGATACAGATCTAGCCAGTGCACAGTCAATTATTCTTTTAAATTTGAGCCATAGTTCCTCTACACGCCCCTGACCTGGGCTGAAAGTTTCAAGTTCCTTATTGAGATATGACATGACTATTTTTTTTATCTAGTTTATTGAAAATATATACCTTTCTGCTCGTTTTAGCTGCTTCTGTACTTTAGTAATCATTGTTGCCACAACTGAGTCATGGTCACTGATACCTGTTTCAATGTGGATATCCTCTAAGAGGTCAGGTCTATTTGTTGTCACTAGGTCCAATATATTTCCATCGTAAGTGGGGTTCCTAACTATATGTTCTAGGCAGTATTCAGAAAGACATTTAGTGATGTTTCAAAGGAAGTCTTATCATGCTCACCAAAAACCAAAACTGTAATTTTCTCAATTAATTGTTGGGTTATTAAAGTCTCCACTGATGAGTACAGTATGACGGGGGAACAGACATACAAATGAACTAAGGCTTTCCCTAGTATTCTGTTACATAAGGCGATAAGACTGGTGGGTGAAAGAAGAATCCAATTATTTCATCCCCTTGCATGATACTGAGTCTTGCCAAACAATCTCACATGCAGCTTCAATTTCTCTCTCTCTGGATTTGAGTTTTTTGTTTACTGTGACAAATACACCATCTCCATTTCGTATTTGCCTGTCCTTTCGATATACACTTACAATTTCCCCAAAAATTCCACCGCTGTCTATTTCAGGTTTCAAGCAGCTTTCTGTACCGCTTAATATGTGTGTTTTACTGCTTTTCAGGACTGCTTCAAACCCTGGCACTTTGTTGAGAATGCTTCGGCAGTTTACCATTAGGATTTTAATACTCTCACCTGCGGGAGGCATTTTACTCCTGGCTTTCCTACAGCTGTTGTTATTTGGGTTGGATGGAGAGTCATATAATCTAAACAAAACCTTGTGTACACCCCACACGCAGTCAGCTACCTGAGTAGTAGCCTCCGATGTTTAGTGCACACCTGATCCATTTATGGGGACCCTACAATTCTCAACTCTGTGGCGTAAGTCCAGGAAGTAGCAGCCTAGCTTCTCACAGAACCTTAATAGTCTCTGGTTTAGTCCTTAACTCGGCTCAGAACCAAAGAGCCACAACCAGTTTGGGAACAATGCTGCAAATTGTGAGCTTCTTTGAAACTCCACGTACAAGGCTGGGCTCCTCAGCCTTCTCTGTCAGTCACTGGAATGACACAAGTAAGACCCCTGAGCTCAGACAACAGGAATGGCTGGAGGCAGTGTACACCACAATCTGCATTTGGCTGCACCCTGTTCCCTCAGTGGCTGCCAGAACAGCCTCTTCAACATGTTGAATAAAGCACCCATGTGCGCACCCTGAATGTACCTGGTGTCCTTTCCTGTCCCTTGCTGCAATTTCCATAAGGGGTGTCATCATTCGCTGTACGATTAATAGACCCCTACAATTTTCCGTCTGCCTGCTCTTGGCACCGGAGAAAACAGGTTTCCCAAAACAGGCAAAGTGAGTCCCACTGGTTCAGTTTCAATTTCAGTGAAAGACAGCACCTCAAACTTGTTGATTAGGGGGACTGGTACAACTCGCTGAGTCCTCCCTGGTCCCTGTCCACCCTGTACAGGACACCTAGGTCTACCATCAACATGCCACTCACAGCCAAGCAAACGGGTAATGACAGATCCCATATTTTCTGCAGAGGAGACAGGATCCAGAGGAGAGGATAGTACTTGAGGTACCTCTGGTACTGGATTGCAGGTACAACACTCTCGGGTGTTCTTCCAACACACCGATTCACAGCAATTGCCAATTGCTTGACAGCAGTTAAGGCCATTTCCAGCTGCTTACGGATGTCAACCAACTCATGCCATGTTTGAGAACAGCATAAACAGTGGGTCCGCATTCCTCTGACAGGAAACAAACAGTCTCATTAGGAAAGATACATACTAGACTATCGGGCATTGTCCACATGCGAACTAATTACATATGATGTCCCGCAAAGTTCCATTTTACGGCCCTTACTTTTTTGTGTATCAGTGACCTTTTATCCATAACAATACTTGATGCCAAGTTTGTTTTGTTTGCCAGTGACACAAACATTGCAATAAATAGCAAATCAAGTATGGTCTTATAAGTATCAGTTAATCAAATTTTTATGGACATTAATAAATAGTTCCTAGACAATTCCTTGTCATTAAACTTTGAAAAAACATGCTACACACATCTCAGAACTTTCAAACTTCAAGTGGGTGCACTGGTCTTTGTAATACGAATGGGATTGCAGTGAACTTTTCCCCACAGGTAAGGAATACTTGTCTTTACATTACAGAGGTGACCACGTATGACCAAACTTATAGTTTAATGTTAGTTTAATTCAATAAAAAAAATAAACTTACATTATATGAGCTAAATCACTGTTTCATTAAACAATAATAATAAAAAAAACTTTCATTATATCACTCTGATCCGCAAATAAGTGTTGCCCAAAGTAAATACCCACTGGAAGCATACACAGCACAGTTCCATCAGATAACAGCCAACTGCTTACTTGAATGCTAATTCTCTCATATACTACTGCCTCTTTGTGGGACTGTGTCGCTAGCTCATACTCTGTCATTTTCTTGCACAGATCGCACAGTTTTTCTCCCTGGCTTGCTGTTTACTTTATATTACTGCTGCTCACTTGGAGATATGACAGCACAACAGTGGATTGTGTTAGCTGAAGCTATAATGAAGGAATAAGTATGGGCACACAATTCTAAAGCAACATTGAAACGGCATGGGACAATCTTATTTGTGGTTGGTGCACTTTATACATAGGTGTGCCCACTGTTCTTGGGACTACAGCTTGACAATAAATTCAACTGGGAGGAGCCCACCACAGAACTGCTGAAGCACCTAAACAAATTTCTATTTGCAAATGTGAATGTTGGCAGACATGGGCAAAAAAAAAAAAAAATAAATAAATAAATAAAATAAAAAAGGGCTGGCGTACTATGCTTACGTTACACGGGATTATTTTCTAGGTAACTCATTAAGCCAAGCTAAAGTTTTTAGGGTCCAAAAACTTAACAAGAATTATTTGTGGTGTGAATCCACAAACTTCCTGCAGTATCCTGTTTAAAGAACTTGGGACAATATAGTTATTCTTTAATGAATGTTATCATCTCTTTTTCACACCAACAACTCAGTTCATGGAATCAAGACTACAAATAATCTTCACAAAGATTTAAAGTAACTTATTTTAGTCAATAAAGGTATCCACATATTTTCAATAACTTGCCAGCAGTTATGAGAAGTTTTAATTACTACTGGAGCAGCCTATTCCACTGGTGCATTTCTCTTTAGAACCAACTGATGTGTATATGTTATTATGTTTGATTAAAATTACTTGATAGTTGATGCCAGTGACTGCTCAGTTATACGTGACACCCAAGCATAGCAGGACACTTCAAAAATTCTGTCAATATGTAACATGGAGCAATGTCTGAAATGGCTGCCGGAGGTATGATGGAAATGGGAGGTGCCCTGTAAACAGCTGATTTTATGTGACCAATGACTGAACTGTGGCAGACGATGCATTTTGCAGCCTAGAATTTAAACTCATGTCCTATCCTAACACAAAATCATGATGTGCAATATATACATCTACATCTACATTTATACTCCGCAAGCCACCCAACGGTGTGTGGCGGAGGGCACTTTACGTGCCACTGTCATTACCTCCCTTTCCTGTTCAAGGAAAAAATGATGAACAATCTGCAGCAGAACTAAAATAATGATCACATTTTCACAGCATCAAGGTTAACCTACAAGCATACTCAAAACAGAAAAAGTTCAGTTTCAGCATTAAAATTAAATGTTAATTTCTCGCTGTCACTGGTTACTTGAAATTATCCTCACACATGCTGTCACGTTACCAACAGATGAACAGTCCTGGGTAGCACGTGGTTGCAGATTACAGGCAACACAGCAGTTTCCAAACAAAAAATAACAATACAACAAAAAATAAAAGAAAATAAATAAGTCAATATTAGGATGAAAATGATGTGGTAAAGTATTAGAAATTAAAAAAGTTACATTTAAACCAATTAACTAAATAAAAATAATAATCGAAGTCTTTTGATTAAATTTAGAAAAATAAAAAATTTCACTGCATTTGATGAGTTGAACCCATGACCTTCCACATATCATATATGTAACCTAACTACTGCATTACGCCATCACACTATGGAAGGTAGTCATATTTATGAGTCTGGTGACCCAGTCACAACAATTACCTGCAACCTTCAAACATTTGGCTTTACACAATGTCATGTGAAGTTTATCTAATGTAAGCGGATTTCTGTGATTATAACAACTGTATATGTGATGCTGAATTGTGTCTTGCGCGGAAGAATCCAGCAGTGTTTGGTTAGTGGTGTGTATGAAATGTTGGTATTTCGTTGGCATTGTGTGTGTGTGTGTGTGTGTGTGTGTGTGTGTGTGTGTGTGTGTGTGTGTGTGTCCAGGAAGCGTGTGAAGTGTCAACTAATTTTAATTCAGCTATCAATAATATCAAATAATGCTAGTATTATATACAATCTTTCTTCTGTACAAACCCAGTGAAGTAATGTGATCATTGTATGTAAGTGTTGCAAAATGGTTTTCTATTTGATAATGCATGGCAACAACAGCCGAACAGTTGTCATATGCACTAGTGTACTGAACATTCACACCTTTTGTGACAAGTTATTTAGTACCTTTTAAATGAAAATATGTTTAAGATTGTTCTTTTTTACTTATTCCACATCCATGACAACCATTTCAATTGAGATCAGTGGAAGGTACACTAGCATATTTGATTTTCTTCATAAATATTTATTGTTATTCTTGTTTTTCCGACACGATTACACCCCGAAGGATCTCCACACTATGGAACGAAAATTACATCTAATCTAATTGTGCACTAGATGCATTCTTGCAAGAAGAAGAACCTTTAAATACTACATTAACAACAGTTTAAAAACTACATGATCTGTAGTAACTGACCAGAGTTTATGGAAAATGGAACCCGATCTTCATCAAAGAAACCGTGTAGAAAGGAATCCAGAACCACCTTGAGTGAAGAGGATCATCATAGTGTGCAAGGCGTAGTATACTGTTAGCAGAGCATGTTCTGTTGATGGTGCAAATGGAGCAGTCTACTGCCTGTCAAACCTCTGGAACAGTTCTGAACCGAATGGCACGAAGTGGTTCCTTCATCTTCGGAATCAAATCAAAGTCACAAGGACTTAAGTCCGGGAAGTATGGTGGATGGTACAGTACTTCCCAGTCCCATCGACCGAACAGAGCAGCCACAGCTTGTGCTGTATGCGCCTGCACATTGTCGTGCAAAATGATGGGTGGGTTGTGCAGAAAGTGTCGCCGCTTCTTTCGCAAAGCTGTTCGCAGGTGATGCTCCAAAAACTAACAGTAATACTGTGCAATGACAGTCTGCCATGAAGGAATATAATGTGTTAGGATAGCACCATCACAGACGTACACGAGAATCTCCATAATTTTAGACTGCTCCATTCGCACCAACAGAACAGGCTCTGCTAATGGTATACTACGCCTTCCACTGGCAACAGGTTCTACACAACGCTGGTGACTACTTTGAAGGACAGTAACAGGTGCAACCATGAACTCTTTTGTATAAGTTGTGAATAAATAGTTTCCACTATTCAAGTTCCAAACATCATATATCACTACTGTAAGTAAAGACATATTCCTCTTGGCAGAAGGGACAAGAAAATCATAGAATTTCATTTAAAATTCAGGATAGTGAACCAAGTGTGAAGTTATAACAACTAATTCTTGTGATATTGTCACTGAAATACTAGCTTGGGCATTGAGAATTAAAGAGATACACGGAGGACCAAACTTTCCACAATCAGATTAAGTTTTCTGGATATAACTTGAAAAAAATTCTATCAATCTCTTTATGATGTTAAGTCAGAGATAGCTCAACTATCTTGTATCAAAGAGATAGAGTCACACTGAGGAAATATTTAGGAGAATACATAGCTTCAACAGAGAGACTCAATGGTTAAAAGAACGAAATGCAATTAGAAATATCAATTTCCTGGGCACCACAGACAAGATCACTAATGCAGATACACAGACAGCAATAAAAAAATTACCAGAAAGCTCCTGTGAGGAAAAAATGGTTTTTGGAGTAAAAAGCTGACTCCTGTGAAACTGTACTTAATGTGAGCAGTGAACTTTGTTTTGAGCACGGATACAGGACTCCCTGCATGGCTGGGCTGGTGTGATGTACCTTCTTCACGAAAGTTGGGACATCAGAATATCTAAGAATTACAGATCTACTATTACCTGCTTATCCAATGAGGTACAGAGTTATTGCAGTGGGTGCTGGAAATAAAACTTACAAGTATATACAGCAATACTATTAAACAGTGACACAGAATAATAGTTTAAGTAGCATAATATGGATATAGAGGTTACTTCTCAATAAAATATCAAAGAATGTTCCACAACACATGCAGACTCTAAATATGACACCGACACATTATGGAAAGACATATATTACGATGTACCACAGTACTGGATACTGAAATGTCTAAATCTATAAACCACACCCAAAATTGCTACAGAATATTATTACAGCATGGAACACTGGATCACCAAACTGCATAAATCAAGGACATTAACATTTACAGTCACAGATTATCCAGATGGAAAGGGGTTACTTCGGGGTGATTTTTTTTCTTTTGTCTTCACTTTTATTCTGAATCTATCCGATTCTTGTCCCCTGAAAGACACTCATACGACTGTAAGTTACAAAACAACCAGAAATTAATACTAGTCATCATCTTTACAAAGGTGATGAAACTATTTCCAAGAAATGACAAGATTCTAAATACAATGCTAAGATTTAGTGACAATACTTGCAAGTAGTCTGGCTCTGACCAATGTGCAAAACAAACATTGGTAAGAGAAACTCTTAAAGCCAGAGCACATTCACTTTGATGGAGAGACTAACATTATAAATCTGCAACCTTGGCCTGGCCCTGGATTCTGGATGACTTTTTTCAACTGCAGCCCTTTGCACAAACGTCTCCAGTCCTTTTACTTCGCCTCTCTACCTTCCCCTTCAACTCTTGTGCCAGAAGAAGGAACCATTGGCTCTAAAAGCTTGTCAAAGTTAAACCTTTTTGCATGTGTGTTCTGCTGCTGCTGCTGCTTGGTGAGTAGATGTTCTATCCATTTACAGTTACATTACATGTTGCCTCTGTGTACTCTCTACAAAACTACAATAATATAATACTTTTCTTACCTCTGTCACATTGCTTTGACTTTTCTGTAATGCAGTCTGCAGTGCACGCAGTTCTCCTTCACTCTTCTCCACCTGAACAGTGAGGCGATCCAGTTGGCTCGTCAGCACATTGTTCTGGGTGCACAGCTCTGTAATATATTCCTCTTTATCCTGAAAGTAGATCAGCACACAGCCAAAGTCTTATCACAACTGGCCACAAGAAACAGTCATTATGCATGCACATGAGGGAGAATTACGGTGTTTGTTCTTTATCAGTCAATAATTTGCAACTACTCTGGTCCAGGCTCACTAGAGTCAACAAATGACAGTCAAAAGATAAGCACAGTAAATGATTGCTACTATTAACATACTGTGTGCACTTTTACTCAATAAAGTTACATTAAATAATATTTTGTTTTCTCCCTTTAGACATTAAGTATACACTGTCTGAATCAAAAGTATCCAGCTACCTATTAGTGGAAATTCATATGGAGTGTATCCATCCTTCATCTTTATGACTGCTTGAATCCTTTTGGGGACACTTATTGTGAGGTATCTGTGTGTGGTGGAATTCTTCCTCAAGAGGCAAAACAAAAGGTAGTGCTGTTTGATGCTGGGGTCCAGAGTGAAGTCAACATTCTAACTCATCCCAAAAGAGTCCCATTGGGATTAGGTCAGGACTATAGGCTGCCCAGTCCATTTCAGCAACATTATTGTCCACAAACCTCTGACTTGCACCCGGTGCATTGTGATCCTGAAACACAATTATTTCTGAACTGTTCCTTTACTGTACCCAGTGCACAATGCTGTAAAGTGTGTTCATATAATTCTGCATTTAACATTTTCTTAACTGCAATAAGAGGACCACACCATAACCACAGAAAACATCCCCATACCATACCACCAAGTTCTCCTTACTTCAATGTTGCCACTACACACTTCACTGTTGCCACTACACATGATGGCAGATAACATTCTCTAGGAATCTGTCAAACCCAAATTGTTACATTGCACTGCAATAGGGTATAGTGTGAGTCATCACTACAAATCACTTGTTCCAAACATCCACTATCCAATGGCACTGTTCTTTACACCATCCCAACCATTGCTTAGCACCGACTACAGAAATATGTGGAATATGAGGAGCTGCTTACCATTGTACTTGATTCTACTTAACTCCCTACGCACAGTCATCATGTTAGTGTTAGCCAGATTGCTGGTAGCATTTTGAAACTCACGATTTCTTCCACTGATCTCATGTCATTTTCAGCAACCAGCCACTGCAATGCTCAATGGGTTTTGTCCATCAGTACATGAGATCCAATTGGTCTCAGTTTAACTGTGGCTATTCATTTGCATTTCCAATTCACAATCACCAACTACTGACCTGGACAGCTTTAAAAGCGTTGAAATGTCCCTGAAGGATTTGTTTCTCAGGTGACATTCAAAGACATTGGAGCGCTCCTGACCAACCCTCCGGGCTGTTACTGATTCTCCACTGACAACCCTTCCTTTTACACTAGCTGGGACACTTCTTGTGACATCTAGTGGTCAATATTGCATTACATAAGGGTGTCTGGATACTTATGATAACTTAGCATAAAAAACAAATTCCACCCACAGATCCTGGTTGGTGAACAGGTACCATGTGACTACTGTGTCATCCTCTGCCAATGGCATCATGGGCACGGGGTCAGCACACCACTCCCCTGGGCGTTGTCAGCTTCCGTGATTTGGAACCGCTACTACTCGGTCAAGTAGCTCCTCAGTTGATGTCAAAAGTCTGACAAGGGGACCGTATTAACTTTTCTCACTGATTTGATTCATATTGACAAGATGTGTAGTGCACAATTAGGATTTAAACACATGTAAATAAGAAAACATACCTCTCAACCATTTGAGAAAATTATACGTGTGCTTATATATTTTGTACAGTCATTAGTACTCAACGAGTCCGCAACTGAATGTTTAAGCAATTAGGTTCAGAAGCACGAGGTCAGTGGATCAAATCTCCCTGCTGGTGCTTCTCTCATCTCATTCCCACTTAATTTTAACAACAGAGTTGTTATGGTTGTTCCAATTATCAATACTGAATGATTAATTCATTACTTTAATAACTTTTATCCTGAAGAATGAAGAAAAAATGTTTGTTAGGAGACTGTAAACAAAACAAGGTACACAAGAACTTCCTGTCAAATCAGTGTAGTCATTTTAATTACATTATTGTACATACATTTGCAACAAGTGTAACATGCAACCCAAGGAGCACTGCATGAATCAAGATGATACTGATAAAAGAAAACTGTAAAACAATAATTATTGCAACATACACCCAAATCTTTGCACAGGCTTTTTTTTTTCAATGTGTGTACTGCAAAACTTACTTGGTTTACATTCATAAATGGTTATAATTACATGGGAATGTAATCCAAAGACCTCACACTTATGTGCTTACTTACTCAGCAGCAGAATCCTTGATTCCTTGCGACCATATGAAGCATGTAAGCAAATGTAAAATGTGTGTAAACCTCACTTTGAAGCAGACATTGTTCACGTTTGTACGTATTTTGACAGTAGTGACTGCAGCCACAAACGGAGACAAAGCAGTCCTGGCTATGTTTGAAGAAGAAGAAAACAATTCTCTGGTCTGGGGAATAGCTTAAAGTGAGACTTACCCATGACAATCTGCTAAAGAAAATATTACTCTCAGAATCCAATGATTGCATCTACTTTTTTGAATGGACAATTAAACTTTTCAAAACTTATTAAGGCTCAACTTATTAAGACTCTCCCAAAAGAGCAAACTTCTCTATTAGGTTCAGTCTTGTCTAGCCACAGATGCCTCAAACAAGCCCATATACTTGCCAAGAAAGCTTGTCACTAACTTTACTTTTGAAGCAGGCGCTTTTAATGTGTACTGTATTTTGGCACTAGTTGGAATGGCTACAAATGCAGTTAAAGCGTTTTTAATAGCATGGAGAGCACCATCAAACCAGTCTTTGGACTGAAGACGACAATGACAATAACAACAGCAACACTAACTCTTCCGGCACTGGGTAAAAACACACACACACACACACACACACACACACACACACACACACACACACACACACAAAAGTTGGTAGTCCAGGGAATAGTTTAAAATGATAGAGAAATATACAACTGAAAACCTGTTAATGGAAATGCTATACTCAGAACCTGATGATTACATCAACTTTCTGCAGATAGACAGTGAAACGTATAATAACTTGTTTACCGTTACTTCGCACCCACTTTCAAAATATTCTCTTCTACTTATTCCTATAATGACAAATCATTAAAATACCACAACATTGGAACGTAACTAGAACTCACATCATCTGAGGAAGAACGGGAGAACTCCAATTTGTTTTATTTCATTCCACTACGGCTTGTATGTTACTGTATGTATAAAATACCGATTTTGTTTATAACCTCTTCATGCATAAAATATGGGTGGAAAAGACGTGATATTGTCACACTTTTGGTAATTGTCAGTGCTCTTTTGTTTTTATAGTTGATAACATTTTCCATAGTTGTGGGAACTCTCAATACAGTGACATAATTTGCAAGAAAAGAATTTTTCACTAAATGTATGTGGTGAAACATTGACACAAACAATGTCTACCATCTTGTCAAACTTGGTGTTGCTCAAAATTTCTCGCAAACATGATCTACGCTTGACAGACACGTCAAACAGCACCACACTTGGTCAAATATAATAGAGGGAAACATTCCACGTGGGAAAAATATATCTAAAAACAAAGATGACGTGACTTTCCAAACGACAGTGCTGGCATGTCGATAGACACACAAACAAACACAAACATACCCACAAAATTCAAGCTTTCGCAACCAACCAACGGTTGGTTCGTCAGGAAAGAGGGAAGGAGAGGGAAAGATGAAAGTATGTGGGTTTTAAGGGAGAGGGTAAGGAGTCATTCCAATCCCAGGAGCGGAAAGACTTACCTTAGGGGAAAAAAAGCAGATTGTGTGTGTGTGTGTGTGTGTGTGTGTGTGTGTGTGTGTGTGTGTGTGTCCTTTTTTCCCCCCTTAGGTAAGTTTTTCAGCTCCCGGGATTGGAATGACTCCTTACCCTCTCCCTTAAAACCCACATCCTTCCGTCTTTCCCTCTCCTTCCCTCTTTCCTAACGAAGCAACCGTTGGTTGGTTGCGAAAGCTTGAATTTTGTGTGTATGTTCATGTTTGTTTGTGTGTCTATCGACATGCCAGCGCTTTCGTTTGGTAAGTCACAAGCATAATTAAGTTTAACAAAATGTTTGACCATTTATGAGGGCCTTAAAAAAACTCACTCTCACATTTCATGCACTCTTTGAGCACTCACTGACTGGACTACAGGTCATCAGCCACATCATGAGCTTGGATTACACAAGTTTTGAATAGAAAATTAGCTACGGTCTTTTCTTTTGCGGGGAGGGAGGGGGAACGGCAAAAGGTTTCCATGTCAATTATACGTAAAAGTCATTTACAAGTTTACAAATATTTTTCAAAGATGTTCGATACAATGTCTGTACAAATGTTATTGAATTTACCAATCTCTGGTATAGGGCACGCATTTCATTTTGCTTAGTAATGTGGAATTCATAAGTGATGTCACAAAACGGAGCATGTTTTGAAGAAATGATCTGAGCATTTGTCTTGAGTGACAAGATAACCACAGAAACTGAAAAATGGATTGTCACATGTGAATCAGAGGAGTGTTCCTCCAAAACTGAAGTCCAGTGCCTTAACTACTGCTCCAGCTAGACCAACAATATAAACAACAATTGAAGAGACTGGCTATATTATCAACATTTTTCAGAAATGGCATACTGTAACACATGAAGCTGCTGTATAATTTATTTTCAATTGTACCTCTGCATAATAAAATACTCTTTATAAACAATATATTGCAGCATTTGTTTTGTGATGCACATATGTAACACCTGCTACTAACAAAAATTTGTACTAGAAAATGGTCTCTGACAAGCCGGTCACACAATTAAAAATCAATTATATGGCAGGTTCGGGTTCTTTCTAAGATTTATCAAATCTGTGAAGCAAAATCAATGTAAACAATGTTCTCAACAGCTTCTGTCAACTACAGAGAGAAGAGGAGAGGGGACTAAGCAATTACAAAAATATCAAATCATTTTATTACTAAACTGAATGTATCACTAGTCTTCACAAGAAATTAACAATAAATTCAAATTACTTCTCACTTGTTGCGCACTTTTCCTCTAACATTCTTCCAATTTCTCTTCATATCTTTTTCCTCCTTTCTCGATATCATTTTCCACTTTTTCCCATACACATTCTGTCTTTAAATCCACAAAAAAACATCACAGTAAACTTTTTACCATCCACGTTTGGCTCATGAAAACAAGCAGTGTAAAGACTGATGTGACTCTTGAAATTTTCCCGGCGTATCGAATATTCCACAAGATTTCGGGATTGCAGCCGGATCTCATCGACTTCTTTCCACGATATTTCGGCTGACAACCTTACAGCCATCTTCAGGCGAGTGTTTGACACTGGAGATTGCTAGTGCAAGTCGCTCTATTTAAACGTAAAAGTGCCGCCGCCACGCATGCTCAAGTTACTGTAGCATGCGCGCCACCTGTCGATTCCAAGGCCCTCTACAATATTACTGCATCTATGGAGCGCAAACGAATGCGTGAAAAACAGTAAAACATGCACGCAGATGTGTCCAAAACAATAAAATGCAAAATTTCAATATTAAAATTAAAATTACTTGTCGCTCGACATGTCAGAAGCCATAAAAAGTTTTCTTTTGGTTGAAATTAAAGAAATCAATGGGTCCCAGGCCTTATTCAATAAAAAGCCGCCATCACGGTTAATGAGATTTTCCGCTAAACGTATTTCAACGGATTCCTTCACAACTGAATCCCAGAAAGATCTCGATGGGACCAAGATTTTCGTGGCCGAATAATCCATAGTATGTCCTGTGGAAATGCAATGTTCGGCTATGGCCAACTTAGTATGCAGTAATATTGTAGAGGGCCTTGGAATCGACAGGTGGCGCGCATGCTACGGTAACTTGCGCATGCGCGGCGGCGGCACTTTTACGTATAAATAGAGTGACTTGCACTAGCAATCTCCAGTGTCAAACACTCGCCTGAAGATGGCTGTAAGGTTGTCAGCCGAAATATCGTGGAAAGAAGTCAATGAGATCCGGCTGCAATCCCAAAATCTTGTGGAATAGTGTAAAGACTAATTCATACTGGATGTCAATGAAACTGAAGGTAACATCACACGCTAGACAGAATGTTAAAGTAATGTCATGTGTCTTACCCCCAGCACTGAATGGAAGAAGAAATATTACGTGATACATACTATCCCATAAAAAGTTGGGATCTACAAAACTGGAGGCGATGGGTTGAATAAATCATTACACACATTACTAAAGGAACAAACAATTTTAGTAGTATTTACTAATGGCTAAACTAAAATTCTTACTGGATGTTCTTGATAAATGTTCTATGGTGAATTTTCCACACTGCTGAGGAGTGAAAGAACTGAGAAGGTACCAACAAAACATTTCAGAGTATTTATTTGCTCGACAAAATATACAAACACATTAAATAGTATTTACAAGGCAATTCATAGTGCCTTTCGTTCTTTAGTGTGTTTTGCTTTCTTCTCAGTACCAAATAATGCAAAATAACTATTTTTCTCCTTCACAATATTATGAAAAGGAAAGTTGCTTCTCACCATATAGCGGAGATACTAAGTCACAGATAGGCACAACAAAAAGACTGTCACAAATAAAGCTTTTGGCCATTAAGGCCTTTATCAACACACACACACACACACACACACACACACACACACACACACACACACACACACACACACACACACACACACGTGCAAATGTAGCTCGCACACATGACTGCAGACTAAGGCAACTGAAACCATTCTATTGTTGATGAAGGTCTTCATGGCTGAAAGCTTTATTTGGAACGGTCTTTTTGTTGTGCCTATCTGTGACTCAGCATCTCCGTTAAACGGTGAGTAGCGACTTTCCTTTTCATAATATTGTCACATTCCATCCTCTATTTTCCACTGTTTTATTTTTCTCCTTCAATATCATTGACTTTCTCATTGTTAAAGTAAAATGAAAACTATCCTCTATTTACTAACAGTAACATTATTAAATTAATCTGACTTAAGAGGTTAACCGAACACCCATTACATTATTTAATTTCTGTCAGCAGTACTTCATAAAGAGCACTTGCCTCTAATTGCTTCCTGAGTGCAGCAAGTTTTTCTTCTTGATCTCTCTGCCACTTTACTTTAGTGTCACGTATCAAGGCAATAGCTTTCATTTCATTTTCCTTCCACTCTGCACGCTCCAAATCTGTTGTTCTCTTTAGTGCCTGTAAACAAATGATTATATGAATTGCCTCACTACTAAAATATAACACACAAATAAGAGCACAATCAAAACATTACATTAAGAGTAGGGAAAGGAAATCAACGATGACTCAGAGTAACTGTCACTCACAGAATTCTAAGGAAAGGGTTAAAAATATGAAGTTCTTATTGCAGCGATGCATATGGGTTTCGTATTACCTTATAAGTAACTGTGCACACATTCGGAAAGCTAGCAAAGTTTTCATTCTGTTCAAGCGCCTGTCAATGACTCAACTCTCTACTATTCAGCGAGCTGTCACATTTATTCCTATATTATTTACATTTTACCAGTAATGTCTATTACCATATCTGAATCATTAAACGAATGTACCACTCTGCTATCAGGAAAGTAACACCAGCATTAAGCTGCTCAGGTACAAACAATGAATAAATTATTAATGTTGGATAAAAATCTTTGAAGTTCACTACAGATTCTCTTCGTTATATTTTTCATGTTCATAGCTACAGTCTAACTACCCTTCTTTACCTTAGTTGTGTTAAGTTCCAGGAATTTGAACCACATCACATAATGTTCCAAACAGATACAAGCAGCAACATGAAAATGTAGCATCGACTTTTGGCAAAGTTCACATCTATTTTTGGTGAAATTCAAATCTAAATTTTTTTGTTTATAAAGGTTCACACATACAAATTTCAAAAGGTCGTCACACTATGTCCCTGAAGATGAAGCCTTAGTGTTCTAAAATTGACTTTGAAAAAGTGGTAGGGGAGCTTTTCGGCTGGAACATTTGCTCTTGCAAAAGCTTCATTTTTTTTTCCAAAACTGTCTTTGCTCCTTTTCTTCTTCTGGCTCTATTTAAGCTTTTGACAAATGGTTGTTTCTGTTGAGATGCAGCAGCATTTTCCCCTCCCCTTATTTTTCTTTTCCCAGCCAATTTTATAATTACAAAATCTGTAGAATTTTATTTTGGACTTTCACAACCAGTCATAGCCAAGCGACCCACACTTGACACTATGGAAAGGATTGACAAGGTAGTTAGTATAGAAATAGAATACAAGGTAACTATTTGCACGTTAGAGGAAGATTTTTGAGGTGGTCTAAATATGCTGACAGGTTTTGTTTTCCAGTCGCTCTAGGGCAGAATGCAGAGAGTGAACTGGCAGTAGGCCACAAGCGTAAACAAACTAGAATTATGTAGAACTGTAGGCTTCTGTGGCCATTGTCACTGACCTTAAAAACTTCTGTTGTTAGGTCATGTCATACAACTACTAAATGATCGATGTTTCGATACCTCTGCTGGGATCTTTTTGGGATTTTGTGGTGTCTAAAGCTGACTGAACACTATCAGCAACCAGTGTCACGTTCTCTTATAATGGAGAGTTTTCCCATGCTTGCAGTGGAGAAGTGGAATTACTGGGTAAAATTCTTTTGGCTAACATTGGTAAGCCATTGTCATTAGTTAGAAAGGGATTTTTCCTGCACTTATGCTGGAGAAGATTTATTGGTTAAAATTCCTCCTGCTGTTACTGATGGGCTGCCATCATTGGCTAGAAGTGGAATGGGCAGAACAAGAGAGGGGGAATGTTTATCCAAAATATTATTGCCCACTGAGATTGCTTCCAGGACATTATATTGCTTGCATGCCACAGCTGCATATTCACTTCCTTGATGGCAGGGAGCCAATATGCCTGAAGCATACACTCCTCCTCTCCATTGAAGTTACAAGCATTCTTAGAAATTTCAATTGCTTCTCCAACTTTTCTTCTATAAATGTTGGTTTCCTTAGCCAACACAAGTATGTTATTGAAATCAATGTCAAGGCCACAGTTCTCGTGATGTTTTGCTACAACCGATTTCACATGTTTAGCCACATGTAGTATTCATGTTCCTTAATGCACTCTTTAACAGTTCTTCCCATTTTGCTTGTATATGCTTTACCACAGCCACACGTTATTTCACAAATGACACAGTGTGGAGGCAATCAGATGCATCTGTTTTGTGGAAAAAGTCTTGTTTTGTTTTGACTGATTAAAGAGATCCAAATGTTGTTTTTCCTTAGAATTCTGCTCAAGCATTCAGTGCCCCAAAAAAGAAAGAGTAACTTAACAGAGAGAGAAGGCAGTTTATGGCACCCTGCCATCAAGGAAGTGAATATCCAGCCGCAGAGTGTGAGCAGTACAACTGCCCTGGAAGCCACCTCTGCAGACAATAATATTTTGGACAAACATGCCCCTTTCTTGCCCTGCCCATTTCACTTCTAGCCAACGATGATGGTCCACCAAGAGCAGCAGGAGGAATTTTAACAGATAACTGTCCTCCAGCAACAGTGCAGGAAAAATTCCTTTCTAACCAATGAAAATGGCTCATTAAGAGATTTAGCCAAAAAACCCCTTCTTCAGTATTACTGCAGGCACATTTCACTTAATATCCAATGACGACTACTATCCAATGGTAGCCATAAGAACTTTACTCAATAATGCCACTTCTCCAGAATGTAATACTGATCTCTGACAGTGTTCAATCAACAGTGGACACAACAAGATCCTGAAGAAGATTCCAGCAGAGGGGTTGAAACGTCGATAGTTTAGAAGAAATTGACAACCTAACAATCCAGAAGATTTTAACTTCAGAAACTAGAATCAAGCCACCAGGACAGCAGCCATGTTCTGGGTTTCTGCGAAAGCAGAACTGCCACAGGGATCTTTGATCTGTTCTGGTGTTGTGAGGATTATACACAAACTCCATGATGCAACAGGATTAGTCCCTCCACGTATTTCAAAATAAAAAAGGAAAACAACAAGCAAGATCTAATACAAAATATTTCCTAACTGTTTGCCGAAATCAGCAGTGTCATAAGTGAGGCAGTTCGGACTCCATTTATTACCAGTATTTGGCACAACTAGAGTTCAAAACATCCGCCGTAAAACTGCCATGGTAATGTCTCCACAAAAAATTAAACTTTTGTGCTTTAGCTAGCAGACAATCTTACACATTTATTGGTTTTTGGAATGTTACGTCCCATGGTTGAGTCCTATGTTGCATCAAATGACATTCACCCTATACAGACCAATGAACGGACCACAGCTGCCATGGCACCAGAGCATCGAATGCACTGGTATGTCATCGTCCTCATGGACTTTTTGTTTTGAAAACATGTTCTTACACACATTATCTTCCAAAATCAGGCTCTGCTTGATGGTATGCAATAGCAGTAATCAAAAATTGAGTACATTTACAGTATTTATATGTAGAACATGAAGGTATTTCAAACTATCTTCGGTGAAATAGTTCACCTGCATACATTCACTATAAAATAGAATTTATTAGAGACTTTCACATTTTGAAGTTGAATTGACAACTATTGCAAACGGTGAATTTTTCATGTTCCTAGATATTAGTTTTATCTGTTGTTGTTGTTGTGGTCTTCAGTCCTGAGACTGGTTTGATGCAGCTCTCCATGCTACTCTATCCTGTGCAAGCTTCTTCATCTCCCAGTACCTACTGCAACCTACATCCTTCTGAATCTGCTTAGTGTATTGATCTCTTGGTCTCCCTCTACGATTTTTACCCTCCACGCTGCCCTCCAATGCTAAATTTGTGATCCCTTGATGCCTCAAAACATGTCCTACCAACCGATCCCTTCTTCTAGTCAAGTTGAGCCACAAACTTCTCTTCTCCCCAATCCTATTCAATACCTCCTCATTAGTTACATGATCTACCCACCTTATCTTCAGCATTCTTCTGTAGCACCACATTTTGAAAGCTTCTATTCTCTTCTTGTCCAAACTGGTTATCGTCCATGTTTCACTTCCATACATGGCTACACTCCATACAAATACTTTCAGAAACGACTTCCTGACACTTAAATCTATACTCGATGTTAACAAATTTCTCTTCTTCAGAAACGATTTCCTTGCCATTGCCAGTCTACATTTTATATCCTCTCTACTTCGACCATCATCAGTTATTTTGCTCCATAAATAGCAAAACTCCTTTACTACTTTAAGTGTCTCATTTCCTAATCTAATCCCCTCAGCATCACCCGATTTAATTTGACTACATTTCATTATCCTCGTTTTGTTTTTGTTGATGTTCATCTTATATCCTCCTTTCAAGACACTGTCCATTCCGTTCAACTGCTCTTTCAAGTCCTTTGCTGTCTCTGACAGAATTACAATGTCATCGGCAAACCTCAACATTTTTATTTCTTCTCCATGGATTTTAATACCTACTCCGAACTTTTCTTTTGTTTCCTTTACTGCTTGCCCAATATACAAATTGAATAACATCGGGGAGAGGCTACAACCCTGTCTCACTCCCTTCCCAACCACTGCTTCCCTTTCATGCCCCTCGACTCTTATAACTGCCATCTGGTTTCTGTACAAATTGTAAATAGCCTTTCGCGCCCTGTATTTTACCCCTGCCACCTTCAGAATTTGAAAGAGAGTATTCCAGTTAACGTTGTCAAAAGCTTTCTCTAAGTCTACAAATGCTAGAAACGTAGGTTTGCCTTTCCTTAATCTTTCTTCTAAGATAAGTCGTAAGGTTAGTATTGTCTCACGTGTTCCAACATTTCTACGGAATCCAAACTGATCTTCCCCGAGGTCCGCTTGTACCAGTTTATCCATTCGTCTGTAAAGACTTCGCATTAGTATTTTGCAGCTGTGACTTATTAAACTGATAGTTCGGTAATTTTCACATCTGTCAACACCTGCTTTCTTTGGTATTGGAATTATTATATTCTTCTTGAAGTCTGTGGGTATTTCGCCTGTCTCATACATCTTGCTCACCAGATGGTAGAGTTTTGTCATGACTGGCTCTCCCAAGGCCATCAGTAGTTCTAATGGAATGTTGTCTACTCCCGGGGCCTTGTTTCGACTCAGGTCTTTCAGTGCTCTGTCAAACTCTTCACGCAGTATCTTATCTCCCATTTCATCTTCATCTACATCCTCTTCCATTTCCATAATACTGTCCTCAAGTACATCGCCCTTGTATAAACCCTCTATATACTCCTTCCACCTTTCTGCCTTCCCATCTTTGCTTAGAACTGGGTTTCCATCTGAGCTCTTGATATTCATACAAGTGGTTCTCTTCTCTCCAAAGGTCTCTTTAATTTTCCTGTAGGCAGTATCTATCTTACCCCTAGTGAGACAAGCCTCTACATCCTTACATTTGTCCTCTAGCCATCCCTGCTTAGCCATTCTGCACTTTCTGTCGATCTCATTTTTGAGACGTTTGTATTCCTTTTCGCCTGCTTCATTTATTGCATTTTTATATTTTCTCCTTTCATCAAATAAATTCAATATTTCTTCTGTTACGCAAGGATTTCTATTAGCCCTCGTCTTTTTACCTACTTGATCCTCTGCTGCCTTTGCTACTTCATCCCTCAAAGCTACCCATTCCTCTTCTACTGTATTTCTTTCCCCCATTCCTGTCAATTGTTCCCTTATGCTCTCCCTGAAACTCTCTACAACCTCTGGTTTTTTCAGTTTATCCAGGTCCCATCTCCTTAAATTCCCACCTTTTTGCAGTTTCTTCAGTTTCAATCTGCAGTTCATAACCAATAGATTGTGGTCAGAATCCACATCTGCCCCTGGAAATGTCTTACAATTTAAAACCTGGTTCCTAAATCTCTGTCTTACCATTATATAATCTATCTGATACCTATTAGTATCTCCAGGATTCTTCCAGGTATACAACCTTCTTTTATGATTCTTGAACCAAGTGTTAGCTATGATTAAGTTATGCTCTGTGCAAAATTCTACAAGGCGGCTTCCTCTTTCATTTCTTCCCCCCAATCCATATTCACCTACTATGTTTCCTTCTCTCCCTTTTCCTACTGACGAATTCCAGTCACCCATGACTATTAAATTTTCGTCTCCCTTCACTACCTGAATAATTTCTTTTATCTCGTCATACATTTCATCAATTTCTTCATCATCTGCAGAGCTAGTTGGCATATAAACTTGTACTACTGTAGTAGGCATGGGCTTTGTGTCTATCTTGGCCACAATAATGCGTTCACTATGCTGTTTGTTGTAGCTAACCCGCACTCCTATTTTTTTATTCATTATTAAACCTACTCCTGCATTACCCCTATTTGATTTTGTATTTATAACCCTGTAATCACCTGACCAAAAGTCTTGTTCCTCCTGCCACCGAACTTCACTAATTCCCACTATATCTAACTTAAACCTATCCATTTCCCTTTTTAAATTTTCTAACCTACCTGCCCGATTAAGGGATCTGACATTCCACGCTCCGATCCGTAGAATGCCAGTTTTCTTTCTCCTGATAACGACGTCCTCCTGAGTAGTCCCCGCCCGGAGATCCGAATGGGGGACTATTTTACCTCCGGAATATTTTACCCAAGAGGACGCCATCATCATGTAATCATACAGTAAAGCTGCATGTCCTCGGGAAAAATTACGGCTGTAGTTTCCCCTTGCTTTCAGCCGTTCGCAGTACCAGCACAGCAAGGCCGTTTTGGTTAATGTTACAAGGCAAGATCAGTCAATCATCCAGACTGTTGCCCCTGCAACTACTGAAAAGGCTGCTGCCCCTCATCAGGAACCATATGTTTGTCTGGCCTCTCAACAGATACCCCTCAGTTGTGGTTGCACCTACGGTACGGCCATCTGTATCGCTGAGGCACGCAAGCCTCCCCACCAACGGCAAGGTCCATGGTTCATGGGGGAAGTATCTATAAGAAAAATTTGCTAAGTTTCAGGGTCTAAAGCACAGCTTTCTGACAATTGAGCAAACATAAATCTTTAGCTCTTACTCTGACTGATGCACACCCAGGTGTGAGAGAGAGAGAGAGAGAGAGAGAGAGAGAGAGAGAGAGAGAGAGAGAGAGAGAGAGAGAGAACTGCAAGAATGATTTACAGGTTGTGTTTTGCACAGTTTGACATTAATCCACTATCTTCTACAACACAGATTTGTAATTTCTTTTTCCAGCTGTATTTTTTGTTCTGTTCATGTTAGACACTACTGCAAGTAGTACGTTGATATAGTTGCGTTTACAAACTTCATTAAGAGCTTTGTGAAGAATGAAACTACAACACACTAGTACAAAAATTAAACTCTACTCCCATTAATACAATAACATTTTATCAACCTGATCCAGGTCAGAGTCAACCGTTTGAGCAATGTCAGGGTGAGACTTCGATCTGTCCGACATTCATTTTTATAGGAGCTGGAGAGGAAGATGATTTGAGAAATTATTAGTTCCAAAGCATATAGTTTACTAGGAGTTTATTTGAAACTAAATACACTTCCTTAAACTGAGTTGCCTCTAAGATGAAATTCCAATCTATAAGCAGAGGAAGTGATAGAATCATTGTTTTGTCCACTCGGAGCAAACTCTCCACACCCAGAGGAATGGTGGCGAAACTAGAAAACTCCCTGGAAGATGCTTTAGAAACTGATCCAGAGTCCGCATCTGCCTTAAAGTTTTGGTATCACAACCCACAGACACTGTCCATCTTATGGATGGAGGAGGATTTCTTTGACTGGTGGTTGATGATTCCTGTCATGTCCTTCCATCCTCTCTCCTCCATATTCTGCATACTCTGCTCACCAGTTGTTTTGACCACCCCCAAAACACAATAATTTATTTTCTTATGTTTAAGAGGAATATGTAACACATCACGACATGAAACATGTATATCCGTAACAAGAGGGTTTTAGTTCTCTACTGTACATTTTGGCAGTTGGTCCCCTAGTGTCTTAACAGAGAGCATGTGTGCCCATTATTGTAAGGATTTATACCACAGGTCTTACAGCTGATGACGTGCTTAAGGCACCAGGTTAGACTCATCGAGAGCCAGAGTTTCTGTACACTATTCAAAGGTTTTGCTTACTCATTTGTAAATATGACACTGCAGTGAACTTTGTGTAGAATATTGACAGGTTTCAGTGACATCATTTGTGGCAACACCTGAGGGCCTCAACAAATTAGCTGAAGTTACTACAATTATTCACATGAAAGACAGCTGCACAAAAATGGTTTCACACTTCAAATCACTTGTCTGTCAAAAATGTGTTGTGGTGTTGGCCTTTTTGCTTCAGAGCCAAGTTTTCTGTACATAACAAAGTGTTATACCTCATTGGCAGCTTTCAGCTTTTGACATTTAAGCTCCACTTTCGCTAGATCATCTTCGAGAGACCTGCATCGATCTTCGAGAGCTGGTACACTTCTATCCCTGTAAAAACAAAAATAAAGTATATAGCACATCTGATATAATCAGTGACAGTTTTTAATAGCAGTGAATGGTCTGTGGTTCATCCTACAATTTAGCTGATTTTAATCTTCAGTTTTGGTAAATGTTTTGAATGTGTCAGACACATGGGGTTGTTCCACTGTAGGGATTGCACATCAAAATGCATGTTCTCCATGACTGTCATTAAACTTTCCATACAGCAACCTATGCTTCTGGCAGCACCTTTTAGGATCCCTTTTTCTCCCTTCAATTCACAATAATTGAAGTATCACCGTAGTCCTTTGCCCAATTACAACCATTCATTGGATTTAAAGTAAAATTTTAGCTTATCCATCCAGTAACCCAGCGTGTAAAACCTTCTAACATATCATTCATCTAATATTTGAGCAGTCCTCAGATATTGCTATACTTTTATTTGGTGCTGCAATAAAAGTGTTAATTTATGATGATGCAATAAATTTACAAGGGCATTTTTCACAAGTTTCATTTAACACCTAGCCTGCATACCACATTTAAGAACCAGCAAACACCAATACTATCAACTTTGACCGCCATAATTATGTCTACGAACGACAGCATAGATTTTGATCATCAAGTGAAAGCAACTCACCATGCTTCGATGGAAAGGAGGCAATTAGGGAACAATTTTTTTTGCACTCCACCTCCTTTGCAAGTGAATTAATATTTACTACAAAAAGTCCATCACTTGCTGCTTGGTTTTCTGTACAAAATGTTCAAAACTCAGGACCATTTTCTTTGTAGGAATGATTTGTTACAAATAAACACATTCATAGATCACTTTAGAGTTTCCTGAGCAGATACTATTGAACATGCATCAATAAATTTTTTTTAGAAATGATGTAAACAAACATTTATTGTATTCCAGACAAATTGTCATCATAAACATTTCTGTTTCTTTGCTACGATTCTTGGATTACAGACATTCGCTGTAAAGAGAAAGCCTTTTTCACCCTTACTTACTTTGCAAGTACGCATCGATTTAGGGGCTCTGCATCATGTGTCCAATAACTACTACACAAAACTTTGTATAAATGATAGCAATTTTCATGAACATGTATAATGAATTCAAACAATATGCCATTCCATTGTGAGTCTGCCCACATATTGCCGAAGTTCCTTCAACTATGCTGCAGAAGTTTTGCTGGGAAGCCCTTACACATCCTCCTCCAGTCCCGACCTCTTCCCATGCAATTTCCATATCTTTTAAGCCCTGGAGACAGAAATCTGTGACTGGCAATTTCCTTCAGACGAAGCGGTGCATGCCTGGGCACAATCATGGTTCTGTAGGCAACTGCCAACATTTTTCCATGAAGGCACTGATTGTCTTGTCTCACAATAAGATAAATGTATTAGCACTCTTGACATTACTTTTGAAACAACAAACAGTTTATTTACTTTTTTCTATCAGTCTTATTTTCATCTGACTGCACCTTATCGTTTAAGATTTTTTAAACTTTTTTCACATCCATAAGTACCGTTTCACTTAGGCTCTGTGCAAGGTATATTAGTATACAAATTTTTTTTCATAAATATTTACTATGCATACTTGTTGTCTGACATGTTCTACACCTTGGAGGATCTCTCACTATGGATCTATTGGAACGAAAAGTACAGCTAATCTAATCAAACAATCTGCTGGAACCCTTGAAAAATGGCAAAGGAGCTGTACAATTTGTGCAGTGACACCACAATATGATTTATTGATCTTATTGAAGAAGCTATATTCATGAAATAATATGAAACATTCTGAGAAGGGAAGACCTCGAGACAAGCAAGTTGTATAATAGCTATAAATACAATGTTAATGTTGGTTTTTTTTTTTTTTTTTTTTTTTTTTTTTTGTGGTTTTCGGGCGCACAACTTCAATGGTCATTAGCGCCCTGACTACTCTAAGAATGCACCGCGAGGCACAAGTTGACAACAACAACTAAAAGGGAAAACACAATAAAAGACAGACTGACAGGCATAGGATTAAAAAACATCATCAAATGTCCTTAGCGAGGTTTGTCAAATTGATAAAACAAAGAACACGAGCAGCTGCTCGTGGGTCATCCGCGAAAATGGCATCTAAAGTAGTAGGCAGGTTAAGATCGAGGCGCAGTGTTTTAAGATCGGGACAGGACATTAAAATGTGACGAACTGTCAGCAAGTGCCCACATGGGCAGAACGGCGCCGGCGCAGCCGTCAGCAGATGGCGATGGCTGAACCGGCAGTGTCCAATTCTTAACCTTGCTAAAACGACCTCCTCCCGCCGAGAAGGGCGTGAGGAGGACGTCCAAGCCACGGGAAGAGGTTTTAAGGCCCGAAGCTTGTTGTCGGTAAGTGCAGCCCAATCGGCATGCCACAGCGACACAACGCGCCGACAAATGACCCTGCTAAAATCGGACGAAGGGACACAACAAGAAGCTGTCCGAGGCTGGAGGACCGCAGCCTTGGCCGCGGCATCTGCAGCTTCGTTCCCAGGGATACCGACATGGCCAGGAACCCACATAAAGCTAACCGGCGTACCGACGTCCACCAGCTGCTGAAGAGAGCGTTGGATTCGGTGTACGAAAGGGTGAACCGGGTACGGAGCACTGAGGCTCTGGATGGCGCTCAGGGAATCTGAGCAGATGACATAAGCAGAATGTCGGTGGCGGCAGATGTACAGAACAGCCTGGTAGAGGGCAAAGAGCTCAGCTGTGAAGACCGAACAATGGCCATGGAGCCGGTATTGGAAACTTTGTGCCCCGACAATAAAGGAACACCCGACCCCGTCATTGGTCTTAGAGCCATCTGTATAAATGAAAGTCATGTTGTTGAACTTCGAACGAAGTTCCAAAAAACGGGAGTGGTAGACCGAACCGGGGGTGACCTCTTTTGGGAGCGAGCTGAGGTCGAGGTGAACGCGGACCTGAGCCTGGAGCCAAGGTGGCGTGCGGCTCTCGCCCACTCGAAAGGTTGCAGGGAGTGAAAAATGAAGGTGTTGAAGGAGGCGACGAAAGCGAACTCCAGGGGGTAGCAAGGCAGAGACATACAACCCGTATTGAAGGTCAAGAGAGTCGTCAAAAAAGGAACGATAAGAAGGATGGTCGGGCATTGACAGTAGCCGACAGGCATACCGACAAAGCAGTATATCGCGCCGGTAGGTGAGTGGCAATTCGCCAGCGTCAGCATGAAGACTCTCTACGGGACTGGTATAAAATGCTCCGATCGCAAGTCGTAAACCCCGATGTTGTATGGAGTTGAGGCGGCGTAAGATGGATGGCCGTGCAGAGGAGTATACGAAGCTCCCATAATCCAGCTTGGAGCGGACGATCGACCGATATAGACGAAGTAGGACGGTTCGATCCGCTCCCCACGACATACCACTGAGAACACGGAGGACATTTAAAGAACGGGTACAACGGGCGGCCAAATATGACACATGTGGAGACCAGCTAAGTTTCCTGTCAAAGGTAAGGCCTAAAAATTTGATTGTCTCCACGAGTGGGAGAGCAACGGGACCGAGTCGTAAGGACGGTGGGAGAAACTCTTTGTAGCGCCAGAAGTTAATACAGACCGTCTTCTCGGCAGAAAAACGGAAGCCATTGGCGACACTCCAGGAGTAAAGACGGTCAAGAGAACGCTGAAGACAGCGCTCCAAGACACGTGGACACTGCGCGCTGCAATAGATGGTGAAATCGTCCACGAAAAGGGAGCCTGATACATCAGCTGGGAGGCAATCCATTATTGGATTGATCGCGATGGCGAAGAGAGCGACGCTCAAAACTGAGCCCTGTGGCACCCCATTCTCCTGGCGAAAGGTGTCTGACAGGACAGAACCCACACGTACCCGAAACTGTCGATCCATTAAAAAGGAACGAATAAAAAGAGGGAGGCGACCGCGAAAGCCCCACGTATGCATGGTGCGGAGAATGCCCGCCCTCCAACAGGTGTCGTAAGCCTTCTCCAAATCAAAGAACACAGCCGCGGTCGGGCGCTTCCGCAAGAAGTTATTCATGATGAAGGTCGACAAGGTAACCAGATGGTCGACAGCAGAGCGGCGCCTTCGAAATCCACATTGTACATTGGTAAGTAGGCGGCGAGACTCGAGCAGCCAAACCAATCGAGAGTTAACCATGCGCTCCATCACTTTACAGACACAGCTGGTAAGCGAGATAGGTCGATAACTGGAAGGCAAGTGTTTGTCCTTCCCCGGCTTAGGAATCGGGACAACAATAGACTCGCGCCAGCATGCGGGAACATGTCCCTCAATCCAGATGCGATTGTATGTACGAAGAAGAAAACCTTTACCCGCAGGAGAAAGGTTCTTCAGCATCTGAATATGAATAGAATCAGGCCCTGGAGCGGAGGACCGTGATCGGCCAAGTGCGGTTTCGAGTTCCCGCATGGTGAATGGGGCATTATAACTTTCACAATTCGAGGAGCGGAAGTCACGTGGCCTAGCCTCCTCGGCCTGTTTGCGGGGGAGGAAGGCAGGGTGGTAATGAGCGGAGCTCGAAACCTCGGCGAAAAAGCGGCCGAAGGCATTGGAGACAGCCTCAGGGGCCACAAGGACTTCATTCGCGACCTTCAAGCCAGAAATTGGGGAGTGGACCTTAGTGCCAGATAGCCGGCGCAGGCTACCCCAGACAACAGAAGAAGGAGTAGAACTGTTGAAGGTGCTGGTGAAAGCAGCCCAGCTGGCTTTCTTGCTTTCTTTAATAATACGACGACACTGAGCACGTAATCGTTTATAATTAATACAATTCGCCACTGTAGGGTGGCGTTGAAAGGTGCGTAAAGCACGTCGACGAGCACGTATAGCGTCCCTACATGCTGCGGTCCACCAGGGGACCGGTACGCGACGTGGAGAAGAGGTAGGGTGAGGGATGGAATATTCAGCAGCAGCGAGAATGACTTCCGTGAGGTGTGCGACCTGACGATCGCAGCTTGTGAAGGTTTGATCCTGAAAGGTCGCCCTGGAAGAGAAGAGCCCCCAGTCTGCCTTGGAGATGGTCCAACGAGAGGAGCACGGAGAGGGAGTATGCTGCAGGAGATGGATAATACACGGGAAGTGGTCGCTCGAATATGTATCAGCAAGGGCATACCACTCAAACCGGCGTGCAAGTTGGGGAGTACATATAGAGAGGTCTAAATGGGAATAGGTATGAGATGTGTCAGAAAGAAAAGTAGGGGCGCCAGTATTGAGGCAGACAAGATTGAGCTGGTTGAAAAGGTCTGCTAACAAGGAGCCCCTCGGGCAGGATGCTGGAGAGCCCCAAAGAGGATGGTGGGCATTGAAGTCTCCAGTTAACAAAAATGGTGCAGGTAGCTGAGCAACAAGTTGCGTCATGTCTGCCCTGGTAACGGCAGATGACGATGGAGCGTAAACGGTACAAAAGGAAAACGTAAAAGTGGGGAGAGTAATGCGGATGGCAACTGCCTGCAGGCCGGTGTGCAACGTGATGGGATCGTAGTAAATATCATCCCGGACCAGCAACATAACCCCTCCATGAGCTGGGATACCTACCACAGGGGGTAGGTCAAAACGCACAGAGGTGTAGTGTGCCAAGGCAATTTGATCGCATGGGCGTAGCTTCGTTTCCTGGAGGGCTACGACGAGCGGACGATGCGAGCGGAGCAGCAACTTCAAGTCCTCTCGGTTGGAGCCAACGCTGCGAATATTCCAGTTAATAAGTGCCATCGGAAGAAAAGGAAGATGAGAGAAGGGGTCACCTCGAAGGCCGCTGAGGGCCTGGCTTCGAGCGAGCACTGCCGCCGCTATCAGTAGGCGGACAGTCATCGTCCATTGGTTCTATAGGTTCATCGGCCATCTTGGGAAGATGGCCGGGAGGGGGAGCTTCCTCCGCCGGCGAACGGCCAGATGTTCGGCTACCAGCGGTGCGGCCAGGCGAAAGGGATGACGGCCTGGGGCGGCAACCGCTGGGTGGCGCAGGAGAAGAAATGCGCCGTGGCGGAGAAGGAGAACTGTGCTTCCTATTAGCCTTCTTGGATGGTCGTTTGGTGGAAGTACCGGACGAAGGCTGGGAGGTCGAGGTACGTAGGAAGTCTGCACGGGACGGTTCCTTCTTGAAGGCCCGTGCATCTGACTTCTGGGTCTTCGTCTTAGCAGAAGCTGATGAAGGGGCTGGTGTCTGTGGGGTGATGGGACGAAGAGGAGACGTCGACCGCACGATCTTAGCACTGGCCGAACGGACGACCGTGGTGCTGAAGGTCAGATCGCATGTCTGGGTTGCTACCTCCCGGGTAGTCCGAGGAGAGGCGAGGACAGTGCTGTATTTCCCCGCTGGGAGCAGCGTGGGCTTCCTACTAGCCAATAGCTTGCGAGCAGCCGAGGTGGACACTTTCTCTTTGACTCGAATTTCCTGAATACAGCGTTCTTCCTTATAGACAGGACAGTCGCGGGAGGATGCGGCATGGTCACCCTGACAGTTCACACAACGAGGAGACGGAGGTGGACAGTCACCCTCATGGGCATCCCTGCCACAAGTGACACATTTAGCCGCATTGGAACAAGACTGTCGAGTGTGATTGAAACGCTGACACTGGTAGCAGCGCGTAGGTGTCGGGACATAGGGGCGAACAGAAATAACCTCGTAGCCCGCCTTGATGCGCGATGGCAGCTTAACACTATCGAAGGTTAAGAAAAGTGTCCGGGTCGGTACAAGGTCATTGTTGACCTTTTTCATGACCCGATGGACAGCCGTCACGCCCTGCTCAGCGAGGAAAGATTGAAGCTCCTCGTCAGTCAATCCGTCGAGAGAGCTACTATAGACTACACCACGAGACGAATTCAAAGTTCGGTGGGCCTCCACCCGGACAGGGAACATGTACAAGAGTGTGGCCCGAAGCAGTTTTTGTGCCTGAAAGGCACTCTCAGTTTCTAGTAATAAGGTACCGTTACGCAACCTGGTACAAGATTTGACAGATCCGGCTATGGCATCTACGCCCTTCTGGATAACGAAAGGGTTGACAGAGGAAAAATCCTTTCCGTCCTCAGATCGAGAAACTACGAGGAACTGTGGGGCAGGCGGTAGTATTTTTGTCACTGTTGGCTGGTCACGTTTCCGTTTGTGGGTCGAAGTCGAAAGCGATGGAGTAGAATCCATTGCGGAGGAATCCCCCATGATTGCCAGCGTCTCCGATGGCGCGCTCCTTCCTTGTGGGGACCCTCTCAGAGGGCACTCCCGCCTTAGGTGAATGTTTACACCTCAGGTCACACCTCCCGAGAAACAGACGGAGGGACCAATCGGCATGGTCAGAAGGTATCAGCTCAGGCAATCACCCCTCCCCGGGCCTGGCCTTTACCAGGGGGTACGCGCGTGCCTTACATGTCTACCCAGGGCGGGGACTTACGCATTACCCCGTCACCGGCTACGCGTGCGAACGCGTGGGTCGGCCTTCAGACACGCACAGGGAGGAAGGAAGAAGAGGAAAAAGAAGAGAGAGGGAGAAAGAGGACAGACTGTCTCAAACGCCGAGGCGGAGACCAGAGAAGGCAAGGAGAAGAAGGCAATGAGAAAGCAAGGAGAAGGAGGCAAGGAGAAGGCAAGGAGAAGAAGGCAATGAGAAGGCAAGGAGAAGAAGGCAATGAGAAGGCAAGGAGGAGTCAAGGGAAAGAGTAAGGAAGACAGTGAAGTGGAGAAGAGCAAAGAAAGGAACCAACAAAAGGAAGGAAGAAACGAGAAGTGAAAAACCAAAAAGACCACGATTATAGGTCGTGAAACCGTCCGTCTCCGGACGCAGGCGCTAACTACCCCCGTGAGGGGGATGGACTCCTTTTAGTCGCCTCTTACGACAGGCAGGAATACCTCGGGCCTATTCTAATCCCCGGACCCGCAGGGGGGGTTAATGTTGGTGTATGTTATAGATAAATGAATAATCTTTTACAACACTCGATGTTTGTGACAGTATGAGGGAAGAAGACATAAGGTCCTGACTAATTTGTACAAGGAATCATATGTTTGAAATAAACAAGTGCCCACAGTGCAGTTACTTTGATCTCAAAAATTTAAGATGGTCTTAAGAGTTTGGTAAGAAGTCTATAACCTTGCAAAATGAACAAGCTGTATAAAGACTTTTGCAGTCCAAACAACAGACTATCTAGAAAAATTCTGAAAACTTCCTGTAAACATTCAAATTTTATTGATACTATTTGTAATACCATCACACCAATGAAACTTGCTTGACTGATTAGAGCAAAAAATATATATATAAAATGAAGTCAATAATAATAAAACCACATCTCTAACTAAGAAAATGCTTAAGTGTGGAAAGTACCTATTGGAATGTCAACAATATCATGAAAAGGATAGATTGCTACTCACCACAAAAATGACATGTTGAGTTTCAGACAGGCATAACAGATAGTGGTCATGTGTGCATGAAGTGTGCTTGTTTGTGTGAATGTGTGTGTTTTCTTTTCTGAAGGTGGTGTTGGCCAAAAGCTCAATGTGTAACAGTCTTTTGTTGTACCTGCCTGCAACTCAATGTGCCATCTTTACAGTGAATAGCAATCTATCCTTTTCATAATATTTTCAAGCAAACACTAATAAACATTAATCTAATGTGAAATTTAGAGATTAAATTTCTGAAAGGTTTGAGATAAAGCTTGAGTCAGACAGGGAGATGGTCCTCCCGCTGCTTTTTTAACTGTGTTCCAAAAAAGTCATAAGAGAAGGGAGAATATTGTTATGAGAAAGTCAAATCAATGAAGGAGTTAGCTTTGGTTGCAAAAGGGACAAGCTACAAGTGAACACGCCTACCTTTTTCAGACAACCTAGCTATTTTTCCAGACTCAATGAAAACAGCCACTACACAGAAAGCAGTAGTTACAGAAGGAAGCTTACAAATCTCTTTTGTGAAAACCGAATGGATGGCCAGGATTATGAGGTAAAACATATAACTTCCGTGGAGTGAGGAGTTGCGCAATGTTAAAAGTACTGCCAAATGAAGCTAGTCAAACATACATTATTTCTATTGGTCGTTTTAGGAAGTTTTTGATACACATATTGTATGGAGAATTTGTACTGTTTGTCATGTTAACAAGTGTGATGGAAGCAGCATTTCTGGAAGAAGGGGATGGCTCTGCATTTTGGTCAAGCTTTCCAGCACCTGCCGATTTGGTGGTTATTCCGAGCAACTGTGCCCCTGCCTTTGAGACACTGTGCTCCATCAAATAGTACCTGCCTTGACAATAGCCTACATCACGAAAAAAAGGAGAGAAAGTTCGACTGGAGAGTCTGCACTAATGCCTGTTAGAAGGCGGACGTTGAGCTATCAATTTTGTTAACACTCAATGTAATTGTCAAAGATAAACTGCAGACAAAATCAAATAGTGGGGATCCAGGAGGGAACAATGATAATATTATAAAAAGGATATATTACTGCTCACCATATAAAGGAGATGTTGGGTCACTGACAAGCACAACGACTGCTAAACATGTGAGCTGCCTTTCAGCCAAATGGCCTTCTTCTAAAACAAACAAACACACAAACACACACTTTATATAATTTTCATGCAAGCACAACTCACACACAGATGACCACTGTTTACGGTCACCGATGCATGAGTTGTGCTTGCATGAATGTGAGTGTGTTGTCTGCTTTAGAAGAAGGCCTTTTGGCTGAAAGCTCACATGTTTAGCAGTCTTTCTGTTGTGCCTGTCTGCAACTCAATGTATCCTCTTTATGGTGTGCAGCAATCTATCCTTTTCATAATATTGTCCAAATTGCAGACAATTGTATATGAGAATTTCCAGAGCTATATGGGAATAGACGCATGTCCTAAAAATGAGAGAAAGAGAGAGAGAGAGAGAGAGAGAGAGAGAGAGAGAGAGAGAGAGAGAGAGAGAGAGAGACACTTCAGTCATTTGGTAGCTTGTTGAACCTAGATAAGCATGAATTTTATCTCCAGCACGGGGCAGATTTCACAGAAGACAAAGTCCAAGGAAACAAGGAAGATGATCCAGAGAGGGAAACAGTGCTACAAATAAACAAGTTTGTAATTGTAAATCTTTAAAGTACAGCACTGTACTTGATACAGGAAGTTCCTCTCCTCTGAACTTCCGTCAAATAAGGCCGGAAACATCCCAATTAAGACAGCCCCCAAGGTAATGGAATCTTATGAGAAAAAGACATTTTGGAGAAAGAAGTCATTAAAGCAAGAGCTAGTAAGATGAAAACAGAGTACTACTTCACTGAGGATGTATGCACCATGATAAAAAAAATCAGTATCTCCCAATGTTAAACTTAGATGCTGCCCTACAGCAATTCATCAAGGAGCACTATATGCAACTAAATGTTTACCTCTGAACAAAAAGGCAATGATGGAAGCTCTGGAAACCACATAAAGAAAAATAATAAGGTAAATTTTCGGACCAGTTAAGGAGCAATCACAATAAAGAAGACATCATGATAGTGTAATTTACACACATATTCCAAAAATTAAAGACATGATTAGGAAAAGAAGAATAGCTCACTACGGTCAAATCCGAAGAATGCAACCCAACAGACTGACAAAAAGACTTCACATATTTCAGTAAATTAAAAGTGGACAACAAATATTGCAAAAAAGTCCGAAGGAATGTGGATGAATGGGTGAACTCAAGGTCAAGAGGAACAACTGCCACACAAAAAGAAATTGCAAGGTTCCAAAGGTTTCTGCGAGAAAGCCAAGAAGAGAACTGGAGCTACATGCACAGAAGAAAAACAGACAAAACTGAGAAATGATGATGGAAATGTGGAAGAAGCAGTTTAAACAACAGTAGTCCAAAGTGGCTCATAGATAGAAGAATTATTGGTACAGATTTCAGTTCTATCTGCAGCTACATACATATGTAACACTGTTTACTTACAGATCTCCACTACGTTTCTCCATTTCAAGAAGCTTTTTACGCAGTATCTCTATCTCCTTGTTCTTTTTACTTATCACACTCTCAGGGTCCTCTGTCTTTTTTGGTGGAGAAGTGTCTGTTCTAAAACATCAACAAAGATACAGTAAACACTTTGGAAAAATAACTCAATCTCATAAAAGCAATGACAATACATCCTTACTTTTCATTTGATGATATTTCATGAGAATAGGAAAAACCAATGAATGGTAAATTTCGTCCAGAGAACTCTTTCTTCACTTTAAAATCTTCTATTGACAATTTCTGAACAGGAGGCTCAAGTTCTGTGAAATTTGAAGTATCATCATCTCCTTTGACTGATGGAATAAATGGTGGCACAGCTGAAACAGAAATAAGAAAGTTCATAAGTTCACATCAAATCTAAAAATTTATTCAGGTTACAGAAAGTAATGATTTAAGAAGTTAGTAGTCAAACAGCATATTGCAGATTATTAAGGCACACACAATGATGAGATCTGCTTTCAGTGGTTCCAGAAGGAAGTGACTGCTCATTACATGCAATGGTTCCATTGTCTGTATTCTGGGGCTTTCCAGTGTCATATTACGTGAAAATTAGCTATTCTTGCAGAAATTTGTAGTTTACAGGAGTAATGCCAACAAACTAGGTATGAAAATGTGTGTTTCCTCATAGTGTGTCTTCTATTCTTATAAGAACATGCTGAAGACATATGCTACAGAGTAGTTTACTTTAATCTATATAACTTTAACATGCACGTGCTCCTCATATACAGTTTTTCTTTGCACATTTCCCTTCTTTAGGAAACTTATGCCAACCCTTTTTGAGGAAAGTTTTACGACTGCAATTCTATTCATTCATTTTCCTACAAAGATGTTTAATTATTGAGCTACAAATAACACCTCACAGGCTGTCACCATCAAATTCTTACTTATCGTAATTTATATTCTTAAACTAAGTTTTAGAGCTGTTAATTTCGAAATCAATTTTACAGAGGCTCCTAGACCCTATTGTCGATATGAGTTCTTACATTCCCTCAAGTTGGACCAGTCAACGGAGTAGAAAAAAGGGTGTCGCAGGAGATGCTCATGTCCGAGGCGTGACGCAGCATCCTGCAGCAGGCCAGCAATGAGCTGCTTCAATGACTGCGAGGCATCAACATCTGGCGGAATCACCACTTTCCCAGCACAGTTTGCGATCTTACTCTGCTTGGTCGTCACGTCATCATTAGAAAATGGCGTATCTCCAACCACCATCTCGTAGGCCACTATTCCTAATGACCAGTAGTCACATTCAACCTGTACACAAACAAATTCAAATTAACATCTGCCTAAAGTAGTCATTTTTACAGACCTTCAAGTATCAGAAGCTAATTCTCTGTTTAACTACCAGCAAGCACATACACAATGAAGTCAAACTGTTTATTTGAGTCAACCAAGGAACTCTCATTACCACCACAGCAAATGCGATTTCAGAAATTTTATGCTAGAATCCAGCATCATCTGAAAAAGATTGATGATGCCTGAAGGATGATACCCTCATGACAACATAATAGGATGGCGTATCTGTTCTGGTGTGACCAGGAGAAGAACTAATTTCCAGAGACAGAGGCCCAGGCTGAAAAATGTTTGCTTTTGTGAATGTGGGACGGAACACATGTTAGCATGCGCCCTCACCATGCACCATGGACAACTTAAAGTTATGATGAGGTTACCAAGTTCAGATCTCCACTTCGTTAAGATTTGTAATTTTTATATTTTATTCTTACTTAAGTTGTGCATGCATGTTTTGCATTGTGTTTGCTTCTGACGCAGGAAATAAATAACTGAATACATAAATAAACAACTAACACAGTTTCTAATGAAAATATTATGATGATGCAGAAGGTAATGATAAGATACAGGAACCGAGAGATAACATGTGCACACGGAGTATCACATGTCTTTGAATAAAACACATACTAAAAAATGGCTCTGAGCACTATGGGACTTAACATCAGAGGTCATCAGTCCCCTAGACTTAGAACTACTTAAACCTAACTAACCAAAGGACATCACACACAGCCATGCCCGAGGCAGGATTCGAACCTCCGACCGTAGCAGCAGTGCGGTTCCAGACTGAAGCACCTAGAACCGCTCTGCCACCGTGGCTGGCAAACACATAGTAAAATAAATTATAATCAGATGATAAATGCCAGACTATGTGATGATTGGGAAGGGGGAGGGGGGAAGAGGATGAAGTGCTTCTCTGGTAACCTCCAAATTTACTTCCCAACAATTTGAATGGCTTGGAAAAATATAGAATACACATTTTTCCCACTGTGCCTGTCACCAACAAGGGTGGTTTAACATGAGAACCTACATTTGAGGACATGTCGTTTCTAGCAAGTCTGTGTTACTTGTGTGTGCTGCCATCCATTAGAAGACAAACAAAAATTACATGGAAAAGTGGACTACTTTTGAATGGGGAGAAATAGCATGTAACGCGATAAAAGCAAAATTGGATGCTGTTTATTGTGACTTCATCAATAACAATAGTCAGTATTAGTACAATAAATTTAAACACGGTGAAACATTTTTATGATGCTCAACAAGGACACCCAGTGGATGGAGTTGCCAAAGAAATACTTGAAAAATTCACTACACAATCCATGCCAATAGAATATTTGAATAAACATCGCACAGGTCATATCAACGAGAATGACAATGGTATGTCAACAACAATGGCAATATTTCACCTGATAAGTTGATGGTGAAAATACTGTTGGCCCAGTGTGTGCTGCAATTGACAGCAGACAAAAAGTGAGTGAGGCTGTTAGTATCGAAACTATGTTTCAAGCAATTTAAGCAAGATATGAAGCAGCACTGAGTAGTAATCACTTTTGAGACTTGGATTAATCATTACACTTCTGGGAGCCAAAAAACTATCAAAACAATGCTCTGCTTCCAGAGAATCTGCTCCAAAGATGGTTAATCAGTTCCATTGTCCAGAACAGTTGTGGTGACAATTTTGTAATACAAAGTGCATCACACTCTTCAACTTTACAGTAAAATAAAAAAAAATGACCACTGGACAATACTACAGTGAGTTAATTACACCAACAAGAGATGGGAAGAAACATGGCGACATCTGGTGGTGACAAAACTATTTTTTCACCATGAAAACTTGCCAGCACATTTATCGGGATTTCTCACTACAAAATGGGATAAACTGGGCTGCAAATTTCTGGCGCACCCCTGTAATCGTGCTCCTAGCTCCCCATGAATTATTCACGGTATCAAACATGAAGTGATTCTAGTCATTCTTAAATAGAATATTCTGTTCGACAGAGATAGTCATTTACGGGTGTATTTTAAAAAGTTTGTCAATTCCTTTTTTTTTTGAGGGATTAAAAATGGCCTAGGATCAGGAAATGGTTCAAATGGCTCTGAGCACTATGGGACTCAACTGCTGAGGTCATTAGTCCCCTAGAACTTAGAACTAGTTAAACCTAACTAACCTAAGGACATAACAAACATCCATGCCCGAGGCAGGATTCGAACCTGCGACCGTAGCGGTCTTGCGGTTCCAGACTGCAGCGCCTTTAACCGCACGGCCACTTCGGCCGGCTAGGATCAGGAAAAATGTATATCCATAAAAGGAGATCAAGTTGAAAAATCACTATTTGGAAAAAATAAATAAAATAAAAAAGTGACAGAACTACATTGATTTATCATCAAATTAGGGTGTGTAACCTACTGTGGATCTCCAGTGATCAAGTGTAAGTATTTACATAATGGAGACTCGTGGGTTTCCCATTTTAAGTTTTTTAACAGGAACACTAAGGACCTGTAACTAATACAATAATCTCAGGGCTTGTTTATTTTGCACATACTCACTATATTGCAATATAGAAACTGGGGAGCAAGTTAGGAATTGTTCAGAGTGCAGAAAAAATTGGTGATCTTTTACAGAAGCTTGAAATTTAGTGCAGACTTCAATATGAGATGCTTATATTAGTTTCCACAACAAAACTTTGCCTCGAAACCTGGCAGAAAATCCAAAAAGTTTCCTGTTGTATTAAAGTATGCTAGGGGGCAAGACACAATCAAAGCCTTCTCTGTGTGATAGCAACGGAAATACTATCAACGATAGTGTTGCTAAGCAGAATTACTAAACACAGCCTTCTCAAATTCCTTCACCAAAGAAGACAAAGTAAATATTCCAAAATTCGAATCGAGAACAGTTGCCACCATGAGTAACTTAAAAGTAGATATCCTTGGCGTACTGAAGCAACTTAAATCACTTAATGAAAGCAAGTCTTCTGGTCCAGACACTATACCAATTAGGTTCCTTTCAGAATATGCTGATAACAGTAGCTCCATACTTAATCATATAAAACCACTCACTAGATGACAAATTATGCAGATACAGCAGCTTCATACTTAACAATCATATACAACCACTCACTACACAACAGGTATGTACCCAAAGACTGGAAAGTTGCACAAGTCACACCAATATCAAGAAAGGTAGTAGGAGTAATCCACTAAATTACAGGCTCATATCATTAACATTAATATGCAGCAGGATTTGGAATATATATTGTATTCAAACATAATGAATTACCTCGAAGAGAACAGTCTATTGGTAAACAGTCAACACAGATTTAGAATGCATTGTTCTTGTGACACACAACGAGCTCTTTACTCACACGAAGTTTTGAGTGCTACTGACAAAGGATTTTAAATGGATTCCACATTTCTAGATTTCCAGAAGGCTTTTGACACTGTACCTCACAAGCAGCTTGAAGTGAAATTGTGTGCTTATGAATTATCATCTCAGTTATGTGACTCAATTCGTGATTTCTTGTTAGAGGGGTCACAATTCGTAGTAACTGATAGAAAGACATCAGGTAAAAAAGAATTTATTTCTGCCATTCCACATTGTAATGTTTTAGTCCCTCTGCTGTTTCTTATCTATATACATGATTTAGGAGACAATATGAGCATCCGTCTTAGATTGTTTGCAGATGATGCTGTTTATCGTCTAGTGAAGTCATCAGAAGTGCAAAACAAATTGTAAAATGATTTGGGGGGGGGGGGGGGGGGGGACACCACTAACTAACTAACGAACTGTATGGTGCAAAAATTTGCAACTGACCCTAAATAATGGAAAGTGTGACGTCATCCACATGAATGTTACAAGGAATCCATTAAACTTCAGTTACACAATAAATCAATCTAATCTAAAGGTCGTAAATTCAGCTAAATGCCTAAAAATTACAATTACAAACAATTTAAATTGAAAAGAACACACAGAAAATGTTGTGGGAAAGGCAAACCAAAGACTAGGTTTTATTGGCAGAACACTTAGAAAATGTAACAGATTTACTAAAGAGACTGCCACACTACGGCTGTTCGTCCTCTTTTCGAGTACACCTGTGTGGTCTGGGATCCTTACCAGATAGGATTAATGAAGCACATTGAGAAAATTCAAAGAGCAGCAGCACATTTTGTATTATCCCGAAATAGGGTAGAGTGTATCACTGACATGATACAGGATTTGGGGTGGAGATTATTAAAAAAAGGTGTTTTTTGCTGCAGCAGAATCTTCTTATGAAATTTCAACTATCAACTTTCTCCTCCAAATGCAAAACTATTTTGTTGATGCCGACCTACATAGGGAGAAACTATCATAATAAACTACTGGAAATCACAGCTCACACAGAAAGATAAAGATGTTCGTTTTTTCCATGCGCTGTTTGGTTCAAATGGCTCTGAGCACTACGCGACTTAACTTCTGAGGCCATCAGTCGCCTAGAACTTAGAACTAATTAAACCTAACTAACCTAAGGACATCACACACATCCATGCCTGAGGCAGGATTCGAACCTGCGACCGAAGCGGTCGCTCAGTTCCAGGCTGCAGCGCCTAGAACCGCACAGCCACTCCGACCGGCTGCGCTGTTTGGGATTGGAATAATAAAGAATTATTGTGATGGGGCTTCGATGAACCCTCTCTGCTAGGCACTTAAGAGTGATTTGCAGAATATTCATGTAGATGTAGAATATTGGGAGTAGACCAGAAAACATCATACAGTCAGTTGTTCAGAGAAAATAAAATTCTGTCACTTCTCTGTGTGTACATAACAGAAAATTTAATTATTATAAAAGAAAATATGAACAGTAATGATCCTTTTATCTCCCATAATGAATCTGTACATAGCCATTATACAAGACAAATGAATAATTTACATTCAGCAAATATAGCACTATTCCAAAAAGGTATACTCCATTCTAGCATCAAACTGTATAATGCTTTATTCAGATACATAAAAACAACAACAGAAAAGTATAAATGCAAAGATTAATTAGTTGAGCACTGCTTTTGTTCTGGAACTCTACCACTCATTCATGTTTTATTTGTAAAATGCTATATGGTGAATAACAATCCATCCATTTCATTATACTATCATTATTTCAGCCTGGATTTTCAACTGTTTGCATAAATTTAAAAGAGGCAGTCATAATCTACTAACAAGATGTATATTCTAATGTTGGAACTTTAACCAAATAAGTTATTGATGACAATTAGAAACTGTGTTTTTGTCTTGAGGCTGTACAACCAAATGACAGCACTTAGTGACTCAACAAACTTTAAGCATAATTTCAAAATTTTTATCAAACTTCTTTTCACTTATATGCTTACTGTCAAGTATTTAACACCTTTGTAAAATAATTAGACATTTTAAAATGTTTTATTTACGGGAGTTCAATTCTTCAAAGAAATGGGGTTTACTGGTATGTACTAACAGCTGGGCACAGTTATGTTCCTGATGTTTTCACTAAACAGAACATGGCTATGTCACTTGCTCTCAATCAGTTGATAAAAGTGGACACTGAAAGATCAGCAAACATTTATTTGTTGCACCTTTCTTGTCCCAGTCTCTTGTCAGTACGCATTGCACTGACCATTTCAGTGTGACATGGTGTTGATTCTTTTCCGAGATTCTGCACAGAAATTATAATAAGTAACAATATATACATTTTACGAATTGAAAAAGAGGTGTGCCCATCCACAGTTGTAAATGTTTTTATACACTGGATGCAAAATACAGAAGGGTTATTGAAAGACATTTATGTTGTTTAGCAGCTTGCGTAGTTCGGAGCTCTATTACAGCCCTTAACCCTCTGCAGAAGGTGTAGTAGTCAAATGCCAAGATTTCCAGGCACTGAATAGCAGCTCCGCTAATCAGGAAGCAGAGAAAAGTGACTGTAAAAAAAATTATGTCATTATGGTAAAAGCTATCACAAATAGCAATAAGGTGACAGACCACTTGGGAAGGAACAGTCCATTTTCGCTTAATCCATCTACAGGACATGGTTGTTACACTCCACCTGCTATCACCATGTAGTAGTGCTACTCAGTCCCTACAGGAGTTCTAGCTGTTTGTGTTTTGCTGTCACTGAAAACACATACTAACAACAAATTATTGCTTGACCACATGGGACCAGTATAACATTCCGATTTAAAAACATTTAGTTTGTTATGAGAAACAAACCTATACTTCTCACAGAGAGAGCATCACAAGATTAACAGTATTTATTTGTGTGACACTGTTTACACATTACAAAAATGAAATAATATTAATGCCTGGTGTCTGCACCTGTGATACATTATATGTAAACTGAAGGTGGAGGGGGGGAGAAAGAAAAGCGAAGGGATTATTGATGTTAGCTGCATCGGGACATTAGCTGGAATCAATGCGATGAGTGAAAATGTGTACCGGACTGGATTCGAACCAGGGATCTCTTGCTTACTAGGCACCATCCAGGACACAGTGTTATCGCAACTGTGCAAACTATCTCAGCACGCCCAACGGCCGACCCACATTCCCACCAAGTGCCACCTATCCACAGTCCCTGTCCATTTCCTCCACACTTGCTACTCTGAGATTCCTGCAGAAGGTCGGACATAATTGTGCATCTGCACTGAAGAAGGTGAATCCATTGCCATTCTAAGTCAATCAATTATATGAAAGCATGGTATCTGTTCTTTCAGACATGTTCGAAAGTGGTTAACGCATCTGCCTAGTAAACAGGAAGTCCCGGGTTCGAATCACGGTCAGGGTACACATTTTCACTCTTTGCTGCTGATTCCACACAATGTCGCAATGCAGCTGACATCAGTAATCCCTTCTTTTTTCCCCCTTCCACCTTCAGTTTACAGAAATGAAATTATAAATATCTACCAAAACATCAGAGAAAATGAAGCTGATAACTCTTAAGAGAGACATATGGTATAATACCTCTGTACAAAGCTGGATCAGGTGTACCTGCTGAAAGTTCAAAGGGAGCTCAGGTAAAACAATTCATATCTCCCAATCTAACAAGTACAAGAAACTAAGAATGAATGAGGGGGAAAGTTGGATGGGCAGCTCAGCAAGTAATTCGAGCAACTCAGAGCAATAAAAGTGGTCTAGTGCAAGTCATGTTTCTTACCCCATATGAAACACCGTGATGAGGACCTTCTAGAACGAGAAGTACTTCTGGTGCTATATAGTCCAGAGTGCCCACGGGTAGCTTGCTGCGGACCATACCGGCAGCTGACAATCTAGCTGATGACCCAAAATCTGCAAGCTTTAAGTGCCCACAGAGGTCTATGAGGATGTTCTCTGGCTTTATATCACGGTGAACGTACCCCATCGTGTGTAAGCTGTGGATAGCCAGTGCCAGTTCCGAGAGGTAAAACCTGAAAGCACAATATTCATTTATATACATGAAATGAAAAGCTCTGTTTAAAGTTACTGACTTGCTTAATTCCTACCAAAAAGCACAGAGCCGTAAGTAAGTTGTTAATAAAGATGAAGGAATGAATCAGCTGCACATGTTACTGTAATCAGCAGAGACTGAGTTAGGATGACCAGATCAAGATCTGAAGGCAGTTCCATCAAATTACAAAAAAAAAGAAATGAAAGGAGGAAGATAAGGGTTTAAAATTCCTTCAAGATTTCAGTGAAAGTGACAAATAATGGTATTGATGACAATTTTTAATTATAGTACAAAGTGAATGTACAGTGAAACAAACATAGCTACTTCTCAGTTAGAGGAAATACAAAAAGCTGTAGAAATAACTCACCTGCACAATTCTTCCGACAACACACCATCAAATCTATCGAGAAGTGAAAGGAGATTACCTCCAGGATGAAATTCCATTACCAGGTACAGATTTTGCATGTCTTGGAATGAATACTGCAATGATGTAATCCATGGAGAAGATGCTTGTGCCATTATATCTCGTTCTTCCTGATAGAATGCCATCTGTATAATTTAGAAGAACTGGTTACCAAACAATGTGCTGACTGCGTAAGAACTTAAAAATCAGAAAAGAAAAAACCCGATACCTGATCCACAATTACTCCTAATGACCCTTGTAGGAAAAATAATGATGCGTCCATACTGACAATTAAGTCTGCATTTCAATAAATAACTTATCCAATACAATATCCCACTTTCTGCCAACTGAACTATATCTCACCACTACTTCTCTTCAACAGTTAGATACAGTGGGAGTTAGTGAAGTTCAGTGGCAGTAGGAACAGGACACCTAGTCAGGTGAATATAGGGTTATAAATACAAAACCAAATAGAGATAATGCAGGAGCAGGTTGAATAATGAATAAAAAAATAGGAATGCGGATAAGCTACTACGAACAGCATAGTGTATGTGGTTATTGTAGCTAAGACAGACACGGAGCCCACACCCACCACAGTAGTACAAGTTCATATGCCAACTAGCTCCACAGATGAAGAACAACTTGAAAAAAATGTATGATTAGATAAAAGAAATTATTCAGATAGCTAAGAGAGATGAAAATTTGATAGTCATGGAGGACTGGAATTCAATAGTAGGAAAAGGAAGAGAAGGAAAAATAGTAGGTGAATATGGACTAAGGAAAAGCAATGAAAGAGAGAAGCCGCCTGATAGAATTTTGCACAGAGCATAATTTAGCCATAGCTAACTCTTGGTTTAAGAAACATGAAAGAAGGTTGTATATGTAGAAGAGGTATGGAGACATCAGAAGGTTTCAAGTTGTTTGTGTAATAGTAAGACAGAGGTATTGGAATCAAATTTTAAATTGTAAGACACTTCTGGGGGTAGATGTGGACTCTGACCAAAATTTACTGGTTATGAACTATATATTAAAACTGAAGTAACTGCAAGAGGGTACAAGCTTAAGGATGATGGAAAGAACTGCAAGTTGTAGACAGTTTCGGAGGGAGAATTAGGGAACAACTGAGAAGAACAGAGGAAAGGAATGTAGAATAATAATAATAATAATAATAATAATAATAATAATAATAATAACCACACTTAATTTCCAAACAAATTCAAATAATATCACATCACAGCCAATACAGATTAAGTGTGGAATATACCAAGGAGACCCATTAAGTCCTTTCTGGTTATGCCTTGCTCTGAACCCACTATCCAACATGCTAATTAATACAAATTATGGATACAACATTACTGGAACATACCCACACAAAATCACACATTTGCTATACATGGATGATCTAAAACTACTCGCAGCAACAAATCAACAACTCAACCAATTACTAAAGATAACAGAAGTATTCGGCAATGACATAAATATGGCTTCTGGAACAGACAAATGTAAGAAAAATAGCATAGTCAAGGGAAAACACACTAAACAAGAAGATTACATATTGGATAACCACAGTGACTCCATAGAAGCGATGGAAAAATCGGATGCCTATAAATATCTAGGATACAGACAAAAAATAGGAATAGATAATACAAATATTAAAGAAGAACTAAAAGAAAAATATAGACAAAGACTAACAAAAATACTGAAAACAGAATTGACAGCAAGAAACAAGACAAAAGCTATAAATACTTATGCTATACCAATATTGACCTACTCATTTGGAGTAGTGAAATGGAGTAACACAGACCTAGAAGCACTCAATACACTTACATGATCACAATGCCACAAATATAGAATACATCACATACATTCAGCAACAGAAAGATTCACATTAAGCAGAAAGGAAGGAGGAAGGGGATTTATCGATATAAAAAACCTACATTATGGACAGGTAGACAATTTAAGAAAATTCTTTATAGAACGAGCAGAAACTAGCAAAATAAACAAAGCAATCACTCGTATAAATACATCGGCTACACCACTGCAATTTCATAACCACTTCTACAACCCTTTAGATCACATAACATCAACAGATATGAAGAAAGTAAATTGGAAAAAGAAAACACTACATGGCAAGCACCCGTATCATCTAACACAGCCACACATCGATCAAGACGCATCCAACACATGGCTAAGAAAAGGCAATATATACAGTGAGACGGAAGGATTCATGATTGCAATACAGGATCAAACAATAAACACCAGATATTATAGCAAGCATATTATTAAAGATCCGAATACCACAACAGATAAATGCAGACTTTGCAAACAACAAATAGAAACAGTAGATCACATAACAAGCGGATGTACAATACTAGCAAATACAGAATATCCCAGAAGACATGACAATGTAGCAAAAATAATACATCAACAGCTGGCCTTACAACATAAACTAATAAAACAACACGTTCCCACATACAAGTATGCACTACAAAATGTACTGGAGAATGATGAATACAAAGTATACTGGAACAGAACCATTATAACAGATAAAACAACACCACATAACAAACCTGACATCATACTCACCAATAAAAAGAAGAAATTAACACAACTAATCGAAATATCCATACCCAATACAACAAATATACAAAAGAAAACTGGAGAAAAAATTGAAAAATACATCCAACTGGCTGAGGAAGTCAAGGACATGTGGCATCAGGATAAAGTTGACATTATACCAATTATACTATCAACTACAGGAGTCATACCACACAATATCCACCAGTACATCAATGCAATACAGCTACATCCAAACTTATATATACAACTACAGAAATCTGTAATTATTGATACATGTTCAATTACCCGAAAATTCCTAAATGCAATATAACATATACCGTACAGTTAAAAGGAAGTGACACTTGATCAAGGTCCGCGTCACTTTCCATTTTTAAGCAGACTTAATGCCTGAGAAAGTAAAGTAAGAAATAATAATAATAATAATAATAATAATAATACCCGTGGAGGCCCGGGAAAAGAATAGGCCTCCGGTATGTTCTGCCAGTCGTAAAAGGCGACGAAAAGAACAAACCACTAATAGGGCTAACCCCCCTTTAGTGTGATTAGTTGGTTCAGGACAGAACTAAAGAAGCCTCGGACAAGCGCCGTCATGGTCGGGGACGACGCTTGAACCCTATGCCCGCCCACAATGGTAACGACACTGCTAGCCAACTGGAAAATGATTTAAATCCAAATAGATGTGTTTTGCAGGATATGCTTCCTGCAACCACCCTAGAAGGAAAACAAAGACAGAGGATGAGATGGTCAGATGAAGTTAATCGACACCTCATGTTCTGTTATTACCAAGCAACAAACCTAGGAACCAACACAACTGGATACAGATCACAAGTATACACAACATTTATTACCAGATACCCAGAATTAAAATTTTTAACAGAACAACGACTAGCTGATCAGATCCGTGTAATAATCAAAAATAACAGGATACCCCAGTCAGAATTAGAAAACATCAAACAACAAGTACAACAAATACTGGAACAAAATAATGTGCAATCAGAAGAAGAAGAAAATACAGTAATGGACTCAAACATCCCAGAGCAAACAAACAAAGAACAACACGCACCAATTAAACAATCAGAGGAAAACGAAATCTTAAGACAGCCACCAGAACAAGCTCAAATAGAACACGAAGTGACACACGTTAGATATAGAAGAAAAATTTCAGCTGACATATATAGAATACAAAGACACAAATACAGACATAAGACCATTCTTGCATAGACCACCAAATAACCCACAAGTCGAAACAACAATAAAAACTATCAACACAATCATACACAACAAAATAAATGAAAACACAACTATGGAAGAGTTACAACTACTGGTTTATATAGGAGCACTCACTACACTAAATATACACACTAGACAGAGATCAGAACCAACCAACACACAGAAGAAACCCACAAAACCAGCATGGCAACACAGGCTACAGATCAGAATAGAAAAACTGAGAAAAGACATCGGACAGCTAACACAATTTATAAGAAATGAAATCTCGGAAAAAAAACGAAAAAGGTTAGGTAAAATCTCACAACAAGAAGCGACAGAGCAATTAGACGAAAAGAAGCAGAAATTACAAGCATTAGCCAAACGACTCAGAAGATACAAAAAAAGTGAAAATAGAAGGAAACAAAACCAAACATTCAACACAAACCAAAAGAAATTTTACCAGACAATAGATAACACACACATTAAAATAAACAATCCACCAAACATAACAGACATGGAACACTTCTGGAGCAACATATGGTCTAACCCGGTACAACATAACAGGCATGCACGGTGGATACAAGCAGAAACAGACTCATACAAGATGATACCACAAATGCCTGAAGTGATAATTTTGCAACATGAAGTCACCCAAGCAATTAATTCTACTCACAATTGGAAAGCCGCTGGAAATGATAAAATAGCAAATTTCTGGTTAAAGAAGTTCACCTCAACACATTCACATCTAACTAAATTATTTAACAGTTACATTGCAGACCCATACACATTCCCTGATTCACTTACACATGGAATAACTTATCTGAAGCCTAAAGATCAAGCAGACACAGCGAACCCAGCTAAATATCGCCCCATAACATGCCTACCAACAATATACAAAATATTAACTTCAATCATTAAACAGAAATTAATGACACATACAACACAGAACAAAATTATAAATGAAGAACAAAAAGGCTGTTGCAAAGGAGCACGAGGATGTAAAGAGCAACTGATAATAGATGCAGAGGTGACATATCAAGCTAAAACTAAACAAAGGTCGCTACACTACGCATACATTGATTACCAAAAAGCTTTTGATAGTGTACCTCACTCATGGTTACTACAAATATTGGAAATATACAAAGTAGATCCTAAATTGATACAGTTCCTAAACATAGTAATGAAAAATTGGAAAACCACACTTAATATCCAAACAAATTCAAATAATATCACATCACAGCCAATACAGATTAAGCGTGGAATATACCAAGGAGACTCATTAAGTCCTTTCTGGTTCTGCCTTGCTCTGAACCCACTATCCAACATGCTAAATAATACAAATTATGGATAAAATATTACTGGAACATACCCACACAAAATCACACATTTGCTATACATGGATGATCTAAAACTACTGGCAGCAACAAATCAACAACTCAACCAATTACTAAAGATAACAGAAGTATTCAGCAATGATATAAGTATGGCTTTTGGAACAGACAAATGTAAGAAAAATAGCATAGTCAAGGGAAAACACACTAAACAAGAAGATTACATATTGGATAACCACAGCGACTGCATAGAAGCGATGGAAAAATCGGATGCCTATAAATATCTAGGATACAGACAAAAAATAGGAATAGATAATACAAATATTAAAGAAGAACTAAAAGAAAAATATAGACAAAGACTAACAAAAATACTGAAAACAGAATTGACAGCAAGAAACAAGACCAAAGCTATAAATTCTTATGCCATACCAATATTGACCTACTCATTTGTAGTGAAATGGAGTAACACAGACCTAGAAGCACTCAATACACTTACACGATCACAATGCCACAAATATAGAATACATCACATACATTCAGCAACAGAAAGATTCACATTAAGCAGAAAGGAAGGAGGAAGGGGATTTATCGATATAAAAAACCTACATTATGGACAGGTAGACAATTTAAGAAAATTCTTTATAGAACGAGCAGAAACTAGCAAAATACACAAAGCAATCACTCATATAAATACATCGGCTACACCACTACAATTTCATAACCACCTCTACAACCCTTTAGACCACATAACATCAACAGATACGAAGAAAGTAAATTGGAAAAAGAAAACACTTCATGGCAAGCACCCGTATCATCTAACACAGCCACACATCGATCAAGACGCATCCAACACATGGCTAAGAAAAGGCAATATATACAGTGAGACAGAAGGATTCATGATTGCAATACAGGATCAAACAATAAACACCAGGTATTACAGCAAGCATATTATTAAAGATCCCAATACCACAACAGATAAATGCAGACTTTGTAAACAACAAATAGAAACAGTAGATCACATCACAAGCGGATGTACAATACTAGCAAATACAGAATACCCCAGAAGACATGACAATGTCGCAAAAATAATACATCAACAGCTTGCCTTACAACATAAACTTTTAAAACAACAAGTTCCTACATACAAGTATGCACCACAAAATGTACTGGAGAATGATGAATACAAATTATACTGGAACAGAACCATTATAACAGATAAAACAACACCACATAACAAACCTGATATCATACTCACCAATAAAAAGAAGAAATTAACACAACTAATCGAAATATCCATACCCAATACAACAAATATACAAAAGAAAACTGGAGAAAAAATTGAAAAATACATCCAACTGGCTGAGGAAGTCAAGGACATGTGGCATCAGGATAAAGTTGACATTATACCAATTATACTATCAACTACAGGAGTCATACCACACAATATCCACCAGTACATCAATGCAATACAGCTACATCCAAACTTATATATACAATTACAGAAATCCGTAATTATTGATACATGTTCAATTACCCGAAAGTTCCTAAATGCAATATAACATATACCGTACAGTTAAAAGGAAGTGACACTTGATCAAGGTCTGCGTCACTTTCCATTTTTAACCAGACTTAACATCTGAGAAAGTAAAGAAATAATAATAATAATAATCCCCGTGGAGGCCCGGGAAAAGAATAGGCCTCCGGTATGTTCTGCCAGTCGTAAAAGGCGACGAAAAGAACAAACCACTAATAGGACTAACCCCCCTTTTAGTGTGATGAGTTGGTTCAGGACAGAACTAAAGAAGCCTCGGACAAGCGCCGTCATGGTCGGGGACGACGCTTGAACCCTATGCCCGCCCACAATGGTAACGACACTGCTAGCCAACTGGAAAATGATTTAAATCCAAATAGAGGTGTTTTGCAGGATATGCTTCCTACAACCACCCTACAAGGAAAACAAAGGCAGAGGATGAGATGGTCAGATGAAGTTAATCGACACCTCATGTTCTGTTATTACCAAGCAACAAACCTAGGAACCAACACAACTGGATACAGATCACAAGTATACACAACATTTATTACCAGATACCCAGAATTAAAATTTTTAACAGAACAACGACTAGCTGATCAGATCCGTGTAATAATAAAAAATAACAGGATACCCCAGTCACAATTAGAAAACATCAAACTACAAGTACAACAAATACTGGAACAAAATAATGTGCAAACAGAAGAAGAAGAAAATAGAGTAATGGACTCAAACATCCCAGAGCAAACAAACAAAGAACAACACGCATCAATTAAACAATCAGAGGAAAACGAAATCTTGCGACAGCCACCAGAACAAGCACAAATAGAACACGAAGTGACACACATGTTAGATATAGAAGAAAAATTTCAGCTGACATATATAGAATACAAAGACACAAATACAGACATTAGACCATTCTTGCATAGACTGCCAAGTAACCCACAAGTCGAAACAACAATAAAAACTATCAACACAATCATACACAACAAAATAAATGAATATACAACTATGGAAGAGTTACAACTACTGGTTTATATAGGAGCACTCACTACACTAAATATACACACTAGGCAGAGATCAGAACCAACCAACACACAGAAGAAACCCACAAAACCAGCATGGCAACACAGGCTACAGATCAGAATAGAAAAACTGAGAAAGGACATCGGACAGCTAACACAATTTATAAGAAATGAAATTTCAGAAAAAAAAAAAAAAAACGAAAAACGTTAGGTAAAATCTCGCAACAAGAAGCGATAGAGCAATTAGATGAGAAGAAGCAGAAATTACAAGCATTGGCCAAACGACTTAGGAGATACAAAAAAAAGTGAAAATAGAAGGAAACAAAACCAAACATTCAACGCAAACCAAAAGAAATTTTACCAGACAATAGATAACACACACATTAAAATAGACAATCCACCAAACATAACAGACATGGAACACTTCTGGAGCAACATATGGTCAAACCCTGTACAACATAACAGGCATGCACGGTGGATACAAGCAGAAACAGACACATACAAGATGATACCACAAATGCCTGAAGTGATAATTTTGCAACATGAAGTCACCCAAGCTATTAATTCTACTCACAATTGGAAAGCCCCAGGAAAAGATAAAATAGCAAATTTCTGGCTAAAGAAGTTCACCTCAACACATTCACATCTAACTAAATTATTTAACATATGTAAAAACAAAGATGATGTGACTTACCGAACGAAAGCGCTGGCAGGTCGATAGACACACAAACAATTGAATTTTGTGTGTGTGTTTGTGTTTGTTTTTGTTTGTGTTTGTTTGTGTGTCTATCGACCTGCCAGCGCTTTCGTTCGGTAAGTCACATCATCTTTGTTTTTACATATATTCTTCCCACGTGGAATGTTTCCCTCTATTATATTAAATTATTTAACAGTTACATTGCAGACCCATACACATTCCCTGATACACTTACACATGGAACAACTTATCTGAAACCTAAAGATCAAGCAGACACACCAAACCCAGCTAAATATCGCCCCATAACATGCCTACCAACAATATACAAAATATTAACTTCAGTCATTACACAGAAATTAATGACACATACAACACAGAACAAAATTATAAATGAAGAACAAAAAGGCTGTTGCAAAGAAGCACGAGGATGTAAAGAGCAACTGATAACAGATGCAGAGGTGACATATCAAGCTAAAACTAAACAAAGTTCGCTACACTACGCATACATTGATTACCAAAAAGCTTTTGATAGTGTACCCCACTCATGGTTACTACAAATATTGGAAATATACAAAGTAGATCCTGAATTGATACAGTTCCTAAACATAGTAATGAAAAATTGGAAAACCACACTTAATATCCAAACAAATTCAAATAATATCACATCACAGCCAATACAGATTAAGCGTGGAATATACCAAGGAAATTCATTAAGTCCTTTCTGGTTCTGCCTTGCTCTGAACCCACTATCCAACATGCTAAATAATACAAATTATGGATACAATATCACTGGAACATACCCACAAAAAATCACACATTTGCTATACATGGATGATCTAAAACTATTCGCAGCAAGAAATCAACAACTCAACCAATTACTAAAGATAACAGAAGTATTCAGCAATGATATAAATATGGCTTCTGGAACAGACATATGTAAGAAAAATAGCATAGTCAAGGGAAAACACACTAAACAAGAAGATTACATAATGGATAACCACAGTGACTGCATAGAAGCGATGGAAAAAACAGATGCCTATAAATATCTAGGATACAGACAAAAAATAGGAATAGATAATACAAATATTAAAGAAGAACTAAAAGAAAAATATAGACAAAGACTAACAAAAATACTGAAAACAGAATTGACAGCAAGAAACAAGACAAAAGCTATAAATACCTATGCTATACCAATATTGACCTACTCATTTGGAGTAGTGAAATGGAGTAACACAGACCTAGAAGCACTCAATACACTTACATGATCACAATGCCACAAATATAGAATACATCACATACATTCAGCAACAGAAAGATTCACATTAAGCAGAAAGGAAGGAGGAAGGGGATTTATCGACATAAAAAACCTACATTATGGACAGGTAGACAATTTAAGAAAATTCTTTATAGAACGAGCAGAAACTAGCAAAATACACAAAGCAATCACGCATATAAATACATCGGCTACACCATTGCAATTTCATAACCACTTCTACAACCCTTTAGATCACATAACAACAGATACGAAGAAAGTAAATTGGAAAAAGAAAACACTACATGGCAAGCACCCGTATCATCTAACACAGCCACACATCAATCAAGACGCATCCAACACATGGCTAAGAAAAGGCAATACATACAGTGAGACAGAAGGATTCATGATTGCAATACAGGATCAAACAATAAACACCAGATATTACAGCAAGCATATTATTAAAGATCCCAATACCACAACAGATAAATGCAGACTTTGCAAACAACAAATAGAAACAGTAGATCACATAACAAGCGGATGTACAATACTAGCAAATACAGAATATCCCAGAAGACATGACAATGTAGCAAAAATAATACATCAACAGCTTGCCTTACAACATAAACTAATAAAACAACACGTTCCCACATACAAGTATGCACCACAAAATGTACTGGAGAATGATGAATACAAAGTATACTGGAACAGAACCATTATAACAGATAAAACAACACCACATAACAAACCTGACATCATACTCGCCAATAAAAAGAAGAAATTAACACAACTAATCGAAATATCCATACCCAATACAACAAATATACAAAAGAAAACAGGAGAAAAAATTGAAAAATACATCCAACTGGCTGAGGAAGTCAAGGACATGTGGCATCAGGATAAGTTGACATTATACCAATTACACTATCAACTACAGGAGTCATACCACACAATATCCACCAGTACATCAACGCAATACAGCTACATCCAAACGTATATATATACAACTACAGAAATCTGTAATTATTGATACATGTTCAATTACCCAAAAGTTACTAAATGCAATGTAACATATACCGTACAGTTAAAAGGAAGTCATTCTTGATCAAGGTTCGCGTCACTTTCCATTTTTAACCAGGCATAATGTCTGAGAAAGGAAAGAGATAATAATAATGGGTAGCTATGAGAGATGAAATAATGAAGGCAACAGAGAATCAAGTAGGTAAAAAGACGAAGGCTATTAGGAATCTTTTGACAACAAGAGACATTGAAATTTAACTGACGAAAGGAGAAAATATAAAAATGCAGTAAACTATGCTGGCAAAAGGGAACACAAACATCTGAAAAATGAGATTGACAAGTGCAAAATGGCTAAGCAGAAATTGCTAGAGGTTAAATGAAGGATTTAGAAGCATATGTCATAAGGGGGAAGATAGATGCCACCTACAGGAATATTAAAGAGACCTTTGGTGGGGGGGGGGGGGGGGGGGGGAACAAAAAAAACCTCTATGAATATCAAGAGCTAAGATGGAAAACAGTCATAAGCAAAGAAGGGAAAGCAGAAAGGTGGAGGGATTATACAGAGGGTCTATACAAGGGAGATGTACTTGATTGACAATTATTACAGAAATGGAAGAAGACGTAGATTAAGATTAGTTGGGAGAGATGATACTGCATGAAGAATTTGTCAAAGCACTGAAAGATCTATCTCAAAACAAGGCCCCGGGGTTAGACGACATTCCGTCAGAACTACTGATAGCCCCTGGTGTGCACCATGTATGAACAGTGAAATTATGTCAGACTTCAAGAAGAATATAATAATTCCAGTCCCAAAGAAAGCAAGTGCTGACAGTGTGAAAATTACCAAACTATCAATTTAATAAGTCACGGCTGCAAAATACTAACATAAATCCTTCACAGAAAAGTGGAAAAACTGGTAGAAGCCAGCCGCAGAGAAGATCAGATAGCATTTGCTGACTTAGAGAAAGCTTTTGACAATACTGAGTGGAATACTCTTTCACATTCTAAAGGTGGCAGAGGTAAAATACAGGGAATGAAAAGCTATTTGCAATTTGTACAAAAACCAGATGGCAGTTATAAGAGTCAAGAGGCATGAAACGAAGGCAGTGATACAGGGTTGTAGCCTATCCTCGATGTTATTTATTAGTGAAGGAAACAAAAGAAAAATATGGAATAGGAATTAAAGTTCACAGAGAAGAAATAAAAACTTTAAGGTTTGCCAGAGACATTGTAATTCTGTCAGAGATAGCAAGAGATTTGGAAGACCAGATGAATGGAATGGACAGTGTCTTGAAAGGATATATAATGAACATCAACAAAAGCAAAATGAGGATAATGGAATGTAGTGAAATTAAATCATGAGAGGCTGAGGGAATTAGATTAGTAAATGAGACACTTAAACAAGTTTTGCATTTTGAGCAACAAAATAATTTATGATGGTGTAAGTAAAGAGGATATAAAATGTAGACTGGCAATGGCAAGAAAAGCATTTGAGAAGAAGATAAATTTATTAACGTCGAGTATATATTTAAGTGTGAGAAAGTCTTTTCTTAAAGTATAGTAAACAGTTTGGACAAGAAGAGAATAGAAGCTTCTGAAAATGTGGTGCTACACAAGAAAGCTGAAGATTGGATGGGTAGATCGCGTAACTACTAGAAGAAGGGATTGGTTGATAGGACACATCCTGAGACATCAAGACATCACCAATTTAGTACTGGAGGAAAGCATGGTTGGGTAAAAATTTTAGAGGGAGACCATGAGATTAATATAGTAAGACGATTCAGAATTATGTAGGTTGCAGTAGTTACTTGGAGATGAAGAGGCTTCCACAGGATAGGGCAGCATGGAGAGCTGCGTCAAATCAGTCTACGGACTGAAGACAACAACTACTACTGTTAATGAAAACTGACTAATTTTTGTTAAGTGTTGGACTGGTACACATCTTCAGTTACCTATTGAACACAGCCATTATAACTTCGTTAGAATTTATTTTTCACTTTTTAGTATTTATACTATTCAAAAATCATCCATGCTCTAGACATCAGCTTTCTCTATTCATCCACCACTAACGCTATGATATTACCCCTTGTTTCAGAGCAGGAGTATTACAGAAAAATGAAAAATAAGCAAAGTAATGCCAATATATGGCAGAGGCTCGGACAAATCTTGTAATAATGGTTTCTTAAAAATTTTAGAATTGCTTATGCTCAGAGTTAGTGCTTTAAGAAGCTCCATTTCTTGATTAGTGCAGTTTCCACAGGTATACTCTGTTTTCATTTCATTTATTTAATTATCTTTCATTCTTTGCACCTAGTTTCAGGGTCACAGACCTATTCTCAAGAAATTGCAAAGAAATAGTACGTAGAGTCACATCACAAAGATCCAAATTTTGACAAATTACATTATAACAGCATTATAAAGCCATTAATTTATTTAAGGAAGTCAAGGATTAACCTCTCAAAAGCTGACCTGCTGGCAGATGTGTTTACCAACTTGCAGCATTTGCTTAATTACTAGCCGTCTGTGTCTTCTCATGCTTGCCTATGTGGGTTCAGACACTACTTCCCGTAAATTGTCTCTGACGATAAGTTCCTTTTCCTCTCATGGAATTCCGTTCCCTGGCAATTATCAAGCCATCATCGGCAGTGAAATACATGTTCCAACCATGTAGCAAACTAGCATTGTCACACCTATGCAGATACTGAAGACGTTTGTATGATGTAACTGTAAAATTTTTTAGAAAGTGTACAATGCACCAAGAATAAGATATTTGTGCAGAACCACACATTCTAACATGGAAGTACATCCAAAGACCATAAATATTATGTATGGCATTGGTTCCACATAAACATCTTATTCTTAGTGCATTATATGCCAAGATGTCACACCTTGTAATGTGTTGATGTTTTGTCTTGTTTTAGGCGCAAAAACAACTAGGGTCATACACGCCCATGTCAGAACTGTAGAACACTAAGACAAAGAGAGGAGTTAAAAACGACGACACATCTACCCCAGGTGATGGGGTAGAACACAGATAAAAACAGGAATGCGAAGAAAGGTCTATAAAATACGCCATACAGAAAGGGAGGTCATGAACTAAAGATTAAATGTCCTTTGCCACATTGCTACAATGAATGAAAAGTAAAACGCAGTCGACAGCCCCCGTGTCATTCGCTTCCATCAGGAAATGGTGGGCCATCAAAGGTTGAGGGCAATGAGCACAAAGTAGTGGGGGAGCATAACCTAACAAATGGCAATGGCTAAAAAGACAGTGCGCGATGGTACACAACCTAGCTAAAACGATCTCCTCACAGTGAGAGGACTGAGAGGAGGTCGTCCAAGTCGCTGGGAGAGGCTTAATAACCCGTAGCATGTTCCCATGAAGCGAGGACCAGTGGTGATGCCAAAGTGACACCACCTGCTGACAGACAGCAACACAAAGATCATCGGAGGGAATCTAAGAACTAGCAGGCTGAGGTATGAGAACTGCAGCTTTGGCAGCAATGTCAGCGGCCTTGTTTCCTGTCAGACCGAAGTGACCAGGAACCCACAAACATCACAGTGGATCCATCAAGAGTGAGCAAGTGACAGCTTTCCTGGACCCTTTGCACTAAGGGATGGACGGTGTACACCACACAAAAGCTTTGAAGGGCACAGAGAGAGTAGGAGCAAATGACGCAATTGAAAAGTCTGCGTCACTGGATGTACTGCGTGGCATGATACAAGGTGAAGAGCTCTTCTGTGAATACTGAGCAGTGTTCTGGAAAGCCAATACCAAAAAATTTTGGTGCCAATGACAAAGGCACACCCGATACCATGGTCAGTTCAAGAAACACCAGTGTACACAAGGGTACTATCTCGAAATTCCATGTAAAGGTCGTGAAACTGAAGGCGATAGAGCAAGGCTTGGGTAGTGTCCTTATGAAGTGAATGACAGCCAAATTGAACATGGGCTGCTGCATGAAGCCAAGGTGTAGAAGGGTTCACAGTCATCAGGAAAATGGCAGGTAGCATGAAGAGCTAAAAGTGAATTCCTGGAGGTAACAGAAGAGAGACATGCCCCATATGGGTGATCAAAGGAGGCATAGGACAGGTGGCCATGCATGGCTGACAAAAGGCACGCATATTTGCTGAGGAGAAAGTCACAGTGGTAGGACAGCAGCAGCTCGCCAGCTTCTGCAAACAGACACTCAACCAGACTAGTATAAAAGCTGCCAGTAGCCAAACAATTGCCACAATGATGGATAGTATTGAGACGGCGTAAGAGGGATGAGCATGTAAATTCATAAACAAAACATCCACAGCCGAGTTTAGAATGGACACGGGACTGGTACAAATGGAGGAGGGTGGTTCGACCTGCTCCCCAGGAAGTACCTCTGAGGCCAGGTAGGATACTGAGGGACCGCATACAGCAGACCACCAGGTAAGGCACATGAGAGGACCAAGAAAATTTCCTATCCAGCATGAGCCCCAGGAATTTCCCAGTTTCAACGAGCAGAAGAGCAACAGGCCCTAGATGTAAAGATGGTGGAAGAAACCAACTACGCCACCAGAAATTCAAACAGTTTTATTAGTGGAAAAACAAAAGGCACTGTCGATGCTCCATGAGTAATGAAATCGAGACATCACTGAACTCGCCAGTCAATGAGACAGGTCCATGGTGAACTGTAATAGATCGCAAAATCGTCAACAAAAAGGGAGCCGGAGATGCGCAGTGGGAGACAGGCCATTACAGGGTTCATGACAATAGCAAAGAGGACAGCACTCAGGACGCAACCCTGAGGCACACCATTTTCCCAGATAAAGGTATCTGACAAGGAAGAACCCACACATACCTTGAAAACTCATCTTTTAAAACTTCCTGAAGGAAATGGGGCATGCGGCTATGGAAGCCCCAAGTGTAGAAACAACAGAGGATACCAGATTTACGCAGAAAACCATTCATGACACGAGTGGACAAAGTGACAAGATGGTCAACTGCAGAATGGCGTGCTCGAAATCCACACTGAACAGTGGTTAATAAATTGAGACACTCGAGCCACCATACCAGCTGGGCATGAATCACATTCCATCACCCTGCTGACACAGCTGGCGAGAGAAATGGGAAATTAGCTGGAAGGAAGGTATGGGCTCAGGTATGGGTATGGGTATGACAGTGGCTTCACGCCAGTGTCTGGGAAACGTGCACTCTCCCCAGATGCCATTGTAAGTATGAAGGACAAAGTTGTTGCCCACAAGAGAAAGGGGCTACACAGCTGAATGTGATCATCATCTGGCCCTGGTGCGGAGGATCGGGATGAAGTGAGAGCATGCTCTAGCTCCCTCACAGTAAAGGTGGCATTGTACACTCACTATTCCGGGGAGAGAAAGGTATCGACCACGCCGCCTCCGGTTGTTTCTGATGGAGAAAGGCAGGGTGACAGTCGGAGGAGCTCGAAATCTTCGCAAAATAGTGGCCCAAGGTGTTAGAGATAGCAAGAGGGTCCACTATAACACCAACTGCTATTGTCAGGCCAGAAATTGGGAAAGAACCTTGGTCTCAGAGAGCCATTTAAGGTTGACCCACAGGACGGAAGAGGGAGTGGAACTGTTAATAGAACAAGTAAAGGAAATCTACATCTACATTTATACTCCACAAGCCACCCAACGGTGTGTGGCGGAGGGCACTTTATGTGCCACTGGCATTGCCTCCATTTCCTGTTCCAGTCGTGTATGGTTCGCGGGAAGAACGACTGCACGCAAGCGTACGTGCGTGCTCGAATATCTCTAATTTTACATTCATGATCTCCTCGGGAGGTATAAGTAGGGGGAAGCAATATATTCGATACCTCATCCAGAAACGCAACCTCTCAAAACCTGGATGGTAAGCTACACTGCGATGCATAGTGACTGTCTTTCAGAGTCTGCCACTTGAGTTTGCTAAACATCTACGTAACACTATCACGCTTACCAAATAACCCTGTGACGAAACGGGCCGCTTCTCTTTGGATCTTCTCTATCTCCTCTGTCAACCCGACCTAGTACAGGTCCCACACTGACGAGCAATAATCAAGTATAGATCAAACGAGTGTTTTGTAAGCTACATCCTTTGTTAATGGACTACATTTTCTAAGGACTCTCCCAATGAATCTCAACCTGGCACCCGCCTTACCAACAATTAATTTTATATGATCATTCCACTTCAAATCGTTCCATACACATACTCCCAGATATTTTAGAGAAGTAACTGCTACCAGTGTTTGTTCCGCTATCATATAATCATACAATAAAGGATCCTTCTTTCTATGTATTCGCAATACATCACATTTGTCTATGTTAAAGGTCAGTTGTAACTCCCTGCACCAAGTGCCTATCCGCTGCAGATCTTCCTGCATTTCGCTGCAATTTTCTAATGCTGCAACTTCTCTGTATACTACAGCATCATCCGCGAAAAGCCGCATGGAACTTCCGACACCATCTACTAGGTCATTTACATATATTTAGAAAAGCAATGGACCCATAACACTCCCCTGTGGCACGCCAGAGGTTACTTTAACGCCTGTAGACGTCTCCCCATTGACAACAACATGCTGTGTTCTGTTTGCTAAAAACTCTTCAATCCAGCCACACAGCTGGTCTGATATTCCGTAGGCTCTTACTTCTTATCAGGCAACAGTGCGGAACTGTATCGAATGCCTTCCTGAAGTCAAAGAAAATGGCATCTACCTGGGAGCCTGTTTATAATATTTTCTGGGTCTCAAACAAATAAAGCGAGTTGGGTCTCACACGATCGCTGTTTCCGGAATCCGTGTTGATTCCTACAGAGTAGATTCTGGGTTTCCAGAAATGACATGATACACGAGCAAAACTGGGTTTCCAGAAATGACATGATACACGAGCAAAAAACATGTTCTAAAATTCTACAACAGATCGATGTCAGAGATATAGGCCTATAGTTTTGCGCATCTGCTCGACGACCCTTCATGAAAACTGCAACTACCTGCGTTATTTTCCAATCATTTGGAACCTTCCATTCCTCTAGAAACTTGCAGTACATGGCTGTTAGAATGTGGGCAAGTTCTTTAGCGTACTCTGTGTAGAATCGAAATGGTATCCCGTCAGGTCCAGTGGACTTTCCTCTGTTGAGTGATTTCAGTTGCTTTTCTATTCCTTGGACATTTATTTCGATGTCAGCCATTTTTTAGTTCTTGCGAGGATTTAGAGAAGGAACTGCAGTGCGGTCTTTCTCTGTGAAACAGCTTTGGAAAAAGGTGTTTAGTATTTCAGCTTTACGTGTGTCATCCTCTGTTTCAATGCCATAATCATCCCAGTGTCTGGATATGCTGTTTCAATCCACTTACTGATTTAACGTAAGACCAGAACTTCCTAGGATTTTCTGTCAAGTCGGTGCATAGAATTTTACTTTCGAATTCACTGAACGCTTCACCCATAGCCCTCCCTATGCTAACTTTGACATTGTTTAGCTTCTGTTTGTCTGAGAGGGTTTGGCTGCATTTAAATTTGCAGTGAAGCGGTCTTTGATTTCGCAGTAGTTTCCTAACTTTGTTGTTGAACCACGGTGAGTTTTTCCTGTCCCTCACAGTTTTACTCGGCACGTACCTGTCTATAATGCATTTTACGATTGCCTTGAACTTTTTCCATAAACACTCAACATCTGTTAGGTAGTCTGAAATCTGCCTCTTATTACTCTTGCTAAACAGATAAACCTTCCTTTTTTTATATTCCTATTTACTTCCATATTCAAGGATGCTGCAACGGCCCTTTCATCACTGATTCCCTGTTCTGCGCTTACAGAGTCGAAAAGTTCGCGTCTGTTTGTTATCAGTAGGTCCAAGATGTTATTTCCATGAGTCGGTTCTCTGTTTAATTGCTCGAGGTAATTCTCAGATAGTGCACTCGGTATAATGTCACTTGATGCACTGTCCCTACCACCCGTCCTAAACATCAGAGTTTCCCAGTCTATATCTGGTAAATTGAAATCTCCACCTAAGACTATAACATGCTGAGGAAATTTATGTGAAATGTATTCCAGATTTTCTCTCAGTTGTTCTGCCACTAATGCTGCTGAGTCAGGAGGTCGGTAAAAGGAGCCAATTATTAACCTAGCTCGGATGTTGAATATAACTTCCACTAATAATAATTCACAGGAACTATCCACTTCTATTTCACTACAGGATAAACTACTACTAACGGCGACAAACACGCCACCACCGGTTGCATGCAATCTACCCTTTCTAAACGCCGTCTGTGTGTTTGTAAAAATTTCGGCAGAATTTCTCTCTGGCTTCAGCCAGCTTTCCGTACCTATAACGATTTCAGCTTCGGTGCTTTCTATCAGCACTTTAAGTTCCAGTATTTTACCAATGCAGCTTCGACAGTTTACAATTAAAATACCAATTGCTGCTTGGTCCCCGCATGTCCTGACTTTGCCCGGCACTCTTTGAGGCTGTTGCCCTTTCTGTACTTGCCCGAGGCCATCTAACCTAAAAACACCGCCACACAACCCCTGCTAACCGTGTAGGCGCATGCTGTGTGTAGTGGACTCCTGACCAATCCAGCGGAACCCGAAATCCCACCACCCTATGGCGCAAGTCGAGGAATCTGCAGCCCACACGGTCGCAGAACCGTCTCAGCCTCTGATTCAGACCCTCCACTTGGCTCTGTATCAAATATCCGCAGTCAGTCCTGTCGACGATGCTGCAGATGGTAAGCTCTGCTTTCATCCCGCTAGCATGACTGGCAGTCTTCACCAAATCAGATAGCCGTCTGAAGCCAGAGAGGATTTCCTCCGATCCATAGCAACACACATCATTGGTGCCGACATAAGTGACCACGTGCAGATGGGTGCACCCTGTACCCTTCATGGCATCCAGAAGGACCCTTCCCCACATCTGGAATGACTACTCCCCCCCCCCCCCCCCCCGTATGCACATGGAGTGCACATTGGTTTTCTTCCCCTCCCTTGCAGCCATATACCTAAGGGGCCCCATTACGCGCCTGACGTTGGAGCTCCGAACTATCAGTAAGCCCACCCTCTAGGACCACCCGGATCTCGCAGACTGATGGGCAACCTCTGGAACAGGACAAGCAGCCATGTCCGGCCGAAGATCAGTATCAGCCTGAAACTGGTTCATCAGACGAACTGGAGAGGCCTTCTATTCAACCCTCCAGAATGGCTTTCGCCCCCTGCCACACCTCAAGAAGGCCCACTCTACCACGGGTGAGGGGTCAGCCTCAATGTGGGCAGTATCCCGGGCAGCCACAGCCATAGTCCGATCGGGGGATGTGTGGGACGAGCTGGCCATCCCCGAAAAAAACCCATCTGGATTCCCACAGTGATGCCCATTGGCAACAGCCTCAAGCTGTGTGACCGAAGCCAACACTGCCTGAAGCTGGGAGCGAAGGGATGCCAACTCAGCCTGCATCCGAACACAGGAGTTGCAGTCCCTATCCATGCTAAAAACTGTTTTGCAAAGAACGTCTGAACCAATCTACAGAGAGCACAAACAAATCGACCCAAAATGAAAACAGTTATTAAAATACAAGACTGCCTAGTAAATGCAGTAATGCTGCTACTTGTGCACTGCCGACACACTGCTCGGTGGCAGAAGGCTAACTGTACTGTCAGTAACGTACAAAGAGTATTTGAAAGAAATAAAAAAATGACAGACGACTACATGACTACAAGTCACAAATATTAAAATGCAAATCTGCCCCTGCTAATTACAAAACTACACAACGATTTGACAGATTTAACTAAACAAATGCGCTATGAACTCTCAAACAAATTTTCAACTTGACTACTACACTTATATGACCGCTAAATAAGCCACTTGCTGCTACTTGCGCACTGCTGACACCCTGCTCAGCGGCAGCAAGCTGACTAGCTAGCTTTTTTGCTATACTAAAGAACTCTATGACACTGTGCATGCATCTGTTTATAATGAAAGCAGTTTGCCATCGTAGGATGATGGTTAAAAATGCGGAGAGCATGTCTCCACAAGCGAATGGCATTGCAGCGCCCCTCAGTCCACCAAGGGACTGGGGCACGGCACGGTATCGAAGTAGTGCGAGGAATGGAACGTTCTGCAGTGATAAGGATCATGTTTGTAAGAGGTTTCACCCGGTCATTGCAACTGCAGGAACGTTGTTCGTTGCAGGTTGCCAGGGAGGAGCAAAGCATCCAATCGGCGTTAGAAAGCTGCCATTTGGTTGTGCATGTAAGTGGGGTCGGAGTCAGTGATCGGATGGCACATGGGAAATGGTCAGTCAAGTGCATGTCAGAGAGAACAGACCACACAAGATCATGGGCAGGCTGGTCAGCGCAGAAGGAGAGGTCCAAATGGGAATAGATGTGAGTGGAGTCTGAAAGGAACATGAGTGCTCCTGTGTTAAGGCAGATGATGTTAAGTTGACTAAGGTCAGCCAAGAGGGTTCGTCTCAAACAGATTCTTGGAGAACCCCAAAGGGGATGGTGTGCACTAAAGCCACCAAGAAGCAGAAAGGCGTGAGGGAGTTGCCCAATAAGTTGGAGGTACACCAGCCTGTTGTTGTTGTTGTCTTCAGTCCTGAGACTGTTTTGATGCAGCTCTCCATGCTACTCTATCCTGTGCAAGCTGCTTCATCTTTCAGTACTTACTGCAGCCTATATCCTTCTGAATCTGCTTAGTGTATTCATCTCTTGGTCTCCCTCTATGATTTTTACCCTCCAAGCTGCCCTGCAATACTAAATTGGTGATCCATAGATGTCTCAGAATATGTCCTACCAACCGATCCCTTCTTCTAGTCAAGTTGTGGCACAAGCTCCTCTTCTCCCCAATTCTATTCAATACCTCCTCATTAGTTATGTGATCTATCCATCTAATCTTCAGCATCCTTCTGCAGAACCACATTTCGAAAGCTTCTATTCTCTTCTTGTACAAACTATTTATCGTCCACGTTTCACTTCCATACATGGATACACTCCATACAAATACTTTCAGAAACTACTTCCTGACATTTAAATCTATACTCTACGTTAACAAATTTTTGTTCTTCAGCAACACTTTCCTTGCCATTGCCAGTCTACATTTTATATCCTCTCTACTTCGACCATCATCAGTTATTTTGCTCCCCAAATAGCAAAACTCCTTTACTACTTTTAAGTGTCTCATTTCCTAGTCTAATACCCTCAACATCAACTGACTTAATTCGACTACATTCCATTATCCTCGTTTTGCTTTTGTTGATGTTCATCTTATATCCTCCTCTCAAGACCCTGTCCATTCCATTCAACTGCTCTTCCAAGTCCTTTGCTGTCTCTGACAGAATTACAATGTCATCGGCAATCCTCAAAGTTTTTATTTCTTCTCCATGGATTTTAATACGTACTCCAAACTTTTCTTTTGTTTCCTTTACTGCTTGCTCAATATACAGATTGAATAACTTCGGGGATAGGCTACAAACCTTTCTCACTCCCTTCCCAACCACTGCTTCCCTTTCATGTCCCTCGACTCATAACTGCCATCTGGTTTCTGTACAAATTGTAAATAGCTTTTCGCTCCCTGTATTTTACCCCTGCCACCTTACGAATTTGAAAGAGTATTCCAATCAACATTGTCAAAAGCTTTCTCTAAGTCTACAAATGCTAGAAATGTAGGTTTGCCTTTCCTTAATCTTTCTTCTAAGATAAGTCGTAGGGTAGTATTGCCTCACGTGTTCCAACATTTCTATGAAATCCAAACTGATCTTCCCCAAGGTCGGCTTCTATCAGTTTTTCCATTCGTCTGTAAAGAATTTGTGTTAGTATTTTGCAGCCGTGACTTATTAAACTGATAGTTCGGTAATTTTCACATCTGTCAACACCTGCTTTCTTTGGTATTGGAATTATTATATTCTTCTTGAAGTCTGAGGTTATTTCGCCTGTCTCATACATCTTGCTCACCAGATGGTAGAGTTTTGTTAGGGCTGGCTCTCCCAAGGCTATCAATAGTTCTAATGGAATGTTGTCTACTCCGAGGGCCTTGTTTTGACTCAGGTCTTTCAGTGCACTGTCAAACTCTTCATGCAGTATCGTATCTCCTATTTCATCTTCATCCTCTTCCATTTCCTCAAGTACATTGCCCTTGTATAGACCCTCTATATACTCCTTCCACCTTTCTGCTTTCCCTTCTTTGCTTAGAACTGAGTTGCCATCAAAGCTCTTGATATTCATACACGTGGTTCTCCTTTCTCCAAAGGTCTCTCTAATTTTCCTGTAGGCAGTATCTATCTTACCCCTAGTGAGATAAGCCTCTACATCCTTACATTTGTCCTCTAGCCATCCCTGCTTACCCATTTTGCACTTCCTGTCAATCCCATTTTTGAGATGTTTGTATTCCTTTTTGCCTGCTTCATTTACTGCATTTTTACATTTTCTCCTTTCATCAATTAAATTCAATATTTCTTCTGTTACCCAAGGATTTCTACTAGCCCTCGTCTTTTTACCTACTTGATCCCCTGCTGCCTTCACTACTTCGTCCCTCAAAGCTACCCATTCTTCTTCTACTGTATATCTTTCCCCCACTCCTGCGAATTGTTACCTTATGGTCTCCCTGAAACTCTGCACAACCTCTGGTTCTTTCAGTTTATCCAGGTCCCATCTCCTTAAATTCCCACCTTTTTGCAGTTTATTCAGTTTTAATCTACAGTTCATAACCAATAGATTGTGGTCAGAGTCCCCATCTGCCCCTGGAAATGTCTTACAATTTAAAACCTGGTTCCTAAATCTCTGTCTTACCATTATATAATCTATCTGATACCTTCTAGTATCTCCAGGATTCTTCCATGTATACAACCTTCGTTTATGATTCTTGACCCAAGTGTTAGCTATGGTTAAGTTATGCTCTGTGCAAAATTCCACCCTGGAGACACCAAATGACGGAGGGATGTGAACAGTACAAAGGGAAAAGGTCAAGTGTGTGTGTGTGTGTGTGTGTGTGTGTGTGTGTGTGTGTGTGTGTGTGTGTCAAAAGCAGACCGGGAAGAAATGTGGGAGCTCAAAGTGGTCGTGAGGATGCAATTTTGTTTCCTGAAGATAGAGAACAAGTGAACGCTATGATTCTAAGAACAGCCGTAAGTTCTCTTTGTTGTATCAAAGGCCATGAACTTTCCACTGCAGGACAGTCATGACGAGGAAAAAATGAAGCTGTCACCTCAGCAGTTGCTGAGTGCCAGCATTTGAAGACTCGCTGCTACAGGGCATGGAGGCAGGAGGATTCTGCTCCACGAGGTCTACAGAGGCCTTGGCATTCTGCTTCTGTTGGTCTGCGAAGTCCAGGACAGAAAAATAGCTGGTGGTGCACACCAGCGACACGGAGGTCGGCTGGTGAGGGAATCATGTGGTGACACCATCAAAGACTATCTCTGAGTCGGCAAATGAGAAGGCAGTTTCCCTTTGATTGACTTCTTGGAGCCTTTCCAGTTGGCAGAGGAAGACTCAGATTTTTGTTGGCTGGAGTGACATAGGAAGTCTTCGCACGAGTGTTCTTTCTGTTCTTGCCGGCCTGCCGGTTGTGTAACAGATGACTTTGCCCCATGAGGTGAAAGTCTAGTGGCATGTTGCACAGCTGGATGAGGAGATGGGAATGCTACCATGATGCTGGGCGATTTCACTACTGCGGTGCTGACTTTGATGTCACATTTCTGGATGGCCATGTCCTTCATGTAGCAAGAACAGTACTGTAGGTGCCAGATGGTAAAATGCAGGGTTTCCAACTGGCCAACAACTTGCGAGCAACCGGGTAAAGCACTTTTTCTTCAGGCGCATCTCCTGGACAAGCCACTCATTGAGATACGCAGGACAATCTTGAGAGGAGGTCGCATGATCACCATTGCAATTGATACAGCAGAGAGGAGACGGACAATAGTCCTTGTGAGCATCCCTCCACATGTTGCACATTTGGCCAGGTGCCGACAGGACATTCGAGTGTGGTTGTACAGACGACACTTTTCAGATTGTGATAGCTTCATAACCTTCTTTGATCTTTGATGGAAGTAGTACTCTTTCAAAACTGAGAAAAAGAGCACGTGTGGGCACTAAAGACGCAGCTACCGCTTTTATCATCCAATGGACTGCAATGACACCCTAATCAGAGAGGTACATTTGGATTTCTGCCTCAGTCAGACCATCGAGCAGCCTAGTGTACATAAAACCACAGGAAGAAGTCAGTGTTCAACGGGCCTCAACACAAACAGTATAGCTGTGGAGGAGCGACGCTGCAAGCAGTTATGCTTGAGAACCAGCAGTAGTGACCAAGAGCAAAGTGCCATTTCGTAAACAAGAGCAGGATTTGACAGGGCCAGCAAATGCATGAACACCTTTATGAATAATAAACGGATTTACTGTAGCAAAGGACTGGCTTTCTTCAGCATGTGAAACCACGATTAACCATGTTGCAGCTGGGAGGGTCTTTGAATCATTAGCCTCATTCCATTTATGTTTGGTAGACGTTGACAAAGAAAAAGACGATTTGCTCATTGTGAGAAAATCCCATATGGTTGCCAGCATCTTCAATGGTGCGCTCCTCCAAACTTGGCGCCCTCCTCAGAAGAGGGCGCACCCACCTTAGGTGATTGTTCACACCTCAGGTCATACCTCCCGAACACCTGACAGGCGGACCAACTGGCAATTTAGGAAGGTAGCAGCACAGGCAATCACGTCTCCCTGGGACTGGCCGGAAATACGGAAGCGTCCGATCCCGCCCGTCTGCTTTGACCCATGACGTCACAAATATGGCGGAAACGACCATAAACCACGATTCCAATATAGCGCAGATAAAGTCGGTACGTACACATTATGAGGACGAAAATACATCGAAAAACAAACATACACACTTTCCACAAAAAGCCTAATGACACTAATGGGACAAGCGCAGGAAATGGGGTGTTTTTGGCTGGGGGCAAACTAAATATAAACAAATTTAGACACCCAACCCCATACAAACCACACAAAACGACGAAAAAAACCATCACAAAACTCCACAAATACCACAAAACACGATATCATCTGGAATCAGACACTTCCCTTGACCTATAAAGCTCAACAGCAGCTCCCGATCCCGTAAGTTAGGATCAAACACTTCCCTAGGCCTATATAGCTCAAAAACATCTCTCGATACCAATAGCAACATACACAGACACACATTGGGATCGAACACTTCCCTTGACCTGCGCACTTAATTTTATCCGTCATATCCATTCGTGAACATAAACAACAACAGATTAATTTTACTAAAATTACCACACGATGTACAGCGAACAACACTAAATTAACCTTCACACAAAATCGTTAACTCACTGAAATGAATTACACTACAAACACAGCCGACACTCTAACAATTCTGGATAATGAGCAAAAGCAAACTGAGCCCATTACACCACACAAACGAAATCCATGAACATACCACCAGAGAGCTCAACAAACCACAACACGACGACATCTACAAACACGCCACACTCACAAACCTAACTCCGCGCCGTCATGACGTCACACACGACAACACCCTTACGTCATGGGTCAAAGTAGACGCGTGGGATCGGACGCTTCTGTCGACCCGGACTGGCCTTTACCAGGGGGTATTTGTGAACCCTACCTGTCACATTGGGGCTGGGAATTAAGTGTTACCCAATCACCTGTTTTACATCAGATGCTTGGGCTGAGACATGTTCCCAAGGAAGTAGAAAAAGAATAACAAGTGTATAGACATGCAGCACGGAAGGGAAAAGATGCTGCAAAGGCTGGAGCCCTGTGGTAGCCAAGCAAGAACTCGCCAAAGAGTGGTGAGCCCCTTGAGTGGGTAATGTGTTGACCACACTGTTTTCCATACTCTCTCAGCTCTTACTTTATATTAAATGTGGATATAAAATATATTTGATAGAACTGTAAATTCATGGAATGTGTGTCCGTAAGAGATTCTGCCCTGAGCAACAAATGTTAATTACATATTTAGCTTATATAGTTGGTTTTTGCAATTATTGTTTCTTCTTGGCAGTTTTGCGACTACACCACACTTATTTCAATCTTAACGTGATGCAAAACTATCTGCTCACAAATAATGTAATTATTTGTCTCCTACATTAAATTTTATGCTTTGATGAGGTTAATCTTTGACTGTAATACACAAATTAATGGCTTTATAATGCTGTTATGTAATTTACCAATATTTCTACCCCGAAGATTCAGTCAGGTATATCTGTGTTGGGAATTATTGCAAAGGGTGTGATGTCTGAAACCTGTCACAAACACAAGGTATCCAACGGCTCAAAACAAAATCTGAACTTCTGGAGACTGATAAAACGTTTCCCTCGGTACATTTTCTATAATGCTTTCCACATTTTGGAGGGATGCTATGGGCTATGGCATCAGTGTCTTATCGACTATCATCATACGACACTTAGTATATTTACTTTAGTTTATTTCGCATGTTACTGCTACAGGCAGCTTTCAATTTAAGAAAAAGAAATGTTGCGAAATGCTGATCAATGCAATTTTTTTATCCATTTTTGACGTCACATAGTACGGTAAAAAAAGGAAAATATTTTACAAAATGTTAAATATAATGAAAAATTGTAGACCAATAAAAATTCTTGAATAATGTCACTTACCAGATTCTGATCAAGTGTTTGATCCTTTCGCAAAGTTTTCATTGCATAGATGTTTCCCGTTTGTTTCTCTCTAACAACTTGGACAACACCAAAATGCCCGCGTCCAATAACTTTCTTCACCTCGAAATCGGTAACATTAACGCGCAGTCTTCGAAGTTCTGCCACAATTCCACGAACTGTTGACAATTATAGCAGAAAATTAGAGCTTCTGGGGAACATCTGTTAATGCCAACCGTGAAAGAATAACTTATGATCAATGTAGTGATTTAGTAAGCTCAAAAGGCGTAGATATTTACGGGAGACAAGCATCCCACTAAAATATTTCTTATAAAAGAAACTCACATTTTTCAACGAACAATTCGACGTGTCTGTCCTTCTTAAGAGCATCGTTACTGCATTCGTCATACAGTACTATCAAGGCATCAAGCAGTCCTTCTCTTCCTAGACAATTATTCTTAAAAACACATTTATCGGCGTTAAGTATAAGTTTGTTCAGACGCTTAATACGAACGCAAATAGGATCTCTGCAGGGTTCCATCGTATTTGGTACGTTGCGGCGCTATCACTTCATTAACACAGTTCCGTATTTGTTGCAATAAAAGTAGATTGTAGCCCACTAATGTCAAGCGACGTACACAATTAACACACAACTCAACAGCCCCAACCCCAAATGCCTAACATAGCATACATTTGAATTTGGTGGGGACAACGCTGATTGGCTCTCTCGAAGCAGAGTTGATCTTACCCAAACAATGTAAATGAAGCTTCCGGTAAGTGAGAAAGCTTAGTAATGGCAATTATCAAACGACCAGATGACAGATATTATTGGTAATGACTTTTCAACTGTGAAAGGATATTTTATAATTAATTTAAAAAAGACAAAAAAACAGGAAAGTGATACAGTTGTCGTAATGTATGGAAGTGGTATATCTCCGTAGCAAACAAATTGCAATGTTATTGTTTACATATCGGATGTTTTGATGTTCGCTGTGGTATGTCAGTACAGAAATGAGTTTGCGTGCAATATGGATCGTTTTACCCAGCAAGGATGCCGCTTCGCCATTATATGTAAAGTAAGTTCGTATACTGAAACCTATGTGCCATGTTTCAAAATTATATTTAGTACTCAAGAAGATGACATTTGTGAATGCACATTCATTGCTTTTACAGATATTTTCCTACCGTGGAAGCTCGAAGTAAATCTCAATTGGGAGGTAAATATGTCCCGATACCAGATCCAGAAGACTTTGTAAAACTTCTGTTGCTACAAGTGGGGCTTGTTCATAGAGGTACGATGTTCATCGATTTACTTCCATTTATCACCCATGTATAAAATATGAAAATCTCAAGGACTGTAAGCAAAGGTACATAATCCGGAGCAGACATGACAGACAAGTAAGAATTAACCAGTCTGAGGCATACTCGTACAATTTCCTCTGGGACACATTGTCACCATTCACCAAATACTACAGCTAATTTCACAGTGTGTTAACATTTTGTGATCTATTGCTGTTTTTAGTGAAGCTGACTCCACTCGGATACGTAAAAAATGTAAAAAACGTTTAGAATTTGGGGGGAGGCGTTTATTTTTGGTCACAAATAGTTCCTTAATGTCAAACTTTTTGTTTTACGAACAGCGCTATAGTGTAAATTTCGTAATAAAGTATATATGAGATTGCAGGTCTATGTCTAGAAGTACCTTATGGTTAAATTAAGTCAAAAAATTTAGAACTAAAGATGATCAGGTGATAATAGTGCAGGGACCTATGGGACAAGGAACTGCTCGAACTAGGGAAAGGTGTTGTATGATGTTGGGGATAACCTGAACAAAACAACTTAATCAAGGGTCATTTCCTAGCAATCTTCACCAGATACATCTACGTACAAACTATGCAGGCCACCATAACGTACATGGTGGAGGGTACCACGTATCGCTACAAGTCATTCCCTTTCCTGTTCCTCTCACATAAAGAGTGGGGGGAAAAGAAAAACCACTGACTATAAGCCACTATATGGCCTTTAATTTCTCTCATCTTCTCTTTGTTGTCCTTACATGTAAAGTGTACTGGAGGCAGTGTCTGAATTTTCCCAACACTGTCTCGCAAAAAGAACCCCAGGATTCCCACTGTGTTCATGAAGCTTCTGCAAAATATTTACAAGCTGATCAAACCTGTCAATAACAAATCTAGCAGCATGCCTCTGAATGTTTCAATGTATTCATTTAATCCAATCTGATAGGGATCATAAACATTCAAGCAGCAGTCAAGAATGGGCTGCACTAGTGTTCCCTATGCCATGTCCTTTATAGAAGAGCTACACCTTTCCTAAATTCTCCAATAAAACAAAGTCCACCATTTGCCTTCCCTACTACCGACCTGACATTCTCATACCATATCATATCGCTTTGTAATGTGACATCTATCTATTTAATTGATGTGTCTGCATCAAGCATCATATTACTAATTCTATATTCGAACATTACATAATTGCTTTTTCCACTCATCTCCATTAACTTACATTTTGCTACATTTAGAGACACCAAACCAACAAGAAACTTTATCTAGGCCTAAGTCATTCTGTATCTTCTTAAAATCACCCAACGTTGGAGCTTTCCCGTACACCACAGTGTCATCAGCAAACAATTGTAAATTGCTGCTCACCCAGTCTGGCAGATTTGTTTATGTATTTAGAGAATACATGTTTGAGATTATGCTTATTGTGACTGTCACGAAATAATAGTAGGAAATATAAAATCCAAACTGTATGTAAATAAGCAAATCGATTTTATATAATGGTTAATCAGATCCCATTAACCATTACCAACTGCTACAACAACTCAACTTCATCAAAATAATCTATTACTTTTAAAACTAATCATAAAATTTGTAGATAAATGTGACCTTACTCTGTAAAATTCCAAAGCACTGAGACATGGCCTTATGGCCCTCAGATCCGAAGTCATATGCATGGAAAAAATGTGCACAGTATTCCAACACAATGATATTGCAGAACTATTTACTGTTCTCTCTCTCTCTCTCTCTCTCTCTCTCTCTCTCTCTCTCTCTCTCTCTCTCTGTTTGTGTGTGTGTGTGTGTGTGTGTGTGTGTGTGCGCGTGCGTGCGTGCGTGCTTTGTAAGTGGCAAAAAATAGTTTTTTAATCCAGTGACATGTAGGCTACCCTGCATGTTGTGGGAGTAGTATCGGCCTGCTTTACTGGCCTGTTACATGTAGAGATGGGCATGGCTGGGAGAAGATGAGAGGGACAGAGGAGGGGACAGTTAGTGAGAGAGGGGAGGATTAGGTGGAAATAGAGAGGGGGAAGGAGGGGATGGATGGAGAGTGGGTAGAGGATATGGGCAGAGAGAGGACTGAGAAGAGGATGCAAAGAAAGCGGGGTGGAAATCACAGGGGGAGGAGGAGATGGATTGAGAGGGAGGAACAGGGGGACATGAAGGAAGCATGTGGAAGGCGTAGAGAGAAAATGAGTAGATGTAAAACTAAGAGGGGCTGGAGGAGATGGCTTGAGTGTGCGGAAAAGGACATGGACTGAGAGAGGGGGAGGAAGATATGGTTGGAGAAAGAGAGCGGAGGAGATGGACAAGGAGAGGGGGTGGATGAGATGGAGGGATGGAGAGAATTGGGAGGAGGAGAAGGGTGGATAGAGGTGGGATGATGAGGTGCATGGAGAGATGAAGGGAGGAAATGGTGGACACAGATTTGGGGGGGAGGGTGAGCAGGTGTGTGCAATATATTGTCGAATGTGTATGCAAGTGAAGCCACGGGGAAAAGGCTAGTTATTATTATAAAAGTCGTCTTGTGACAAGGTCAGTGCAGCTCATCTTAATGTTCTCTCCTGTGCCATCCTCTTCCCCCCCCCCCCCCCCCCTCCACAGTAGTACTATGCCCATTGACTTTCACTATTTGTTAGATATATTACTCTCTGTCTTCTCATACAGACTTCGCCCTCTGTGGCCCCCTGATGTCTTAACAATGTCCTATCCTACCCCTTCATCTAGCTAGTGTTTTCCACATATTCCTTTCCTCACTGTTTCTGTAGAGAATCTCCTCAGCTCTTACATTAGCATTTCTTTAATTTTCAGCATCCTTTCTATAAAACCACATCTCAAACATTTCCATCTTTTCTGGTTTTCCTACAGTCCATGATTCACTTCTGTTCAATGCCTTACCTCAGATTCAGATTGTCAGAAAGTGCTTCCTCAAATCAAGAACTTTGACACTAGCAGTTTCTTCTAGTGAGAAACACAGCGCTTGGCTGCACTGGCCTAGCTTGCTTCTTAAACCATGCTTGCTTAATCTGTCGTGTGTTATTTTCCCCTACTCCTCATTACTTCTGACCTTTGATTAACTCTTGGTCCATGTTCCATAGACTGCCTCTATGGCTGAATGGTTAGCATAGCTGCCGCCAGTGCTGAAGGACACAGGTTTGATTCTGGGTACCTCTTCGATTTTTTTCTGGGGTAGGGAGGTCTGGTATGGGATCTGTTCAGCGCTTGTGAGGCCAAATGAGGAGCAGCAGCTTCATCAGGATTCATCTATTGGCAGTAACAGCTGGAGGGCTTGACGACACACTATTGCCGTGGCCCACAATCATAGAGTGCTGAGGACTCGTACTGCCTTCTAGACAGCAATCAGTCAGCCAGTCAGGACAGGCCTAAGGCCTAATCTGTGACTGCTGTTTACATTTCCGTAGTCTGTGTTCATTGGACTGTTCATTCCATTCAACAGATCCAGTAATTCTGCCTCATTCTCGGAAAGCGAGAGTGCTGCGCATGGCAAAACCATGAGTATATTGGTATAGGTTTAATCTTGGTACATTATTTAATAATTGATCTTGTGTTTAAACTTTTGAAATAACTTTCCTCTGGTTCATATGACCATGACCATTTATTACATGACCTATTACAGATATATGTTTGAAATGGTGGTTTTGTTCACACTGAAATAAATTATACAAAATTTTACATTAGCAATGTCATCCATTATAGTTTGTATGTCTTTGTTGGTGACTCGTGCCTTCTAATAGTCCGATGCACCCCATCCCCCTCCTCCTGTAGCAATCCATGCAGTGTTGGTAATTCCATGTGCTACTTGCTGTGAGGTAAAGGCGTCATCTATTGAACTCCAACCTCCACTCAAGGATAACCTCAAACAAATTATATAACACAAAACCTATATTTCTCCTAGTAAACATATATTAAAATGAGTCTTTAGCATGCTATTTAAATGTCATAAACACCATAATAATATCTACTTATAGACACAACTGCTCCTTTATATATGTCGATGATGATGATGATGATGATGATATGATGGTGGTGGTGGTACAGAAAACTTCACCCCTCTAATGCTCTTGGGAAAGCCCCAGATTTAATATTGTAAAAATTCTGTACCCTGACAAAACGATAGCAATGTCATCAGCAATTTGTATCATTTATGTCTTTTCACTCTCAATTTTTATTCCACTCCTGAGCAATAGCAGAGAAAGACAGAATCCTTGCCTCAGTCTTCTAATCTGAGCAATTGTCTGTTGATCTTCCAGACATATTGTTCCCTACAGCTTACATCCATTCTTCTGAGAAATTCAAAAATCTTGCTCCATTTTATGTTGTCAGCAGCTTTTTCTAGGTCGACAAATCCTATTCCCATTATTGGAATGGGCATTGGCAGAGGGTATATACTGGCAACTCGCAGTATCCTGTTGCAGAGCACGCTCTACGGCCTGACATTTGTCGCCTCGGTGCCCGTTTCACCACACGTGCCATCTGGATTCTTCCCCCAGACACAGTTTCTCAGAACACTGCAGGTGGGAACTAGCACTACAAAGTGTCCTTGGTTCTCGCCACCCACCTGGCCTTAATTTATGTTAATTTCTTCTGTCTGAACGTTGTTTCACTGTAACTAATCTTTTCTTCACTCTGTTTTAATTTTGTACATCTTTCATTTTCTTTTCCGTCTATTTTCCACCACCCCCTCCCACCTCTGTTACATACAATGCACTTAGCTTCTCACTCTTATAAACTCATGCACGATGTTTTAGTAGTAATCTCTGCCTAGCATATTACTCTGTCTTCTACCTTTAAGCTCTCAGGTTTTCAAATCTCGTCCGATGCAGTCCCCAACAACCAGTCTTTCCTTCTCATCCCATACTGTAAGACTCTCCTGACCTGTGGTTCTGGGTGACTTTCCCAGACTCTACCCTTTTCGTAGACCACTCCTGTCCTATTCCTTCACCCTTCTTCCTTCCCCTTAACCTTTCTGCCTGAAGAAGGAGCCACTGGCTCCGAAAGTTCGCCACTCACAATAGTCTTTTATGTGTGTGTTCTGCCGCCATTTGGTGAGAAAATTTTTTATCTTTATTTTATGTGTATTTTGCCATAAAAAAAGAAGCATTTATATTCATGTAGACAATCTGGTACTGTTTGCTGATGATGTCATGTAAGGGCAAGTGTTGTCATTGAGCGAATTTTGGAGTTTTACAATTACCTGGACTGAACTTCTACTTGACACCATGAATGATAGTTTGTTCTAAATATGGATAAATGTAAGTTAATGCAAATGGGTATGAAAACATTCATTTAACATTTGTATGCACTATTAATGGTATTTAACAATATTATGAGAAGGATAATTGCTACTCACCATGTAGTAGAGATGCTGAGTTGCAGATAAGCACAATAAAAAGACTGCCACAAAATGATCTTTCGGCCAACAAGGCCTTTGTCAAAAATAGACAAAACACGGGCGCGCGCATGCGCTCACACACACACACACACACACACACACACACACACACACACACACACACACATGCATGACTGCAGTCTCAGCCAACTGTAGCCACACTGCGAGCAGCAGCAGCAGTACTAACTGGGTGGGGGTAAGGAGGAGGCTGGGGCGGGGAGAGGGAAGGATTGCAGAGTAGGAGTGGGACATGGTGAACTCCTGCTGGGGAGCATGGAGGGGCAAGGTGGAGAGGGTACAGCAGCTAGGTGCAGTCAGGAGGTTAGGTGGAGGGCAGTGAAGAGGTGGGGGAGGGGGTTAGCAGAAAAGGTAAGAAGTAAAAAGACTAGGTGCACTGGTGGAATAGAGGGCTGTGTAGTGCTGGAATGGGAACAGGTAAGAGGCTATATGGGTGGGGACAATGACTAACGAAGGTTGAGGCCAGTAGGGTTATGGGAACATATGATATACTGTGGGGAGAATTCCCATGAGTGCAGTACAGAAACGCTGGTGTTGGTGGGGGGGATCCATATGGCACAGGCTGTGAAGCAGTCATTGAAATGAAGAATGTCGTGTTGGGCGGCATGCTCAGCAACAGGGCGATCCACTTGTTTGTTGGCCACAGTTTATCGGTGGCCATTCACACAGACAGCTTGTTGCTTGCCATGCCCAAATAGAATGCAGCACAGTGGTTGCAGCTTAGCTTGTAGATCACATTACTGGTTCACAGGTAGCCCTGCCTTTGATGGGATGGGTGATGTTTGTGACCGGACTAGAGTAGGTGGTGGTAGGAGGATGTATGGGACAGGTCTGTCACCTAGGTCTATTACAGGGACACGAGCCTTCAGGTAAGGGTTTTGGAGCGGGGGTTGTGTAGGGATGGGCAACTATATTCTGTAGGTTCGGTGGACGGCAGAACACCACTATGAGAGGAATGGGATGGATAGTGGGCAGGACATTTCTCATTTCAGAGCACTACGAGAGGTAGTCGAAACACTGGCAGAGAATGTAATTCAGTTGCTCCAGTCCTGGGTGGCACTGAGTTACATGGGAAATGATCATCTGTGGCCAGACAGTGAGACTTTGGGAGGTGGTGGGTGACTAGAAAGATAAGGTGCAGGAGATTTGTTTTTGTACAATGTTGGGAGGATAATTATGGTCTGTAAAGGCCTCAGTGAGACCCTCGGTGTATTTTGAGAGTGACTGCTCATCACTGCAAATGCGACAACCACAGATGGCTAAGATGTATGGATGGGTTTTCTTGGTATGAAATGGGTGGCAGCTATCAAACTGGATGTATTGCTGGTGGTTAGTAGGTTTGATATGTACAGAGGTACTGACGTAGCCATCTTTGAGGTTGAGGTCAACATCTAGGAAGCTGGCTTCTTGGGTTGAGTAGGACCAGGTGAAGCAAATAGAGGAGAATCTGTCGAGGTTCTGGAGGAATGTGAATAGGAGCCAGATCATGAATATGTCTTCAGTGAATCTGAAGCAGTTGAGGGGTTTAGGATTCTGGATGTTTAGGAAGGATTCCTCTAGATGGCCCATGAATAGGTTGGCACAGGATGGTGCCATGCAGGTGCCCATAGCCATACCCCAGATTTGTTTGTAGGTAATTCTTTCAAAGGAGAAGTAACCACAGTTTCTGTCCCTTTATCACACGGTGTCCGCTCGTAACTATTGATGCCACCTCCGTTTACACTGACATCCCTAATACCCATGGCCTTACTGCTATTGAACAGTACCTTTCCCATCACCTGACAGATTCCAAATTAACAACCTCCTGGTGTTTAGGAAGGATTCCTCTAGATGGCCCATGAATAGGTTGGCATAGGATGGTGCCATGCAGGTGCCCATAGCCATACCCCGGATTTGTTCATAGGTAATGCGTTCAAAGGAGAAGTAACCACAGTTTCTGTCCCTTTATCACACGGTACCCTGCTCATAATTATTGATGCCACCTCCCTTTACACTAACATCCCTAATACCCATGGCCTTACCGCTATTGAACACTACCTTTCTCATCACACAACAGATTCCAAACTAACAACCTCCTTCCTAGTCGCCATGACCAACTACATCCTCACCCATAATTACTTCTCCTCTGAAGGTGTTACCTACAAACGGACCCAGGGTACGGCTATGGGCACCCACATGGCACATTCCTATGCCAACCGATTCATGGACCATCTTGAGGAATCCTTCCTAAACACCCAGAATCCTAAACACTTCACCAGGTTCAGATTCATTGATGACATCTTTGCATTCTGGATCGAGTGCGAGGACACCCTATCCACATTCCTCCGGAACCTCGACAGCTTCTCCCCCATTCACTTCACCTGGTCCTACTCAACCCAACAAGCCACCTTCCTAGATGTTGACCTCCATCTAAAGATGGCTATGTCAGTACCTCTGTCCATATCAAACCCACTAACCACCAGCAATACCTCCATTTCAACAGCTGCCATCCATTCCATACCAAGAAGTCCTTTCCATACAACCAAGCCATCTGTGGTTGTCGCATCTGCAGTGATGAGTAGTCACTCTCGAAATATACTGAGGTCTCTCTGAGGCCTTTACAAACCGTAATTATCCTCCCAACCTTGTACAAAAACAAATCTCACACGCCTTATCTTTCCAGTCACCCACCACCTCCAAAAGTCTCACTGTCAGGCCACAGAGGAGCATTCCCCTCGTAACTCAGTACCACCCAGGAATGGAGCAACTGAATTACATTCTCTGCCAGTGTTTCGACTATCTCTCGTAGTGCTCTGAAATGAGAAATGTCCTGTCCACTATCCTTCCCACTCCTACCACAGTGGTATTCTGCGATCCACTGAACCTACGCATTATTCTCCTCCATTTGTATACAACACCTGCTCCAAACTCCTTACCTCATGGCTCGTATCCCTGTAAAAGACCTAGATATGAGACCTGACCCGTACATCCTCCCACCACCACCTATTCCAGTCTGGTCTCAAACATCACCCATCCCAACAAAGGCTGGGCTACCTGTGAACCAGTAATGTGATTTACAAGCTAAGCTGCAGTCACTGTGCTGCATTCTATTTGGGCATGGCAACCAACAAGCCGTCTGTCTGCACGAATGGCCACCGACAAACTGTGGCCAAGAAACAAGTGGACCACCCTGTTGCTGAGCATGCCGCCCAACACGACATTCTTCATTTCAATGACTGCTTCACAGTCTGTGCCATATGAATCCTTCCCACCAACATCAGCTTTTCTAAATTGCACGTGTGGGAACTCTCCCAGGTCCCTGCATGCTCCCCAGCAGCACTTCACCGTCCCCCACCCTTGCCCTGCTATCCTCCCATCATGCATTGGTGGTGCTCGTAGTGTGGCTTCAGCTGTCAGAGACTGCAGTCGTGTGTGTGTGTGTGTGTGTGTGTGTGTGTGTGTGTGTGTGTGAGGTGTGTGTGCGTGAGTGCATGCGCGTGCACGCGCGCATGTGTGCGTCTGTTGTCTATTTTTGACAAAAGCCTTGTTGCCCAAAAGCTTATTTTGTTACAGTCTTTTTGTTGTGCCTATCTGCAACTAAACATCTCCATTATATGATGAGTAGCAACTATCCTTTTCATAATATTGTTACATTCCAGCCTGGATTTTCCATCGTTTGTGTTAATGGTATCCATTGTTGAGTGCTCTGTACATAGTACCACTACTATTAATGGTATTTTCTTAGCTCATTCTCATCAATATTTAGGCATGTTGTTGTTGTTGTGGTCTTCAGTCCTGAGACTGGTTTGATGCAGCTCTCCATGCTACTCTATCCTGTGCAAGCTTCTTCATCTCCCAGTACCTACTGCAACCTACATTTAGGCATAACTTTGTGAAATGAGGTGAATTGGAAGGAGCACATCAGCTTTGTTGTAGGGAAGGTGAATGAATGAGTGCAGTTTATTAGGAGATTTCTGGGAAAATATAGTGCACTCATAAAAGAGACCACGTACAAAATATTTGTGCTTGAACGTGTGGAATCCCAACTTGGTCAGATTATAGGATGACATCAAAGCAATTACTCATCAGCTCAATCAGCATGATAGTGTAACAGAACTGCTCTTTGAGTTAAAATTGGAATCCTCCAAGAGAGAAAAATGATCTTTATGTATATTACTATTGGGGAAGTTTAAAAAAGCCAGCCATTGTAACAGATTGTTGAATGATTCTTCTGGCTCCGATGTCCATCTCATATAAGGCAAAATAAGGGATTGTAAGGTTCATACATACACGTACAGCCAACTGTTTTCCATCACTCTGTTTGTGACCAGCACAGAAAAGGAAATGACTGATGATGGTACAACCCTCAATGATGCTCTGTGCAGTGCTTGTGAAGTATATGAAGATATAAATTATTTCATTTGAGAGTTGCCTCAGGCACTCTGTTTTAAATTTTTGAGGTTTTCTGTGTGCTAAGAAATAACTAATCTGACAGATTTTATCCACAGCAAAATAGATCATTGGTAACTATAATCTTTCCTGATGTCATTAATTTGCTTTTTCTGTATTTCAGATTGTTTTGTCGAGTCAAGGGACGGCTGTGACAAACCAGCTTTGTATCCGGCATTTCACTTGGAAGTTGAGAAAGGCACCCTGTGGCCAGTTGTTGTACTAGAGAGCCGGGGCCTCATGTTCTGTGCCTTGCCACTTGAAGCAGTAGACATTAATACCTGCAAGTCTCTCGTGAACATGTAAGAACTTAATTTGAGCATACTGTCCAGTCTCAATAGTTCTTCTTCTTCGTCTTCTTCTTCCTTTTCCTTCTCCCTGTTCATAACTATCTACAACATCTGGAAATCTGTAACAAAGTTAAGATTGTGTATATTCTTGTTTTAGGTCAAGTGTTTCAACAGCTTTGGAAGTACTTCATGGATTATCATTGTGTACACCTGTAAATGGGATCAACCTAACCCCGGTAATTATTAAGGGAATATTTTAAATTAAATAGCATCATTCTTTTTTGTACTTGGCAATCATTGACTTTTTTTCACTTTAATGGTGTCATCATCATCACTGAAGTTGTCATCCATCACCACCAACACCACCACCTTCAGATTAACTAACTATTGCTTGGTGTCCCACAGTGTACTCTATCAACCCTTGTTGTTGTTGTTGTTGTTGTTGTTGTGAACTTCAGTCCAAAGACCAGTTTGGTGCTGCTATACACACTATTCTATCCTGAGCAAGCCTTTTCATCTCAACATGATTACTGCAGCCTGCAACCTACAGCTATTTGAAATTGCTTACTGCAATGAAGCCTATGTTTCCCTGCCCCCCCCCCCTCCCTCCCTCCCACACACACCCTTTCTCCACACTTCCTTCCATTACCAATGATGATTAGTCTGCACATGTTAATATAACAATGTATTTCATTTAAATCTATTATTTTTTCTCGTGATCTGTTGGACGAATTAAACCATATCAATGACATTCGATAAGTTGCTTCATTGCTGAAAATTCAGAAACACACGTGTGATATGAAAGTGAAGGAAAAATATTAAACTGTCCCATGCTGTGTAACTCCACAAAAAGCATACTGAATCCTGAATATATGAGGCCAATATTAATTCTCAAGACTAATGAGGATGATGGAAGCAAGGAAAATGCTATAGGCTACAGTGAGAACTGGAATTAAGCCATATACACATAATGTAACTGTTGACAACACTTCCAGTTTTGACAATATTATTTGTGAGAGAAACTTTTTATCCTCAACAGAGAATAATGATTGTGACTTTCAAATAGCAGATATATTAAGTGTAACAATGAAAATAATCAATTTTTGACAACATTATGGAATTGGACTAATAAAAAATCTACTCCCCAAGTGGCAGCAGGAGAACAGACATATAAAAAAGATTTTATGTGTGCAAGCTTTCGGAGCCAGTGGCTCCTTCTTCCAAAGGGCTGAATGGGAAGGAAGAGGGGTGCAGGAAAAGTACTGGAGAAGTTTAGGAAAAGGGGTATAGTTCAGAAAAGTCACCCAGAACCCAGGTCTGGGGAGACTTACCAGACGGGATGAGTAGGAAAGACTGATTGAGATAAGTGGTGTGCTGAGAAGTTGTTTTTGGGGGGATCTACAGTACCAGGACTGGATGTGATGACCTGGGAAATCTTCTTTTGAACTAGGGTGGCGGGGTAATTATGTCAGTGAAGCTTCAGTATGGTGGTGTATTGCTGTAAAGAGTCTGCAACCTGCCTGCCTGTTGTTTGTTAGTTAGTGTAATACAGACAGACAAGGGCGTACCCAGGATCTGAACTGGGGGGAGGGGGCAGGTCATACTAGTCTTAGTGTTATAACCTTTAATCACTAATAATTGCGTGGATATTCAAACACACTCACTTAGAAACAATAGCTGGTTACATGATAACAACTCAGTATCTCTTATTCGACTGCCGTGCCGTGACGTGCGGCCGGTGCCGTTCGTAGCTAGGTGGCGCTCCCGCGCTCAGCCGAGTTGCGGAGCGCTTCTATCGCCGTTTGTGCGTACTGTTGTGGCGGCATTCTAAATGTCATGGCACTGTCACAACACTTTTCCCCCCTTGAAAAAAAAAAACACTCACTTCCTTGGAGACATGGACAGCGCAGAGACATCAATGGCCTCTTGTGAGGCCCCGAGAAGATCCCGCAGAGAGACACGAGAGTATGGTCGAAAATGTCCAGGACGGAAGCTCGTGCGTGGAATGTGCCTCCTGGACGAGATGATGGGTGAAAACTCCGGAGCAGCATCCATAGGTGTCGTGGACCTGGGGGTGTGCTCCAGCGAGATGGGTCCCGGAGAAGTCGGCGTCGCGACTGGGGCCGGTTCCAGCGTACTCGGACGCGGTGGCGACATCGGCTGCAGCAACATGTACGGTAGAACGGCAGCAGCGACAGGAATGGCGTCTCGGGCTGGTGGAGGCGAAGGAAGGGGCGGTGGCACCGGCGTGACCACCACTCGTGGGCGCATCTGGTCGTAATGGCTGACAACCATGCCGTCGTCTGTACGTATTTCAAAAAGCCGGCGGCCGCAAAGAGCCTTGACTACCCCTGGAATCCATTTAGGGTGAGATCCATGCCCTTGTGCCCACACGTCGGCGCCCACCGAGTATTTTCCAGCACTAGGGGACACAGCACAAGGCCTGACAGGGTGAAGCAGGTGCAGTTGATTGCGCGGTTGGCGGCCATGCAAGAGTTCAGCAGGGCTGCGATCACCCTGAGGCGTGAAGCGATAAGAACTCAGAAATTGCAGCAGAGCGTCATCTGTGGAAAAATCACTAAGGAATTTTTTCATCTGGCTTTTGAAAGTGCGGACAAGGCGCTCGACCTCCCCATTCAATTGCGGATGGAAGGGCGGTGCTGTAACATGATGAATCCCTTGTCCAGTTCAAAAATCACGGAAGGCCTGCGAAGAGAACTGAGGGCCATTGTCCGTGACGATCGTGGATGGAAGACCTTCTAGCGCAAAGATTTTGGACAAAGCCAGCGTCGTCACCGCAGTGGTGGGCGACGGACATCGAACAACAAACGGAAACTTCGAGTAGGCGTCAATCAACAGTAGCCAATAAGTACCGAGGAAGGGGCCGGCAAAGTCAGCGTGCACCCGTTCCTATGGCTGCACCGGATCAGGCCACGGAGAGGGCATTGTACGAGGTGCAGCCAGTTGTGAAGCACACTGACCACACGCAGCAACCATGTGGGCGATGTCCGAATCAATACCGGGCCAATAAACGTGCCTGCGGGCCAGGGACTTAGTCCGAGAAATACCCCAATGGCCTTCATGCAACAGTTTGAGAACATCTTTGCGAAGAGAGGCTGGCACCACGACCCGTGGAGATGCGTCATCCATGGCCAGAAGAACAACACCATCACGAACAGACAGACGAAGGCGCAAGGCATGGTAGTTGCGAAGGGGATCCGATGCCCGGCCCTTGGTCCTGTCCGACCAACCCCGTTGAACAAAACTGATCACCTGACGCAGGACCGGGTCCTGCGCAGTAGCTGACACGACCTGCGAACCTGTAAGTGGAAAACCCTCGACCGCACGACATTCTTCCTCATCAATGTGGAAACAGAGTAGTTCATCACGATCGAAAACCAGGTCGGGGCCCATCGGCAATCGCGACAATGCATCAGCGTTGGCGTGCTGGGCCATGGGGCGATAGTGAATCTCATAGTGAAAACGAGACAAGTATAAGGCCCAACGTTGCGACAAGTATAAGGCCCAACGTTGCAGGCGGTGAGCTGCCTTATCCGGAAGCGACGCCGATGGGCTGAACAGAGAGACCAGCGGCTTGTGGTCGGTGATGAGGTAAAACTTAGAACCATACAAAAAAACGCTGAACTTTTTTAGAGCATAAATGATAGCGAGCGCCTCCTTTTCAATTTGAGAGTAACGCCATTGCACATTGTTGAGGGTCTTGGAAGCATAGGCGATGGGTCGTTCCGACCCATCCTCATACCGATGGGCTAGAACAGCCCCTAGGCCATACTGGGACGCGTCAGTCGCCAGAACCAAGTGCTGTCCCGGACGGAATGTGGCAAGACAAGGCGCCGACTGCAAACGAGCCTTCAGGTGGACAAAAGCCTGCTCACACTCGTCGGACCAACAGAAAGGGACATTTTTGCGTAACAGCTGATGCAGAGGATGAGCTACCGCCACCACGGATGGAATGAATTTGTGATAATAAGCAATCTTGCCTAGAAACACCTGAAGTTCTTTGACCGTAGACAGCCGGGGTAGAGCGTTAATGGCCGCAACGTGCTAACGTAGAGGATGTATACCCTCACAGGACAAGTGGAAACCAAGATACACAATGGAGGGTTGGAAGAACTGTGACTTGTCCAGATTGCACCTTAACCCAGCCGAATGCAAAACCCGAAACAGGGAACGCAAATTGCGAAGGTGCTCCTCATTGGAGGCCCCCATGACAACAATGTCATCCAGATAGTTTATGCAGCCGGGAACGGAAGCCGTGAGCTGTTCCAAAAACCGCTGAAAAATGGCCGGCGCGTTAGCGACGCCAAATGGTAATCGCTGGTACTGATACAACCCACAAGGAGTGTTGATGATGAGAAATTCCTTGGAAGAAGCATCCAATGGCAACTGATGGTACGCCTCCGATAAGTCAAGTTTGGAAAATAACTGGCCCCCAGTGAGCAGATTCCCGTTTGGTTCAGAAACCACCACGATGGGCGATGCCCATTCGCTGGAGGTAACAGGAAGAAGAATCCCTGAAGCTGTTAACCTGCCTATCTCAGCCTTGACAGGTGCACGCAACACCACCGGAATAGGGCGTGCCCGGAAAAACTTAGGACGAGCTGTAGGTTTAAGAGTAATGTGGGCTTCAAAATTCTTGGCACGACCCAGACCAGCAGAGAACACAGACGAAAATTCAGAACACAATCCATCCAGCTGTTGATACGGAATATCCTCAGATATGAGGTGCACATCATCATCAATGGAGAACCCGAACAACTGGAAAGCATCATAACCGAACAGGTTTTCAGTGCTCGCATGATCCACCACATAAAACGTGAGGGGCCTAACAACAGACTTGTAGGCAGCGGAAGCATCAAACTGGCCAATGATAGGAATTTTCTGTTTATTATAAGTTCTCAGATTTCGCGCAACTGGAGACAAGGGAGGGGAGCCCAACTCCAAATACGTGCGAGAATTAATGAGAGTTACTGCAGAGCCAGTGTCCACTTGCATGCGAATGTCTTTATCCAGAACACGAACAGTAACAAACAACTTATTTGTTTGAGAAAGCACACAGTTAACATCCATGTCTGATGCCTCGTCCTCGTCGACAGGAACTTTAGGGGACTGACACACAGAATCAATGTGACCTTTTTTCCTACAGGAATTACACGTGGCCCAACGTTTTGGACACGCGGCCCTGTCATGCTGCACGAAACAACGTGGACAAGAAGGAAGTGCGGAACGAACCTGCTTCTGTGGTTGCTGTTTTCGCTGCGAGCGTTGAGGCCCAACGCAATGTTGTTTATGCGAGTGAACCGCCACCACATCTTCGTTCTCCTATGAAACAGGCAAATTGTCCATGTCGAAAATTGACTGTACAGCGCCTACATCACACCATGCGTCTATTTGCGCGCCAGCAGCGTGAGACACTTCAAAGGATTGAGCGATGCTTAGAACTTCCGACAACGACGGGTTTGGCAGTTGTAGGGCACATTGCCGAACTTCTTTATCAGGAGCAAGCCGTAGAATAGCATCCCTAACCATTGAATCAGCATAAGACTCATGATGAGTGTCCGTGACAAACTGACATTTCCTACTCAGACCGTGTAGTTCCGCCGCCCAAGCCCGGTAAGATTGATGGGGCTGTTTACAACACCGGTAGAACGCCATGCGGGCGGCAATGACGTGGGTGTTTTTTCGGTAATAGTTAGACAATAAGTCACACATTTCTTGGAAGGACAGAGAGGCAGGTTCCCGCAGAGGGGCTAATTGAGATAGCAGCTGATAGATCCGTGGGGAAATCCAAGATAGAAATAACAATTTACACATAGGAGCATCGACAACGCCGAAAGCCAAGAAGTGTTGCCGCAAACGCTTCTCATAATCCTCCCAGTCTTCAGCAGCCTCGTCATAAGGAGGGAATGGAGGCGGAGAAGAGGAAGACAGACGATGAGTAAATGATGTCGACAACGCCTGAATAGCAGCCGTCAGCTGTGTTTGTTGTGCCTGAATAGCAGCTGTCAGCTGTGTTTGTTGTTCAATGAGCGCTTGCATAAGCTGTTCCATGTCTGCCCCGTCACGAACACACAAATCCACAACACAGTGAAAATATCCCATCCTTGTCGCCAAAAGTGTTATAACCTTTAATCACTAATAATTGCGTGGATATTCAAACACACTCACTTAGAAACAATAGCTGGTTACATGATAACAACTCAGTATCTCTTATTCGACTGCTGTGCCATGACGAGCGGCCGGTGCCGTTCGTAGCTAGGTGGCGCTCCCGCGCTCAGCCGAGTTGCAGAGCGCCTCTATCGCCGTTTGCGCGTACTGTCGTGGCGGCACTGTAAACGTCGTGGCACTGTCACAACACTTAGGAAACAAGGACTCGAGACAACATACAGCACTTCTTATTAAATAAAACAGTAAACCAGTGAAAAACTGCTTTTAATAAACATTTTAAATACAAGAATGCATTTGTACAATCCGAGAAAACATGCAGCATTTCTTATTAAATAAAACAGTAAACTATTGAAACCCCCCGCCGGGTACGCCCATGTGGACAGAAGTGTGTAGCTTGGCCTTTGGTGAGGATGGGATCAATGTCAAGAAAAGTGGAATGAGATTCGTAACAGGACCTTGTGAAATTCAATTGGGAGAAGGTATTTAGAGATTCTAGGAATTTTAACAGGTCAGCCTCACCATGAGTCCATATGACAAAGATGTCATCAGTGTATTCTAAACCAAACCAGGGGCTGAATGCACATGGATCCCAAGAAAGTCGCCTCCAAGCGATCCATGAAAAGGTTGGCATAGGAAGGAGCCATCCTGATTCCCATTTCCATACCTGTGATCTGTTTGTGTGTCTGCCCCTCAGAGATGAAGTAGTTGTTAGAAGTATGAAGTTCATTAAGTTGAGCAGGAAGGATATCGTAGGTTAGGAATCAGGCGAGCATTGACTGAGGAATTGTTCAGCAGCAGACAGACCGTGTATGTGGGGGCTGTTAGTATAGAAATCAATGGTGACAAGCAAGTTGTGTGGTGGGAGTTGGATGGGCATGGATTTAGATGATTTAGGAAATGGTTGGTGTCTTTAATATGGGAGAGAACGCTTGGTACTAAGGGCTATATGTGTTTTGATCAACTAAGGCAGATACACTTTTGTTGGGTGCTTTGCAGCCAGCAACTATACAATGGCTGGAATGATTGGGTTTGTGGATCTTAGGAAGAAGGTAAAAGGTGGGGGCACATGGTTTGGCTGGGGTAAGAAGTTCTATGGATTGAGGTGTTAGTCCTTGTGAGGAGTCTGAGATTCTAAGGATGTACTGCAGGTCAGTTTGAATCACAGAGATGGGATCTTGATGGCAGATGCTGTATATAGAGGTGTCAGACAGCTGGTGTAGACCTTAGCATACTCCTGTCAGTCAAGTACCACATTGGTAGATCATTTGTCTACTCAGAGAATTATGAAGGAGTTATCAGATTTTAGGGAACACAGAGCCTGAAGTTCTGTAGAGGTCAGGGACCTGAGGAAGGGTTGTGAAACAACGCTGAATGTGAGGAATTCTTGGAAGGCATGAGCTTGAGGTGGTGGTGGTGGATCAAAATCAGATTGTGGTGGGAACTTTTCAAGGCACAGTTCAATGTCAGGTTTGCTGTTGAAAAGGCTTTGGGAGTGGGTTGTAAAGTGATATTTCCAGTTGACATTATGTGTGAAGGAAAGTAGGCCCTTCACCAGAGCAGCGTAATTAAATGCAAGTGTAGGGCTTGAAGTGAGACCCTTGGATAATACAGGTAATTCAGGATAGCATGCTTTAGACGAGAGGTTGAGAACACTGTACTTTTGTGACTGTTTCTTGTGATAATGAGTTATTTTTGGTCTGGGAGGCAGTGGTGGAGGCTGTGGTATGTTAAGGAGGTTGGCCAAACTAAGTTTGTAGGAGAGGAGTGGTGGCTAATTGTGTGGCTGTTTAGAAAGCTGCAGGGGGAGAGGAAGGGAAACACTGCTATTGGGATAGTTTAGGAGAAGGTGAGATAGCTTTTTGAGATGAAGTCTGGCATGCTGTCACAGTTTGAAGTTGACTTGGTGGATGATAGCATTCAAGAAAAATGAGTGGCAGATAACTGCAGGATTTTGTAGAAGGAAATGGCGGATGAGGCATATAGTTCACAGATTATCTGTGTAAGTGCAAGAGATAACACCCAGAAACAACAACTTTCAATGTTAAGCCTTTTGGAGTAACTCCAAGGGACAAGCAGGTTTCAAGGAACAGAATGTGGGACTTAGTTTTGATAATTAAAAAGCATGTTTTTTAAAAGAACAGATATAATATGTTCTGGAATTCATCATGGGAAGAAAGGATGGTTTGGAGTGTTAGAAATGGTATAAAAGAGAAGCAGAGGGTGGAAAAGATAGAAAACAGAATAAAAGCAAGGCAAAAATTTGGAAGAATCAGAAAAATTCGTAGAAAAATCATGAGAACAGACAATGGTTCTACCCCTTCTCCTAAACCTCTCCAGTCATATTCCTTCACCTCTCTTCCTTCTCCTTCAACCCTTCTGCTGGAAGAGGAACCACTGGCTCTGAAAGCTGGCATACATAAACCTTTTTTATACATTTGTTGTCCTGACACCACTTGGTGACTAGATTTTTTTATCTATCCACTTACATTAGATCTGGAGAGGGTGTATACAAGGGCGATGTACTTGAGGACAATATTTTGGAAATGGAAGAGGATATAGATGAGGATGAAATGGGAGATATGATACTGCGTGAAGAGTTTGACAGAGCACTGAAAGACCTGAGTCAAAACAAAGCCCCGGGAGTAGACAACATTCCATTAGAACTACTGACAGCCTTGGGAGAGCCAGTCCTGACAAAACTCTACCATCTGGTGAGCAAGATGTATGAGACAGGCGAAATACCCTCAGACTTCAAGAAGAATATAATAATTCCAATTCCAAAGAAAGCAGGTGTTGACAGATGTGAAAATTACTGAACTATCAGTTTAATAAGCCACGGCTGCAAAATACTAACGCGAATTCTTTACAGACGAATGGAAAAACTAGTAGAAGCCGACCTCGGGGAAGATCAGTTTGGATTCCGTAGAAATGTTGGAACACGTGAGGCAATACTGACCCTACGACTTATCTTAGAAGCTAGATTAAGGAAAGGCAAACCTATGTTTCTAGCATTTGTAGACTTAGAGAAAGCTTTTGACAATGTTGACTGGAATACTCTCCTTCAAATTCTGAAGGTGGCAGGAGTAAAATACAGGGAGCAAAAAGCTATTTACAATTTGTACAGAAACCAGATGGCAGTTATAAGAGTTGAGGGACATGAAAGGGAAGCAGTGGTTGGGAAGGGAGTGAGACAGGGTTGTAGCCTATCCCCGATGTTATTCAATCTGCCCATTGAGCAAGCAGTAAAGGAAACAAAAGAAAAATTCGGAGTAGGTATTAAAATCCATGGAGAAGAAATAAAAACTTTGAGGTTCGCCGATGACATTGTAATTCTGTCAGAGACAGCAAAGGACCTGGAAGAGCAGCTGAACGGAATGGACAGTGTCTTGAAAGGAGGATATAAGATGAACATCAACAAAAGCAAAATGAGGATAATGATACTGAAGGATATAGATTAGGAAATGAGACATTTAAAGTAGTAAAGGAGTTTTGCTCTTTGGGGAGCAAAATAACTCATGATGGTCGAAGTAGAGAGGATATAAAATATAGACTAGCAATGGCAAGGCAAGCATGTCTGAGGAAGAGAAATTTGTTAACATCGAGTATAGATTTAATTGTCAGGAAGTCGTTTCTGAAAGTATTGGTATGGAATGTAGCCATGTATGGAAGTGAAACATGGACGATAAGTAGTTTGGACAAGAAGAGAATAGAAGCTTTCGAAATGTGGTGCTACAGAAGAATGCTGAAGATTAGATGGGTAGATCACATAACTAATGAGGAAGTATTGAATAGGATTGGGAGGAGAGAAGTTTGTGGCACAACTTGACTAGAAGAAGGGATCGGTTGGTAGGACATATTCTGAGGCATCAAGGGATCACCAGTTTAGTATTGGAGGGCAGCGTGGAGGGTAAAAATCGTAGAGGGAGACCAAGAGATGAATACTTTAAACAGATTCAGAAGGATGTAGGTTGCAGTAGGTATTGGGAGATGGAGCTTGCACAGGATAGAGGAGCATGGAGAGCTGCATCAAACCAGTCTCAGGACTGAAGACCACAACAACAACACATTAGATCTATTAAGTGGTTCTCCAAAATGGATTCCTCCTTAATTTTGAGAAAAAGTGTATTCTGTTGTGTACAACAATGAGAAAAACACTGGCAGTTAATGTAGCACATAACCAGGAGTCTGTAGATAGAGTATAATTTTCCAAATTTTTGGTTGTACATATTGATGAAAACTTGAAGTGAGAGAAAAGTAATAGTCACGAAGATAATATATGGTGTTCACCCACAATCATCTTGTAGGTACCTGTTCAAGGAGATGGGCATTTTAAGCCCACCACAGACTGTGTATTCACGTATTATATCCATCATAAATAATCTATTACAATTTGAGAAGAATAGTAATATCTGCAGCTACAGCACTACAAGTAAAAATAATCATTATCATCCATAGCCGCCAGCAGTTATTCTTCTTGCGCACCATGCTCAATTGGAACAGGAAAAGTGGGAGGTGACAGTGGTGTGGAAAGTACCTTCCACCACAGACCATAGGATATCTTTGGAGTATAGATGTAGATTTACTAAAACTGTCAGTGGCTCATAATGGAGTTGAACATGCAGCCACAAAAATCTTTGTAAATGTATCACCAGTTGCATAAGTAGTATTAAAGAGAAATACATTCATTCTATAAATTAAGTTCAGCATGCAGACAAATGTACAAATAAATCATGTATATGTAGTCTGTAAGCTAGCTCGTTCCACATCATTTTGATAAAGCCATGCAAATGTTTTACAGAACATGTTGTCAATTAAAACTGAAGTTCATACTGCCAGAATGTCACAGACAAAGAAATGCCACCCCATCTACCTGCCATGGGCACGGGTGCGCCCCCCCTCCCCCCCCTCCCCACCCACACACAGAGGGGGGGGGGGGGCAGGGGAGGGGGAGAGAGAGAGAGAGAGAGAGAGAGAGAGAGAGAGAGATGGATGATAGTATTAAAATCCTAGTTGTTAACTGCCAAAGCATTCACAACACAGTGTGCCAGACTTTGAAGTGCTCCTAAGAAGCAGCAAAACTCACATAATACTAGGTATAGAAAGCTAATTAAAATGTGAAATTAACAGCATTGAGATTTTTGGGGAAAATTTAAGTGTGTATTGAAAGTATAGGCATAGTGAATTTGTCACAGTAGACAAGAAACTCGAATTCACCCATACGTAAATTGAAGCTGCATACAACATTCTTCAGGTAAGTCTCATTATCAGGGATGGGCATAAAGTTTGTGGGATCCTGCCCATCGTCTCTTATGGGGTGCCTAGGAAGCTGTTTTCTTGGATAGCTAGACAACATACAAGAAAATCATATTAATGGAGCTGATTACAGTAATTGAATTGACAACGCTTAACTAGCATATGTACGAGGCGGTGTTCCAAGCATTTGGTGAAACGCAAATAATTGGTGTTCTTTGAAATATACAATTTCCATGCAATCTATTCACACAAGCTATTAAGTCACTGCTGTCCTTAATATCACTGCTCGTCTTTTAGTGCTGCTCTTCTAGTGCGCCTCTTGTACTGCGGCCAAGGCTAGGCGGTGCGTCACTTCTGTTCTTTTCGTGTACAGGCCGCTCCTGTCACGGTGACGTTCTAGTCAGTGTCCTATTGGCTGACGTTGTCTCACAGCCCTCTGTGCTGTATCGTTCTTGATCTTCGTGCCGGCGCTTGTCATTACACCAGAACAAATTTATAATTTGGTGCTTTTATTGACCACCAGACTCACTCCTGATGCAACCGAAAACTGTAGAGAAAACCTTGGTTCACTAGTATGTAAGATCCCCAATCATATTGCAATTATCAGAAGAGACTTAAGTCATCTAACAATCAATTGGCATAGTTACTGTTTTGTGTTACTGTTTTGTTTAGTTGTGGGCATGATGAGCCATTGTGTGAAATGTTACTAAATGCCTTCTCTGAAAATTACACATAGCTGATAGGTCAGAACCCACTCATGATGGAAATACATTATATCTAATGGCAACACATAAGACCCAACCCGTTAGACGATATGAAGCTGGTATCTGTAGTGATACCATTGGTGATATTGCAGCTCTCGAAGAATGAAATTGTAATGAAATCCAGACCTTTAGCTGCTTACAGACATCGATAAATATCAACAGGGACAGTTGAAAAATGTGTGCCCAGACTGGGACTCGAACCCGGGACCTCCTGCTTACATGACAGACGGTCTATACCAGGCTGTTCCAACCGAGCTCCAGGGAGCCGGAGCGCTCCGGAGCACTCACTGCGGCAGCTCGGAGCCCGCGTGGAGGGGGAAAGCGAACTCACTGCCCCCTGGCCGCATGCATCCGCAACTGACGCAATAATCCGTGTTCAGTGACAGCGATGATTAGCCGCGGGAGCCCTGTATCTCTATTGGAGGATACCTTTATATTCATTGAGAGGGATGGTCGTCCGCAGTGTCTTGTATGTCATAAAGTATTTAATTCTGCGAAGAGGTACAATATACAACGACATTATACACGTCTTCACGCAGCGCACTACGATCAGGTAGAAGGCATTGCATGCAGAGAACTGATAGCCAGGCTCAGAAACTACATACCAGGGGACGTAAGTTTAAAAACGGTTTCGTAATACGGAGGGTATCAAAACATGCAACATAGTTCGTGTTCTGTAATGAGTTTATAATTTTCAGGTGAATGAGAGCGGAGAAAACACTACCGAATCTGCAATTCGAGCAAGCTACAGGGTCGTTCACATCATTGCGACGAGTGGCAAGCCGTTTCCGGTGAGACCACTTGTAAAATCGTGCATGGGAGCAGTTGCAGAATGTTTATTTCCAAGGGAGGTGCAGGCAATTTAAGGGGTTTGCCTGTCGAAGCAAACAATATCTCGTGGAATCCTGGACATGGCAGCAGATTTAGAGACACAGCTCAGGAAAAAGGCGGAGAGCTTTGTTGCATTTTCGCTAGCGCTTGACTAAACCACCGACATATAGGACTGTGCTCAGCTTGCAGTCTTCGTGTGTGGTGTCGACATGGAGCTGCAAGTAACTGAAGAACTCTTGGATGTGGTACCACTCGATTACACCGCACCAATACGTGAGATTTTTGACGTTGTTTGTGAATCAGTGGACAATTTGAATTTGCCGTGGGATAAGCTCCATACTGTAGCGACAGACGGTGCACCATAAATGATCGGGTGTCACCAAGGTTTTCTTGTTTGAAAAATAAACTCAGGGACGAATTCGGGAAAGACATTTTGACTCTTCATTGTTTTATTCACCAAGAGGCACTGTGCGCTGAAACAGTAGAGCTAGGTGGCGTAATGAAAGATGTCGTGAAGTGTGTGAATTTTGTGCAGCGTCACGGTGTGAATCATCACCAATTCAAAGGATTCCTGAAAGATATGGAAGCGGAGTATGGGGATATACCTTACCACAGTATAGTTCGTTGGCTGAGTCGGGGAAAAGTTCTTGATGTTTTCTTTGCCATTCGTGAGGAAATAACCCTTTTTCTCGAAATGAAAGGGGAAGAAATGCGTTGTCTGAAAGATATAAAATGGATATCAGAGCTGGCGTTCCTAGCTGACATAACTATGCATCTGAATAATTTAAATCTGTCATTGCAGGGCAAAGGGCAGCTAATCGTTGACATGCACGACCAGATCAAAGCTTTCATGCAAAAGTTACGTTCATGGGCATGTTTGGATCTACGAATTATTGTGAGCAGCTTTTCTCAGCAATGAAAAGAGTAAAAAGTAAGGAACGATCGTTTCTTCAGGATGCAACAATGAAGGCCATCCTCCGCATTAACGCTGCGAACACTTTGACGCCTGATATTTTCGATCTTGTAATGAAAAGAAAAGTCAAGCTACAGAGGCCCAATAAATTAGTATGGAATGTCTTGTAAAAGAGTTGTTTCTTATTTATTTCCTGAACATCGGATTTCCTGAAGTAGCATGTCACCACGTCTTAGCAGCTAAGAGTATGAGGTTGTTGATCTTGTAAGACGCAGCTGGCACATCAAAACGCTTGCCTTGCCACCTGCCTCAGCCAGCTGTGCCACCTGCCGGCCCACTTGAATGGTCACAGCGAGCGACACGGCTCCGTGGAGCAGGGAGCGCTCCGCGGCTCACAACGGAGCCGACGAGCTGGAACAGCCTGGTCTATACAACTGAGCCACCGAGGACACAGAGGATAGTGCGACTGCAGGGACTTATCTCTGGCTTACTCCCCATGAGACCTACACTTTCCAACTTTCTGTCCACACACTACATTTTTCGTGCTATGGGAATCGGCAGATTGACTGCCGTGAGTAGTGAGTATGGTGAGCAGGGGCACTACAAATGTAGTGTGTGGACAGAAAGATGGAAAGTGTGGGTCTCATGGGGAGTGTGCCAGAGATAAGTCCATGCAGCCGCACTATCCTCTGTGTCCTCGGTGGCTCAGTCGGATAGAACGTCTGCCATGTAAGCAGGAGGTCCCAGGTTCGGGTCCAGGTCGAGACAAACATTTTTCAACTGTCCCCGTTGATATTTATCAACACCTGTAAGCAGCTAAAGGTCTGGATTTCATTATAATTTCACTTTTAGAGGATGTCCACATTAAAACTGATATCAGTGAACATGAGGACGTTGCAGCACTAATGATTACAGAGGGCAACTAAAACAGTTGGAAAGATTTTTATGTTCAGCAAATAGATGATGAGGCAGTACTGTCATACCTCAGTGAGAAACTTAAAACATATAGGTCTGTACAGGAGGATGTAGAAAAACTATGACACAAGATTAAAAGAATAGGTGAACATGCACTGGAAAGATATGCACCTAGTAAAAAAGTTCAAGTTAGGGGTGACAGTTCATGTTATACAGTAACTGTAAAGAAACTTCTAAAGAAGCAGAGACGACAGCATAGTAGGTGTAAAACACAGCCTAGGGCTGTAGATAGAGAGATGCAGATTGAAATACATTTGGCTGTCAAGAGAGCGTTATGTGAAATCTTTAACCACTACCTTAGCAGTATATTATTGAAAGACCTTTCACAAAACTCAAAGGAAATTTGCTCAGAAGCAAAGGCTGTTAGTGGCACTAAAGATAGTGTCCAGACACTTGTGGACAGCACAGGAACTAAACTTGAGGATAGCAAAGGTAAAGCAGAAGTACTTAACTCTGTTTTCAAACATTACTTTACTAAGGAAAGCCCAGGAGTAGTTGTTCAATTTAAATCTTGTACCACTGCAGAAATGAAATAGGTATTAATGTGTGTAGCATTTAGAAACAGCTCAAATCATTAAAACTGAACAAAGCTCCAGGGCCCGATGTAATCCCTCTCAGATTCTATACCAGCTTTGCAGCTGAGTTAGCGCTTCTTTTAATCCTAATACACTAAAGATCCCTCAAACAAAAAACTGTGCCCAGTGGTTGGAAGAAAGCATGAGCCACACCCATCTACAAGTGGAGCATTGACAGGCAGCAGAACTGATCCACAAACCACCATCCAATATCACTGACATCCATACTGTAGACCCTTAAAACACATTCTGAGCTCAAATGTAATGAGATACCTCAAACAGAATGACCCCTCAATACCAACCAGCATGAATTCCAAAGGCAAAGCATTGATCGTGTGAAACCCAAATCGCACTTTTCTCATATGACATCCTTAAAGCCATGAATCCATGTGTCAAGGCAGTCAGGTAGATGTAGTATTTCTTAACTTCCAAAAGGCACTTGACACCGTACCACATACATGCTTATTATTGAAGTATGATCATAATGAGTTTTGAGAGTCAAGTGAGCTACGTGACTGGATTAAGAATTTCTTAGTGAGTAGAACCAGCACCGCTTAGAGGGAAGGCATTACAGCTCATTGAGAGTCAGGCTGTGATGTCATGGGATTCAGGTAAAACAGCCAGAGCAACATCATCTAGGTGGCGTTGGCCAGAGTCACCACAGTGACATGTTTGGAAATGGCACGTCAACCCCCACTCATCTCCCTCTGCATCAGCGGAAAGTTGCTCCCCCCCCCCCCCCCCACCCCCTCCCCAATCTCCCAACTAACGGATCGTCTTGTTTCAAACTCTTAAAAGTTTTGGTTCGTTCTGTTGTTCTGTGCTGGTGAACTGTACTGGAATTTTGTTTGAAATCACTGTGTCTTTTTCTGATATGTAGTGGTTTCTGAATCATAAGCCATTTTTAACAGCTCAGTGCTAATCAGTACAATTTGAGCAAGTGTTGTGTTCCTGGCTGTGCTGGTAACTACACCAGCAAGAACAAAGTTCGTGTATTTACATTTCCTCCTGTTGGACAAATGCATGCTAAATGATTATCTGCAACCGAAAGGGATAATTTCATTCCCAGCAAGCATTCTGTGGTGAGTAGTTTTCATTTTAAGCATTGATACAGACAGTATGATGAAAGTACTTAGCAGTTAAATATTGTTTCATAGTAATATTTTTGTGTTGTTAATACTATATATACTATATATTTTTCATCTCTTAATAGGTCTGTCACCTACATTTCTTTGAAAGTGATTTGTTATGGGAAATGAGTACAGTAGACTGGAAAATGGGAGCTACAGTAATTTCACCTCTGAGCAAGTCAGAACTCAAAAGAACTGCTGTACCATGCGAACTTCCTAAATGCCTTTCTTACTTATCAACATCAATCAACAGGGAATCTCCATCTGAAAAGCAGAAAAAGCATGAGGTTGCTGCACTAAAGGCAGCCATAAACCCATGTGTTAAATCACTGGAAGAATATAATAAGAAGATATATTCCAGCTCATTTCATGACTAATAAAGAAATTTTAGTGTGCGAAGTGCAGTGGAAAGTGGTCTACAGCAGTGAAGACTTCATATATTTCGTTTTTTCTATTTTGATATTGAGAAAACTCCATATGCCGTTTGTACATAGCTGCTGATTCAAAGCTGAGTGTAAGTGTTTCTGTCAAGGGCCAACAAATCTCATCCAAAAATGTTGCAAAAACTGTAAGTACTATTCCTTATGTAAAATTTGCAGTAGGTTTTATACATGCAGTCAAGAAGAATGTCACCTACGTAGTATTTTTTCTTGAGTTGCTGTGCAATTTAGAGTGTGAGGGCAGAACTAGAACTTCCACTGAGTTTATAAAAAGGCAGCTTCACCTCCTAAAAAACACAGATTTGCTCCCCACATTCTAATTTTCACATCCTTGGTTTTTTTTCTTTTAAGCCATGCTTAAAAGTTTATACATAGCACTGGTAATATTTTTCTACCACGTCTCAGTGCAATCAGAAACATCTGTGGTAATGTTGAAATTAATCCCAATAGTTGTAACTTCTTTGGCTTATATTAGGAGAAAGTATCAAATCTGAAATCTCATGAGTGTTTTGTGACACTCCTATTGGATGAGATACACATGAAATCAACCATGGATTACAAAGGAGGGTGTCTGCTTGAAATGGCACATGACAGCACTGCTCTTGCACCAACAGCACATGTATTTGTAGCGCAAGGTGTAATGCCGTCATTCAAGGAAGTTCATTTATTGCCCATAAATAAGGTGACTGTCGATAGGTAATCAAAAATGTATTGACTGGGTTATAAAACTTAGGTTCGTTCAAGAATTATCTGGATTACTCCAGGCAACATCTCAATTAATAGAAAGGCTGTCTCAAATTTTGCAACTCCAGCACAGCTCAGACACCCTGCAAATCATTCCAGGCCCTTGTTCTATGTTATAGGTATTGTTCATAATTTGGTTAACCTGAAAAATGAAAAAATGATTTTATGACATTCTTCATAAAATAACTTTTAATTTTATGACATTCTTCCCCCCCTCCCCCCTCCCCCCTCCCCCCCCCCCCCCAATTAACAGCAGACCTTGCCATCAGTGGGATAGCTTGTGTGCATCATTGACACAGATAGCTGCACCATAGGTCATAACGGAGGTGTATCTGTCGAGAGGCCAGACAAACATGAGGTTCCTGAAGAGGGGCAGCAGTCTTTTTAGTAGTTGCAATCTAGATGATTGACTGATCTGGCTTTTAACATCAACCAAAATGTCCTCACCATACTGGTACTGCGAACAGCTGAAAGCAAGGGGAACTACAGTCATAGTTTGTCCCGAGGGCATGCAGCTCTACTGTATAATTAAATGATGACGGTGTCTTCATGGTAAAATATTCCAGAGGTAAAATAGTCCCCCATTTGGATCTCTAGGCAGGGTCTACCCAGAGGGATGTTGTCATCATGAGAAGAAAAAAAATTGGCACTCTACAGATCCCATAACTGAGCAGGTAAATTAGAAAATTTGAGAAGGGAAATGGATCAGTTGAAGTTAGATATAGTGGGAATTAGTGAAGTTCGGTGGCAGGAGGAACATTACTTTTGGGCAGGTGAATACAGGATTGTATATACAAAATCAAATAGGGGTAATGCAGGAGTAGGTTTAATAATGAGTAAGAAAACAAGAATGCGGGTAAGCTACTATAAACAGCATAGTGAATGGATTACTGTAGAGATTGAAGAAATGTCTGACGAGATAAAAGAAATTATTCAGATAGTTAAAGGAGACAAGAATTTAATAATGATGGGGGACTGGAATTTGATAGTAGGAGAAGGAAGAGAAGGAAAAGTAGTAGGTGAATATGGACCGGAGGGGGGAAGCAAGGAAAGAGGAAGCTGCCTGCAGAGATTCACACAGAGCACAATTTAATCATTGTGAACATTTGGTTTCAGAATCACGAAAGAATGTTGTATATGTATATGTGGAAGAGACATGGAGACACCGAAAGGTTTCAAATTGATTATGTAATGGTAAGATAGAAATTTAGGAATCAGGTTTTCAACTGTAAGACATTTCTAGGGGCAAATGTGAACTCTGACCATAACTTATTGGTTAAGAACTGTAGATTAAAACTGGGGAAATTGGGAAAAGGTAGGAAATTAAGAAGGTGAGACCTGGATAAGTTGAAAGAACCAGATGATGCTGAGAGCTTCAGAGGGAGGATTAGGCAACAATTGACTAGAACAGGAAGAGGAGTACAGTAGAAGATGAATGGGTAGCTTTAAGAGATGAAATAGTGAAGGCAGGAGAGGATCAAATAGGTAAAAAGACAAAGCGTAGTAGAAATCATTGGATAATACAAGAGGTATTGAATTTAATTGATGAAAGGAGAATATTTAAAAATGTAACAAGCAAAAGGGAATACAAACATTTAAAAAATCAGATTCACAGGAAGTGCAAAATGGCTAAGCTGGAATGGCTGTAGGACAAATGTAAGTATTTAGAAGCATGTTTCATTAGGAGAAATATAGATACCACGCACATGAAAATTAAAGAGGCCTCTGCAGAAAAGAGAAGCAGCTGTATATCAGCTTTGATGGGAAACCAGTCCTAAGCAAAAAAGGGAAAGGTGAAAGAAGTATATAGAGGGTCTATACAAGGCAGAGGAACTTGAAGGTAATATTATAGAAAGGGAAGGGGATGTAGATGATGATGAGATGGAAGAAATGATACTGTGAGGAGAATTTCACATAGCTCTGAAAGATGAAAGTTGAAGCAAGGCCCCAGGAGTGGACAACATTTCATCAGAGCTATTAATAGCCTTCAGAGAGCCAGCCATGACAAAACTCTTCCATCTGATGTGTAAGATGTATAAGACAGGCGAAATACCCTCAGACTTCAAGAAACATGTAATAATTCCAATTGCAAAGTTGCTGACAGGTGTGAAAATATCATAAATATCAGTTTAATAAGTCATGGTTGCAAAATACTAACACAGATTCTTTGCAGAAAAATGGAAAACTGGTAGAAGTTAACCTTGGGGAAGATCAGTTAGGCAAATCTACGTTTATAGCATACAGGGAGTGAAAGGCTATTTACAGCTTGTACAGAAACCAGACAGCAGTAATAAGAGTCAAGGGGCATGAAAGGGAAGCAAATGGTTGAGAAAGGAGTGAGACAATGTTGTAGCCTATCCTGATGTTGTTCAATCTGTACACTGAACAAGCAGTAAAAGAAACCAAAGAAGAATTAGGAGTAGAACTTAATGTTCAGGGAAAAGAAACAAAAGCTTTAAGGTTTGCTGATGACATTGTCATTCTGTCAGAGACAGCAAAGGACTTGGAAGAGCAGCTGTATGAAGTGGACATTGTCTTGAAAGCAGGATATAAGAGGAATATCAACAAAAGGAAAACAAAGATAATGGAATGTAGTTAAATTAAATCAGGCAATGTTAAGGGAATTAGATTAGGAAATAAAGTGTTAAAGTAGTAGATGATGATGGCTGAAGTAGAGAGGATATAAAATGTAGGGTGACAGTGACAAGAAAAGCATTTCTGAGGCAGAGGAATATATAAACATTGATTATAGATTTAAGTGTCAGGAAGTCTTCTCTGAAAGTATTTGTCTGGATTGTAGCCATGTGTGAAAGTGAAACATGGATGATAGACAGTTTAGACAAGAAGAGAATGTAAACTTTTGAAAATGTGGTGCTGAAGATTAGATCGGTAGATATGTAACTAATGAGGAGGTACTGAATAGAATTGGGGAGAAAAGAAATTTGTGGCACAACCTGACTATAAGAAGAGATCGGTTGATAGGACACATTGTGATGCATCAAGTGATCACCAATTTAGTACTGTAGGGAAGTGTGGGGAGCAGAGGGTAAAAATCATAGAGGGAGACCAAGAGATGAATACAGTAATCAGATTCGGAAGGATGTAGTTTGCAATAGTTATTTGGAGATGTAAAGGTTCGCACAGGATAGAGTTGCATGGAGAGCTACATTAAACCAGTTGTGGGTTTTCTAGCTATAGCGACTGACCACACACAGAAAACTCCAACGTATTATGATCAGGCACTTTTATTAAGGTTCATATAATTACGCAAAACACAAGAAAAATAATGCAGAAACTCACAACATGCACGTCATAACCTCATTCCATGAGACCAAAGCAAAGAACAACCAGTTCCCAAAGACTGTTTACTCTGCACTTTGTAGGTGGCAGTTACTAGTGGTTGTTGGTTGCCACAGAGGGCCCTCCCTTTCTCTCCCCCCCCCCCCCCCCCCTCCTCCCGGGAGTGCAGAGCACTGGGGGCAGGACGTGGTCGTCTTCCTGTGTAGCGGTGTTGTGGGATGCTCGCCGGTTGATAGAGGCATATGCAAAGAGTCCATGCTATTGGTGCAGGGTGGACTAGTGCAGGTATAGTCCACCATCCAGTTGGGCTGGGGGGGGGGGGGGCGACTGTCGACCTGCACGTGTGAACTGGACTGGCACAGAAGATGTCAGTGTTGCAGTACAGGCGGAGAGGGATGTGTGCATCATGAGCATCCTGGCAATGCTGAATGTTGCAGCTATGCCAGCCATATCAAACCCGTTTGGGATGGGGACTGTGCGCAGGATGGTGATATGTGACTTGGAACTGGACTCGTGCGAAGTGTCCCCTATGTGGAGGACAAAGATGGATCCCTTGTGGAGCTGCAAGGAAAGCTCATTGCGTGGGCACTCAAAGGCATTGATTGAGATGCAAATTTCGTTGACAGTGGACACAGGGGGGCAATAGGGGAGGTGGTGGGGAAAAATAATGTAGTTCAGGAGAAACACTGGAACACTGTGGGGCATTGGGTGCCACCTCTTGTGACGGGGTAATGTCACACACAACATGTGGTTGAGCCTGAGGTTGTGGATTGTCACACGCAGTGCCTGAGTGAAACGAGGGTAGAGTATCATCACACACAACAACTGAGTTGCCCACAGGTGTAGGCTCAGTGCACATATGATCATGGGACGCAGGGGAGTGGGCAGTCTGTGTGAGATCGGAGTCAGCACCTGACGGAGGAACACTCGACTCGAGAGGGTGTGGTACAGATTCCTTGATCGTCCAGGCTGGTTTCACGCATTGAAGGGAAACGATCTGCCGATGGCCAATGACGAGAATGTCCATAGTATTGTCCGTGTGAGCCACTACTCAATGCGGGCCAGAGTAAGGTGGCTGTAATGTCGGTTTGACTGTGTCATCCCGTAACATAATGAACTTGCAAGAGTCCAGTGCCAAATGCAGAAAGACTTGAGGACAGGTGTGTGGTCATGGAGGGGGCATGTGGATCGCAGCTATGTGTGTCCGGACATGCTCAACAGCAGGGAGGTGGGACAGATCTACGATTGCTTCGTCATTGATGTACTCTGCGAGGAGAACTAGGGTCTTGCCATACAGGAGCTCCACAAGTGAAGCCTAGAGATCTGTCTTGTAAGCTGTGCATATTCCTAACATAACTCAGGGAAGGGCGTCGGACCACTCATCACCGTGGCACATCAAGGCCGCTTTCAGAGTCCTGTGCCACCGATTGACCAGTCTGTTGCTCTGTGGGTGATAAGTCATAGTGCGGAATCTATCCACCCCATAGAGTATGCAGAGTTTGTTAAACAGCAGGGATTCAAACTGCCTTCCCTGGTCGGTGGTGATGGATGTAGGGCATTTGAATTGGGCTATCCAGGAGGATATGAATGCGTGTGCTACGGAATCTGCTGTGATGCCCTGCAGGGGTACTGCCTCCACCCAACATGTAACGCGATCGATGACAGACAGGATATACCTGAAACCATCAGATATGGGTAACGGTCCTATGAGGTCCAGATGCACATGTCGGAAGTGGCCTTTCGGAATGTCGAATTTACCTAGACGGGGTTGTTTGTGCCTGCCGACTCTGCTGCGCTGGCACTGTAAATAAGCATGGACCCAAGTACGACAATCCCTATTCACACCCGGCCACAGAAAGCATTCTGTAACGAGGCACATAGTAGCCTTAGCACCAGGATATGAAAGGTTATGTAACGTAGTGAATACTTGGTGACAACAGCACTGGGGGAGCAATAGGCCAGACAGTGCCAGTGGACGTATTGCACCACAGTGGCCTGACCGAGCCCGGTAGGTTGCAGGAAACAATCTGGAGGGAAGTATCTGGGTCGTGTTGGAGGTTGTGAAATTCAGTGTCCTGTTAGCGGGCCAATTCGTTGAAATCAATGGGGGACGAAAATTGCAGTGATACGTGATAGGTAGTCGGTCACCACATTTTCTGAACCTTGGATGTAACTGATGTCTGTTGTGTATTGGGAAATTAAGTCCATCTACCGAAACCTATGTGGGGGAAGGTCAGCAGCAGGGTTATGGATAGCCTCCATGAGGGGGCGATAGTCTGTGAAAATTGTTATGTCTGTGCAGAAATATTTTACAGCTTTATAAACTGCAAGCAATTCTCTGTCAAATGCTGACCATTTGAGTTGAGCCTTAGAAAAACAGAGTGGCTGCGTCGTGTCACCGACCTGCTGTTGGAGGACTGCACCAATTGCAAAATCGCTTGCAGCCACTGCAGTAGAGACGCAGGCATCTGGCAAAGGGTGGGCAAGAGTGACACCACACGCTAATGCTGACTAAAGGTCTTCAAAAGCTCTCACCATGTTGTCAGACCACTGTACTCGAAACAAAGGGGCTTGAATTGCTGCCACCATTGGCAGGTTACGACAGTAGAAATTGATAGTCCCTAAAACTGGCATAATTCATGGAATGACACTGGGAGAGGTAGATTGCGAATGCAGTCAATCCATTCCTGAGGGGGGGGGGGGGGGGGGGAGGGGCTTATGCCTTCCAAGGAGATGGTGTACCCCAGAAAAGTGACAGCGGTGCAGTGGAGTTGTGACTTGTCATTATTGATCACAATTCCGTAACATGTCAATAAGTCCTGTATCGTGTCCAGGTGGAGTTTGTGTTCTCTGTCAGAAGAGGAAAAAATGAGTATGACGTCGAGGTATGCATAACAATATGTGCAGTTAAACAGAAGTGAGTCTATAAAATTTTGCCAAGTTTGGGCAACGTTTTTGAGACCATAAGGCATGTAACAAAATTCATAGAGGCCAAAAGGTGTGATTATTGCTGTCTTTGGTTTGTCACTCTGTTCCATGGGTATCTGTAAGTATGCCTTGCGGCAGTCCAAGACACTGAAAATGCGTTCTCCGCTAAGTACTTGTGTGAAGTCTTGTATATGCGGTATTGGATAATTGTCTAATAAGGTCTGCACAGAGGCGCACTGTGCCGTCCTTTTTGGGAACTAAATGTATGGGCGAAGACCAGGTACTGTCCAATGGACGGACCATACCTGCCTGCAGAAGTTCCTCTACTACAGCCTTAGCGAGGTGTAGTTTATGTGGCATCAGTCAGCGGACTGTGGCCTATCTGTTGTGACAATTTTGTGTGTTGTGCCATTCGTGATAGCATTCAGCTGGGCTGGTGAACTCGCTAGGGGGCTGTCGCAAATGGGAATCAGTAGCACGTGAGAGTCACTAACCTGATGTGCCGGGGAAGCTGTCCACGTCGGTGGTGACAAATTTCCACGAGGTGTGTCTCCGATGTCGGGGCGGTGGTGTCAAAGTCCCACGCAGTACGTTGCCAGTGACGGAGGGCGGCATTGACAGGCGTTATACAAGGCATCATGCCTTGGTGAGGTCTTGTGTAGGCGACGATATGGCATGGTTCAGTTCGTCGTTGTAAGTGCTGAGATCGGCGACTGCAGAGCGCTTGGACTGAAGCTGTGTGCCAGTGAAGAGCACTCAATGAGGGCCGTGTCGAAATCATTGGGAAGCTGTGGGGGAGGGGGGTGGGGGCAAGGAGGCGACTGAACACACGATATGAGTGGACGAGGTGTGGTGCAATAATGCGGCTGACTGGAGGTCTGGAGAAAGTCCGAAATGAAAAAGGAAATTGATGCTTAATACTGGGTCTTCCACATTAGCCACATAGAAGGACGAAGTGAACTGTTTATCAGGTATGAGTTCAATAGGTAGCTCGGCCAAACCGTCGACACAGAGTGGCGATTTATTTGCTGCTCAAAGGAACAGTTTGGCTGGTGTCGTGTCCTTTATGGTAAATGTGAGATGTATGACACTAATGTCTTGCATGTATCCACGAGCCGTGGCGCCTACTGCGGCCCACATGCGATGTTTGGAAAAGCGCAGGGCGGGCGGCAGTTGCAAGCAGCATCCCTGTAAGTGGAGTGGAACTAGCTTATGCATTAGTCAGCTGTACTTGTCCCAACAGCCAAAGCGACAGGCGAGGGGAAGGCAGGGTGGGCAGGCGCTTGCCCGGTTGGGGTGGGAAGAGGCTGGTGCTGGCCCACTCACAATTCCCTGTCTTGGCTGCTAGATGGCTGCTGTTCCGTGTGCTGTCTGTGATACGCACGTGCCCGGACTCTACCACCCGACAGTGGAAGTATATACACAGGATTACCAACCTCAGTGGTATTAGGCACTGTGCTGCATGGAAGGAGGTGGTGGTGCCGAATAATGTCATATGCCTGGTCTGCCAGCTGTAGTTTATGCTCGAGTGATGCTGCGGTAAATGGGAGCAAACGTAATTGTAGTTCTTGCAGCAGCTTCACCAACCACAATGGCAAGAGCGCTAAGTTCGGCAACATCTCGGTACTGAACTGCGCACGCAAGTGTTGCCACAGCTGTGAGGAGATTCTGTCGCATAAAGTCTGGTCATAAATAATGTTGTGAATAGTATCGGCTGGCAGAAGAGAAAGGCGTTCGATGAGTAATGCACGGGCAGAGGTATATTTGTTGCTCTTGGGTGGGTTCAGCAACAAGTCACTGATGAGATCAGGGTGGTCATGCAGGTGGTTCACTAAACACACAAAAGGAGTGCTGTCGTCTGCAATACCATGTATGTCCAACATGTTCTCCACCAAGATAATCCACGTCACTGGGTTGTCTGGTTGTAATGGCGGCAGCTGCTGAAGATGACCGGGGACCAGCACTTGCAGGGTGTAGGATAGGCACTAAATTCTACAGGGAATCTGCATGGTGTTCACTGATGCGAACTGTGCCTCAGTGGTGGGCAATGTGTTGCATTGAACGTCTGTTAGCCGTGCAGGTGGGACATGATATCCAGTCCTTGTAGGCAGGAAATCTGTATGGCCACACAATGAGCATGGCGCAGAAGGATCAACGGCCCATGCTGACGAAATCTTGAGCAGAGGCGCGAAATCGCGATTGAGCACTGATTGATAGGGCGAAACCATGGCAGGTGCGTAGCCCAAGATGTGCATGGGGCGGCAGGATGCTTAGGTGTATACATGGCCTGGCACAGTTGACGTGAGTGGCCCTTCGACCGGCACAGAGGGGGACACATTAAACAGTGGACCGCTCTGAGGAGGGGGCGGGGATGCGTGTGGACCCCAAAACTGAACAGCCGCGTAGTCCATGTTATGCGGTAGAAACTCGTGCAAGGGGTTTCCGCGATCTTGTGCTGGAGGAGCATTCTGTTGAGTGTAGAATGCCATGGAAGGTGTCTGCACCGATCTGTACAGCACCCGGTGTGGTGTGCCAGCAGAGGTTAGGGTTGTCTGACTGGTCGAAGCAAACACCGGAGATATGAACATTCCTAGTGTATTAGTAGCTCACGGATTAAAGTGCTGTGCTTCACAGTTGAATGTCCGTTCTGTGGTCGCAGTGTCCTGCACTGCCGGAAAAACTGGGGGTTGCGACATTTTTTATTGGCGCGAAACCGGTGGTACATGGCAAGCGAATGCAATGTATTTTCGCAACTCAGGGTCACCACTCTGGGTTTTCTGGCTACAGCGACTGACCGCACACAGGAAAACTCCAACTTACTACGATCAGGCACTTCTATTAAGGTTCGTATAATTACACAAAACACAAGAAAAACAATATAGAAACTCACAACATGCACATCATAACCTCAGTCCATGAGACCGAACCAAAGAGCATCCAGTCCCAAAGACTGTTTACTGAGGTGGCAGTTACTGTCGGTCGATGGTCACCACACAGTCTATGGACTGAAGACCACAACAACAGCATGATGTTCTTCTTCCCCAGCTTTGAAAACAAAACACATCTGAATACAAGCTTCATTTTCTGCAATAAGATCACTATTTGAACTGAAAAGAACAAATTATTAAAATTTGGATATAGTTTAAGCTTGGAAACGCTGTGGCCACCTTCATTGCATTAACAGTTCCACTGTACTGTAATGTATTCACATATCTTGACAATCTCCTGACAAATGATCAGGGAAGTGAGTGTTATATTCAAATTTATATTAAACTTTCTGACATGTTCCACACTCAAGAGAATCATCTTCTTTCTGGGTCTATGTACCAAAGCTGAATCTAATCTAATCTAATTAGAGAAATAGAATGTAAAGCTTGGTTGCCAAAGTTTCAATGATAATATCCAGTGTAGTTTACTTAAGTTGGGACCCACATGTGATATTGAAAATTATGAAGGAACTGCTAATTTTATAAATATAATTAGCGCCTGCTGACATTGTTGTGTTAAGGCCCCTTTTAAAGAACTAAGGCTTAGGGAGGTAATACAAAAAGCACTTACAAAACACCGTGAAGGTGGAAGGTGTGTGTTTCTCGAGAAGCTTCTTAATTGGCTGGATAAATGGAAGTCCATGAATTTGTATGTAGATACAATCACTAAAGAAACACATTTTGCACTTAAGCATAGCACATGTGCATTACCCGAACTGAGGACCTACCTTGTATCAGAACTAAAAATGTCATATGTACTACCTGGAAAATTTCAGAACTAACAAACTGGAAGCAAAGTTTGGATTGTATCAGTGGCTGTCTGCATCCCAGTATCATGTAACTAAAAGGCACATATTTGGAGCAGAAAAAGAGCTGAGACTGTTTTCTTTGCCAGAGCTTTCTTTAGTAATTGGTTCAACTAAGAAAGTTATGATTAGTTCTTTTCCCAGTTGCGACAAAACAATGTCATAACACAGTCAATGATAGCTTTGTACCAAATATTTAGAATCAAATATTTGTCAGTCAGACTGATCCCAGAATTATCAGTCTGTACACTAACTGTAGGCTATTACTGCTGCACTGTCCTTAAAAATATTACAATGCACCTAATGTTCTCAATTCCTTACAGTGGATGGAGAACTGGCATGTGGTGCAGAGCACAAACTTATTAAAAATTATACTACTGTTTGTTATGTATTCTTTCTGCTGGATGCAAAAGCTTTTATCAGATGACTGTTGCGAGTCCTTCCTTAGACTTCAAAACCAGCGACAAGAAGCAAGTAAATTAATCCTTGATTTCATATTGAGCAATGATGATTTTTAATAGAAATCTGTGACAAACATTCACTAGCAGAAATGTGGAAGTCTGTCATTTGTACCAGTGTTAATATACTGCTTAACAACCACAGTAAAATGGAAAATGACAAGGTGCAAAGATCTTCAGATAAAAGAAAACAGTTGCAAGATGATATATTTTAAACACTGAAAGTAAAAAGAGATGTCCATAATTTTATATGCTTCTTGTCAATTTGTCAATAACGGCAACTGCTAAGGTTATGCCACCAGTTAATCATGTTTACAGTTTCCTTTTATCAGATCTGAGGTTCCATAAATTACTGTACACAAGCTTCTCAATATATTTATTCCTTAATGAAATTTATTGCAAGTAATATATGTCTATTTCCAACCAATAGCTCAGTACATAGTATCAGTACTAGGAATGAGAACAATCTATATAAGACTTTGGTCCAAAAAGGGGTCCAATATTCAGGAACAAATATTTTCAATAAATTGTCAGCAACCATTAAAAACCTGGTTTCGGATAAAGCACAGTTTAAACAGAGTTTCAAATACTTTTTGATAGGCAGCACCTTCTATTCTGTAGTTGAATATCTTAACAGGGACTGTTAGACCAGCTTAAGTAAAAATGTCTGTTAGATTTCAGTTTTGATAGCACTTAGTCACAACAGTCATCATAAATTTATTGAAAGTGCATAACTATGTTTCTGAAAGTGTATTAATTCTGTAAATATTAGCAGTTCCAGTTTACTGTAATGTATTCACGTATTTTGACAATCTCCTGACTGATTATCAGGGTAGTGAATATTATATTCAAATGTTTCATGTTTTTATTTTATACTTTCTGACTTGTTCCACACCCAGGTCTGTGGAAAGAAAACTGAATCTAATATAATCAACAAGGTATATACTGTACATGGTACTACATTACTGTCACTCTATGACTCTGTGTGTGTGTATGCGCTAGAGACATGAGAGAGCTAGCTGGTGCCTATATTGAACGTTAGGTTTGTATGCTTTACTGAAGGATTTGTATTGTAGAATCATCTCTCATAAAAATGTTCATAATGTATTGCATTTTAAAGTGAGGCAGAAACTGGCAATGCTTAAATACTTAAAAGTTACATATCACTATTTGGAATATGATATGTTGAAGTAATGTTTGTGTATCAAAGTGTATCCCCATTGCAAATGTCTCTTATGTGTAGCAAATGGCACCCTGTATGTAAATATACAAATGTAAGTATGTATATAAACATAATAAGTTTCTTTATTTTCTGAATAGGTAAAATATTTATGGCTAAAAGGTCTGTAGACCTACACAAAGTATCAGTTTCTGTACAAATTTAAATGTGTGATCTGTGATGCAAAATGCTTAAACATGTGTAAGGAAAAAAGGGAAATATAGATAAGTACCATGTGACTTATCCCATTTTATGATGTATTATCTGTAAAGGAAGTTTCATTTGATTAATAAACAGTACTGTAGTAACACTGTTCACGTTTATGTCGCACTTCACTTAGCGTAGACCGGGACTGTGTCCTAGGCATGCCCGATGTTAACTGACTGGGCACGGCCCATGCTGCCGGAGTTGTTGTTGTTGTTATGCCGGCAGAGGTCGCGTCCGAATTCTCGCATGCCCTCTGGTGGACGGGACTCTACTTGCGGCAACTACCGTCCGTGACGCGCCGTGTCGATGTGCGCCTCCCGCGATCTTTCTGGTGGCTACTGCACTCCTCCTCCTTCGGGGGGTGAAGCCACTGTGATCCACTGCGTCGGAAGGTGGAGCGTCGGGCAGGAGCGATGACCTCCACATCCATTGGAAGGCCGGAGTCAAGGGGATCTGCCAACCCTCGAGTCGGAACCTTCGAATACGGCTGGAAGTGACCCACACGAAGAGGCCCCCGTCGTCCCACAACCGGAGCCCAGGACAGAACTGGTGACAAGCTGTCGAACTCCGGATCCTGTTCCACCTCAGGAGGGGCAAGACCCAGTGGCGGGGACGATGGGGAAGGGATGACCACAGGTGAACCAGCCTCCTGAGAAACCGGACCTGCCAGGGGGGCCGGCTCTCGCTGGGGCATCTCGAACGATGGCGATGCCGGTGCTGGAGCTACTGGAGGCTGCCAAGGCTGAGAACCATCGCAGTGCGGCAGAGTCACAGCGGGGAGAGGCGGTAACATCCCCTGCGAAACCAACACAGGTGCCGGCAATGGGGAAGCCGGTGTCCGAGAGGTCGGAGGGTGGGTGCCCAAACGTGGACGTAGCCGATTTTGGTGACGACGTACCACCCGGTCCCCTGCCTGCAAGGTATAGAGCTGGCAGCCATTTCGGCACAGGACCACCGCCGGTATCCAACGTGGATTGCGACCAAACCCACGGGCCCAGACCGACATACTCAGTAGAAAGCCAGGTACTCCGTTTTGAGAAGACTGGCGAGGACCAGGTCGGAGGAGGTGCAGCAGAGTCCTAGGTTGACGCCCATGGAGGAGCTCTGCGGGGCTGCGTTCTCCCATTGGTGTGGTCCGGTATGCTGTCAGGAAAAATGTCAATGCTTCCTCTGCAGGAAATTCGTGCACATACTTTTTCATCTGTGTCTTAAATGTGCGCACCATGCGCTCGGCTTCCCCATTCGATTGTGGATGGAAGGGGGGAGAGCAAACATGCCAAATACCGAAGCGCCTACAAAAATCCTGGAAGGTCTGCGAAATAAACTGCGGTCCATTGTCCGAGACCAGGGTGATTGGCAGACCTTCCACAGAAAAGATTTTTGCTAGTGCCTGGATTGCAACTTCTGAAGTGGTTGAGGAGCAGCGAACCACATATGGGAATCGGGAATAAGCATCAATGACAATGAGCCAAAAGCCATTGAGAAACGGGCCCGCAAAATCGATGTGAACACGTTCCCATGCTTGGGTTGCCGATGGCCATGAAGAGAACGCTGCCCTGGGAGATGCCTGTTGGGTCGCACACTGGGAACAGGCGGCCACCAAGTGCTCAATTTCTCTGTCAATACCGGGCCAGTACACATGTCTGCGAGCCAAGATTTTAGTACGGGAAACACCCCAGTGCCCCGCATATAACAACGTGAGGACCTCCCTTCGTAAACTTGCAGGAACAACCACGCGAGGAGCTGTATCTTCGGTAGCCAGAAGGAGAACTCCTTCCAAGACCGAGAGGCGGTCTCGTAGAATAAAATAATTATGAAGAGGGTCCGAGGCCCGGCCTGGAGGGCGGGATGACCACCCCTGCTGAATGAGGCGAACTACTTGCCGGAGAACCGGGTCAGCTGCCGTCTCCTGGGCGACTCGAGAACTAGTGATCGGGAAGCCATCAACCGCTTGGCGGGATGCCACATCCAAATGAAAACACATAATCTCCTCTCGATCGAACGTAGGATCCGGGCCCACCGGAAGACGGGAAAGAGCGTCGGCGTTGGCATGCTGTCCGGTAGGGCGAAAATGAATGTCATAATGGTACTTAGAGAGGAACAAGGCCCAGTGCTGTAGTCTGTGGGCCGCCCTATCTGGAATCTGAGAGGTGGGGCCAAATAACGATATTAACGGCTTATGGTCAGTGATTAACTGAAACTTCGTGCCATACAAGAAAGGGTGAAACTTGGTAACAGCTTCGACAATGGCCAAAGCCTCTTTTTCCACCTGGGAGTAATGGGCCTGTGCGGGTCTAAGAGTTTTAGATGCAAACGCCAGTGGTTGCTCGGAACCATCTGCGTTGCGATGGGCCAGGACCGTCCCCACCCCATACTGTGAAGCATCTGTAGCCAGGACCAACGGCTTATGGGGATCAAAAGTAGCCAAACAAGGCGCTGACATGAGGAGGCCCTTCAACGAGGTGAACGCTTGCTCGCATGCAGGCAACCAATCAAAAGGAACACCCTTGCGCAGAAGGCAGTACAGGGGGCGGGCTATTGCGGAAGCCCTGGGAATGAACCGGTGGTAATAGGCTATCTTGCCTAAAAAAGCTTGTAACTCTTTCAGCAAAGCGGGCCGAGGAAGGTCGACGATACCTTGGACCAAACTTGCTAGTGGCTGGATGCCGTGCCGAGAGATGGTGTAGCCCACATACTCAATGGACGGTTGGAAGAAGTTTGACTTATGCAGGTTGCAATGCAAGCCCACAGACCTGAATTTGAGAAAGAGGGTGCGAAGGTTGTGCAAGTGTTCCTTCGTGCTGTGGCCTGTGACAATTATGTCATCCAGGTAATTAATACAATGAGGGATTGTCGACGTGACATGCTCAAGATAACGCTGGAATATCGCCGGGGCACTGGATATTCCGAAGGCCAACCGCTGGTATTGGTAAAGGCCAAACGTGGTGTTGACGACCGCCAGCCGTTTGGAGTCCTCATCAAGTGGTCTCTGATGATAAGCCTCCGAAAGATCGATTTTCGAAAAATATTGGCCTCCCGCCACGGAGGAGAACAATTCATCAGCACGAGGCAAAGGATAGGTGTCCACCACCAATTGGGAATTAATGGTGGCCTTGAAATCGCCACAAAGACGTAATGTTCCCGAGGGCTTCCTTACAATGACGAGGGGCGAAGCCCACTCACTAGAAGAAATGGGAAGAACGACTCCTAGGGCTGTCAGCCAGTCTAGCTCTTCCTTTACCTGAGGGCGGAGAGCCAAGGGAATCTGCCTCGTGCGTAGTAACGCGGGCGAGCCGACGCCTTCAACGTTAAGTGAGCTTCAAAATCTGAAACACGCCCCAGGCCCTCCTCAAAAATATCTGGAAAGTCTGAGATCAAAGATTCCAATGATTGATAGGGAATGTCTTCGGAGACCAACTGTATGGTGTCAGCGATAGAAAAACCGAAAGCTTGAAAGGCATCCAGGCCAAAAAGGTTAGCAGAGTTTGCATCACTGACAACAATAAAAGTAATAGGCCGAGTGACTGATTTGTAAGTCACGTCAGTAGTGAATTGACCCAGTAGCGGAATGAACTGTTTACCATAACCGCGTAGACGCCGGTAAACTGGTGCCAACAGGGGCGATCCAAGGTCGGAATAAGTTTGTGCATTCAACAACGAAACTGCCGCGTCCGTATCTACTTGCAGTTGTAACCAGCGCAACCGAACCGACACCTCGATAAAGAGTTTGCGTGCCGATGCGTCGGGAGCCTGGTCCGATGAAACTTCCTGAATGTCAACGTCCATGTCCTCTGGACCTGCTTCCTTCAATTCTTTTGCGGCTGAGCGGCAAACTTTAACAACGTGACCTTTTTTATTACATTTGCGACAAACGGCCCAACGCTGGGGGCACTCTGACCGATCATGATGTATATAGCACGACGCACAGGACGGCAACAGGGGCCGGCGGCCGGAATTCTGTTTACGCACCGTGCGGGAGCGGCCGTAACGGCCGGATTGTACTGCTCGCATGTCGTCCACCCCGGACACAGTGGACGCGGCCGCGCCGCTCTGAACCACCACGACGTCGCACCACGCTTCCAGCTGTTGACCTGAGGTGTGAGAGACTTCATACGATTGAGCAATGGACAGGACTTCCTCGAGGGAAGGGTCTTCTAACTGCAGAGCCCGTTGCCGGACCTCCCTATCAGGGGCCGAACGAACAATGACATCGCGTACCATAACGTGGGCATACGACTCTCGCGACTGCTCCGTGACAAAATGACACTTGCGATTAAGACCGTGCAGGGTAGCGGCCCACGCCCGGTAAGACTGATGGGGCTGTTTCTTGCATTGGTAGAACTCGAAACATGCGTGTGGCGGTGATAATATGAAGACAGCAATGAACACAATGCGTCAAAAGACAAGGACGAGGGTTCCTGCAACGGTGGTAGCTGCCGCAAAACTTGATACAGCGAGGGAGATATCCAAGACAAGAAGAGAGCATGACATACCTCCGCATCGGCAACATGAAACGCCTGGAAATGCTGCTGAAGGCGATGTTCATATGCGTCCCAAGCCTCCTCCATCTCGTCATATGGGGGAAAGGGAGGAGGGAACAGCGCTGGAACAGACGGCGTGGAGAGCAACGCTGGAAGCACTTGTTTCATGGTGGCCATGAGCTCCGTCTGCTGCTCAACCAAAACCCGCACTAAATCCTCCATGCCGTGGAGAAGCTGCGAAACCGGAACAACGACGCAACACGCTAAAGAACGACCCTACTCGTCGCCAATTGTGTAGTAACACTGTTCACGTTTACATCGCACTTCACTTAGCGTAGACCGGGACTGTGTCCTAGGCATGCCCGATGTTAACTGACTGGGCACGGCCCGTGCTGCCGGAGTTGTTGTTGTTGTTATGCCGGCAGAGGTCGCGTCCGAATTCTCACGTGCCCTCTGGTGGACGGGACTCTACTTGCGGCAACTACCGTCCGTGACGCGCCGTGTCGATGTGCGCCTCCCGCGATCTTTCTGGTGGCTACTGCAAGTACAATGCAGCTCAGTGATGTTATTCATTGCTTCTTTTAAGAACTACATACTCCTCCTTTAATGAAATAAACCATAAATAAGGAGTTAGCTATTTTGTGTAACTGTCTTATATGTGCTTTTCAACGAGATGAGATCAAATAAGGAAAAAAATTGTAATGATGTCAGAACAAGTGGTATAGCCCCATTTCGCTCTGCTACACAGGTTGTGTTCTTACCTATGTTTGTGTGCTTTTGTCATAAAAAATAACCAGAAAAAAATGAAATTAATGAAAGTAGGATGAGATGGAGGGATAACAACAATGCAGAATGAAGACAAACTGGAAGTGTGCAAGATTTTAAGTACGTAGGAAACAGAATAGAAAGTAGTTTAAGGTGCTCAACACACATTAAATCAAAAAAAGCAATAACAGTATTGTCATTCTGCAAGAGGAGTAGTATTTTCTGAAATGGTAGCAAAACATGATAATAAGAAATATGGAAGAAATGTTTTGTATGGGGTGTCTTGCTGAAACTCAGACCAGGAGGATGGAAGGCAGGAAGTGGTTGGAGCCTCTTGAAATGTGGGCATGGCAGAGCATGTAAAAATATTCCTGTAGCACTTAAAGATGTTGCAGTCACAAGTACATTAACAATTACAAATAAAAAAATCATAAACAACCAGTTAAATAAACAATATAAGAAATCAAAGACGGATGTACAGGTCTTCCAAACACTCAGTTGTTTTAAAGCGAACTCGATGTTGCTCTTATGGGGTCCCAATGACAGCGTTAAGGGGCAGCAGCACTGTCTGCTGCAGTCACAACGCAGAGAGTCTCACCGTCCCCAGCCATAGAGAGTTACAGCTGTCTCCCTGCTCCACGTCTTCTTCCATTCAGTTTGTGCCAGACAATGCGAGGAGGAGTGTCAGGAGTTTGAGAGCTGGGTTTCCAACTCACTGGAAGCCTTGCTGGGATGAAGGTGACCACTCCGATTTCCAGGCATGCACAGGATTGAAAGCCCTTGCTAACAGTCTCCTGGTGGTTCTCCGGGTCAGTTGAGGAGATTGCTGTCAGGTAGCAGAATCCTAAGGAATGGTATCATCTGTGGACAGAAACTGATTTTTCTGTAATCTTCACCTACATCTGTACTCCGCGAGCCACCTTAAGATGTGTGACAGAGGGCACTTTGTCCACGAGTGTCACTTCTTGTTTTGCTGTTTCAGTCATGGATGTATTGCAGGAAGAAAGATTGGTCATAAGCCTCCGTGTGAGTTTGTATCTTTGTGCTTTTACCTTTGTGGTCTTATCACAAAATACCCATTGGAGGAAGCAATATATTGCTTTAATCTTCTAAGAATGTGCATTCTCAGAACTTTAACAGTAAACCACACTGTGATGGAGTTGGATCAGCACTTTTTAAATAAACCTGTGATGAAACGAGGTGCTTTTATTTGAATTATCTCTATTCCCTCTACCAGTTCTGTCTGCTTCAGATCCCAGACTGACAAGCAATGTTCAAATATTGGTGGGATGAGGATTTAGTAAGCTACCTCCTTTATGGATGGCCTAAATTTCATGAGAAAATTGTGCATAACTGAGAGAGAGCTTGCTGTCATCTTATGTGAGGAGCGATATTGCTTAACATCAGGTATCACTGAACAGGTATATGCAGAAGTGTAACAGATACAGTGTACACGACGTGTCAAAGTTGGAGAATCCGCTAGGTGGGTGTGGGAACTGTTGAGCGTAAAGCTAACAGTACTTGGCTGATGAATAAACTGAAATGGAAAAAAAAAATAAAATGCATAGCCAGAGTGGCAAACAAAGGTGTGCTGAGAAGCATGGTAGAATTAAAGCAGTTATTGGATATAATCAAATGCGGATAAAGAAATTGGATTGAGCATGTAGAATTTTAAAAATATTTTGGTAGGGTATGTGGAAGGGGTGAGAAGACAGGGTTGCGATGGGGCCCAGTCCTGAATGATCTAGTTACTGGATCCAACTACACTAATATGAAGAAGAAAGTTATCAGCTGCAAATGAAGAGGCAAAAACAGACTGCTCCCAGACAGGGGGGAAAAAAAAAGAAAAAGAAAAGGAGTATAATGACCACCTGTACTTGAGTTGTGCCTCTAGAACTACTGGCCATTGCTCTTAATGTTGTATGCCTAGAGTTGTCTATAATAATTATTGTTTACCATTTGTTTCATATCTTATGACATTTTTGGGAACTGAGAATGGAGTTGCAAGGCACTGAAGAATAACTGGACTAATTGAGGAAATAGCAAAAGCTATGCAAAAAACTGTACAATTAGAGACGTGATGGAAAACTAGCTCAGAACTCTATGTCAGGAGTGACACAGGGAGTAGATGACAGGAAATGGAGCTCGAAACGCTTCTCCTCTGTAGTGTGCTGCACTTTTCTAGACCTTTACAATATATTTTAGCTCTGAGGACCACGAGTTAGGGAAGATAGTATGTCCAAACAGCCTCAGTTGGTATGTGTATTAAGACTGAATAGTAAAATAAAGTGGTCCTCAACTTGAAGACAGGGTTGAACACTGCGGTGCTGTACGAATTACAGTCCTGTTGGTGTTGGTATGTCCTTGCCTTCCTCCATCTTTTGAATTAATTTACCCAGCCTGTTGTGTGTGTATGTGTGTGTGTGGGGGGGGGGGGGGGGGGGCTACAGTCTAACATGGACTCTCCACCGTGATGGCAACTTGGCTTTATTAACAAATCATTTCCAGACGTGAAGGAAGATATAAGTGACAGAAAAAATCCAACAGCAACAAGAGGCAGTTGAAGGAATAGGAAAAAACAATTTGTGTCAATCAGCAAGCAATTATGGTGCACTGTGGTGGTTTTCTTCATTACAACATGGCCCACAGATATTTTGACGACTTTCCATGGGGAAGACTCATCAGGGAAACTGAATGAAGTACGAAGTGCGACACATGTCACCCAGTAGTTTGGTATTGCTCACAGCATTTTTTCACGTGTTTTGAAAGCATTCTGCACCATAGGCACCACTGTTCATAGGAGAGGTGGTGGCCGGCCGTGGTCAGCTAACCACTACATTATGTAACAGGCAAGAAGGGACCCCATGTCGAAACAGCCATTGCAACCACATTTAACAGTATTCCTAGGTACCCAATCTTATGCTCCACAGTAGTATGATGACTGTATGGGGGTGGTGTCTGTGCCTAACAACCAGTACCTTGTATTCCACTGACACCTGCACATCGACAGCAATGGTGCCAAGAGCATAGGGGCTGGACCAGTGAGGAGTGGAGATGTGTGATCTTCTTGCATGAAAGCAGATTCAGTCTGTGTAATGATTTTGGATGTACCCTCACATGACAAAAGGTGAGAACACATAATGATTCAAGAAACACCATCAAACATACTCGTTTTGATGGTCCAGGAGTTACGGTGTGGACAGGCATAAAACTGCAAGGGCATACTGATCCCCAAATCTTTGTACGCAGTACGCTCACCAGTCTACATTGTTGTGCCACTGTACTCCTATCCGTGTGCCTCTTTTCAGGGGTACATTCAGTACTGACTTAATTTTATGGACGACTAAGTGTGACTGCATCAAACAGTGCAGGTGTAAGAGCTCTTGGAATGAGAGGACATCAAATGGACCACCCTGCCTGCCTGTTCCCCTTACACAAATCCTAGTGAGAACATGTGGGACACAATGGCAAGACTTGCTGCAACTCATCCATATGCACCGATGACCATCCAGCAGTTGTCAGTCGTTGGTACAGGAATGGTGTGCCCTACCATAAGAACTCCTTACCAACCTTGTCACCAGTATGGGAGCATGGGAGCACATTGTCAACCATGTACTGCTGTCTGTGGTGATCACACATACTATTAAGAACAATGTTCTACCTTCTGTGATGCCCATCAGAGCATCATAAATCACAATGACTACAGTGTAATTATTGTCTTTGAATAAGAGTGTCATTTCCATTTGTGTCATTACATACTCTTTTCAGTTACCTTCTGTATTATACTGTAGCAATTCTATCTTTGTATGGTCCATGTTTTATTGAGATATGTTACTTGGCACATCATGCAAAAGTTCCTTTTTCCCTTGATTATTCACACCAGCCTACTAACGCGAGGTATTAGGCTACAACAATACTAATCGTAATACAAACTTCTGAGTAAGGCAACTTCTGTGAAAAGTAAATAATTCGCTATTTGGTGCTAATAGAATTATTTCTGAGCAACAAATGTGAGCTGTAATACTGTCTTGTAGTGTGGTAGCGTCACTTCACCATGAGAGCTACATGACTGTCACTGCACCCTTGTGATTTGCTGAAAAATCGTTTTTGAACAGCTGTCAGGTAAAATGAGTTAAATTAGTTATTTGAGTTACTTTCGCTGTGATGTGAAATGAATCAATAAAGTTTTTCATTTCAGGTGCCATAGCCACAACTTTATTCCATTCTCCACCCCGGCTCTTATAAAATGACTGCCAATTTAGGCTGTTAGCCATTTTCAAGTACATCCTACATTTGTAATGTTATGTGTACAAATGTACGTCTGTCATAGTAAATAGTCAACAATGTCCTGTACTCACCAACACTTTAAATAACATTTCTACTTTAGTGACCTATGTATATGAACTTAAGTGTGGGAGTCAGTTTACAAGTGTAATACATTTTCTCAGTGAATGGCAGAATGCTAACAATTTTTTATGCAATTGTCCTTTGCCTTCATTTTAAACTATCTTTAATTTATGTGAAAACTCTCTCTCATTTTTTATGACTGAAAACCTCACTCATTGTTGGCCAAAAGCTCATGTCAGTGACAGGCTTTTTGTTGTGCCCATCTCTGGCTCAGCATCTCCACTATATGGTGGGTAGCAACTGTCCTTTTCGTAATATTGTTTCATTCCTTCCTGTGGCACATTAAGGCTGAGTGATGGGTAGTGCATGTCATTTCTCACCCTAAAAGTATATTTATGAATGACACTGGTGTGTTTGAATCAAAACTGATTGTAAACAAACTTTATAAGGGAAAAATGTATTGTGAGGCTGCCAGCATGCACAACTTTTTAAAGATGGAAAATCAGAGTTTAGCATCCCATTGACAACAAGATGCAGAGCATAAGTGTAGACTATAGAATGATGGGAAAGGAAATTGGCCATTCCCTCTTCAAAGGAGACATCCTGGCTTTTGCTTAAGCAATCTAGGGAAATCACGGAAAACTTCAAACTGGATGGCCAGCCAGACATTTGAACCGTCATCCTCCCAAATGTGAATTCGGAGTGCTAACCACTCCACCATCTTGCTTAGTACTGTTAAAAGAACCATCAACAAGAGGTTTTAGTTGTGAAACCACACACTATTGTCATTACACATTTCTGTGCAACAAACACTGTCTTTCTGATTGGGATTATCAAAGACCTTGGCATTAATATAATGGTGACAATAGATAAAAATTTGGTGGAAACATAGTGAGACAGGTGCAGTGTGACCAAATTAACAACTCATAATTCTTTTATTAATAATTATTTTATTTAATAAATTAGATTATGCTTGAAGATTATGAAAAAATATTCTGGATCCTTCATTTAACTTAGTAAACTGCAGGATTCAAAGTTTAACCACTTGATATGCTGATGAAATCAAAATTTAACCCAGTTGATAGAATCACGGTAATCACCTCATTGTTTCATCATTCCAGTTCTGATAACTTGTTGTTACATATGTTGGTTCTCTATGTATGCAGTCCATAATGTCTCTTCTGTGCCTGAATTAATATCCTGAATTCCTACTAGTCACCGAGCGAGGTGGCGCAGTGGCTAGCACACTGGACTCACATTCGGGAGGACGACGGTTCAATCCCGCGTTCGGCCATCCTGATTTAGGTTTTCCGTGATTTCCCTAAATCGCTCCAAGCAAATGCCGGGATGGTTCCTTTGAAAGGGCACGGCTGACTACCTTCCCCGTCCTTCCCTAATCCGATGAGACCGATGACCTCGCTGTCTGGTCTCCTTACCCAAACAACCCAACCCAACTCCTTCTAGTCCGTTTACCATTATATCTCGTATTTAACTTGCCTTGTCAATTTTAAGGATGATCTATTCATTACTACAGTCATACTTCTAATTGTTGCTAAAGCTGTTAATGTATTACTAAACTTTTATATATTTTACTAGGGTTCACTTGCACTAGCAGAAATCAACAAATATATTTCTGTTTCACTTCCATTCGGACGTCCTGTGTGTTGTGATCCAGTCATTGCCTCTCAGCTTACAATTCCAGCGTCAAAAAGCAAAATAAAGGTATACATTACTAAGCTTGTATTATAAAATATGAAATTATATAGGAAAATGCACCAAGAATTATTCTAGGCTGCTTCCTTTCAGCAACCTCTGTGGAATCCGGTCCCACACAAAGGAAAATCCCAGGTGGTCTTCCATGTTAGAGAAGAAGTTCGCTCCATGCAGGTAATAATGGCATTTCATTAAATATGATGCACTGGAGTAGACTGTCTACAGCATTCCAAAACTCAGAGGAATAAAACTGTAAGTTGTTCTTCCACATGCTGCATGACAAGACAGGTACAATTTTGCCATAAATACTGTGTGCAAATGAACCCCAAAACCTGATACTGACTCAGGATATGGACAGTGACACAAAGCTTTTCTAACCAGAAGTCCTTTCTTTTTTCAATAGAGAGAAAAGAGTTGTATGAAATGGCTCTTGTCAGGAACTGAGTGGAGTCATACAGGTCTACAAATACAGGGAGAAACAGTAGGACAGAAATCATCAGTAGACTACTGACAGATGAGACCTGAAATGTGTAAAGCTATGAGTGACAGAAAGGACAGGCAACACGTGAGGTGAGGAAAGAAAAATGTACAGATGAAACAAAGATGGGCGCCAATAAAGAAGAAGAAGAAAATGGTGGAGAAGAAGCCATCAGGGAAAGAAAGGAAACCAAAGAAGCTACAAAAATGAACTGAAGAATCATAATTCACCACTTTGTGGTAAAAATTACAACTATTATATTCAAACAAAATCAACAACTGTTACAGTGTATTTCAAACAGTTTATGTACTGTTTGTACACACTCTTGTTGTTATGTAGCGGAGTTGTGAGGATCATATATCCTCCCACATCATATTATTCACTATTTTTTTTAGCTTTTTCTAAACTGATTCTTTAATTTGTCTCTGTAGTAGGTATCAATTGTCTGCTAGATAATCTGTGCCTGCTGACAATGGTTTACAAATTACTGTTGTTATCATGTTGTACAGATGCTGAACATAATATTTGAATTGACCCCAGTTGGTCATCAGCATTCTTGAGATGCAGACATGTGTAGGCATTTGTGCTGTGATATACCCAGGATAAAATTGCACCCTTTTTGAGATTACGTTCAGTTTAATCATTAGTGCAGCATTTCCAGTATAACTGAAGTTTCAGTGTGAAGAAAATCAGTGTGTGTTGGCATACAGAACTTTTCTGAATCTAAGCGTAGCTCAAACAAATTTTTGGAGAAGGGGCAATTTGAATAATAAATAATACATTTTGGTATCCTTCACTAATTACAGTCCATTTTGTTATATCTATTAACATAAACAAAAATTATGGTATCTTTTTATTTGGCCAACAGTTTGGACAATCAGAAGTGAAGGATTCAACAGAAGTTTATGGAGTAGTTACTTGCAAAGCTGAAGTGGAAGGCGTAGCACCAGAAGTATCCATTATCATGCAGCAGCCCCCAGGACAGACGCTGTCGATAAGTTCGACGACTGGGAGTGTCGAAACTAAAGGCACGGTGACTCGCATCCGCTTCAGGCCGTCAGACAAACAGCCGCTGTGCTGCTATATCGTGCACAGCATCTGCGAGCCTCCCATTAAAGGAGATCTTGCTGTTAAGGTAGTGTGTTTAAATTCCTGTGTGTAATGTCTGTTACTCTTTCTCAGATTACTGTTGTCCTTATTGTGTTTAGGTGGCAGACCTTGTCTGAATTGCATGCAGTATTGTTTCAGGTTAATGAAAATGTGGCAGCAGTGAGCCTGAAACTGCAGCTAAGCAGTGACATGAGAAACGTTTTCCAACAACTTCAGGCAGTTATACCTTTCCCTGGTTTAGCCATCTTGAGAGTGAAACCAAACGCATCACAGGGGAGCATTACTATCCGAGCAAAGAATGAAATTTTGTGGAATATAGGTTCAAAATTTCCTTCTAAGCCTCCGGAAGTCAGTTTGGACTGCACAGTGCGACTTCAGAAGGCAGCTGACCAGCTGTCACAGCCCGATTTGGCTTCCAGCGCTACTATGTGTGCAATGGTAAGTATGTGTTAGGTCGTGCATTGGTGAATCCTTCCAAATATTTTTGTACCTGAGTTTCAGTTATAGTCCATATGATTCTATGGAATAGCAAATTGTAGGATCACTTAAAAAAAAATTGCCTTCCAGTCATGTCATTGGTAACCTTGTTGTGTCGTATGCTGAGACACCTTTCAAAGCAGTCATATAATACATGAGTGCTACTACAACTTATGCACATTGTTTGAAGTGAGCATGACTACCACCCGGCTGGCCACCTAAATGAATGGCCGAGAGCAGGGTTGACCATTCAGTGCCAGAACATGCTACTGAGTACATTAGGCCTGATTTCAATAGCTTCTTCTTAAACTGTGCCACATGAATCCCCCCCCTTTCCCGTGCTGAGACACAAGCATCTCCTGACTTACATAGATTTTGGTTGTCCTTGCAGTATGTCTTTCAATCCCTTAATCCTCCTTAACTTCCCTCAGTCTACTACCACAGCCTCCTCTCTGCACTCTTCCTCAATTCCACCTGCCCCTCCTGATTTACTCTTTCATGTCATCATGTGCTTCCAACAACTTGCCTTGCGTGCATCCACAGCAAGCTCATTGCGTGCATCCACAGCAAGCTCACCAGCACCACATTCACCTGCTGCGCCTCTCCCTGCTAGCCGTCAGCCAACCTGCCCCAAACCGCCCTCCCACTCCCCGCTTCCTTTCTCCTCTCACCCAATCCTCCTGACCTGATCCTACACTGCAGTTGAGCTGCAGTGCCAGCACGAGTCATCCGGGATAATGTAGCTATGCAGGTGGATGATAATGCTGATGGTCATGATATGTTGTGGTATGTGTGCAACAGGAAGGTGTTTTGCACCCATACTAAAATGTTGTAAATGATTGAAACCATCCTCACTCCCAGAGCCCCTGCCCCCCCCCCCCCCCCCACACACACACACACACACATAAAATGACACAAATCAGGCACAGTGGATTGGCAGAGTGAAAATGCAGACAAAAGAGGAAAAAGCAAGGGAAAGACATAAAACAATGCAACAGATAGTTGTGGCTGGCCAGTAGCTGAAAAAAGGATGCACCAGCCACTCTATAAGAAACTAAAATCTTCAGCTGAAAAACGTAGGCTGGAGACCAGACACTTCACAAAATTTTAAAACTTTCAGCACACTTGTCTTGTTGTCAGCTAAAATAAAGGGCAACTCACTAAAGAAATTCGCTTCTGCCCTCTGATCACAATATACACTACATTCAGTAAGAATGTGATTTTCTCATCATAGGCATAACTGACTGGGGGATCCCCACACTGGAGTAGAAAGCCATCTATTATGGCACAGTGGCCTGTTTGGAGGTAGGTCAGTGACACTTCATCCTACCTGAGCCACTGGCCTGAGGCCCGCCACAGGCTGATTGTTGGCTTCACCATCTGCATCTTACTGTCCGTCACTGCTACCCACCCACCCTCCCTTCTCTCCCCTCCCCTTCTCTCCCCTCCCCTCCTCTCCCCTCCCCTCCTCTCCCCTCCCCTCCCCCACCTCCTCACAATTGCACGGATCTCTGATGCAACAGTGCAATGACAGCTTGCAGATGAATGGCACATTGTGTCACATCATGTTCCTTGCAGGCTTTCTTGGCAGCTCCATATGTGTTTCATTTCTCCAAATACCTCATGACACAGTAGGCAGCAGAATGGTACCTACCTCCCCCACAGGTGGATGGGCTACAGTTGGCGGTGTATTGGTTGGACCAGTTTGCGTGCTGGGTAGATGTGCTGCGAGGATTATAGGCCACTAAGTGAATTGGAGCAGAAAAGAAACTGTTTGCCCTGAAGAAGGTTCAAATGAGCAGGTGGATCTGTGCCTTTGTACATGTATTTTGTTAGCTCTGAAGAAGGACTTTAAAAGTTGGCACTCTTTTCAGTCTTATTTATATATCTGTTGTCAGGTCAACTGTATGATGAATTGTTACATTTACTCCTTCCATATTTATATTTCACTGATAATTTTTCAGTACACATCTTAAGTATTTTAGAGCTGAAAGAGGGTGGTGGATAATATTTCATTAAATGGAAAAAGTTGGATACTAATGATGTGCTTAACCAGAATAAAACGGGAGGACGATGGTTCAATCCCATGTCCGGCCATCCTGATTTAGGTTTTCCGTGATTTCCCTAAATCGCTCTTGGCAAATGCCGGATGGTTCCTTCGAAAGGGCACGGCCGACTTTCTTTCCTAATCCGATGACACCGATGACCTCACTGTCTGGTCTCCTTCCCCAAACCAACCCAACCCCAACCCCAGAATAAAACAGAGATTTTATTCAACCTACTGCTGCAAACAAATGAAACATGTACACAGTGCTCATTCATATCTTTCCCATATACATTCCCATGCAACTCATGTAACTCAGGTTTCTCAAGCCTGCTTCACATTATGAGACTGAATATATCAGGTTGTGTCAAGACATATAGTACTACATCCATCATACAAATTGCATGATAACCACAATGGTAAACTTAAAAGACAATTGAGTTTATATATTGACATATTAAATATGGACCTATGACCTCAACAGTTTGGTCCCTATTGATTTCACACACATTTGAACATTTAAATATGGCAGTAGAAAACCTTTGATTGTAAATAATGGAAAGAATGAAGGTAAACATTTATCATATCAGTGAGGCTTTGAGTGATTGACGAGACTGAAAATGTTGCTCAGCTTTTGGATGTTGTCCTTCTACAGAGATAACTTGTAGAGAATACTCACCTGCATGGTTACATTGTGTGTTGCTGATGTGTACTCAGGTGTCTCCTGTTCAGCATTGTGTGTCATTTGCATCTCACTGTGCGTATGCGATTTTTCATTTGCTTGTACTGTCCAGAGTTCAAGTGTTTCTTACTTGAAAGATCTGCAGCTTAAAACTAATAATGTTGTAGGATAATTGCAATCTGCATGTAGCAATAGCAATTTTAGTAAGTGTTTTAAGGTACAGCTATATAGTTTGCTAATCTCATGTAAACATGAACCTGTAAATGTCACTTATTCCTTTATTTTAAGACTTTTGTGTATCAGTAAGGGAGACTTTATTTTATGCATCTGTTTCTCCATAATCAGAGAAATGTAGAATATACTGAGAATATACTGCATGTGCATACATACATAGTTGTATCAGAAAGAGAACTCGCTTGAGAAAACTGTACAATTACTTGGAGACAGAATGGTTGGCAAAATTCCAATACTGCCAGTAGACAAATTAAAAGCAGGAAAAACTATACCAATGGAATTGTAGTTTCTTCATCGGGGAGGAAATACAAAAGACTGACAGTTCCAAAAGCTTTTCCTACTTTTAATGTGTTCATCGGCAGTAACAAAATTTTGGCTCCCAAAGGTAACTAAGTGATTGTTGCTTTCACAACATGCTATTCTTGTGCACAGCTATGTCATAAAAAATAGAGGCTACATTAATAAGTAATCAGTTAACATGTTATCTCATATTGTTTGCAGCTGTACTTTAGAACTTCTGACTTCACTTACAGTGGAACAAAGATTGACCCTCAAACCATAATGGTGACAACAGCACCAAAAGTTCGATGCTCCGCATGTAAGTTCACCTATTGATCAATATTTATATATCAACCTAATCTGGTGTACAGATAGATGTGGGAAAATTTTTGACATGAGCTGTTATCTCCTCTGCACCTTTGGTAATGATGATAAGCATATCAGGTTCACTACACAAACAGTCTCAGACTGGAATTCACTCCCCACTGTTCCCCCAACAGCCCGGAGGTCAGACAGATTTCTCATTATACTTTATCCACCGCTGTGCTAGTTACTGCTAGAAAAAATAAACGAATGTACCTGCTGCCACTATATACTAGTCTGGTCTCATCTAGCAACTTCTCCGTGACATTTGCAGTATTTTGAAGTCACAGCTTACAGTGAGACCTGCCTGAGCTTCAGTTCTTCCCACACCCATTAGAGCAGCTTTTTGTATCCCTACTGACCCACTCAACTTATGGCTTCAGAGCTTATTTTCTCTCACTGACAAAAACAGTTAAGCACCAATGAGATTGGGATGCGAAATGAGATGTCACAAGTTGAGAAATTAAGTGTTTTTATTGCAGTGATTTAAAAATCAGGTTACATGAATGTTGAAATTTGGCAGCATGATCACACTGCTGGCTCCTTGTCAGTATGGCATGGATGTATCCACTTATTTGGTTGGCAAGTGGGTATCGCCACCTTGTACATTTGAATTGGAGTGGAGTTGATGTTTGAGCTGATCCTGTACAGGTGCTATCAGGGTCAAACTTGTAAACATTGCTGGGCATGGTAGTATGTCATTATCGCACAAACACGTGCTGTGTGTGGACAAGAATTATCATGATGAAAGATGGTAACAGGATACTGTCTCACTTGAGAATAGAGTTCTTTGAATCACTACCAGAGGTGACCTTAAGTCATACCTGATGGCTCCACACACAGTGATGTTGGGGTAACGTTGATATATGTCTTCAAATATTGGCAGAATGTGTCCTCTTCCCTCGACGTGTCACCATAATCGCAGACAGTGGTTATGTGTAGCAGAAAATAGTTAAAGATGATGTGTCTTCACTCTAGAGCAATCCTTGCTTTTGGGATGTGACACCACTCCAAACGTAGCTGTCGGTGAAATGATATTACTGGCAGCCTACTGATGGAATAGTGATCCAGTAGCCCAGTGTCCATTAGTCTCCAGCTGATGGTATGTGATCACACAGGTTGTTGTTACCTGTGCCCAGAGTGGCAAGTGCTGGTATGTAGGTGTTATGATGTGCGTAGTGCAAAGTAGGGCAGTCCTCCTTCAGTGTGGCCAGACTCAGGTGACCAGATCCTTCTCAGGTTCTCCATGTTCTTTGATATTGCGCAATTTGACCAGCCAACTATGTCCAGACCCACAGTGATGTCCCTTTCAAATTCTGTCAGATTACATTGTCTCACGTGAGCATGTTGCATTCTCCTTGGTCCTTTACAGTGCTCAGTAATCATCAAACACATATAATGCCCATATTATACTCTGTCAGGCCTGATAACAAGTTCACATGGTGGCATCATGAATGCAGTTGTAGATGATGCTGACTCTGTAATCATTCACGTACCTTCTGATGGTATGTACACATGTGGGAGTATGTCTAAATTGGCCCATTCCTTCTAGGTGTTAACGTTTTTGTCAGTGAGTGTACTAAGCTTGCCTAGTGTGCATCAAGCAACTTCTCCATGATCTTTGATATTTTCTAAAATCAGCCCACATCACCCAGAGTAGCTTTTTGCTGCCCTCTTGACTTTCTCAGCTTACCAGCCTGGAGTCAGTTTTCTTGCTGCTGAGCTCAGGAGTGTCACATGATTCCATGCATCATCTTGTCACCATCTAGTATGCCCCAGTCACTGGTGGGTCCTATCTTGTCAGAGAGAGCCACATGTGAGAAGACTCATGCTGTACATCAGCTGACTCCCTTGAAATTCAGAACTTTTGTATGGCTGTTTGTTTTTAATGTGCACACGGTATGTCTGGAATGGAAGTTTACAGATAACATGAATTACTAGCTCTGATTTGTGGCACAGAGAAACTGGTGAATGGATGGACCAAGAGAGCACTCTGTTAGATTTCAAGAGATGAGTGTGAAGTCTGCTCATGTTTGTGAGGCATGCTTTACGAACAAAGTGAAGGTAATATTGCCAATGAAGAGTGTGCTTCTGGTTTTATTCTGCTCATTTTTGTGTCAGTAATAAAAACCTGTAACTACAGTGAAATGTAGATGTAACATTTCCTTTACAACTATTTCATTCTGTGAAATATTTTCCTTTACAGCTTCAGAATTTTTGTCTGGAACGTTTACCATCTGGAACTCCGAGGGGGAAATTCCTGTTATCACCAATCCTCCACTTGAAGAACTACAGTCTTGTTTGTCAGCACCCTGTGAATAATTTGAAATGTTTTACCAGCAGAATCAGCACTAAATATTTTGGACATAAGACAATCAAGAGTTTAAATGTGTTCCTTAATGTTTGAAGTCTTCTGTTCTGTCTAAAACATCGTTTATTTTATCAGTGTGATTGTACTTGTACATGCAAGCACAAATACACAAGAGAGACATTGGTATCAAAAAACAATGATAAACAATAAATTTAGACAAACAACATTGAATTTGTTAAAACTCATGTGCAAGACCTGAAGAACAAGATGATGTTTTATGGAGAGAGTTAACCATTCATTCAAGCTAGGCAATAGTAATAGTGCTGAACAATGTAACATGGAACTTTACATGATGCAATGAAAGAAAAAAAAATACACCACAAATCTAACATGGCCAGGAATGTTGTAAAAATCAGTAGGAAGTAAAGTGAATAAATATCAAAGAGCACTATTTTCATACATAGTACATAATGTCAAAGTTAGTTTGTTTATGTCTCATATGGTTAGTCCAGATGACACAAAGGACAAAATAATATGTAAAGGATATGGATGTGGTGGAGAGGGAACTGTAGATTGAGGTCACAAGAGAAGGCATGCATAGAATAAAAAGGTGAATAAAAGCATTATTTATCTTTTTTTAAAGAAAAGTGCAGGGGCTGGTGTGGTTGAGCACCAGTAGACAGTATAACTATATAAACTGTTGAACCTAATTAGATTACAGGAATGTAAGGTAGTATTAAAAGGACATCCATTTTATGAAGCTCATAGTCTGGTGCATGTGGTCCACTGGCACAGTTAGTTGTGTCGGTGTAGTAAGCCATAGTATGGCACTCAGATTCCATTTGGGTTAGAATTTTGAGATATTTGGGTAGACTTCTTTACGTTCTGTAAAATATGGTATATGTAAAAGTCTTGCATGTGTAGTAAAAATTATCGTTTAGGATGCTGGCATGCCCAGACTTTAATTTTTGATTCAGAGTTGAACACAAAGAGACTGTATTTCTATAATACAAAAGGTTTTTATTCAGTCACTTGTATATGTATGTATAATGTTTTGTATTTATTTTTGTACTGAAGAAAATAGACTGTTTTCATAAAATGATGTATTTTTGCTTTATTGATTTTTGTTATCTTTGACTGCAAATCTCATTAAATATAATGTGATTTTTACCACACTGGGGAACGAACCGAGGTATGGGTTATGCAGTAACTCATTTTAAATACCTTTCTGTAGTGTTGCAATGCCTTCTCAACAGATTCCACAGCATCTACATCTATATCCACACTCTGCAAACCATCACATGTACATGGCACCAGTTATTAGGGTTTCTTCTTGTTCCACTCAGTATAGAGCATGGGAAGAATGATCTACATCTACATAGATACTCAGCAAGGCAAGTCAAGGCAGAGGGTAACCTGTACCACTACCAGTCATTTCCTTTCCTGTTCCACTCACAAATAGAACGAGGGAAAAATGACTATCTATATGCTTCCGTATGAGCCCTAATTTCTCATACCTTATCTTTGTGGTTCTTACTCACAATATATGTTGGCGGCAGTAGAATCATTTAGCAGTCGGCTTCAAATGCCGGTTCTCTAAATTTTCCCAATAGTGTTTCTCGAAAAGAATGTCGCCTTTCCTCCAGGAATTCCCATTTGAGTTTCCGAAGCATCTCTATAATATTTATGTGTTGTTTGAATCTACCAGTAACAAATCTAGCAGCTTCCTCTGAACTACTTCGTTGTCTTCCTTCAATCTGACCTGGTATGGATCCCAAACATTTGAGCAGTACTCAAGAATAGGTCACACCAGTGTCCTATACAGTGTTGCCTTTACAGGTGAACCACTCTTTCCTAAAATTCTCCCAAAAAACCGAAGTTGACCATTCACCTACCCTGCCACAGTTATCAGCTGCTTATTCCATTTCATATCACTTTGCAACATTATGCCCAGATATTTAAATGACTTGACTGTGTCAAGCAGGACACTAATAATACTGTATCTGAACATTACAGGTTTGTTCTTCCAGCTCATCCACATTAACTTACATTTTTCCACATTTAGAGCTAGCTGTCATTCATCACACCAATTAGAAATTTTGTCTAAGACATCTTGTATCATCCCACAGTCACTCAAAACCTTCCTGCATGCCATAGCATTATCAGCAAACAACCACAGATTGCTGCCTGCCCCATCTGCAAGATCAATTGTGTATACAGAAAATAACAGTGGTCCTATCACACTTCCCTTGGTCGTTCCTGACGATACCGTTCTCTCTGATAACACTCACCATCGAGGATAACTTACTGAGCTCTATTACTTAAGAAGTCTTCAAGCCACTCACATATCTGTAAACTTATTCCATATGCTTGTACCTTTGTTAACAACCTACAATTGGGAACCGTGTCAAATGCTTTCCATAAATCTAGAAATATGGAATCCGCCTGTTGCCCTTCATCCATAGTTCACAATATATCGTGAGAAAAGGGCAAGCAGAGTTTCGCACAAATGATGCTTTCTAAAACCATGCTGATTAGTGGACATAAGCTTCTCAGTCTCAAGAAAGTTTAATATATTCAAACTGAGAATATGTTCAAGTATTCTGCAGCAAACTGAAGTTGAAGATATCAGTCTGTAATTTTGTGGGTCGGTTCTTTTACCCTTCTTATATAGTGGAATCACCAGCGCTTTTTTGTGCTGGGCAAGAAATTCATGATAAATGCAAGCTAGGTAAGTGGCCAGTGCTACAGAGTGTTGTGACATATCCCATCCATTGAATGAGAGGTATATCCTTAAATGCGTATGTCAGATTGAGAGTAGTCGATGAGTGGTAAGCACCCAACTGTTGGGAGGTGTTTTTTAAATCATAGGTGCTGATACCAGAGCTAATGATCCAGTGACTGTTGGGAAGTGGGTAGGAGTCAGGCGACCCTACCTGCTGAGATGTAGATAGGAGTTCCATGGAGCAGGCAGTGTGGAGGATAGAGCCCCATAAAATTTAAGAATGAGAAATGTCAAAAATCTGTTATGTACGTAGTACAGAAAGGCAGTATACAAGTTAGAAGCTGTCTTCATTTATCGTGTCATAATTTTGACGATGAATTGAATCTCACTTCCTATTTACGTGGTGGAGTGAACAAGAACGAGAAGTTAATTTTCATCAGTTTTATCTGCAGACTCATAAGGAGGCAAAGTCTGAGCTAAGTTGGAGGAAGAAGGTGCACTATTCAGGGCACAGACTAGCTGGGCCCTGATTAATAATACTTAATGATGACCGAAAATTCAGTAAGCGACATTCATGGTACATAAAAGGAGTGTTCAAGTGGCAACTTATCTAAGTGTTTGGTGCAAGAGGTGAAGTATAACAAACCACCACACAGCCCAAGCCAACCTGAAACACTTCAAGAGTACTCTTTGTAAGACCGAACTGGGATTCCATCTGGACCTGTATTTGCTTTCCAATTTTTCAGTTGCTTCTCTACACCAGGGGTGCTTATTGCTTTGTCATCCATATGGGAGCCTGTCCAATGGTCAAAAGACAGTATGTTTGCACCATTCTCATGTGTGAACAATTTCTTGAACATGACATTTAAAACTTAACTTTCATTTCCCTGCCTTCAACTGCCATGCCAGACTGGTCAACAAGGGACTAAATGGAAGCCTTAGACCCGCTTAGTGATTTTATGTGGGAAGAGAATTTTCTTGAGTTCTCCGACAGATCTTTTGCCAAGGTGTGATGATGGTAAGTTGTTGTATGCTTTGTGCATAGATCGTGTCACAGATGCATGAACCTCTATTAACCTAATAACATAGGGGTTGTAGTATATTTCTAGAGTCACCCTCTAAAGCCGGTTCTTGAAACTTTGTTAATAGACTGTCACAGGACAGTTTACATCTGCTAGTTCAGTTTCTTTAGTATCACTACAACACTCTCCCACAGATATTCTGGAACAGATCACATGAGTTATTTGTAAGCAATCTCCAGTATTCTACCAATAAACCAAAGGCTACAATCTGCTTTACCCATGACTAAGCCTGTGATCATTCCATTTCACATCCCTAAAAAGTGTTACACTCAGATATTTGTATGGGTTGGCCGATTCCAACAGTTATTTATTAATATTATACTCATAGGATACCACTTTTTTTATTTCGTGAAGCACAGTTTTACATTTTTGGACATTTAAAGCAAGTTGCCAGTCTTTGGACCACTTTGAAATCTTATCAAGATCTGACTGAACATTTATGCAACAACAAAAATAATCAATTATTTATAATATAATATAAATGGATAGATAAATAATCTACTCGCCAAGTGATGGCACTATTATCATCATCTCCAAGGTCATTAATATACAACACAGACAGCAAGAGTCGCAACACACTTTCCTGGAGCATACCCAAAGTTACTTCTACAGCTGATGAAGACTCTCCATCCAAGATAACGTTCTGTGTCCTCTCTATCAGAAAATCCTCAGTCCAGTCACAAATTTCACTTGATACCCCATAATAGTGAACTTTTGACCATAAGTGCAGGAGTGGTATTGAGTCAAATGGTTTTAAGAAATCAAGAAATGCTGCATCTACCTGCTTGCCTTGGTTTCAGTACGTCACGTAAGAAAAATGCAAGCTGTGTTTCACATGATCAATGTTTTTGAATTCCATGCTGGTTGGCATGGAGGTCATTCTGTTCAAGGGACTTCATTATGTTTGAGCTCAGAATATGTTCTAAGATTCTACAACAAGCATTAGTGCCTATGACCTTCAACAGCCGAATTACATCACTCGTCCTGAAACTGGGTTTTTCAGCAGTGTAAAATTAGAGTTCACACCATACTTGTACAAAGATCACAACAAACAGAGGGATAAAAAGTAAAAACCTATCAGGTCTAGTAGAAACCACAATTTCATGGGTTTGTAGCATTATTACAGTGACATAAAACAAATTTGTCTTTGGTGCATCATGAACCATATGGAGAATAAGTGTTTCTCACTACACAATTGATCTTATAAGAAGTCGTCATTGTCGTTGTCATCGTCGTCGTCATCACTTCAAGCATTAGGCCTTTTTTCATTTTGCCTGTTATGGTATCCATTGCTTCCTCAGTCGTCCTCGACTTCTCCTCCTAACTGGCTTAAATCTTATCTGAAGAGGTAGTCTTTCCCCACTTACTCATTCAAGGTGTTTATTCCAGTTTCCCCAATTTTCTTTTATTTTATTGAAGATATTAAATATATTCAATTCTTTTCTAATTTCCAAATTTGCAATATGTTGGCTGTTGTGCATCCCTTTACTTTTCTTATAAATCTCATCTCTGTTGCTGGTCTGCAACTTTCTTCACATTTAGATATAACATGCAATTCACTTCTGTAACAAGCATTGGAACTGCCATCGTCTTCCAAAATTTCAATCTTGTTCTTTCCTGTTTTTTTTTTTTATTTTATTTTTTTTTAACATCTGTTTGTTGTTCCACATATATTCTGAAACTCTGCTAATTTCTGCTCTCTGTCATACACATATGTGACATTACAACCTAAATAGTTAAAATGTTTAACAAGTTCTATTGTTAATCACAAGTTGTGTCTGTATAGCCATGGGGCTGTAACCAACTTACCAGCTGAGCTGTCCTCTATTTTAGGAGATGACCAATCATATGTGGTTTATGTTTTAAGATTCTGTGTGATGTCTGCTCTTCTCAGTGGTATGTTAAACAGGGGAAAGTCCCGGTCAGAATATCAACAATTACGCAAAGAATAGATTGCTACACACCATAAAGATGACCTGTTGAGTTCAAAACAGGTACAATGAAAAGACTCTTACTCACAGCTTTCGGCCAAAGCCTTCTTCAGAAAAAAGCAGGCACTCATGACTGCTTTATCTGGCTGTTCCAGCCAGACTACAACTATCACATTGAACAAAAGCAGCAATCAGGAGTGAGGTAGGGAAGGGGACAGATAGTACAAATGTGGGGAGAGAAGAGCGCCAGTAGTGGAGCATGCAGTGACTAGAAGATGCAGGACAAGGCTGCCATGGGTAGCATCATCAGGAGGCTGTGGGGGGGAGGGGGGAGGAAAGGAAATGAACCGAGGGGGGAAAAGGCTCGTGGTACAATTGTCAGAGAGCAAGTACAATGAAGCAGCAGGGATATGAATTGGGAGGAGGTTATAAGACAGAGAGAGTGGACACTGTTTGGTGGAAGGTGTGGGGACAACCTACTATAACCCCACATCCTCCACCCAGTGTCCCCTCTGTCCTATAACCTCCTCCCAAGTTCATGTCCCCTCACCCTCATTGTACTTGTTCTCTGCCATTGCACCCAACAGTCTTTTCCCCTCTCTGCTCCTCTCCTTTTCCCTCTCTCCCTTGCCCTCCCGATGCTGCCCCTGGCAATCTTGTCCTGCCACCTTATAATCCCTACATGCTCCACCAGACAGCACTCTTCTCTCCCCACCCCCACCTGTACTCTGCTATCCCTCTGCCATTCCTGATTGCTGGATTAGTTTAACGCAACAGTTGCAGTCTGGCTCAAGTGGTCAGATATACCAGTCATGTGTGCGTGAGGTGTGCCTGCTTGTGTGAATTTGTGTGCGTTTTCCTTTCTTTTATGAATGCATTGGCCAAAAGCTTAGTGTGTAACAGTCTTTTCATTGTGCCCATCTGCGCTCAACATGTCATCTTTATGGTGAGCAGCAATCTATCCTTTTCATAATTGTCAGTGGTATTTTACGTTGATGATTTTAACGTGTTTTCAGGGTGGCTGCTTAATCTTTTATTTTCCAATTGCTCAACTACGCACTGTCCCCTGTTACTCTATTTTAGATGTTGTGTAGTTATAATCTGTGTATTTTAATCACAAACTGCCTTGTGACCGCTTTTGATGTTACGTATGATGGAGGGAGTGTGTCAGGTTGGCTGAAGATTACATTTTATATTTTACCACCTGTTGCTTACTTTTCACAAAACAAAACCACATTCCTCTTACATCAGCTGACTATGAGTGCTGATAACCTTACTGTTGAGCACCCTATACATACATACATCATACATACCACCACCGCTAAAGGCTATTGATTTTGTCTTTTCTTAAATTGTTAAATGGTGCTTTTCACAAGTCTTACCTAATAAATTTATTCCCCTTTGTATGTCAGCTTCACTCTCAGCCATAAACGGGTGTTGTGTGCTTATAGAAGCGTGAATTTCCATTAATCTTAATTTGCCTGTTAAAAATCTATCTACAGGCTGCATCATCTAAATAAATGTTAAAAAGTGTAGGTGAAATTCTGCACCCTTGTCTTAACTCCTCTGTGCCTACAGCCTGTGTTGCAGTATCATTTGTATCTAAATCTACAGTCGTGTGTTTTCACAGATTTTTTAAAATGTTCATTAGGTGCTGTGAATATCCACAGTTTCTTTCTATCAGTATTATCAAATAAAAAATTAAAACTAAACTCCGCCCAAACAGGCCGTGAAGGCCCAACAGTACTGACCGGCCACTGTGTCATCCTCTGCTCACACCCGTCACTGGATGCAGATAAGTAGTAGTATTTGGTCAGCACACCACTCTCCCGGCTATATGTCAGTTTACTAGACCAAGCATTAATAAGATCAATGGATACTAAATGTGTTCTCTGTTATACTCTCCGGTGTTTCTCAATTACTCATTTAATTATAAATATTGCATCTGCTGTCAACCTGCCCCTCCAAAATCCCCTTTGTTATTTGCCTAATAAACTCTTAAGCTATAGCTTTTAACCTCTTCTTCAGTATTCTCATACGAACTTTTTATGCGGTGTCCAGTAAGCTAGTTCCTATAGAGTTCTTACAGTTACTGTGGTCTCCCATAAAGGCATAATGAATCAAATGACTACCAAAATGTATGGGATCTGCATTAAAAAAAAAATACACAGGCATGCAAAATCTTGGAAGTGTACATCTGATTGTAGATTACAAATTAAGCATTTTGTTCCAGATAGATTGTAACACTATACACACTGCAGCATGTATCTGGCTATCTTGCCTACAAGCAATCAAAAAGGAAACAAAGAACACAGAAACTTCCATAAAAATGCAATACAACTAACACCAACATCGTAACTGGCAACTCGACGTTAAGGCTGCAGCCTTGGTGCTGGCACATAACTGCAGTTGTTCAGATTGCTAGCTGAATGCATTACTTGTGATTGGTGTGAAGTGCAATAGTCTACATCATCCGATGACAGTAAACAGTGGTTGGTTTGCACCAGAAATATGGTTATTGGCTAGGGGAAAGCAGAGGAGATAAAGGTGCACACTTTGAATACAGAATGTCCACACTGCAGTTACTTCTGCCGGTTCTAACAATAGTTTAAGAACTATCCAAGGCAATTTTCAAACAGCTAGTTATGTCATAAAAAATTTTCCCATTTACTTTAAATATTATTAACAAGGCGTAGTAAAACATTTGAAGATTTTGTCTATCATATTAATTAAATTTCTGTGGAAGAGCAATTGGTAGAGCTTTTCACTCTGAGTTAATATTTTGTACATTTTTATCTGCATCTACTTTATATACTACACTCGCCACACCTGTTTTCGCCCTGATATTTTACAAAATATGAATGATAAATTAGGTGAAACAGAGGAACTAATTTCCAAACTTTTAATTATCTGTATGACTCTGTCCCTAAATATCTTGTCATTAAAAAGTGGTTGAAACAATTTCCTGTCTAAATTGTCACTTTTCATTCTCATCCTTGAAATTATCTTCTACACTCAAAACATACATTACTCTGTATATGTTGGTTTCATTGGTAGGATACCAAGAAAATGAAGTCACTCTACAAAGGAAATTTGTAGGATATGCTCATGTGACCCAGTCATCATGTGGATGTATACAAGGTAGGACTACAAGCAGGTAATGAGCGTTTACAAAGAATGGCAGCATCTTTAGTCACAGAATTGCTTAAATAACTTACTGGAATGCAGCTGGGTGATATTGCCAACAATCACCAATATTTCAACAGATGCATACATGCTCATTTTCAAGGCAACACTGCTCACAGTACACGGCTGTACTCCATGGAGTCCCTCAGGGATCGGTCCTAGGTCCGCTGCTGTTTCTGATTTGCATAAACAACCTACCTTTGTCATGGAAAACATGCAAGATAACTATGTTTGCTAATGATTGTGATAAACAATAAACAGTCCACTGACATATAACCTGAAGCCAACAAATTACTTTCAGACTAAATTCATTAACAGTGAACCTGAGCAAAAGCAACTACATCCACTTCAGTTTTGATCACAGAGTCCCATAAGAGATTCCTAATGTACGTGACAGTCAGCAAATACAAGGAGTACATTGCACCAAATTCTTATGTCTGTTCATAAACAGTAGGGTCAGCTGGGACCATCATATCCTCCAAACCATAAAACATGTGTCCTCTGATACTTTAGCATTAGGACAATCTCACAAATTGGAGACATCAGTGTCACCAAATCTACTTATTTTGGGTACTTCCTCTCCATGTGCTATCTTCTGGGGCAACTCACCATCACATAAAATCTTCTTGCAGCAGAAAAAAATATGTACAGAGTACACCCAAGAACCTACTACCGTAATCTGTTCTAGAAGTTTCTTGTCTGACAATCTTGCCCACTATGAAACAAACGAAATGTCCATAATCACAATCCAAGGAGGAAGACTGACCTCCAGTGTAGAATAAAAAATCTAACTCAGGTGCAGAAAGGTGTAAGCACTCTAGTGCTAGAATTTTCAATTCACTGCCAAATTCCATCAAATGTAAGAAAGCATTATTTAAAAATAATTTAAAGATACATTTACTTGAAAAATCCCTTTAATTATTACATTAATTTTTTGACAGAGAAGCATAAAATTTGGGAACATATATTCACTGCAAGTTTGTCAGGTTTTATCAACATGTGTTAATCTTTGTCTTTATCAATACTTATTTTTTTCTGTTGTATTTTTATATTGTGTACTTTCCCTGCAACTGTTTTTGTTTAATAACTTATGTCCTACGTCTGTTTTTGTATAGTAACTACTATGTTCTATGAAAATATACTTGTATGTTCTTTAAATCATTCCAAATTCTAGAATCTCACATTAAAGAATCGAATATATATATATAAATAAATAAAATAAAGCTCATGCAATAGTGGACATCAATATAAAGGCAGGAGAGTTCCATGAAAGTAATATTACATCATCTGAAGCATATACTTACCAAATTTACTATGAAAGTAATAGGTACACTTAGACATTAACAATCATGACTGAATTACAAAGTTTCTTTCACACTACCACAAGTAACAAAATAAAATGGAAATTGGCATCAAGGCACCCATTGTCATGTTGTGTTGTGTTTTTGCATTGTTAGTAATTCATCCATACTTTGTTGTTCTTAATTACCTCAAAAATTCTGTTCAGTTTTGTTAGGACTGTAATTCTCTCAGTGAAATTTTTGCTCGTCTTCTCATATCACTCTTTTCAGCTCACATTTGCCTCAAATTGCCTTCCATAGTGATAAACACACCTTACAAGTATTCCGGGCTACATGCAGCTCAGGGCAAGACATCATTATCTGTATCTTCAAAACCACTTCTGGGTTCTAGCAGAACCATACACAGCTGCATTACCTTGTTGAAACATTAGGCTTCCATCCCCCAGGTCCTCACGCATTCTAAACAATTCTGTTTCCAGCATCTCAATGTACACAGAGTTCATTCTAGTGTTCAGCCAACCAGTGCGATTTACCTTTAATGCAGAAGACTCCCAATTATCTGCTGCTCTGTTCTCAGACCATGCCAACCTGAAATTTATCCTGCCCAAACAGATTAAACTACTACTAGTCACTGAAGATCACTTTATTCCATTCTGAAGTCCATCACATATGTTTTCCAGAAAACTACAGTCTAAACTGTTTATGTTTGGTTGTTAATGAGGGATTCTGCAATAATTTCTTGAATGTGATATGTTTGTCATATGACAGTTTGTGGTATACGTCTGGCAGTTTTAAATCTGCAACAGGTTGAGAAAAATAATGGTTTGTAGCACTTGCTTTGAGCAAAAACAACACTATGCTTCAGACAATTTTCCACTTTGCCCATTTTTCTGTTCTGACCACATTGTGCACCCAATCTAACAAAATTATCAACCAATGTACTTTAACAGTTCTTTTTGGCAATTTGACGATTATATAGTACCGTTTGCTCGTACATACCAATTTTTGCTTTTTCATCACATAACTGTTTTCTGCATAGCATTGTCACAACCGTGTTTTATGTACACATCATTCACTATCACTAATTCTGTCCATTTCTATCTGCAGTAAAGGCACGTACACACATACTAAACACCACACACAGACGACTCCCTTTATACTGAGTTCTACTCTCTACCACCCAAATCACTGACATCTTGTATATACTGTACTACTGACATCAAATGCAATACCATTCGACTGCATTTGTCGGTGTATTAGATTTCATACTATTGCATAAACATTACACACAACTATTCCAACTGACATTAATTTTCCAGCAAATATTCATACCTTTATACTGGTTTCCACTACTGATGAGTAAGATTATACTGTTCTCTTTATATTGAATTTTGGCTATATACTGCTGTAACTTCTGCGCACATGTTCTTTATTATGACAGTTATATTTGTTGTTTAATCCACCACTTGTTCAAGGTTACTAGAAATTACCACCAGTGAGTTCCAACATTTATTTGTTTTGCTCCTAACATGCAAACAAGCCATATTGTCAATTCTTGACCGAATCTCTACTGAACTGCATTGAGAATACAAGATTACTTTTCAGTCCATTACATGGGTGACTGCCCAGTGATTTACAGTTATGAATTTAAAAATAAATTGAAATAAAAATTCAAACTAGGCAATTCATTCGGCTGGTGCAAAACTTGTGAGCTGTTTAGTTTCATTCCAGATTCTGATAAGTCATCATTTCCTTTACACAATTAAGGTTTAGACTGATTCCTTGAATATGCAAGTATGGGAAGTAGATGAAAGGAAGGACATTATAATCACAACATTTACAGTTAAAACACTTTATTTGCAGTTCAAAATACATTGGGGAAAAAGCCTTGATCTTGGAATGAATTAATTTCAGAGACATGACAGATCTTTCTAATCTTCCCACTAAAACTAATGGCACAAGGTAATGTAATGACTATAATCAAAGTTTCAAAACTAACGTTCTTTGTTTAAAGCTATTGACTCATTGTCTTACAATGTCAAAACAATCAATAGTTACTTCATTAACTGAAAATAAACTTACAGGGTGAACATGCTAATGTTAATTTCCACATGGAACCATGGTAATATGGTAAAATAGGCACAGTGCATTTACATGTTTAATGGAATACTGTTGGCAGTTGTCACTGTGGGACGATAGGAAAGCCTGGAATGTGTGAACAGCTATTTCCAAATAGCTGTCAAGAAAGCAGCGAGCAGACAACATGATTTGTATTAACAAAATAAAACCAAGGAACATGCAAAGTACTGAAAGAAGTTAAATAAGAAAAAAAAAAGAAAAAAAACCATAGCATTCCCTATCTCAAAACCTCAAAGCATTTGTCAAAAAAATAAAATTAATCTTGTGGCCAAAATTAAAATGTAAATTAATGTGGAACATACATAACCTCTGATCACTCAGTCTTATGAATCAATACACAAATGCTCAGTAACTGTAGCTTCCTTGCATAACATGACATATGTTGACCTTGCTACTTCACAATCCAACTATCCTTGACCTTTGCAAGAGACCAATCTATGACAAACTTCATCCCAAAGCATCAACAGATAAACATCAGTGCATTGGTAGCAGCAATCTAAGACAAGCTTTCATAACCCAACGTAATCATGGATAATCTGCAAAGAATATCAGATGGTTTCAATTTCGTCACTCCACACACACTTTCCTCATAAATCACTGGTTACCTAAAACTACACACCCACTGCAAAAAAAAAAAAAAAAAAAAAAAAAAAAAAAAAAAAAAACTAACATTGTCAATCTGTAGAGGAAAATATCAGTGACGTAACAAACAAAACTGGCACAACACTTTATTGCCCTCCCCCTCCAGAATTATTATGTAACATATTTTCTGGAAAATCTTGTTTGTCTTTGAGATGATTTGGCACCATTCTGCGAGCTGCGCCCCTGGGGGTGATAGTCTTCCCGCCCCTCCCCTCACTATGCCAGTGGGTGACATAGCTCCAATTTTCTGTACTTCAATATGGAATCTGTATAGCAAGTCCATATAACATCAGCTAACAGATTTTCAATGTGTTTCAGGTCAAATATAATTTATTTCATACACAACTGTAAATCCATGATTAAATTTTATCTTTCAGTGCTATGTACTATTTTAAATTAAAATCTTTTCAAAAGTGACATTATTTATTAAAATCTATAACTTACATTTTCAAACTGAAAAAACAACCAATACACAATTAAAAAAAAACATAGCCACTCACAATGTATGCAATGAGGCAGAGCACACTCAACAAAAATAGTTTATATTACAATTATTTAGCGTGCACACATGCAAGCACCCGCACATGTACACGCACCCGCACTTCACAACTATCCTGTGCAAGTTGATGTGAAGTAAAGGTGCACAGCTCCTCCAAATCACTATTTACTCTGTCCATCTGTGCGTACAATGAGTATTTGTACACACATAGTAAAGTCTCATCTCCTCCTACAAAGAGAACATATGTATATATTATTGCTAGTTTTTGCTGAGTCTTAAAATTCATAAATTATAATCTGTTTACAATAAATGATTAGTCACAGGTAGCAAATGTATTTAATAATTTTTTTAAATATAGCACTAGGCATAGGGACAAACTGTTCAAGAGCAAAATCACAGTAGTGTGTTGAAAATTTAACTTTTGTAAAATTTAGTCATTGTCTGAAATTAAGAAAATTATCCACTCTCCAAAATAAAAGCTCATTTGGTTTTTATGGTGTTTCAAATATAGTATTAAAAATCTGTTCCTGTGTAATAAACCTGGTCTTGCCTGAAATATGTAAGGCATCACTATCTGAAGGCATTTTCCCAGAGAGACTGAAATATGTGGTTGTTAACTCCCCTCTTTAAGAAAGGTGATAAGAGGGATGTCAATAACTACTGACCTGTTTCACTGCTAACATTTTCTAAAATTTTTGAGATGATGAGGTATTCTAGAGTAGTATGTCACCTTAGCAACAACATATCCTTAGCAAATCACAGTTTGTGTTTCAGAAGGGTTGCGTTAGTGAGAATACAATTTATACATTCACTCACCAATATTAAATAATTACAAGTATTAAATAATAAATTAGTGCCGACTGGTATTTTCTGTGATCTATAAGAAGCATCTGATACCACCCGTCTGCTCTGACCTATGACATCACCAATATGGCAGAAATGGCTACTTCTGGCACATACAAAATAACGACAATGACATCACTACACACATGCAAACAGGGACAAAAATAAAATGACACAATGTCTCACTCCAAAAACAAAATGAAACTAACAGTACAATGGTAGAAAATTTGGGCTTAGGATGGGAACAAGCTTTTTTTTAAAAAAAAATGACCTGTTTCACAGCATGATGATCTATCACTTAAAATGTTCCATGGAACATGTAACTAATTAACCAAAGAAGCGGAACATACAGTGACTACCCTGGAACCCATGATATTTCCATTGGAACTTTGTAGAGGACTTGTAAGCATTAACATGTTTTTGTAATTTCAACTATTTGTGGCAAATCTGCAGACTGTTTTGAAGGGTACCATAGATTTCTGTGTACCAAGAATGTCTACATTACAAATAACTGTAATACTACTAAATATGGGTACTACTCAATTTGAGAAATATATGATTTTTTTTAACCAATACTCTTCCAACAACTGTAATTTATTAGTTAGAAATACGAACTGTGACAGTCTTCACACTTAATCTAATTTTACACCCAGATCAAGCTGTTTCAAGTTTAAATTTAAAGTTTTAAATGTAATGTGTGTACTACAAACCTCAGCTCTCCTTGTCTGTGCCTGGAAAAACACAGCTTCTCTGTGATTACATTTTGGACAGGGATGTTCCTCAGTTCGTGGCAATGTAGGGTCGGAAATAACATCAGAGACAATATGCGTTAACTCACTGCAGAAAGAAGAAATATCTGTCAACAGAATTGCGAAAAACTTAAAATATTGTCAGTATAAAGAATATTGTTTTGATTTTACTTACTCTATTTCGTGCATAATTTTGTTGACATAAATGCAATTGCTATCTGCTACTTGCTTGTAATCACAATTGCGGCACTGAAACATAAAAGAAAGGTACAATAACAGTTACAGTAGTAAATTTAAGAGTGATAATAGCTTCGTCAATGACACACACATATCGAGAAGCTTTCATCATCGCTCATTATTTATATCAAACCTATCAAATAATAAACACAGGAGAGGAGAGAAAATCAAATGAACGTCAACATTTCTGGTCATGACCTAACGAAAAATTTTAGTGAAATACAAACAATGTTTCAGAAAGGACAGTCATTTCCAATTCAAAGGAAGGTTTTAAGGTATACTTACAGCGTACAAAAGTACTTTGTTTTCCTTGTCTTCTTTTGGGTACAACATGTTGTTACTGAAATGAAAAAGGATCGACGTTTATCAAAAATAACTCAAGTTTCACCCTAGTAAGAACTGTATATTATTTACAAATTGCAGTTTATTAATCCCAAGACATTTCTTTGCTTGTTAATTACATTATGGTTACACCAAAGTAAATCTTAAATATTTTCATATTAAGTAAGAAATAAACTTACCATTCCTGGCAGAACCTGATTCCGACGAAACCTGGCCCATCATCATGAGTATCGTACCCCGGTATTCTGGACATGTTCTCCTGTTACTCACTGCACAACTACTTGGTGCTCTCCGTAAGTCCCTACTGCCTAGCAGTAGCAGAGCTTGTTTACCAGCAATGAGCAAACAGAAACAGCTAATTTCCAAAGATGTTACGAGTCTACTATTCATAAGCCATGTTTCCACAGGCAACAAAATCTTGCAAATGCATCCCCCCACTTCGCTTTCGGAGACTTGTACTCCACCGGTATGGTGGGAATTTCTACTGGCACAGTTTTCAAAACAACCTCAAATGATGTAATTTGTACCGACGATTGATGTGGTTGAGCTCAGGAGTCAGCAGAAGAGAAAAAGGACACCACAAATACTGGATACTGGAAGAGATTCTCCATAGAAATCATTTATGGGTGTCAAACACGCTAATAAAAGAGTTATCGGCAGGGAACGAAGTGACATTTGAAAATCATTTCAAGCAAAAATTAGAGACACGAACATGAGACATCATGGCAAGATCATATTAAGTTACAATTGACACCGAGGTAACTAGCAACTTGGAGGCACTCACCCTACAATATATGCTTGCTACACTCCTAAATGGACAATTTCTAAGTTTTTATGCGACATTATGGCTGTTATTTACAATACCCTAAGGCATACTGGAAAGTATGGCTCGCCCATTTAATGCACTTTTGCTAACGGTAACTGTCCGTGTATGGCCCTACAAAGCACGTGGATATCCTAGATTCACGCTGTAGGTGTAATAACGGTTCCTCTAGGTGCCGGCACATGCCTGCCTGGTTTTCATTGCTGGCAACGTTGACAGTGTTGAGCCCACCTTCTGCATTTCTTCTTCATTCTGGGCCGTATCACTTTCTTTGTCAGTAAGCACACTGTGACATGCACTGCCATACGAGAAAAATTCTGAAGTGCATCGAAGACTAAACTTTGAAAGTATTTGGGGATGAAGAATCGAGGCATATTACTAGATCTGTCACACCACAAAGATATACCTGATTCTGGACATCCACCTGCTCTAATTCCAGACTGGACTGCTGTTGTTCTCACAGGAAACGAAGCTCAGGGTCCGTTCCTTGTTCCTTAGCAATATTATCCCACTGTACAGAGTTTATATTTGTGCAGAATCAGAACAGAATGTTTGCGACCACATTTCTGCTTCCATTAATGTGACGCACGTCTGTTGTACATTTTGACATGAGCTCTATAAGTCTGCATTGTCTAGGAGATCCATTGGAGATTCCTTTAACGAAAAGTGCCATTAAAAGAGTGTGGTCAGTGTAGATGAACAAATTTTTCCCTTCAAGTGAGTCTCTAAACTGCCAGACGGTGGCATACATGACATACAACTCGCTCCAAGAAGATGAGAAAAAATGGTAATTATTGCCAAGAGTCATTTACGAAGTGCTGTAGAACCAACCCACTGCCCTGTGACTAGCACCTGCAATGAATGCCGTAGGCGTGTTATGGCATTAATGTGCAAGCAGCACACCCCATGTTGTGTAGTAATTCCAGCACTCCAGTCATCTTACTGGTGGCCTTACCGTCGTATACCTCACATAAATCGATATTTTAACCCCATAAATGCTGCCAGCTTCCATATACAGAGACACAAAACGCATAAAAATTCTCCGTAATTTCAATTACACCAATGCTAAATAACAACTTGACCAAGAGACCTCAGAGTTGTAAGGAACACATAAAATGGAAAATATGCACTGTAACTCAAGCCTAATTACTTCCCACTTTTGTAAAATAATACCATGAAGTTCTGATTTAACACATGAATTTTAAATTAAGCTCACAACCACCATTTCTTTATACAGTCATCACCTTAGTTAAAACAGCTGTGCTGGCAGCTGTGGCCGAGCGGTTCTAGGCGCTTCAGTCCAGAACTGTGCTGCTGCAGGTTCAAATCCTGCCTCGGGCATGGATGTGTGTGGTGTCTTAGGTTAGTTAGGTTTGAGTAGTTCTAACTCTAGGGGACTGATGACCTCATATGTTAAGTCCCATAGTGCTTAGAGCCATTTGAGCCATTTTGAAAACAGCTGTCATGAAGTACATATAATTTATCTGAGTGACTTGATCAGGAGATTACCTACCAGTAGGACTAAAGGCAAAGGTCGCTGTTACATATGCAAGGTGCCTCTGAAATTGGTTATAATCTACCACATGTGCCTCTGATATGCATCAAGTATCCCCTCTCAAAATGCAAATCACTTCACTATGGTCCAGATGTATTGTAATGCTGTGTGTGCAAGGAAACAGAGGGAAGGATGGCCCTAACATATGAACCATAGCTGTGTGACTGACAAATAAAAAAATTCAACGAGTAGTAATGGGAATTATTGACAACTGGAATGAGACAAGGAATCGGAATCACTATAAATTTATTGATCAGAGATCGTGAATAATGTGCAAGAACAAGCAACTAGACAAAAATTTTACTTGGAGGAAATGATTGCGGATACAAAAATCTGAAATACAGTTACAGCAGGTCATAGGAAGAAAAAGAGTGGAATGGGTCTGGACAGGTAATGACTGAATTGGTAATGAATGTGACGATCTGTCCAAAATGAATTGAAGTGTGATGATGAATTAACTGATGATTGTATCAGTAGGTTAGTGAGAGAGACAAATAGAATGAGAATCCCAAACAGCAAGTCATGACCAAGAGTTCACTTCGAAAGTGACTGATTAATTATCCTGCAAAATACGCACCTATCATCTTGCAAGAGTTACTCACTCCCACATCTCTGCAACACTTGCATAAAATTGGTAAACTGAGGTGAGACAAAATTGCAGGCGGTGTTGGACTCTGGCATGCTGCGTCCCATCTGCACTACTGCGCCAGTCTCCTCACAAGGAGCCTCTAGCCAGAATGTACATCTGACATAAGAAGATCTCGACCTGAATCTGTGAAAACTTGTGGTCTCTACTCCTTCGTGGTGCAGGCCCACCAAGAACAGCCTTTTAAGCCAGTCTGCAGCTGCGTCTCTGATTCTTCAAGTAGTAAATCTTGTTACACCATTACTGCTCCCATTGTACACTATTCTATGCAATTTGGAGAGATCCCGAGTGCCTCCCAATAGCAAGTTGGCGTTCCCAAAGTGTGTGAACGCCGACTAACAAACGGCGGTCCCACCTTCGTTCCTAAATCTTCTGTAAGCAAAGTTTTGATTGGGTGGCTGGTAGGGCGGCAGCACGCCACAAAGAGAGCGTACCGGAGGAGTTCTACTCATCCCATGCAACAGTGAGATGTTATCTGTCCTAGGGTCTCAGAATTGTAAACACTCTAGATCAGAGGGTCACAAACGAACTCATGGGGTTCCAGGCCCACAGAGCTACTAAACTGGTCAAAGACCGAGCCAGATTCAACTGCCAGTGAACGGGTCGAAGTCCCAGCATTCTCCCCTGCCTAAGGGCTTACGGCTAGCTGGTGTCCCAGAGGTTCCTGTGAGCTCGCCTCACCTGTCTCAGCAACTAACGTGAGCCTCTGTGTACAACATACACATCAGAACTAATGAGAAGAAGGGGTAACATCAGTAATGATAACTCACTTCTGTGGATAATTATTCTCAATTTTGCGTTCCTCTTGCGATAAATGATAAAACCCTAGTGTACCATCGATCAAGTTACTGAGCGTAATGAAAATGAAACACGGGGCTGGCTACAGCCTCACAGGCTTCACTTGAATTGGCCACTTCTTTTAGGAGTGAGGCCAGTGGCAATAGCAATGCAGTGATATGGAGCAGGTGCCAATGGTGAATAGCTTAGTATCCCCAGAAAGCTTCACAAACGTTAGTAAGTTTTAGACACAGATACGTTGTGGATAGTGTGATGTGCCTTTTGTATTTCTTGCTTTTATATTTTCGTTTTCTATAAAGTCAAAGAGAAAAAGTGAAGTGGTAGCCCAGCGTAGAGCCTGTGCCTACCGTCATGTATTTTTTATTTTCAAATGTTAAAAAAACATAACATGTTCTTCCTGTGCCTCGGTAAGAGGAAGGACTCGCTCTCTGCTAATGTACGGAGGTAGAAGCACGTTATTTTAGAGAGTAATCGGCGGTAGCCATTTCGGTTATGAGAATAAGTGAAAAGTCTGTATTTCTTATGTGTGTAGAAAAAATAATACATTCGTATTTCGTTAGTGAAAAATTGAGTTATTATTCCAAGTAGTACTGTAGTATATAAGGATTGAAGAAACCCACCTGTGTACTTCAGAGTTATCACGAAGATCTGATTACTATATCATGGACTACATCAAGATTTTGAAGGTGAATACGCCGATAGGACGTAGTATTATTAATTGGCAAGCATAAATCAACAGCAAGAGAAATACTGTTTCGTCCATGCAGAACTAATATGAACTAATATGAACCCATTTACAGGCATAGCCCAGCTTATCGTGCTGAGTGCCGAAAAATTAATCTCATTGTTTCCATATACCTAAACATTTTTATTATATTTACTTTTTATTACATTATAATAGCCATCATGCATTCTGACAAGGGTGTGATGCCTGATGGCACAACTTCAAAGCCTACGAACATGACACAGCTATTACAAAATACACACTTCTCTTGGTTGTCTATTACTCCTTGTTCCCAAAAACGCTGAGAAACCTGGCGCAGGTGATTCTGTACTGAGTAATGGACTCTGAAAAAACCACGGTGTCATCCACAAAACAAAATTGGAATTCGAGGCTCCTGAGCACTTGATGGATGAAGCGATACCAAGTTTGGGCAGCGTTCTTTAATCCCTATGGTATAAGGCGGTACTCAAATAATCCAAATGGTGTGATGATGGCCATCTTTTCAATATCAGTCAGTACCACAAGATTAAAACTGTGTGCCCGACCGAGACTCGAACTCGGGACCTTTGCCTTTCGCGGGCAAGTGCTCTACCATCTGAGCTACCGATGCACGACTCACGCCCGGTACTCACAGCTTTACTTCTGCCAGTATCTCGTCTCCTACCTTCCAAACTTTACAGAAGCTCTCCTGCGAAACTTGCAGAACTAGCACTCCTGAAAGAAAGGATATAGCGGAGACATGGCTTAGCCACAGCCTGGGGGATGTTTCCAGAATGAGATTTTCACTCTGCAGCGGAGTGTGCGCTGTTATGAAACTTCCTGGCAGATTAAAACTGTGTGCACGACCGAGACTCGAACTCGGGACCTTCGCCTTTCGCGGGCAACTGCTCTACCATCTGAGCTACCGAAGCACGACTCACGCCCGGTACTCACAGCTTTACTTCTGCCAGTATCTTGTCTCCTACCTTCCAAACTTTACAGAAGCTCTCCTGCGAACCTTGCAGAACTAGCACTCCTGAAAGAAAGGATATAGCGGAGACATGGCTTAGCCACAGCCTGGGGGATGTTTCCAGAATGAGATTTTCACTCTGCAGCGGAGTGTGCGCTGTTATGAAGGTAGGAGACGAGATACTGGCAGAAGTAAAGCTGTGAGTACCGGGCGTTAGTCGTGCTTCAGTAGCTCAGATGGTAGAGCACTTGCCCGCGAAAGGCAAAGGTCTCGAGTTCGAGTCTCGGTCGGGCACACAGTTTTAATCTGCCAGGAAGTTTCATAACAGCGCACACTCCACTGCAGAGTGAAAATCTCATTCTGGAAGTACCACAAGAATTTGCAAATAAGACAGGGTGCAGTCAGTGATGCTAAAAGCTTTAGTTGTTGTCATGGTGTTGTTGAAATCCATGATGTATGGTATTAGATGAATGTCATGTATCGTTCTGGAGTTTAGCGCACAGTAGTCGCCACATAATCGCCATGTGCCGTTGTGTTTTTGTACCACATGTGACGGAGAAGCCCACTGGCTGTCAGATGGTCTCATCACTCTTTTCTAAATTCGCTTCTCTGTGTAGTACATT